>NC_084655.1:12503750-13125937 GCF_019802595.1 Syngnathoides biaculeatus | reverse complement strand
CAACGCAAAGGTTACATTTTGTGCATCCACCTGATTAACGTCATCCATATCTAATAGCATAAGCTCTCAGGAATGAATTCCTGACAACCTTGTGCATCCGTGACCAGAGTAATAAGGTGACCATTGAGTGAACCGTGTAGTAAGTGACATTTGCGGCGTGACACACACACCCTATTGTGCAACCAAGCATCAAGACACATTAGGCATATGCGCAACTTTTAGCCCCTGGCGTCTCTTTCCGCGGATGCAGGCTTCGGCCTTAGTAACCTTATCCTCATACAAGCAGTCAGCCAGAGCCTCCATGCTATACTCCGATTCAGCAGAGTGATAATTCTCTGCCCCCCACTCTGGACAGCTGCTGTCTCCTTTACTGCCTTTACCTATTTGCAGGGAAGCTTTATTCAAAGTTGGACAACAGATAAAATGGAATAACTCCATAGGGGGCCACCATCCAACAACTCGAAAAGCTGTCAAAGAGCTTTGGCATTGGATTTGGGCATCTTAGTCATTGTACTATTGGGCTCTTTAATTTTGAGTTGCATGGAACATTGGAAAGCTTTTTCATGTTTATGAGTAGATGGGCACAGTGGCTTCGAAGCCTCCACTCTGCCAATCTGATACTGTTACTATTAATGTCCAGATAGCTGTTATGAATGTCATTGTGATCTAGAACTATGTTAGTTGTTACCTTTACCCTGAAAAACAGCACCAGACCCAGTCCAGAATCGCTGGAATCAATGTTGTTATGTTGATGCAGGCATCCAGAAGTGGACTGAGAGAAGGCATTACGTGACTGAACTGCTTAATGAGTTATTTGTGACACGTACAATTCATTCTTTTAACAATCTGTATTTTGAATGGTCTGCCATTGGGTGGCATCCCATCCTGGGTGTACCCCACCTCTCACCAGAAGTCAGCTGGGATAGGCTCCAGCACACTCTAATGAGCATAAGCAGCATAGAACATGGATGGATTGAAACTGTTATTTGGACAATTGTAGTTTTGTAAGAATCACAGTCACTATTTAAACACTAATATGTGGTGATGTCATTTGATCTCATGTACTGTATATCATTGATAGGAACACATTAAAAACCAATTAAACTACTGAGATCTTGTCTCAATGAGAAGGCACATCAACACACCACACTGATAAGTAGTCACGCAGTCCTAGTCTCAGAAGAGAGAGCCATGAGAGAAGCTACGGTCCCCTCCAAACTTTTTGAAAGAGCAAGGTCATTTTCTTTTTTTTATTGTTGTTGTTGTCATCGTCGTCATATACTGAAGACATTTGGATTCCAGATCAAGCAAGGACTATTCAACAAGTGTTTAGAATTTCAGCTTTCATTTAATAGTATTTACATCTAAATGTGTTCAACCACTTAGCATACCTTTTGTTTGAAGACACCCAGTTTTCACAGAAGCAAAAGTATTAGAACAGACATGATTAAATTAGCTTAAAGTAAATATTTTATATTTGGTGTCATTACCCTTAGTTGCAATAACTGTATGAAGACTGCGACCCATTGACCTCACCCAACTGTTGCATTCTTCCTTTGAAATGTTTTTTTCGATCCATTTACAGCGGTCTCTTTGAGTTCTTGTTTTGGGTAGAGTTCTCCTTTCAGTCTCCTCTTCAGGAAGTAAAATGCATGCTGTATTGGGTTGAGATCTGGTTATGACTTTGCGAGTGGAAGACCTTCCACTTTTCCCATGTTTGTGTTAGCAGTGTATTTTGGCTCATTGTCTTCTTGCTGTTACTGATCCACAGCCATGAAGAAAACTGAACCACCCCTCCTGAATCTGGGATTCAAATTCCCGACGGACCCTCCTGTCCAGCACTCCTGAATGGAGGTAGTACTCTCAGCTGTTTTAGATCACTTTTCACTAGTCTCAGCTGACGATAACATAAGACACGTTTGATATTGTCAGTCTTTCAGTCTTTGCGGTGATGTGAGGCAACCAACTATGAGTTTTTTTAATCTCTAAAGAAAATGGAAACGGGAATTTGGCAAACAAAGGGTTAGATTTAGGTTTAAATCTCAGTCTGAGACTAGGGTGTGACTAAAATCTCTCCAATTTCTCTTTAGATGTGAGCAGATGTGACATGATAGTGTTCCAAGAGTCTTTTGAAATCTTTTCTTCTGATGTAAATGTAGCATGAGCCCTTGAATTTCACCTCTTGGGGAGGGCAAATGGGCATCCCACAGAACTAAAAATAAAGTCTTTCGAAGGAGGGCAAAAGTCTGGCCCTCTCTCTTCACATCAAAGAAGAACAAAACAGGGGATTAGGTAGCACCCGGGTGACCCGACAACTGTGAAGACAGACAAAGGCTGAAGCAGTCCTTCATTCCCAATCGTCTGGGATCCCCGGCCATTGGATCAGACTTAAGGGCGATTGAGATTGTGCTTTACTTGTGGTGCAATGAGATCTCTACATTAATCAAAGTTATGCACAGGGATCTCAGAGAGATCCACATTTGAATCTTGGTCTGATTATGTGAGGACTTGATAAGTAGCATGAATTTGTGGATGTATAGCATAGGGATTGATGAGATGTAGGGTTAGGGGGTCACCTCTGCCCCCTCTTTTGCCGTTTGGTATCCACCTGTATGCCTTCCATTATCCATACCACTCAACAGAATCCGATGCCATCTTCTGGGGCAGGCATCAATTAGTGCATTGGTACGATATATGTGGCCTCAAATGAAAGAGATCCATTTAAGGTTTAGAAATGCCCTGAAAAATGTTGCACTTATGAATGCTATCACGTCATTGGAACGTGATTCTGAAAGTAGTTTTGCCACTAAAATGCAGATTGCTGTTGAAAACAGCAACACTACATATAGCTACTGAAAAATGTAGTTAAGCTGGAAGCGGGTTACTTGTAGTACACCTCCACAGCCTCACACACTGTAGGAAAAATTGGGAATAATTTGGTTTGGATTTGTTGAACAAAAATACTAATGTGTCACAATCCCGTGAGACTAAAAATTATTTAACTGGTAATTAAATCATCTAATCTTATGAAGGAGAGGGGTTATCCCTGGCATGGAATACTGAGAAGGGGCCAGTGCTACTTAAATCCACGGCCTTGACACTATTGTGTTTATTTGAATGCGTCAAGCCAGAGTCGGAAGGGTCACTCACTCAAAAATCACATTGCAGAGCTTTTGGCCATGGACATAGACTGCTGATGTGAAAACCATCCTGTTTTTACCAAGCTAGGGCGTGGCTGGCAACGTGGTGATACGTACGGCCGAATGTCAACTGTGACTTCTTGGTAATTTGCACCCGAAACAGCAGGTGGGAGGGAGGGCATCCAGAGCCTATGTATAGAAAGCCAGTGGAGCCTGTGAGACCCCTTTTTGGCATATGCCCAGGAGGAAGCCTATCACTGGTCTGTAGCAAGCACACATTTTCCACCAGTCAAGGTTTCTTCTGGTGGTCAAGGTGTTGTTTTGAGGAGCCACAGAGAAGGAGATCAGGGACACCCTTGCGTCCTGCAATATATATAAGAGATGCTGAAACCCGAGAGGGGCTCCTTCTCAAGCTGTGAAATTTTTCACTTCCATTCGTTGAAGCTATTAGCCCTAAGCTTCTGTTCAGTGTTATGTTTACCCTTTATAGGGCAGTCATTTGATCGGAAACTTGATCGGGCAGAGCTCACGGTCGTGGACGGAAAGGATTAATGGGATTCGGATTCATGGGCGAGCAATGGGATTAATGGGATTCGGATTCATGGGCTAGCAATGGGATTAATGGGATTCGGATTCACGGGATAGCAATGTTACGTCTTGCGTGGATAACTGCCGGACACTGGCACTGATTGCATCATCAGCATAGCCTTAAGTAGGGGTGTGGCTTTGGCTTCCTGCCACTATACATCACTGGCATAGATGGGGAAAAATAACATATGATTAATTAATCGTCATTTTTTTAACCAATTAAGTGAAATTTGAAAATTACCTGCAGTGCACATGATGGCTTCTCATGGCACACTGGTTGAAAATCAGTTATGCGGTAACTCCCCAAATTGTTAATAGAGATTAAAGATTTAAGGTGTTTAATGTCCTGTGCAAAGTAAAATATACAAAAATAAAATGACATTAAAAAACTTTCTTGCATGCTTCCCTTCACAACAATAGATATAAATGAATTTTTTTTTAATTATTAAAAGTGATGGGACATCAGAATAAGAGCAAGATTATTGTTAACCTGAGTTGTACCACAAAAGTGCAGAGTGTTCACAGTGGTCTAATTTTAATTTAAAGTGAAAATGGGATTTAAGTGATGTTTTTTTTTTTAGAAAAAAATAAATATTAGCTACATTAATTTTTTTTCTTTTATTTTGACAAAATGTCCCATGACCAAAATCATCCATCCACTTTTGTAATACATCCATCCATTATCCGAGCTGCTTATCCTCACAGGGTCATAATCGTACTGGAGCCTATCCCAGCAATCTTGGGGCGGGAGGGAGGGGGCGGAGGGTAATACCCTGAACTGGTTGCCAGCCAAGCGCAGGGCATATAGACACAAACAACCATTCGCACTCACATCTCAGGGCAATTTAACATCTCAAATGAATGCATCTTTTTGGGATGTGGGAGGAAAACAAAGTGTCTGAAGAAAACCCATGCAAGTACGGGAAGATCATTGACAATTTGGCTAGACTAGAGTGTAAAAAAAATTCTGGAATATTCAGTATTTCGTTCCCGTATTGTTTGTTTTTCCCTTCATTGACTGGTCGTAGTACCTCATTATAATGTGTAAAGAGACCATTCATAACATTTACTTGTATTACAAATACCTCACTCCATAGACGATGAGACACTCCTAATAATAGAATACTACAATGGCAAACTTTAAAAATCAATTAATTACTATGACCGTGAATAGGAATATACAGGACTGTAGCTTGTTTGTTTGTTTGTTTTGTTTTGTTTTGTTTTGTTTTGTTTGTTGCATTTAGGGATAAGGGGAAAGCTTCCATCGTAGCTCAAATTGCAAAAAAAAAAACCTGAAGATGCATTTCTCTATAATATTTTCGACTATAATTATATTCTTAGCATCTATTCCAACACTCCACCAGGTTTGAGGCCGGGGGAATAGATAGATAGCTCTATGGTATTTATAATGTAATCCTGCTAACGAACCAACAAAACATGACTTCTTGTGCTTTTGGTTCTTAGTGCCGCTACGTGATCATTGCCTGCAGTGAAGAAAATAGTTTGAGATCAGATAATCTAGTGTTGTTGTCAACACTAGGCCTAAAGTAGATTAACGGTCCAAATGGTTCTCCTTCCTTTAAGCCAGTTATGACCAGTTGGGCCCGGCTGAGAGGAGTCTGAGGACAGCTGGTGCCACCATCACAATGTTGCAGCATTATTCACACGTATGTATTTGTTATGAGCATTTCTTGATTTCAATTGTTCAAAAAAAAAAAGTCAGACCAATCATTTTTTTAATGTTTGATTCATAAATTGTGTCGACAAACAAAGCTGTGCATGCAATGATGAATATGAAATTTGGTTGTACGTGCTGGATCCTTTATTTGCCACGCACATCTTCTAGGATGTGGCAAAAGTTCAAAGTTGTAAATAAGTGGAATTTTGGAAACCATGCGACTTTTTGAGTGGCATTTATGGGGGGGCTCTTTGTACGGTGTCCATACTCCATCAGTCATTACCACTCAGATAACCTTAACAAGAGGGTGAATTTTACTGTCTGGTTGTGAAAGGTCAACCATGACAAGCACGGGGAAAACGTGCATGTATGAAGCGTTGCTCTTTGGAATCACATGCGCACCAAGAAATGAATGAGCCCCAATTTCAAATGCCCCATATCATGTTTTTTTTTTTAATTATTATTTTATCAGTGCTTGCTATGGCATTAAGCAAATCCCAAAATGACCGTTTATCTGTTTGAACCAAATTGGGATTATCCTTAAACAAAAAAATGCCAAAGAAAAGGGATTTACAGTGTTCACTTGTTTTTTGATGTTTCAGTTCAATGCTCTGAATTTATAGTTGATTAGAATGCTTTGGAATTTATTGTCAGATGTAACGAGACCCAAAAGTTGACAGAGCCTGTATGGAAAAAAAAAAAAACTTTAGTGGGTCGTGTGGTTACAAAGATAAAAACATACAGTATGTTTCGAGGTTACGTATGGTGTGCAATGAATTTGTTGGCACACAGCTAAGTATAAATACCTGATCACATGGCACATGGCATGCTCAGTTATTGCAATACTTATATACTGTTTTTCATTGTGTTGTTTTATATTTATGGCCTAGAAGATTTTTTCATATAAATGTTTACTTGTATATATGTAGAAGTATGGAGTGGAACTGCATTGTAAACTGAGCACCCTCTTTACAGTGAAATACAGTCTTTAATGTGTATCCCTGTTTGGACTCCCGTTTTATTTGGAAAATACCATTTTGACAGGCATACATCGGAAACGCAAACAGTACATTGGAAAAAAAAAAGTTTAAAACCTGTGAAATATCGTGTAAAATTGTATAAAAATCTAATACTCTCACACGTTCAAAACTTTTTTTTAAAAATCACTTTAACTCAAAACTTGCCCATGGTATATGTGTCATTTTGCATTAAACTGTGTACATATTGCATAATCTATGCAATATAAAGATTATGCTCTTTATAATGCACTGTCAGGATTGACTGTTGCGGTTTTTAGATATTTATTTAATGGTGTTAATATGTCTTTTGCAAGCAGACTCAAAGGGAACATTATGCCTGTCAACATTTTTATGAGCTACGGGTAGGTACAGTTTCAGTGGGCATGTGACTTCAGGGTGGGACAAGGGCTTCTCATTTCCACGCTGAAGTCACTGGATATTAGGCCCCAAAATAGCCCTACAGAACCTATATAGAGGTCCGTGTATGCCTTGCGCCATAAAACGACCGATCTTTCTACCTGAAATCTTCCAGGGGAACTACAACAGAATTGTAAAGAGAGAGAGAGAGAGAGAGAGAGAGAGAGAGGAGAGAGAGAGAGAGCGAGAGAGAGAAAGAAGACCACACAAGCTAAAAGGGAAGTCGGACATCCAAGTCAAGAAAATGACATAAAAGTACTTTTATTATACTGAAGAAGTAATCGATGGACCCAGGAGGGACCTAAAGGATAAAAGACAAGGAGGACAAAAGGAACAAAAAAGGATATTGTTTTTGTCTTCATTTTTTGGAACTTTTTTTTGTATGCTCTCTCATGTCCTCCCTGCTGGGCTGACAGCATAAAAGGAGACAGATCTCTACTGCAGGAATGAAGTACAACTACCATATTCCAGTGTCAACGTACACGCGGCATTCTCAGTACACACAAACCTACCACACCCCTACACAGTATGCATCCAGTCACTACACACCATCATACTCTTCTTCTGCATCTAAATACACCCCACCCCAGTACAAGAGCGCACATCACATCCCATCATACTACACACCTTCCTATAAGTCTACATCAACGTACATCCCTTCCCGGTACAGCTCAACACGGCACACCCAAGCACGGGAAAATCCGCCTCCTGTGATACCCATCACACCCCCCAAGAGAACTGTGCACTTTCCCAATGACATCATCTTCCAGGATGTTGTTAGACACGGAGAGTTGGAACAAATTGGTCGCTTCATCAGAACAAGGAAAGTTCACGTGGATACGCTTTTTCACTCAGGTGAGTAAGTGCCTCACCGCTTCCTTCGTGGAGCAAGTTTTGCACGCTTGGGCGACGCAATGCTGCGGTGGCCTCAAGTGGTGCGATGCATCCAGGTATGGCGGCGCTGCACGAAGCGGTGCTGACCGGAAACCTGGAGGTGGTGAAGCTGCTGGTCAAGTACGGCGCTGATGTCCATCAGAGGGACGAGGATGGCTGGACACCTCTTCACATGGCCTGCAGTGACAGTTTTCCCGAAATTGCTAGGTAACCCACCCAACTGGTATGAATGATGAGGATTCATGAAAAACGGCAGGATAATGTAAAATTAGGCTGGATTGTACAGCATATATTTAAATTTGCATCTTCATTACGCAGCACGGTTAGCTAGTTCTTATCGTACCCTGCTTTACAGTCGAAAAGTCCGGGGTTTAAATCTCGCCTCTGGCCCTCCTTTGTGGGGTTTGAATGTTGGCCTCACATTTCTGAGGTCCCAGGGTCCTCGCCTGTGTGGAGTTTGCATGTTCTCCCCGTGAACTGCGTGGGGTTTCTCCTGGCACTCCGGTTTCCTCCCACATCCCAAAAACATGCAACACGAATTGGACACTCTAAATTGCCTCTAGGTGTGATTGTGAGTGCAGCTGTTTGTCTCTATGTGCCCTGTGATTGGCTGGCAACCAGTTCAGGGTGTGCCCCGCCTTGTGCCCGTTGACAGCTGGGATAAGCTCCAGCCCTCCCGGTGAGGATAAGCGGCTAAGAAAATGGATGGGTATATTCTGTATGTGTGCATGTGTGTGCTGCTACAGACTGGCAACCAGTCCAGGATAAACCCTGCCACTCACCCTGAGACAACCAGGACACACTCCAACTCACCACTCACAAAAGACCAAAATGCCAAATATGACAACAAAGAACAGAACAGATAAAAATGGGAACTGAATTCTTTTGTCAAATGTCTGAAATTCTGCACTTCATGCTCCACACAGCTACCTCCTTTCGGTGGGAGCCAGCGCAGACGTAGAAAACGAAAGCGGAGAGAAGCCGGCCGACCTCATTGACCCTGACTGCACGGAGTTGTCCAAACTGTTCGAGGCTGGCTGCATGTCATTTGGCACGTCTTAGAAACAAAGCTAAAGAGATAAAAGATAACGAAGTGCTTGGGAAATAGTTTTGTTTTCAAAGGGGCTTTAAAAAGAGCATGCTTGAGATGACGAAGGGAGTTTTCTTTCTATGTAAATTGGGTGAAGACCCTTGTGAGAATAAGCGGCTCAGAAAATGGATGGATGGATGGATGGATGGATGGATGGATGGATGGATGGATGCCACTTTTCTCCGATGACTGACATTTTCATTTTTGGTTTTTATTTTTATTTTTGTTCTAATGTCTGTATTTGACTCCTTATTTTCTTTTCTCTTCGTAGTATAACCCACTATTTAAAAATTACTGCCAGTGTTAATACTCTTGCAGTTCATTTACAAAACGGAATTTGAAATACTCACAGACCATTCACTGGTGATGATTCCTGTTAATCCTTGCTGCTGGGCAGAAAAAGGATGATGAACATTTTAAATTTATATTTTAATCAGGAAAAACCTGATGGAATTTCTCTATTACTTTGATATTTCCCTTCCATTTTCTGGTTTCATGTATTTGTCATCGAGACTGTGCTGATGAAAACAACCTCAGCAGGAAAGTCTTATCATTTTGTCCATTTTTTGTACATTTTCATAAATAAAGACTCTTTTATAAATACTTCTCAGCTTTGCTGTTTGTGTAAAATCTTGCTTTTGTTTGTATTTTACCTTTACTAGAATAAATGATTCGATTATTCTTCATTAATTATCAAGGTGATGCCAGAATGAACTTCCATGAGTCACTCATTTACCAAATCAAGGCCACAAATGTTTTATAAATATTAGTATTTTTTGCCCTGGTAGTGTACTGGTACTGTATAAAGTCTACTGGTGCCTTTCAAACAGACAGTGAGCATTAAATTCCCGGCCAGTGTCCCAATATCAAGTTACTCAGTCTCAAGACGACTTCAAAAATAATGGGTGAGTTGCATCACGAAGGGCATCTGGCATTAAAAATATACTGTATATATAAATCCCAAAATAATCATGTGAGTCACTTCTTGTGGTGGACGTAAATGGGACAGGCATGAAGCGACCATGCCAAAATTATTATTGGAGTAGTTTAAGGACTGTATTTTTGTAGACTGTGCAACTTTTGCTGGAAGGCAAAAGACAACATATCTTCATGTTTGTGCAAACACAAGGCTCGCTCATATGTTGGCCAATTTGGCAAACCGGTCTGCAAGGAGGTGGGCATGCCAGGGCAATGTTGCATGTTTTTGGGATGTGGAAGGAAACCAGCTTGCCTGGAGAAAACCCAGGCAGGCACAGGAAGAACATGCAAACTCCACACAGGGGGGTTACGGGATTGAACCAGTGACCTCAGAACTGTGAGGCCAACACTTTACCAGCTGATCCACCGAAAGAAAGAAAATCTCATACAATTCTGGAAGGACACATATACCGAAATAATAGCGATTTAGTCACAATTTACTCAGAAATGTGCTACTGTACTTTACTCGATCTGGTGTGAAATCTGGACCTATTGAGTAAAACACATAGCTATTATTGTGTTGTATGTGGCGAATATAGTTGTTCCGACTGTCACTATATGTCTCTCGCCATAGATAGATGAACAAATATAATGTACCTTATTGATGATTATTATTACATATTATCTTACTCTTGTTATAATGATAATTTTTATGGCAAATTGAGTCAAAGTGATCATTTCCTGCCTCACATTTGGTGTCTTTCTTTCCCTCTCTCTCTCCCTCTTTCTCTCTCTTACATTGCTCATTACAGCACACTGTGGATGGGAATAACCGCTGTGCTGTTTTCCATTATTTTTCCTGTATTCCATGAGTCTGTTCCAATACGCTAGGCGGCAGTATGTAGTAGCTCAGTGGCATCACGAAATCAGAACGCGACAACAAAGAACGACACTTCCGGTTTTCTTGCCGGAAATGATTGGTTGGCATTGGCAACGTTTTAGCTAAATTTTGCGTCCTATACAGCATAAAGAAATCTACAATAAATGAGTTTTTAAAGGTTTGTTCTCAAATTCTACTTCGTTCCGTGCATATATTTTATTCATTTACATTGCTTAGTAAATTTATCTAGTGCTTTTGTTACTAAAGAATGTGGCGTTCGAAGCTAACGTAACGTCAAGACAGCAGCTAGCTATGCGGGCTACTTTGAGCAGAATTTATTGTGTCAACAAATCTGCATCGGTAGCCTATCTCCTGGGTTCATTACAGTGAGACGCAGCCCTCTTGATTCCTTCAAATAACTAACAGCCATTCCATATAGGAAACTACATTTAACTGTTGTTTTGATTGCGTTCCCTGATATTAAAATGGATTTACAGGGCGACGTAAATCCAAACGTAAACAAAGCTCCTTTGTCACTGATTGTATTTCTCTTCGCAATTTGCTGACGTTGAGCGAGTCTTTGCTTCAGAATTAATATCAGCAACTCTAAATAAACAGCTGTTATATTAAGTATAATTGTTCCTCGTAAGTGACAGATATAGTTGTGTTTCCCAATGAGATTGAAAGTTTCCTTCACCATTGTGTTTTTGTATTTTTTATTTTTTTTTTTACATTTTAGATCATGGAGCTATGTTAAAATTATCATTCTTCTTCATTGCTAGTTCAGAACTTTGAAACCACTGACTTCTTCCAAGGCACTCACCATAGAGCAGTGAGTAGAGAGCAGGATCCTAAACAGAATGACAAGGTAAGTTATGTATTATTATAACGAGTAATAATATGTATGTCAGTTAATATTCTTCTGTGCTTGCTTCAGGCATTTTATTCTGTTGATGTTGTTATTTCATATTTGTCAAGCTCATCTGCTCCCAGAATGGTGAATAGTTACAAGCGGACTTCAAGCCCCAGATCGCCTACCAACTGTGGAGAGCTCTTCACCCCAGCGCATGAAGAAAATGTGCGTTTTATCCATGATAGTAAGTATTATTTCAGACCGTGTAGATTATTAGATACTTATTGTACAATAATCCATCCATTTCCTGTCTCGCATATCTTCACTCGGGTCGAGGGTGAGCTGGACCTTATCCCAGTTGACTTTGGGTGAGAGGTGGGATTCACCCTGGACTGGTTGCCAGCCAATCACAAGGCACAAGGAACCAAACAACCAGTCACACTCACGTGCACAGCTATGGACAATTTAATCAGAATTAACAACTGTTTTGTACAGTATTTACCCTAACGCAGACAAACTGGACAATTAAAAAAGCATGAACAATGATTCAAGTGGAAAGTGCTATAATTAATTTAATCAATATGACAAACAGTTGCTCTTACTTTTCTATATATTTGCTGTATGGCAAGAATCTTTAATTGAAAGTTGAGGACTTTTAGTCTCGTGAGAACATGACTGCATGAATTGTAATGCAGTTGTAGTTGTAGTCTTAATCACCTGACTGAGAAAAAACACCCATACAATTGTGTAGTATCTGTGTTAATCATGTGTACTCTGCTGGCACAATGACGGACTGGTTCGCACCTCCGCCTCGCAGTTCAGATGTTGCAGATTCGAATCTGGCCTCAGGCTTTGCTGTGTCAGGTTTTGTATGTTCTCACACTTTCCCGTGTGTGTGTTCTCTCACATTACAAACACGGATGGCAGGTTAGTTGAAGACTAACTTGTCCATAGGTGTAAGTGTAAATGGTTGGCAATCAGCTCAGGGTGTCACCTGGGCTAGACTCCAGCACATCTGTGACCCTGGTGAGGATAAGATGTATAGCCGGATGGATGTTTAAACTGAAAACATTTCTTTGTTGTATGTAAAATAAAGGTTGTGCTAAAAAGTGTTGCATATTTGGAGCTGCATTTTTGTTAATTCCACTACATTTTCTACAGTAATTTGGATATCGCTAATCTGAACTAATATTATCTTAATATTTTTGTTCCTGTCCTTACTTAAATCACTAGTAACTAAAATAGATGCCCAAAATAAAGCAGGCTATTTGTGTTTTCATTGTTTCACAGCCTGGCAGTTCGTGCTCAGAGAAATTCGATCAACACAAAACACCGAGCGTAATGACCGTGGACCACAGGAATACGTTGAGAAGAATCCAAATCCGAACCTGCACTGTAAGCATAACTTCAATCAAATGCACATCCCAGTCATCAGTAAAGAACTGATACAAAGTGTAATACTGACATTTGTCTTCCTCCTGACCATCAGCTTTCATACCAGTGGACCTGACTGACCTCAAGAAACGTAACACACAGGACTCAAAGAAGTCCTAGTCCTCAAGATTGTCCAAGCACTTTTTTTCTGACCCATCATCATTCAGAACTTTTTCCTCTGACAGTCACCCCTATTTGCCAGTCTGAGGCAGAATGCCAAACAATTCTCTATGAACTTTAAACCACAGCAAGCCCGTGTCTTTCTTTCAACCCTACAAGGGATGAAGAAGATCTTTGAAAAATCTCTTGTCATGAACCATGGTGAAGGCTACAAAATCATCTTAATAATGTATGAAAAGGACTGATAATAACCTCCAGTAGATGTTGTTTTTCATCTGACGCTGAGGTACCAACTGTTACACCGGACACAAAAGACTACAAGCTTACTATTACGTACAAAGAAAAATCGCAAAGGGCTTTTCTGTTTTGTTGTTTGTTTTGTAAAGATAGTTGGCTAGATGAAGTGTAGCACTAGTTATGACACATTGGATGCACACTTGAGTATATTTAAAAGCAAAATGCAAAGATAATGTTCTTTGCAGAAATTGTTTTCCATAAAAATGGGCTTTATAGTAAGAAAGCTTCCAAAGTATTCCATTCCATTGATTAACACCGCTTCCAAAAGTGTTGAATAAACTAATTTTGCAGTGCATATTCTTGTATTCATGAGCCACAGATATTGACAAGTAACTAGGAGTTTACTAGTCTTAATATCCCAGGTTCAATTGCAATACAATAAATTGTATATTCCTAACAAGAATTTGGTATTACCTGTAGAAAGTCAGTGAATGCTGAAAAATGCTGTCACCTAAATGGAAAAGAATTGAAGTGAAGACGCTGTATTAAACATAACATCAGCATGCAGTAGCAAAACCCGGATACCATGCAAATACCCCCCCCCCCACACACACACACATGTTTGGGTCAATTAGGAGGAAAGGAAAGAAAACAATGCGCTTTTTGCAAATGCTTGCAGCTATGCCATGGAATCAATGATGTTTTATTGTTTTTATGTCCGTTAAGCCACCAATGATCTTGCAGATGTCCAATAATAAAATTAATATTTATGTTTAAAAGTATGTCGTCGCCCATTCTGAATGTTTTTTTTTTTACCAAATCTGTTGACCAATGTTAAGCTATCACTTAGGCCTTGTTCAATTTTACTACCTTTTCAGCTTGTTAGTGGCCATTTTTGCCTGTGTACAAACGGCCTGTCATTTTTACTATTGTGTTTTGGCATCTTTTATTGCATAAAGTTTTCAACAAACATCCATTCTTGTCATTAATGGAAAATATTGTTTAAATCAACTTCAAATTACATTTTTTTGCAAAATGCACAGGTTGGAAAACTCAAAGATGTGTTACATGTTTCAATGCAGCACACTTTCTGCCTTGTATTGCTAATGCTAAAACAACAATACAATTATTTTCCAAAACATTCTTGCAGAAAAAATACAAACTAATAAAATACAAATTAAGCGAGGTGGACATATGTTGACTGAAACTTTAGTGTCAAAAGGAAACCAATTCGTATAAAAAAAAAGTTTTTTAAAAAGGTTTTTGGTGGGTATACATCGTATATAGCGTCAGTGTAGAAGCCACGGCTGATAAGAAGAAAACGGCAACTCTTTTAAAAGCGAAAAAGCCGTTTGGTTAATATTATGAATTTGGTTATACGTCAGCGACGTCGGTACGTGTGTTCAGTTTGTTGCGTGTTGACGTCACGTCGCCGAAGCTTTTTTAAGCCCTGAGCGTTAAGCCTACCCAACCAGTTGGCTTCAGTTTGGGGAAGGTAGACAAGTAAGGTTAGGGAGTGCCAGTTTTATTTTTTAAAGAAACATTATTTTGTCAACAGTTTACCTTTTTTTGGGGAGACAGCATTATGACCGACAAAATGGATATGTCTTTAGACGACATTATCAAACAGAACAGGCAGCAGCATAGAGGTGGCGGCAGGGGTGGAAGAGGCCGAGGCCGCGGAGGGCTTGGCGGCGGCCGAGGAGGAGGCGCTGGTCGCCAAGGAGGAATGAGCGGCGGAGGATTTGGAGGCCGAGGCGGAGGATCCGGCCCCATGAGGAACCGTCAAAACACGAACCGCGCTAGAGGCAGACCGACGCCATACAACAGGGTATGAGAATGGGCAGGAAAAGGGAAATACCTTGGGCAAACTGCCTGGGTAACAGCCTAGCCTCCAACCAGCTTGCTAATCAACGAATAAAAGCGAATGCTAGCCGCCAAATTTCTCTCGACGGAGAGCTCTTAACACGAGCGGTTGAGCATTAAAGGAAATTGTATTCTTAATATGTCTGTCCTTTCCCGAACAAACCAACCTTATGTTACAATTTTTTTCCTCCCCCAAGAAGAAGCCCTTTTTGAGAAAGGAAACATGCTAGCCTTGGCACATTAGCTAAAGTTGGATCGTGGAAGGTCTGGCGTCGCCATTTTGAATCTTCTACCGCAGATTACATTTTTTTTTCGTCCATCGACAATATCTTTACTTTTCATCAAGTGTCTTTTTGGTGGCGGGAGGAGAACATCAAGAGAGCATCCGTTATTTATTTTCTTCATCTCAAGGAGCACTGCTTTGAGCGTCCAAGATGTCCTTTGTCCGGGAATGGCTGACTCCATTTTGAAGGTGCAATCATTTCAAGAGTTGTAGTGGATGGATCCCAGGACTTCAACCCCCCCCCCCCCCCCCCCTTGCATAGTGATACTGATAGCTAGTTAATCACCACCAGGCTGACTTTGCGTGCGTCTCTGAACGTGTCAGACAAGGCCCAAGTCAAAATGGCGTGTTCTCAAAATGGACGCCGTAGCTGCTCTAGTTTTCTGATCCATCCACATTCATCATGGACACCCCACCCCCCTCAAACAATGAAAGCCATCTCCTTGGCTTTAACGAACTTTTGGAGTCTCTTCGTGGGAGGCAATGCTGCTTCAGATGTGGACAAAGATGAGCATTTCTGGAGCGGCTGTGGTGGAGGAGGCGAATGGCCGCATTTGCTGTTAGCCTCGGTGGGCCAGTTGAACCGTTTAAACAATGGTGTGGTCGTTTGGATTAATATGAATAAAAGTGCCAAACGTCACACTACAACAAAATTATGCATGCAATAAACGACAATACAGCCCACATAGATTATAATTATAGTGTGCGCATCCTCCGAGGGGGATTGACGCGCTTGTAGTTACTGGGTGGGCAAAGGGGAATAATGGGCACCCTCGTGGGGGGAGCTGACAACCCTGGCCATGTTGGAAGTGGAGCCTCTGCTTGCCCCCAACACCCAGCCGTGTGGACTCTGTGATTGACAGAGGCAGGCGGATTCCTGAAGTCAGCAGGTGCGTTCTCTCTCATCTGTTGCAGCCCAAACAGCTTCCCGATAAATGGCAACACGACATGTTCGACAACGGCTTCAGTGGATTCAACGGAACAGCTGGTGGTGGCGCTGGCGTCGAAACCGGAGGGAAGCTCCTTGTCTCCAATCTCGACTTTGGGGTTTCTGACGCAGATATTCAGGTATGATCGCAGTTTGTTTGCCAAAGATTAGGGCCTCGTTACTGAAGCATCTTGTATTTTGTAGGAACTTTTTGCTGAGTTTGGGACACTGAAAAAGGCTGCGGTCCATTACGATCGTTCAGGAAGGAGCCTAGGAACAGCGGATGTCCACTTTGAAAGAAGGGCAGATGCGCTCAAGGCTATGAAACAGTACAATGGCATCCCGCTGGATGGTGAGTACTACTTTTCCTTTCGGCTTGTCCTGTTAGGAATCACCGCATCGTGTCATCTCTTTCCATCTAAGTCTATCGTGCATCTTCTCTAACACCCACTGTCCTCATGTGCTCCCTCACAACACCCGTTGACCTTTTCTTTGGTTTTCCTTTTGATCTTTTGCCTGGCAGCTCCACCCTCAGTACTTAAGAAATTGATTTGCAATATTTTCTCACTTCATGGCCACTCCAACCCATATTACAAGTTTTATTTGTTTGTTTGTTTTTTCCGTCCTTCCAGGGAGGCCCATGAACATACAACTCGTCACATCACAGATTGATACACAGAGGCGGCCAATACAGGGGTAGGTGTCCTTGTCAACAAAACCTTGTCCCTAACGATGACACAATTTATGATGTTATGATCTTGATCTTTCTAGGATGAACAGAGGCGGTGGCATGAACAGGAGTCGCGGGGGCAGCTTTGGCGGCATGCAGAGGGGAGGCCGCATCGGTCGTGGCACAGGCGGCTTCAGAGGCCGGGGTCGAGGTGGCCGAGGGGCTGCCGGCAAACAACAGCTTTCAGCAGAAGAGCTTGATGCTCAGTTAGATGCCTACAATGCAAGGGTGAGTCTGGTTTTTCCCCCCACTTCATGGCTTGTAATTGTGGAACAGCACTCTAATGGATCCTCTGCTTCTGTCTTCTCAGATGGACACGAGCTAAGAAGTGTTGCTGTTCTTGGTCATTCTTTCCTGTTCTACACAGAAGGATGCTTGTTACAGTAGTGCAAATTATTTTACACATGGTTGTCCTAATGTGATTGGTCATTGCTCCAGCCTCTTAACTGCTCTGAAGTGTTTTTTACTTTTTTTCCCCCTCTTTTTGACAAAAAAAAAAGTCTGTAGGTTAAAAGTTGGAATTTCCAAGTCCATTCCTGAAAACTTGTAGTAAATGAAACTTCTAATAAAACCTGCAGTGTATATTAAACACGGACTTTCCTCTTCTGCATTGTTTTCTACATTTGCAATGAAATCAACACTTAAGGTGTTCAACTACATCTTAATGTCTGTTAATCCCACATTTTGTTTTTAAAATTTGATTTTGTACTTTCAAAAGCTTGATTTATGGAAACTCAAAGTGAAACTTGAGATCCACTGCATACATTTTAATATTTCATGTTTTTTTTAACATACAATGTGTATATATACAGTAGATATTTGACTACAAAAAAAACGCAAGACTCATCTCAGACTTGGCACAGATTTGCCCAACTGTTTAAATTTTATACATTATACATACCTACATACACATTGTACAGTTTAACACACTGAACCAAATAGTCCACTTTGCAGAGTGAAAAATCTGATACTTTCAGAAAATGATACTCTGGACATGAAATTTTCGATTATATGAAACCTGTTGCAAATTTGCAACCCCTGCCCGGAAAGGCAGGGGTTAATACATTTTGTTCAATGTATGAGTACAGAAATAAATCGTCCGACCTATTGTACTACAGCTCTGGCACTAGGTGTCACTATGCAGCCGTTATCGTCCGGAATTAAGACGAGCAAGCTCAAATGTGTCCTCTCGTAAATTACGAAACTAAAACATACGCATTATGCGCTGAAGAACCATGTTGGATTGTGGATTTCTTGGGCCCCTGTTGCGGGTGAATATTGTAATGTTTTGCTTTGTTGTCCCAAATTCTCACAAACAATTTCATCCTATGTTGCTGGTGATCATTGTTGCTGGGTGTCATAACTAAAATATTACTGAAAAGTTGGTGTGTTTTTTGTCCCGTTACAATTTCTTATTCTACCTGGTACGATTACAGTTCTAACAATTTTGTTTGAGTGGTCGAGAAGGGTGGGGAGAAGCATTCTTCCTCACGCTGTTGGCACGAACCACTTCCTGTTAAAGGTATTTTTACGTTACTCATTCAAAGTCGGGAACTTACGTGTAGCTTTCCGCCATCTTGCCGCAGTCATTTGTCAAGCAATGATGCCGCTGTCTGCAGCCGGGTTAGTAGTTTAGGTAATTAGTTTGACGGAGTTTTGTTGTACCTTGTTGATAACCATAAATAGTTGAAAAAAAAACAATGATTGGCAACCACGTAAATGTAAAAAGTAGTATTAGTTCTTTAAAAAGTACATTGGCGCCACACTAACGTACTGATCGGGCAAAACCGCTTTAATATGGCGGCCACTGTGACGTATCGAAGCACTTGGCAGTATCCAGTCACGGGCTGGGCGTCTCGAGTACTTGACAAAAAAAATCTCACATTAATAAGGTTTTCAGTTTTTTTTTACCATTAGAAAATTGTCCATCCAATCTCTGTCCCACTCATCCCCAGTGGGCTCGCGGATGTGCCGCTGACTATGGTCGAAAGCAGGGTACGCCCTGCACCACACGGGCAGGTTGATCCGATTTGAACCTACATTCTGTGAACCAACTGCACAAATAGAAAGTTATGTTTTTCATTATCATTATTGCAAAGGAAAACTATTTAGTGTGTTTTTATTGTTGTTGGGCCAAGTTAACAATGTGGGATGTGAGTAATTATTATAAGTCCCCTTTCAGTCTACGTATTTTTCTACTAGTTTCAAGTGAATGAGTTAAATGAGTGCTTTTAGCATAATATTTATACGCAAAAATAATGTTGTTTTTAAAAAATCCGTGTTTGAGCCATTTTCCTATTTTTTAATTTAAATTCACTGTTTCCCTAGAAATATGGATACAAATAAAAAGAAATACACCGTGAATTACATTTGCATGGCAACTTTTCTTTTTTTACCCACGAGGACCAACATTTTTACTCGCTTTTATTTGGGTGGTAGTTTACCGGATGTCGTTTGGCCTATTCGCGGGAATCCTCACCCTTTTTCCCCGTGTCACTTGTTCTCTTCACTTGAGACCGTTTCGCCACCCTGCGCACTATCCTCTTCATTTTTTTCGAGGTAAAACGGTAAGATTCTATGAAATATTCGACAAACTCTTCATTAAGTCGTTTTGTACGACGAGCGAACAGTTTTTTTGGTACACCTTGAAAGAGGAAGTATGTTACAGCTCATCCAGAAAACCTCCCAAAAAAGAGCATTTAGTTGGGCAAAGATCAACTTCCCAATCCAGGGACGTTTAAATGAACATTTGATTTTGCATTGTAGACTTTTGAGTGTGTTTTCCGAGTTGATTATCTTTTCCATTGTTTGGCAAGTATTCTTAATTCCGTGGTTCTTTGGCGTGGCTTATACTGCTTTTTGCATTTGATTTCCGGGTTTGAAATCTGACCGGAGTACGAAATCGGTCATTTCCCGTCGATTGTTCATATCAATATACAAAGATATTTAATGTAAGAGGTGATTAGAGTAGTTGATCCACAAACGCTTAAAAAGAAAGCAACTTTTTTTTTTTTTAAATGTAGACTGATGTGGGCTTTACTGGAAGATTCCATGCAACTTACTGGAGCTCAACTTTTTTTTTCCACCCCTTTCTCGTTTGAATATATGGATTCCCATGCATGGCTCACACCAAACGTCAACATTTGAATCACTTTTTAAAAAGCACTCTTATTGTAGTTAAGCGTGTGAACATCACCCCTGCGTGGATCAAATGTGCTCCAAGTGATTGTGGCTGATGGGTGATTATTCCAAATCCTTCCTTCTGTTTCTACCCTGCTTCAGCGATTAGGAGTTGCCATCATGTCACACGATATATTTTATTTCAAATACAGCCGTATGGAGTATGCTTGTGCCTTATTTATATGTCTGAACCTCAAATTCTCAGTCAAACACTGTTTGAAAATATCAACTTTTGTCTTATGACAGCAGTGGAAAGCGGACAGCAGCTAATGTTAGCAGTGGGCTGAAGTCTTCAAATGATGACATTTTGACCGACATGCTTTTGTGTTACTTAAAAAATATATATATTGCTCAAATTCCCAATTGTATGACCTTAGTAACGTCTGCTGTGTACTTTGGGACCACGCCCTTTCCAAATGAGACCGATCATCTGACAATATTGAAATTAAATAGTACATTTTTGTAACCTACGCTTGTGTCTTACTGATCATGAATGACAGCCAACCCTTATATGCTGGGTTTACACAGAAGCTCCAAGTGCCAATTTATAATTTTAAATAGCCATTTTTTTTTTCATTTCACGTGAGACATATCCAACATGGCTATGTTTACAATACATTGACTGAACAATGAAATAATCAGCATGCCCACATTGCCAAATTGCTTGTAAATCTTCTATCACCGACACGAGGCAGTGAAAACACATATATAACGAAATATACAAGATTAAATGTTACATTGTTTAGTTAGACTTGGGTTTCACTTCTACTTATTACTTGAAATAAACATGACAGTGCACTGAAATTTTCCTGATCTGCTTATCAACTAGGGTTAAAACGATTTGAGTAATCTAGTTATACACGCAATCTCCCTCAAATTTTGGGTGTCATAATTTTTCCCCACCGTGTAGAAGTAAATTGGCATGATGGTCACAAGGCAGGGGTAAGAAGTTTGGGATCGTTGCACACTTAAAAAGATGACATTCTGCAGTGTTTCTACTACAAAGAAGAACTACCTAACATACCATAACAGCATGTTAACGATCGCCAACACTGTAATTCAATGATGTGTGCCTCAAAAAGTGGTCAAGGAACGACACAGTTGCCAATACACTTTCAGACACTATACTAAACAAATTGTAACAAAATTAACACTCCAGATTTATACATGAGCAGCTATGGCCACCCACTCAATACGTAGACTAGCTAACGTTTAGCTAGTAAAAAGGCAGCAGTTAACCTTACAATAGCCAACTCCAATCTTGTTCGCTCACTCACCGAACCATGTCATACCTGTTTAATGCCACACGCACTCGAAGTCAAAGACTTAGTGTGGGCCCAAGTGAAAAACACAAGAGCAAGCTGGACCATGGGCAGGCCCCCCGAGTGAGTAAGGACGCTGTGGGGGCTTTTGGTGTGGGCGATGGGCTACTTAGTTGGGAGTCAGTCGGTGACCTTTCCGCTGGCCACCTTGCTATCCCATTCTGTCTCAACCTCCTGCCACTGCCTGCAGGGATTTCTCTGCTTTTATTTATAAAGCTTCTGTTTGTTCTGATCCTTCCTGCAATAGTCATCTTTTGGTTCTTTTTGTCTGCGAGTCATATATGTCTGATGTCCATATGCATTGATGGGAGGTCTGTCTGATCACTTTCACGATGGCTAAAATATACAATAGGATTAACTTTGATCGCTGAGCTGGTACTTTTTATCAGTTAAAACAAGCTTGTACATCACACCTTTTCCTTCTTCCCTTTTGATTGGATAACTTCAGTTTTTTGCTTTTTTTTTTTTTAAATCTTTGGGTCTCTCACTCGACTTCCGCTGTATTGCATCAGTTCTAGAAAAGCTCTTACAGCAACACTTCCTCATTACTTGTGTGCCAGTGCTTAACTCCAAGTATGAAGAACTCGATGTTGCCTTCTTTCACATGAAACTGTAAAGAGTTCATATAAAAATTCAAGTTGGCTCGCATACTGGTAGAAAGTTAAAGACAATAAATTGTGCTTTGGCTGGTGTGGTTTAACAGTTGAACATGTGAATTATCAAGCGCTCGTCAGTTAAGCGGTGTTTGTGTAACTTCAACGAAGCACAAATGCTCATTGGCGTTGTGACATGATGTTGCAATGGTGTTTGCATCCATCCATTTTATAGTCTAAAACTTGAACTTGATGGCCTTTTGTTTTCTGCATTATCTATGCCCGACATTATCGTTTAGAGAAACAGCACGACTATACGGTCTCTGAAGTAGAGAACTAAATGGTGAATTTATTGTATGCCTAAAGGCATCTATGTTCCTGAATTGGGTGGGCAATGGATGCCTGTAATTACGAACATCTCTGAATTCCTAGTGTCCATTTATTAGAGCTGTGTTTAATTTGTCTATCGAATTAAACATGCCTTGGTCAGTTAAAAGCATATCATCAAAAGCTAGTAGGGCTGTCAATAATGCCACAGTACAGTGGATATAAAAAGTGTATTTCTGAGTGGAATACACTGGTCACTATTTGTGCTCAATTCTCACACACATTTGAAAACTTCAGCATCAAGTTTATTATGTGGCCTTTTCACTTGATACTGTTTGCAAATGATTTGGATTCCACTCCAGTGATTCTGTGTCTGAAGAAGGACTTCTCCACAGTTTAATGTGTCATCCAAAAGTATTTCCCAGCACTGACCAATTTGAGCCCTTCAGTATTGCTGTAGTGGACGGTGTTTACGCTGACCTCCATGAATGAGTTTCGCACACTGACACAGAGTGTCATGTGGGCAAGTACCATCACCTCATTGGTTAGAACACCGTTTTGCTTCTTTTTGCCACTTTCTGCATCTGGGGATTGGATTTGCTGCTCTTGCCTCTCTTAAAACAGCACCCGGACTCTTTTTGGAATAATTTGCGGAAGAAAAAAACAAATTTCCGACGCTTAAAATGAATATAGCCTTAAGTACAGTGTGCTGAGACTAAACATTTAATATTGTCTTTAAATTTATGTAAATGTCAAAAGCACTCATTGCAACTACTAATAGAATGAGTACACAGTGGGTGAAATTCAGATGTCAAAGAATAATCAATTTGTGCTTTGCCAAATACTTGCAATTATTATTATTTTTTTTTTTTTTTTTTTTTTTTTAAGAAAATAGTGTGATCGTCAACACATGCAGACAAGAAATCAGTTCTCTTGATGACACTGATAATTCCCATCAAGAGAATCCTCTTTAGCCATGTACTTCCCGATCATGTCGTTCAATGCTGCTTTGGGCATAATCCCATTAACTGTAATCTCAATCTCTACAGTGGTGTTGCAAATTTAAAATGTTTTACCGCTCAAGAAGGTACGTTATCTCTGTGGAGGGTGCTCACCGCTGCCAGGTGTTTGCATGATGAGGGTCAACAATATGAGCCTGTATTAGCTGGGATGATCTCATGACTGAGGAATAGTCTCAGCGGGGTTACAATGAGCACTCCCTGCAGCCAGTTAGATGAGGTTGTGTTGTGTGTGCAGTTTCAATCTGGAAGAATTTGTATCATAATGACTGCCATGATGATGTTGTTACAGCTAATCCATTTTACTTCTGGATTATCTTTATTGTGCTGATATGCATGATGATGATTTAGGAGTAATACAAGGCCACAAGGTTCATTTTATGTAACATACACAGTTGTTTGGATTTGGATTTTAAAAAGTTTGCTTAAAGACAGAATATGTGCTGTTTTGATTAACAGCATCCATGACTTACAACATGTAATTATCCCGGTTTTTAATCTTTTCTATACTGCCGAGATAACAAGTGGACTTGGCACTTATACGCAAGCAGCCACAAGCATACTTTTCTTTGGTCTATTTTGCCGAAAAAGGCAAAAGGGCCCCATGAAATCCATTCAAATATTATTCCGGGTCCTGTGTAATCAATTTCATGAGAAGCTATTTGAAATTGGAGTCCTATGATAAATAGTCTCCAAAATGGCTGCAGGAGAGAGGGAGTAGGAGATTTGTAGTCGTCATCTTTCCTAAAGTTCTCTTAAGGATGTTTATTGAATACATAGTTGACCATCAGCCAGTATTATTTGATTTGGATCATACTTTTTGAAATATCAATTAACGTGGGCCAGATATTGCATCAAAGTTTTCAGTTTTCATTCAATATTTAGTTCTAGATTTGGTGTCATTCAAATAATTAAAAATGGCTGTTAATCTGTTAGTTGTAGTTATAGTCTGGTTACTCTGGTATGTAGTACATAACCTTGCGTATCGTAGGCCCATGCAAGAGGAAGTGAGACAAACCACCCGATGTTTGCTCCTTGCTGAATATTATGGTGCCACGGTGTTTTCCGGCCTTATTTTCCTGTTTCTTTGTTTCGCTCTACAACAACAAACAGTTGAGCAGTCATTGCAAGCTATTGGCAGAGAGGCAATGACTTTTTTTTAAATGGAAGCACAGAGGCCCTGTGAGGAAACGCAGGTCCTACTTGACTAATACGTGACTATGCATGGCTGACATTGAGTTTTGCAACCCTCTCTTCGCTGCCCTGTGATTTACGACTGTCACCTCAATGTAAAAAGTCTCAGGTTTTACTTTGGCGGAGATTGTGCAGAGGTTTTTGTTTGACTTTACATTTTTATGGTTTGTTACCTCACCAAGAGATATTTTTCAACATTTAACTACAATTTTGGTGAAGTTTAGTCATTTGCAATCAGTCCAACAAAGTTATAATGAAAAGATTGGGGTTTGTTGTGTTGACCTTAGACCGCATAACTTGGCACTTTAAGCCTCTTGGAGCCTGGCCTCATGCCTGAATTCTGTGAGATATGTGAACGATTGAGTTATTTCCTCATACAACTTATCGCAGATGATTGGGCATGAGAGGGCGGAGTCTATTTTAGTCCTGTGTTGGGGAAAAAAATGTCTATAAAGTGACAATTGGTGCTGCAGTTTACTGTTATAGCTGTAATACATTTATGGATGTCACTTTTCCTCCGTTGCTCAAGAATAGCAACATTCAAGTGGATGAACAGTACTGATATGGTGGCAGAACAAGACAAAAACCAGACCGATTATGTGTTATGAGAAACAGGCAACCAGCTGCCTCCTGGTTGCTGCAGGTGTTGACAAGCTCTAATGGTTTCTCTGCACTTTTATGTACACATGTACAACAAGTAGATTCATCTTTTTTATCCACACTGATTTTAGGAGCGGTGTTTTTTAGGCTTTACATTACCGGTGTCAAACTCAAGGCCCGGGGGCCAGATCCGGCCTGCTGCATGATTTTGGGTGGCCCACGAAGGCAAATTGAGTATCAACTTCCGTGATTTGAGTTATAATCTGTCCCAAAATTTCAAATTGTCATGTCATAGATGATAACGTTGCGATATTGCAAGGATTATTGTGTGCCCAAACATCGGCAATAGTTAAAAAACCCATTACGCTTGATTTCTGATTCAAAAAGTAGCTCATAAATTTCATGTGTGAATATGATGAGGCGAAAGATTTTCATGGTTTCAGAGTCATAACAACCCTCTTAGGGAAATCATAACTACAATGTGGCCCGCAACAAAAATTAGTTTGACACCGCTGCTTTGCATGTTCAGTTTTTTTGAGGCCTGATCAGTGAGTTTAAAAAAAAAAGTGTGTGTGTGTGTATATATATGTGTGTGTGTGTATATATATATATATATATATATATATATATATATATATATACCGATCTGATCTCAAGATGGAGCAATGGTTATTTAGGTGGCCTGTCCATATTTAATTGCTTAAAAATATATATTTACAAAAAATGTTCATCTATTTATGCCAGAGAGGCTTAGTGACAGACAGAACTAATGGTCTTCTATTAGATGGCAGTAAGTACACGAATGTATCTACAGTACTTTTTGTGACATTTGTTTGTTGGTATGCAGTGAGATTTTTAAATGTAAAATATTTGGCTTGCCTTTATAAAGGTTGGAAATCACTGCTCTGCTCAGATCATGTTATTTTATAATCCGGTGTGCCTTGCATATGGACCATATGGATATTGAACCTTTAGTGCAGCTCCATCTAATTGATGCATAACATAACCCCAGCCTCTACTGTTGTCTATCCTATGCGTTGCGCCTTATATATGAAAAAGTTTTAAAATATGCCATTCATTGAAGATGCGCCTTATCGTGCGGAAAATATGGTATTCTAATCGGTCAAATCAAAATTACAAGACAGAAATAAATGGATTTAGTTAAATTACTTTATTGTAATTAATGCAAGTCTTTATTGCAGTTGTCTGACATAGTTCAATCGTGAACGCAAATTTGTCTTGTAGCTTTATCCGGACATTACACGTTCTCTCTCCCATACCACGGGACATATTTTTTTTTAAATAACTTTATGAACTGTCAGATATTTACAGTACTACATAAAAAAAACTAAATACTACTATATAAAAATAAACTAGCTTCTGGATTCAGATGTACTGTCCACAATGGCTATGTGGAGTAAATGTCTTTTGCAGTGCCGATCAATGACGTCTTTGATCGGATCGGCAAATTATGACCTTATAACCGAGCATCATAAAATGCCATTTCTTGGCTGATTAAATGGGTGTAACATTAGTGTTTTCATAGTGATGCTGCACTTTCCTGTTTTGATTTATTTATTTTTTACCGTAAGAAAAGGGACTGAAACAGACCAAGCTTGCCAACCCATGAACTGATTGGAACAGAGTGAGCGAACGAGACTAAATACTGTAGGTGTACTATAAATCCTTGGGTTTGGCTTCCTGTTTGGCTGGCTTAATTAAAAATGGGTGATTGAGCATTAGTCTTCACAAGTCATTAATCAAGGCCAGTTGTTGCATAGACCCCTATCCCTATTTGTGGCATCCACATCCAAGCACCTTTTTGTTCTGCTGCGGTGATCTCTGCTCACAGTATCTGTGCGCTTGCTTCTAATGAGCAGTGACTGGTGTGACCATGCAGCTGGGCAACTATGCCTCCCAAGTGTATGTGTGCGAGTAAGGCGAGAAAATAGCAGCTCATTCACGAGGATCTCAGCCGTGGATCCCCCTTGCACTTGAAGGCTGCACTCTCTTATCATAAGTGTTTTCAATCTGCAGATGATGGATCATATGAAGAAACAGTGCTGCAGTGATTTTTGCCTGGAAGCTGTGTCAGCAGTGGTTAGGGTTAAGATTTAGATCATCTTTCAGATCAGGCATTCTCAAGCATTTGGGTTCCAGGGAGCCCCTACACAGAAGAATCTTTTTCCCAAGAAGCCCCGCAAAAGCCAGATGCCAATTAGACACACCTCTAATAGTGGCACTAAATGTCATAGGAATTAAAAATGTAAAAACTATTTCTTAACGACTTGCAATGTTATTTTATGATAAATTCATTTTTTAGGAGGAAAAAGGTAAGTAAATAAAGTTGTCTTTCAAGAAAAAAAATGTTTCTAGGGATAAAAAGTTGTAATCTCATGATAATAGTTGTATTTTTCCAAGATTCTCATGTTTTAAAATTAAATCACTGACAAGGGAAGAGTCATATTTTTGTTATTGTCATCATACTACACCTTTAGTTGTGGAAAATACATTTTGTTTAAACTAAAAATAGGACTATTCCTGTAATTTATAATTTGTTCTAACTTAGTGTTTGTTCGTGCAACAATGTCAGATTGTAGTATGTCAATGCTGAACTGGTCCAAAGTGACAGTAGGTAAGAGAAATCGATTTATTTTTAAAGTTTTTTTTTTTTTTTTTTTTTTTTTTTTTTTATTATTACACACAAGTCCAGGTCAAGTTTTTTGATTATGAGAATCAGTAGATGTCACAAGCATTGTCCGCATTTTTCATCCATAGTAAACATTTACGTACGTCTGTGTAAAAGAAAAAAAAAATGCAGCTGCGTATTTGGTGTTTGAGTGCTCAACTCCGCTCATCTACATACAAAACTCTTGATGAATTGCCTCATCAAATGCAACCAGTGAAGTGTAAATTAGCTCGCCAAAAACTAATTCACACTCATTAGACTTCATTTTGAATTTATGTAGTTAAAAGTTACATTTGCTAACCTCTGTCTGTCATCTCTTTGGTGATGGTGTTGTCAGAACGTTTTTCGGGCTTTGCGGATTTGGTTTGTAGTTTCTTTCTGCTTCCCCCTGCTGTCAGACTTGTCTGCAAAATTCTTCCATGTTTTGCTTGGTGCCCCTTTTCCCTTAATGTACTGTGGACTGGCATAAAGACTTGTGCCCTTTTCTCTCGACAATGAATGGCAGCACAAGCTTTGGGCACAGGTTCTGTCCAATATAGAGCCCTTTGGATGCTGAGCAGACAAACTGCTGCATGAAAAGCAGATACAACCAGTTTAAAATTCAAAATTACTCAATCGGCCCTTATTTCCGATCACATTTTCAGATCGGGACAACTCCACCAGTCACTTTATGTACATACTTTTATGAATAATAGAACATACAGGTAGTTTGCTAACTTTTTATTTTTTCCCTTACCACAAGTTGCAGCTCGTAGACTGATTCAGCAACACCATTTGGAAAACCATTTTGTGAACTGCTTTAGCTAACTAATAACCAGGATTTGTAACACACCGTCTTAACCTTAAATGGCAAAAATCCAAGTATTGTATTTCCTCTTGTGGTCAATGTTTATCACTTAATTCTTTATTTTGTCATACCCCCCCCCACCCCCCACTTCCCGTTTTCTCCTCCCACTTGTTTGCTGCGAGCAGCTTACCATGGCGGAGTCGGAGCCCACACCCGAACAGCTGGCCGCGCTCGCTGCGGCCAACGAGGAACCTGACTGCGGGGTTAACTACAAACCTCCGGCACCGAAGAGCTTACAGGAGATCCAGGAGCTGGACAAAGACGATGAAAGTTTGCGCAAGTACAAGGAAGCATTACTGGGCAGCACCTCTGTGAGTGCAGGTTAGAGATCTCCACCCCACAACACACACACAAAATTTACCTGTCAAATGTTGTAATTTAAACTTTTAATCATTCAGAGAGAGTTCTCAAATGGTTTCAAAGGAGGGAAAAAAGCTTCTAGCATGGCCCATCAATCACCTGACCTGAAACCAATCAAAACTTTATGTAAAGATCTGAAACTCAAGGTCCATAAAAGAAGCGTATGGAGCCGCCTTTGCCATGTAGCGTTTCAGTCTTGGCTTCAGTTCTCAAACATAATCCAAGGTGGCATGTCTGTTTATAAGAATATTCTCACCCAGAAGAAAAAGAGTGCCAACAATGACCCAGAGCTGTTTTTCCGCTCACAAAAAGGCACCTGCATCAGAGAAAAAGACTCTACAGCAGAGCCGCCACGCCAGGAGGCCAGAGGAACTGTAAAATACGCTTGGGTTGCTATTAATAAGTTCTTGTCCAACCTCACAGATTGGAAATTAAAATTACATTTATTTTGAACAACTAAATAATTTTTGAGTCTTTTTGTTCTACTTGATGGATGGTTCCCAATATCTAGTGAAATTTTCATATCAAGAGCACCTTTGGAAGCATTTCCAAAAAAAATGTTATATACCGTAATACCAAGCCTACACAACGCACCTGGTTATAAGCCTCACCCACTACATTTGTAAAGGAAATACCATTTGGTACATACATACGTCGCAGCTGTGTAAAAGCCGCAAGTGCCCACATTGAAATCCACATTGAAACACAAGATATTTACAAAAACGGAACACGAGAGAGTTTAGTGTTAGCCTCGCCGCGCCAGTGCTAACGTTTGCGCCGTGCTGGCAGAGCTGGTTTAAAAAAAAAAAAAAAAAAAACGGTAAAAATCACTGAGACACGCCAGCGCTAACAGGACCGAACCGGTAAAAGTCACGTCCTCGGCATATATATTCCACGGTTCTCACTCTTACCTTTTCCGCTCGAGTGCCCCCTTGTGGCCGTTGGAAAAAAAATCCACAAATTAGCCGTGTCACCACATAAATCGCATGGTTGAAAGTGTGTGAAAAAGGTGGCATCTTATCGGCCGGAAATTACTGTCCTTATTTCAGCCGTGAATTTGAGTGTCAAATTTGAAACAACAGTCGACCGCTGACTTGTTACAACAATACTAAAGTCATTCGTGCTGTAAATATTTTTGTGAAAATACTTCTAGGCCAGAAATATAAAACAAATGTAAGTGATGTACAAGCATTGTTTCTTGTGCTGCTACATATTGGATCCATTTAAATCAGCAATGCATTTGACCGAAGATAAATGTGATTTGTCGTCTGTTCCCTCGTAGATCCCAACGTACCAAATATCCAAGTGACCCGAATGACTCTGGTATGTGACGCTGCACCAGCCCCTTTGGTACTTGATCTGACGGGTGAGTAGATCCAATGTTTCATATGCAAATGATGTAATATTGTAATTTTGTTCACACCAAAGACTTCCAACTGACTTTTTGTTTCTTTAGATGCATTTTATCTAATTAGTTTAGACTGGACAAATGTGTACAGAGGTTCATCAGTCCTAATTTGGACCAGTACAAAATTGCATATGGATGTATTATTTTAATTTAGTGAACTGTTGGATTTGGATTTTTAACAGTATTATAGTACATGCACTGCGCTTACATTTTCCTCAACCGATGTGCTAAGGTAAATATGAAACTGTTATGGTCTTATTTGCTTTTTTTTTTTTTTTTTTGTGCAAAGACAGGCCATATTCCTGTACCATTTATTTAGCGTGTTCTGGCGGGAGCGTATGCGAAAAGATGACAATGTGATTTACCAAACCTGACATGAAGTGTGATGGCTGCTTTTGCCCGTTCAAATTCCTCATGTGAAAGGGGGGCAGGTGCAAACAGGCACGCACCAGCGTTGCACTCACCCTTCATCGCACACCCAACACAAGAGGGTAATCGCTCAAGATAACATTTGAGATATCACATTGTCTTTTGCCGCTTACGATTGAAAGGGTAAATACATTAATTTGATGTATTCCCGCACCTTGTTCAAACGATAACCTTTAAAAAAAAAATTACTATAAGCCAACATTTCTACAATGTCTGAATACTTCTGTGCTTAAGTGATATTGTTTATGGTTGTTTTATTTCCAACAAGTGGACCAACACCTATTTTATGAACAAGACAAGCCGAAAAGAAAGAAGACTTCTCACAGCACGATGTAGACTGCCACCTGGTGGTCAGCATCTTTAGTGCAGTTTTTTTCAGGCTGCTCCTGATAACTATTGTAATTTTGTTATTAATAATGAGAGTAATACATTAAACCTACATTGTGCTTTTCGAGACGAACTAATGCAGATTTCTGTGCACCGTGACCCAGATGCCTTTATGAAGGAAAAGTTAATTGGAAAGAGGAACCACCCTGAGGTTTTTTTTTTTTGTTTGTTTTTTTTTGGTCCCCTTCCCCTCTTCAAGTGGGGTTTTGATTATTATTATTTTATTTCCCCCCCCCCCTTGGGATTCGACCAAGGCTGCCCTCTGTCAGCGAGTATTTTAACTTTTATGTACAGAATTTCTAAGCATAGTCGAGGCATAGAGGTGGTCCCGTTTGGTTGCCTCGGTATTGGATCTCTGCTTTTTGCAGTTTTGCTGGCTTCCTCAAGCCATGATTTCCAACTCTTACGGGAGAGTTCGCAGCTGAGTGTGAAGGGGCACTGATCAGAATCAGCACCTGTAAATCTGAGACCATTGTCCTCAATTGGAAAGGGGGTGCGCTCTCCATGTTAGGGATGAGATTCTTTCCCAAGGAGGAGTTCAAATATACTGGTCTTGTTCACAAGTGAGGGAAGAATGGAGCGTGAGATCCACAGGCAGATTGGTGCAGCGTCTGCAGTCATGCAGACGTTGTATGGGTCCGTTGTGGTAAAGAAGGAGCCAAGCTGGAATGCGAAGCCGGAAGATCGATCTGTGTTCCTACCCTCACATGTGGCACATGACCGAAAGAGCAAAATCCTGGATACAAGCAGTCAAAATGGTGTCCGGCCTCTCCCTTAGTGAGAGGGTGAGAAGTTGGGTCATCCGGTAGGGGACGCAGAATAGAGCCGCTGCTCCTCCACATTGACAGGAATCGGATGAGGTGGCTGGTGCATCTGATTTGGATACCACCTGGACGCCTCCCTGGTGTTAGGGTTAGAGATGGAACCCTAACCCGGGAAGAGACCCCGGGGACTTGCTAGGACACGCTGGGAAGACTATGTGGCTCGGCTTGCTTTGGAACTCCTCTGGATCCCCTTAGAACAGCTGGAGTAAGTGGTTGTGGAGAGGGAAGTCTGGGCTTCTGTGCTAAAGTTACTGCTCCCACAACCCAAACTCAGATACGCACAAGAAATTAGATGGATGGGTAAAAAACATACCATTGGTGTCACTAGGCCAATTTTAGGGGGGCTTCAGCCCACTCCGTTTGTGTCGCCACTATAGCGATTTAAGTGTTGAAAAGTTCCATCAGCGCCCCCGGAGGTTCTCCCATATTCAGAAAATGTCAAACTAGAAATGTATGGGGGGGGGTTCTCTGTGTCTGGGAGTTGTGAAGTGTAACGTGGGTTTTTATCTGCTAAATGTGTTTAACTTTAAAATGAGGTGCCCTGGTTTAATGTCTTGTTTTCCTGGATTCTTTATGCTAGGAAATCTGGACAACTTCAAGAGCAATCCGTTTGTGTTGAAAGAGGGCGTGGAGTACAAAATAAAGATCAACTTCAAGGTGAGCGAGAGCACGGCACTGGAATATGTCTTACGGTCTATGTTCTAAGCACTGACGTCCGATGTCTTTTCCAGGTTAATAAGGAGATTGTGTCGGGTTTGAAGTACATTCAGCAGTCATTCAGGAAAGGAATTAAGGGTAAGCCCCCAACTCCACCCCCAAGGTAATAGTCTAGCTGTATTTGGTTGAATCTAACGTAATGTAATCTGACGGCCAGTTGATAAATCGGACTACATGGTGGGCAGCTATGGGCCCAAACCAAACGAGGAGTACGAGTTCCTCACCACCGTCGAGGAGGCGCCCAAAGGCTTGATGGCCCGCGGCACGTACACCATCAAGTCCAAGTTCACCGACGACGACAAACACGACCACCTGTCCTGGGAGTGGAGCCTCACCATCAAGAAGGACTGGAGAGACTGACTCGCCTTTGATCGGCTGCACCGACATCTTCCTCCGCTTTCTTTCCTCTCTTGCTGTGTTTCCATTTGTTTTTCTTATCTGATGTCTTCTCCGTCCATGGAGGCCCTCGCACTTCCACTTTAATTGGGTTTTCTTTTAAGTATTAAATCCTGGAAATCGAGATGGAAACACGCATGATATATTGTGATGTTTTGTTTAGGCATCAGTACTCCCATTTATTTGTATGCTTTTCATATTGCTTTGTCCCTTTTTTTATGATCACCATATCTGCCTTGGGCAGCTAGAGCATTGCTGTATGTATTGAATGTGTTGGTGGGGGGCAGTGCATGGTCACTTTACATCTTTGCTGGAGAGTTCTCGGGACACCGACTTCTCAAGCCTTTGAGCAGATTTGTCATTTTGATAATTATATGGAATTCAGGTCACCTCTTTTCTGATTAGCTTACAGAGGTTAGCCCCCCCCCATCCCATTAGCTGCCATGTGGCCTTTTAACGTGAACCCTCGTGAAAAAGTGATTTGCCTTCAAGTTTGACTTAATGACGAAAATGATCTGTACACCTTTGTGACTGAAATTTTTTTTTCTTTAGCATGCATATTTTTTTCCCCATCCAAAGCCTGTCTAGGGGAGCCAAAAAGCTCCTTATCCTCCCTGTGCTCTACCCATTTCACCCATCCTTGACTGTGCCTGCAGTTTCTCAGTGCACACCCCCCACAAGTAGTGTCTCAACCGCTGCGGACATCGCATCTACCACAGTGTTAAGCGGCCCCATATTGTTGTTCTGACCGTGACTGAGGTTGCACCTTCGTTGAGATCTTTCTGGTGTTGGTGTTGGGTTTGAGTAAGTGTTTGCTACATGCTGCCCAGTATAATTCTCTTGTAACATTAAAATGTTGGAATTTGAACATGTCCTTTCATTAAAGCAAACAAAAACTTGGTAAATGCTTTTTAATTAACATGTACATTGACATGACGTGAACATTTGTTCATCTTGCAATGCATGCTAGGAAGAAAAAGGCAGCAGTTATGGTGGGAAAGGTTATTGAGGGAGAAAGCAGATTAAAAGCTTTAGATGCACCTCCGAGAATTCAGAATGTTTAATGAGATGCTGTACACACTTCCATGATGCCCAACCTGTGCTACAGAATATCTGATTTCACGTCACTGATCTTGTTATGGCTTATTTACTCCTTGTCATTATCAATGTCAGTGACGGGCAGAACAAATGTTCTTGCTAAAGACGGCAAAAGGTACAATTGTGTCATGACGTGCTGCCATTTGTACAACTTCATGTTCAGTTACACATGCTGAGATTTCACACTAAGTACTCTTGTGAGTGAAGAGGGTTTTTTTTCCTCTCACCATATATGTACCTTGTCTCAAAGGTCGGGAAACTTCTTTAGAAGCAACACAGCATTAAGTCATGAGTGTATTAATATCTCAATTAGAAAAGTTTTGCACATCATATTAACCACATCCCTAGAACCTGCTTTTTCATTTGCTTTATGCCGCAAAACTAGTTGAATGAGAAGCATTCAGAATTTTCCAGAAACGAACTGTCTTGAGACAGTCACATAGTGGAACCTTGGAGAAATGAAGCAGTTTATAAATAATTCATTTTCGACAGCAGTTCACATCGGTTTTGTGGATGAACGGGAGTCTCTCCCGACTGTCAGCAGGCAAGAGGCGAACCTTGCGTTGAGGTTTTCTCCAGCTTTCTCTCACATTCCACAAAAAGCATGTTGGGTTCCTTGAGGACTCAAAATTATCTATTCTGCCGCTCGCCCAAAGTCAGCTGAGCCAGGCCCCGACTCACCTGTGACCTTTGTGAGGTCAGGCACACCAGCGGCTCATTTGCCACTTTTCCTCCCCTTTGCGGCGCTCACATCACTCTTGGTCTTCTGCAAGCGGGAAAAGATTTCCTTGAAGAGAGCTTTGTACTCGGGCGTGTTCTGGCTCAGACGTTTGTCCACTTGCTCCACCTGCCTGCTGATGCCTTCCAAGGCCTCTGGCGTGGACGGGGTATGGGTGGGAGTGGGAGGGGAGCTGACCGCTGCGGCCGCCGCCCCAAAAGAGACCATGCTGTACTCTTTCAAGGAAGGGTCCCTGGAGACGGGGCGTGACGTCTGCACCTCAGCGTGGCACAGCCTCTCTTCGTCGCGCCGGCACTTTCCCAGGAGCTCCTCGTACTTCTCCAGCAGGGCGTGGTACTGCTCGTCCACCTCGCTTAGGATGGACATGCCTCGTTTGCGCCCCGCCTGGCGCCTACCTGGGGGATCGCGGACCTTGATAACGTTCAGGGCCGTGTCGCTGCAGCTTTTCCTCACGGGGCCTCCCGGGTCACCGGCACCGACTTCACCTCCCGCGTCCATGACCACGGCTTCATCCGGCGTGTCTGTCTCGGGGCCATTACCGAGCAACGTGTCGATGCCCTCCTCCATCAGACACGCCCTGGACTTCCTCAGCAGCTGCATCTCTTGGAGCTCCGCCTCCAGTTCTCGAACTCGCACCTGGCAGCCCTCGGCTCCGAGCAGACGTTGCTCTAGCCTGTCGAACTCGTGCAGCACCCCGGCACATTCCCGCTCGGCGCCCTCCCTCTTGGAGCGCTCTGCAGCCAGTGCCGAACGGAGCGACGTCACGATGTCCCTCAAGCGCTCATTCTCCTCCTCAGCTGGCTGCCTCTCGGCGAGGTCCACGCTGCCAGGGTTGGCCAACAGGAAACCATCCTCATACCTTCCAAAGAAATATAGCGCCGCATTTAACCAGGATCCTTCATAAATTAATACTAGTCACATTGCACATACAGTGAAGAAAATAAGTATTTGGACACCCTGCTATATTGAAAGTTCTCCCACTTAGAAATCATGGAGGGGTCTGAAAATTTCATCGTAGGTGCATGTCCACTGTGACAGATAATCTAAAAAGAAAAATCCAGAAATCACAATGTATGATTTTTTAACGATTTGTTTGTGTGATACAGCTGGAAATAAGTATTTGAACACCAGTCTATCAGCTAGAATTCTGACCCTCAAAGACCCATTAGTCCGTCTTTAAAAGTCCACCTCCACTCCACGTATTATCCTGAATCAGATGCACGTGGGTGAGGTCGTGAGCTGGATAAAGTCCACCCCGTACAATCTGTAAGACTCAAACTTGTAACATGGCCAAGACCAAAGAGCTGTCCAAAGACACAAAAGATAAAATTGTACAACTCCACACGGCTAGAAAGGGCTACGGAGAAATTGCCATGCAGTTTGGTGAATAAATGTCCACTGTTGGAGCAATCATTCGAAAATGGAAGAAACTAAACGTGACGGTCAATCTCAATCGGAGTGGAGCCACGTGCGAGATATCACCTCGTGGGGTCTCAATGATCTTTAGAAAGGTGAGGAATCAGCCCAGGACTACACGACAGGACTTGGTCAATGACCTGAAAGGAGCTGGGACCACCGTTTCCAAAGTGACTCTTGGTAATACAAGAAGACGTCATGGTTTGAAATCATGCATGGCATGGGAGGTTCCCCTGCTTAAACCAGCACATGTCAAGGCCCGTCTTAAGTTTGCCAATGTCCATTTGGATGATACAGAAGAGTCATGGGAGAAAGTTTTGTGGTCAGATGAGACCAAAATGGAACCACTTGGTCATAATTCCACTAACTGTGTTTGGAGGAAGACGAGTGATGCGTTCCTCCCACGAACACCATCCCTACTGTGAAGGTTTTTTTCTGCACATGGGACAGGACAACTGCGCTGTATTAAGGAGAGGATGACTGTGGCCATGTATTGTGAGATTTGCCTTGGGAGTCCTCTTTTCTCCTCTGAGCATTGAAGATGGGTCGCGGCTGGGTCTTTCAACATGACAATGACCCGAAGCACACAGCCAGGAAAACCAAGGAGAGACTCCGTAAGAAGCATATCAAGGTTCTGGCGTGGCCGAGCCAGTCTCCAGACCTAAACCCAATGGAAAATCTTTGGAGGGAGCCGAAACTCCGTGTTTCTCAGCGACAGCCCAGAAACCTGTCTGATGTAGAGAAGATCTGTGTGGACGAGTGGGCCAAAATCCCTCCTGCAGTGTGTGCAAACCTGGTGAACCTCTGTAATTGCAAACAAAGGCTACTGTACCAAATATTAACACTGGTTTTTCTCCACTCTTCAAATGCTTATCTGAGGCTGTATCACACAAATCGTCCAGCAAAAAAAATCCTCCATTGTGATTTCTGGATTTTTCTTCTTAGATGATCTCTCTCACAGTGGACATGCACCTATGATGACAATTTCAGACCCCTCCATTGATTTCTACGTGGGAAAACGTACAATATAGCAGGTTGTTCAAATACTTGTTTTCTTCACTGCACAACAAGATGGTAAGTGAGTGAGTGAAAATTAAATGAAAAAAAATCAAATAAAATGAACCAAACACGTGTTCTGTGTCACCTTGGTGCAGCACAGAGTTCTTTGAGGCAGGGAAACGAGTGGACCGTCTTGCGGCGCTCCTTCTTCTCTCGGACGACCCTCAACTCCTCCAAAGTTCGCAGCTCCTCCAGCCGGGCTGTCAGACTGTCTACCTGACCCTGTAAGGTCTCCATGGTGCCCGTCAACCTGTACGTACACGTAAAGAAAAAAAAAAAACACGTGTGCAGAGTGCTTATAGCGTCAACATGGGAGATTTTACTCCTCAGCATACCACTGCTTGCAATGCTACAAGGACTTATTGTTACCGACTTGAATAGCAGATTTAGAGAGAACAAAGGCTCCCTCTGAACCATTTGCAAGCTTTAATTGTAGCCCCGGACACAATTTCCAGGAAGATTCTGGTGGAAGTGGTGATGCGTCAAGGAGACATGGGCAAATACCAATTAAATGATATCTTCAAACGGTGAGGCCGACTGGAGACGCTGACCTGTCAATCTTTTGCTGCGAGGCCTTGCTCTCCAGCACCAGCTTCTCATTGGCGATCTCCAACTCCCTGGCGGTCACGTCCAGCTGCTCGTAAACCTTTGCGTGCTGCTCGTTCATCTCCCGCAACATCTCCAGCTGCTTGGACAGGTACTGCCAGAATAAGAAAATGGCAAAAATATAAACATGCCTCTTGGCTGCACTGGATTTTCTTTGAACTGATCACATTTTCAGCCTTTGTGTCGCCGTGTCAGTGTCTAAATCTGCCCCGGGCCTTCAGAATCAGAAGGCCCCGCAGCGAATTTTAGGACGAGTGAGCTGAGGGCTTGCGAGCTGACAGTTTTTGTGTACCTCTATCTCGTGCACTTGCTCCTCATTGTTGATGTACATCTGCTGAAGGGAATCCTCCAGCTCCTTGTTACGTTCCAGCAGGGTTTTGCCCAGCTCCGCTGCCAAGTGCAAGTCTGATGGGAGGCGAGGGAGAGGAACAAAGATAAACAGCGGGGAAATGAGGGAAGCAGGAGAACGCAATTAGTTACAGGCAGATAAAACACACAAAGTCGAGGCTTTCTTCAGTCATATCATTCCATTCGGGGGTTGGAGCCATGACGCCGGGCGCAGTCAAGATGGATAATAGAAGCCTGCTCAATTTCAATGAAATTGTCATCCAGATACGTGAACGAGTGCTGATCCGGGTCGCAGATGAGCTGGAGCCTATCTCAGCTGATTTGGGGCGAGGGGAAGGATAGACACTGGGAATGTAGAGTTTTTGTATAACCTAACCGGATTGTTGGGGGACTGGGAGTACCCAAATTGAGCATGCGAGCTGCGCGCAGAAAGGCCTTCCTATAAAAAGACCGAGGCCGAAAGAAGCTTTACACAATGTAGATGAGAACGTGTGAGACTTGCTGGTACATTTGTGAACATGAGCGCAAATCATTTTAGGCTTCAGGATACGATGAGCAGCGCTAATGAGCTCACGAGATACGGAGCTTCTGGTCGTCAGCTCGGTTTCTCGCGGTGGCCGCACGCCTCGTTATGTCACCGCACGCCGGTCTGAAAAACGCGAGCCTGGCGAGAGGACTCGCGAACGCTGTGATGTGCTGGCTGGTTTTAACGCTGGATTGCACACAGCTCTGTGCTGTGTGTTTTAGCCCGCCATTTTCTGGACAGTATTTCAGTTCAGGTTTCTGTCTCTGTGATGATAATCCACACTTTGTTTTTCAGTTTTACTGTGATAGCCGACCCATTCTTTAAGATGCCATGAATGTATTTCACTAACAAATTATTTTCCACACACACCTACGAACCCGCAAAGGCAAATCATGCGCGTCAACTTCCACGATTCTTGTTGAAGACTGTACCAAAATTTTAAAATGTCACATAAAAGACAACTTTGAGATATTGCAAGCATTTTGTGTTACCAATCATGAACAAAAACTGTTACTAGTTCATAAAATGTATGTGTATCTAGAACTCGTGCTCATGACGTCAAAATTTTCACGGCGCCATATTGCCGATCAGACAGAACTGCTGCTCGACAGTGTGGGAGACATTGGACCAGAGGAGAATATTTACAATACCGAGACCTGATGTGCTGTTGGTTGTCACAAGAGACGAGACATATTCAGTGAGATCATTCTATGGAATACCAGCTGAAAAGATTGATGGATTTTCGGCAATTAAAGATGACGGAGGGTGCCCAACCAAAATACATACACACACCTGTGTAGCGATCAGGTAGAAATTATTCCTCTAAATCTCAAATTAACAAAAAGTATTTATAATCCCAAATTGGCTCATTTGAGAACAATGCGTGTTAAAAAAAAAAAAAAAAAAAAAAAACTGTCGCACAGGTTTACGGAGGTTAAGTGTGACCGCAATCGCTTCCATGTGCGTTCCGTTGAGACGACTCCCTCGTCTTTTTTTTTTTTCTTCCCCAATCAAACTTAATGAATGCAAGTGTGTGTAAAACAAGGGGTCATTTATTTAAATATTGGTATTTGTATTGAATACTAGCGGAAAAGATCGATGGATTCCGGCAAAGGTTAACGTGTGGCCGAACACACTTCCGCGTTCACGAGCCGTAAAAACCGTCACTATGTAGGATTTATTCCTGATGAGAACAGATCCAGCAACAAGTCTTGGTATGTGTCCAGACTTTTATACGCTTTCAAACCTTTCCATGTAAATCTCGACGACTGACTCACTCGATCCATTTGTATATCAAGTTGTCCAAGACAAGCGGAAGCGAATTAACAGTTCAATTTCTTATCGGCGTTGATTTCGGCATTAAATGCGGGTCCTCTACGCCAGGTTTATGTAATTTTTCCATGTACCATAATTTATTTTCACCTTCTAAATGTCTGACGGTATCGGACAAGACTCTGGGCGTCGTGCTACAAGACATATTTCTGTGTCGTCTCCAACCAACTTAGCATTGAGCAATGCTTGGCTTGACCGGCAATATGTCGAGGTAAACAAAAGTCACGTGATTTTATGATGTAGGTGGACGAGTTCTATATGATGAGGCAATTAAAAGATGATTATGTTTACAAATGATGTCATAACGGCTCTCAGAGGCAAACCGTAACTACAATGTGGCCCACAACACCCCCGAAGCCAACTGTCCACCCCTCACAGAGTCCTGGATCTGTCAGATTGTCACATTCTTAGAGGGACTTTCTGTGCTTCCGAGTATGTGAGGTGAGTTATTTCTGTATTCTGCCTGAACATAAAAGCATTAATGTTACGGGAAATCATAACCCATCAAACAACACACACAGAGCAGTATACTTACTTTTTGTATGATATTAATTAGCAAGGGTGGAGGAACAGTGGGCTCAGCTGGTAAAGCGTCGGCCTCACAGTTCTGAGGACACGGGTTCAATCCCGACCCCGCCTGTGTGGAGTTTCATTGTTCTCCCCGTGCCAGTGTGGGTTTTCCCCGGAGACTCCAGTTTCCTCGCACATCCCAAAAACATGCAACATTAATTGGACACTGTAAATTCCGCCTAGGTGTGATTGTGAGTGTGGCTGGCTGTCTCGATGTGCCCTGCAACTGGCTGGCAACCAGTTCAGGGTGTACCCCGCCTCCTGCCCGTTGACAGCTGGGATAGCCTTCAGCACTCCCCGCGACCCTCGTGAGGATACCCGGCAAAGAAAAATGGATGGATGGAATAATTAACAAGGACACTGGAAACAATTACACGCCTGCATTTACTGCATGTCGCGACAGACGACACTTCGGCATCATTGAAGAGTTTGTCCCGCTGTGTTGTTAGTGGAAGCAGTGCACATCAGTGGGGATGCACGTTGAACTACAAAAGCCATGAAAACAAACTTCCCGACATATAAAATTGAGATGCTAAAAATTAAAAAAAAAAAATTGTGTTCTAAAATTGTGAAATTGACCAGGGTGAGTGCAATAGTAATAAAAATTACTTGATATCTTCTTACACAGTATTCAGATTTGACTGACCTCCTAGGCCACCAAAATGTTACATAAGAGCAGCATTCCAGGAGCAAATTCAGGCACGAGCACAGCAAGAAGGTTGTGCAAGCTACTGCAGAGCTACGGAAGTCTGGTCTGGTCTGGACTGGTCTGGTCTGGGGCTGCCTAATCACATCATGCAAAGCGGGGTTGGGGGGTGGAGATGAAAACAGACTTTGGTGCAGAAAAACACCGAAGTGGGATGTTGCTGTCGTACAATGAGGAGCCACAAAGCTGCTTTGGCTCTTTGGGTCAGCAGGTAATCGGGACTTTGGGGTGACGCTGAGGCCAGCAGCAGATCCAATGGAAGCCATTCATGCATAAATTAACTGAACACATTTGGCTTGCAATTGAACTGTTTTAACCAGATTTTTTTTTAAACGCACAGGTTCAAAATACAGCATATGTGCTATGCTTGTGTGTGCACATAAACCCAATGTGATCGACTTCCAACCCCCCCACGTGAACGTTATTCACGACCAAGATCAAACCTCACCTTGCTCCAAGTCACGCTGGTCGTACCAAGGCTCCTCTTCGTCCGTGACAAACTCCTCCATTCTGCCCGCACGAAGCATCGATGCAGCCCAGCTTGCTCACCGGTGAACGGCTAATTCAAGCCACCCAGCGGCGGTGACTCCCCCGGAAGTGACAATTACCCCCTAAAAAACGTGGTGACGTGAGGACTCCCCGAGGACGTCAACCCCTTTGAGGCAACTTAAAGATCGCCCGCTATGATGGAGGAAAGCTGCTCAAAGGGTTGACATGATCGGGCCGACTGTCGAAGAGGACAATCGAGGCGCTTCTTGTGTCGCTGCCGTCTGCCTTTGATGAGCATCATGCACGTCCGCTCTGCACTGAGCTGCTGAGGCCTTCAGGGCAACTCGGGAATGTCAACAACCGAGGCCGACGGGTGGGGAAACTTCCTTACTTTGATTTATTATTTATTTTTATTCCATTGTAATTCGTATCTTGTATTTTTTTTTCTATTCGTGTACATTAATGCGTTGTTCGTTGTAATCGTTCGAACTTTTATTTAATTGATCATCTTGATATGGTCATTAATTGGACACTCTAAATCGCCCTTAGGTGTGATTGTGAGTGCGGCTGTTTGTCTCGATGTGCCCTGCTATTGGCTGGCAACCAGTTCAGGGTGTACCCCGCCTCCTGCCTGTTGACAGCTGGGATAGGCTCCAGCACTCCCCGTGACCCTCGTGAGGATAAGCGATGAAGAAAATGGATGGATGGATCTTGATATGGTCCATCTATTAGTACCACCCCTCTCCCAGTCCCCCAAGTAAAGCTCTAATATGACAACTTTTGAGTTCCAAGTAACAATTTTTTGGGGGTGACACTTCTGTGCAACTCGTAAAATGACTACAGGGCGCTTTAACCATTATGGGGGAAATAAATATTAGATCACACTTGTTGCTTCATCCATCCATTCTCTGAGCCACATATCCTCACAAGGGTTGCAGGAGTGCTGAAGCCTATCCCAGCTATCAACAGGCAGGAGGCGGGGTACACCCTGAACTGGTTGCCAGCCAATCGCAGGGCACATGGAGACAGACAACAGTCGCACTCACAATGACACTTGGGGGCAATTTAGAGTTTCCAATTAATGTTGCATGTTTTTGGGATGTGGGAGGAAACCAGCGTGCCCGGAGAAAACCCACGCGGACACGGTGAGAACATGCAAACTCCACACAGGCTGGGGCGGGATTTGAATCCCGGTCCTCAGAACTGTTATGTCAATGGTTTACAGCTGGTCCACCATGCCGCCCACTTGTTGTCTTGTTGCCTGACTTCTTTTCAGGATAAGCGGGTCAGAAAACTGATGGATAGACATTAAACACGATGCCCATGCAGTTATAAATACATCCCAACCAACAGGAAATTTTACCCGATGGCTATTTGACAGTGTCGGGAAGTTACGTGAGGCATCTGAAGGCAGCACGACTGGTGGTGACGTCACCCTTATGATGACAGCATCGCCCCCGCCCACACTAAGAGCCCCCTCCCACAAACATACACGGCAGTAATGCATGTAGTGTAGTCAAGCTCAAGACATTCGGCTTTATTATCACACTCTGTAGATTCTACAGGTTGTGAAGTAAGATAGTAAATTATTAACAAAATATACCCCCCCTATGCCCAAAATATAAACAAAAAGGGAATAGCACATTTCCTTCCTTACAAAACAAAACGTTTGAACAGTAACCACGAAACGTCAATGGTCTTCAACAGTCAAATAAAGCAGCAGTAAAAGTGCGTGACATCTCTCAATACGTTCCAGACATTTTGAGATGAAATAATATTGGATATACATATTTCACCCGTTTAGTTGTTCATTTCTTCAAAGGCGTAGTGCAGTCACACGAGGAAAAAATAAAATAAATTCAAAATCACATTACGTGATAGGTTGCACATTACAATGTAAAAGGTTTTCACATTAAAATGTAAAACATTTGACTTCCTTATTTGGCTAACCAAAATACAGCAATTTCTTCCAGTTCAGGTTTTTGTGTCTCATGTATTAAAAGTTACCACTCATACCTAAGATACATGTTAATATGACAGAGGCCACCTCTGTGTCCGTCCCTAAATCCAGCTTGGCAAGATGTGAGAGACCACAATGTCGCAACAGGAGGACTGAGACCGCAAGACCAACTTTTTCACATTATAACGTGAAACTTAACATGTGAACATAATGAAAGTCTATCACATTTGCCCATGAAACCGAGGACGTTATAATGTGATACTGAACCATTTTAATTTTTCCCAGTGTGGCAGCAATACAACTTCCGGACATTTCACGATTAAGTGGAAAATGTCCCAAAAGTTTTTATTGCTTGGATTTTTAAAGCTGAATTTTCGCATCAGCGAGTTTTTGCACCGAAACCCGAGCTCGCGTGAACAAGACAAGTTTAGGCACTAACGGAAATCCCCAAAACCGTTCATTTCCTCATGGTCATTTGCTGATTGGGGGTGGGTTTACAGCAGCGCGGCCTTCTAAGGTGCTTCCAGTCCGCCTCGCTCTCGCAGCGTTTGACACTGCAGAAGAACTGCTTGATGAGCGCCTTGGCCTCGGCTTTCACTGTGGGCCAACAGAGACAAGTGAGAAGTGCGGAAATGTTCACGAAGTGAAAGCACAGTTCTGTTCCAATAACGGCGATGCTACACAACAAAGAACACGATGAAAAGTATGTCAGGAGTGCTGTGACCCAAAAACGCCAAGTTCTTCCCTCATCTTACCTTGTCCCTTTCCAAGATTCCTCCCCTCTGCAAGAAGGTGCGACAAGTAGCGAGCGAAGGACTTGAACAGTTCCTGGTGACAAATAGCGTGACATGTGACATAATGCAGTTCGGGTCATATATGTCCCTTTGGAAATTTGGAGGCATTGCCCCTCCCCCTCCCCACTCACACCTTGGTGGCAAACTTTCCCTGAGTGTAAAAAGGGTCCAGATAGCGGACCACCACGTTAGCCGCCTCCTTTAGCGTCACGGCCGTCGTCGGCTCCTGCACGGTTTGCACGGTTGTCGGCTCTAAAGTGACTCTGCTGCTGTTCTTGTCCACCAAGCGGCCTCGCTTCGCCGGACGAGGGTGCGCTTGTGGGGCTTCCGGAGCGCACACCTGCTTGGAAAAAATGCCGTTAGTTCCGGAATTGGGAACGTGTCCTAAAAGCTGCCGGGGACCCACCTCTTGTTGATCAGATGCATTGCGGTCTTGTGTTGTGCTCTGTCTTGAGTGGAAAATGAAACCGCTGCAATCAGTACAAGTGCAAAAAAATACATATCTCCGCTAATGCTTTTGTCATCTACAAAATCACAAAGTACACAGCAAAAACAGGCCTCATAAAAACAAGTAATTAATTAAAGAAATTATGAACAGTTGGTATTTATACAATATACACCTCTAGGATTAACGTATTTGTTATCCATCCATTTTCTTTGCCGCTTATCCTCATGAGGGTCGCAGGGAGTGCTGGAGACTATCTCAGCTGTAAACGGGCAGGAGGCGGGGTACACCCTGAACTGGTTGCCAAATTGTCAAATTGGGCACATAGAGACAAACAGTCACACTCACTATCACACCTCGGGGCAATTTAGAGTGTCCAATTAATGTTGCATGTTTTTGGGATATGGTAGGAAACCCAAACAGGCACGGGGAGAACATGCAAACTCCACACAGGCGGCTCCGGGATTGAACTCGGGACCTCAGAACTGTGAGCCCAACGCTTTACCAGCTCATCCACCGTGCCGCCCCGTATTTAGTCATATGATGCCAGAAATAAAATCTCTTTTGGCTCCGGCACTCTGGCGACCCTTGTGAGGATAAGCGGCTTGGAAAATGTACGTGGACCTTATTATGATATTTATGGGGGTGGGGGGAGGTAAGAAGATGAAATAACACACACACACACACACACACAAAACTGCCTGGTAAGCAGAAATAATTATCCAGACAAGGAACTAGCATATTTTGTCTTGATTTGCCATATTTCATCTTGGTTCCAGCTTAGTTTTTGTAGTGTAAACGTTCTCATCGTTCCTAATCAACAAAGTGGTGTAACAAGAGTGTGTCTTTAAAAGTAATAGAGTACTACCTGGTAGAGTGGGGCTTCAGTTCCGACGTCACTGCTGCATCACTGTCGTCATCTATCACGATGACGTCCAGTCTGGTCTGTGTTGACTTCTTATCTTGAATCCTTGGCTCCATAGCACCACCTCCTGACTGCAGAATGATAGGCGAGTGCTGCTCCTGGTTTGGCTCGCCCTCTGAGATTCTTATTCTGGTCTCCCGCTCCTGCCTTTCCTTCACTGTTTGGCTCTTCTCAAAATAGTGAGAAATAAAACGAGAGCTTTTTGCGGCTTCCTCCAGCTTTTGCTTCTTGCTCACGGCTCTGCCTCCCTTTGTGAGGCTGCTCGAGGAGGAGGAGGTGGCAGCAGCGGCGTTCGCCCTCGCTCGGATAGATGATGTCACAGGCAAAGGGTTATCCGACCATTTTCTTTTTAGCTCCTGTTGAATGCCACCCGAGCTCCCACTCGGTGCTCCCTTAATAGACCCGCTGTCAACCGGGGAGTCTTTCAGCAGATGTTCTGCAACCACGTGGGGGTTGGAGGAGCCCCTCTGGCCTGCTCCAACTCTCTTCCGCTTCATCTGGAGGAATTACAAATCAGAAAATATAAATATTACATATAGTGAACCCCCTTCCGATTTGTTCTTCATTTGTGACAAACTCACTAGAGATCTTAGCACGTTTGTGATTTAAAAAAAAAAAATGTTATCCAATAGAAAATCCACCTATTTGTTGCTTTTTGCTCAGATCAAAACCATCTCGAATATTAAATACAGCTTTGAGGTCATCTTGTAGTACAGCAATAATTATTGTACATGGATGAGAATGACCCATTTGGAAAAACACTGAAAATGTGCCTTTGGGCACGATTTTTTTTTTTTTTAAAAAACACACTGTTAAATGGTGACCTCTGGTTACTTCTAACAGTGTAAATACAGGCCAATCATAACATTTTGAAAACTTAAAATATGAGTCCAAACAACCAAAATAATTTGTAATGTATTAATGTAGATTGAGTGAAATTTATATCAAATAGGCTACTCCACTTACAAATTATACTTCAGAAGTAAGTACACAAGTAATTTGTTTCTCTCTCTCTCTCTCTCTCTCTCCTCTCTCTCTCTCTCTCTCTCTCTTCTCTCTCTCTCTCTCTCTCTCTCTCTCTCTCTCTCTCTCTCTCTCTCTCTCTCTATATATATATATATATTATGAGAGAGAGTTTTTGTTCAAATCTGCGCGGTTACACTTTTTTCAAGCTGTGCCCATCTGAAACAGTTATTTACTGCGCGGTTTTTATCAATTTCCCTGGCACGATCTCCATCTTTTCGCTCCAAGACTTTCGCCATACTGCCAAACGTGGCGACCGTTCAATAACATATGCGTACGTATGTCTATAAGTTATAACTATGCCGTAGTAAACAGAATTCTTCTCTATGAAATGTTAACATCAGGGTGTAAATACCGACGAAATACCACCAAGATGCTGCTGGAAATCGGAATGTTCTCGTTATTACAAACACTAAATTTAATGCAAACAGATAGCAATGCCATTTTCCGCTATCACAGCTGTGACTAATTTCACGACAAGTGTTGCTGATGGATGCTGACGACCGATCTTGATCACAGCCTCGCCCTACGTCAAACCGTACCCAAAATTTTCTCAACGGATTTACACGTTTCCCAAAAATGACATTTTCAGCTAAAAAACTCGGAATTCCACGAATCCGCGGAAAATTCTCATCCCTGATTATAATAATGTTGCACCTGATGGAAATGTTATTCGAATTGTTTTTGTATGAGGTCTGTCAACTCACCGAGTAGACCTCAGACGCAGATTTAAACCCATGAAGATCATTAGAAGAAGTCGAGGACAAGGCTTTTTCTTCCTGTTTTAGGATGGCCTCCCCATCGCTGAGGCTCTTGCTCCTCTCTTTTTCGGCAGGTACTTTCTTCAACTCGGACACCTTAATGACAAAACCATCTTCAGTTCAAAATACTCGTTGTCATTCCGGTACAAACTTTGTTTTCCCACGGAACACCAGCCAGTAATGTGGGGAGGGGCTGAACCTTTTTTAAAATTGCCGCTTTGTACAAGTTGGAAGACTTGCTTCTCTTGAACACCTCGTGTTCAATATCCACAGCTGAGGATAGAGGACTGTGACAAGAAGCACCATAATTACAAAAAAACAAACTTCATAAAACAGAAGTTTGCATCAGTATGCTTACCCGAATGAGTCGTCTTCTCCCTGGCGGCCGTATAGTGCTTCTTCCAAGAGTGCCAGGCAGTGCTCTCTGGACTGAAATACAAATTATATATTCTATGTTATACAAAACAATGTTGCACAATTACACACACACACACACATAAAAAAAAAAGATACTTTAATTTCTTTCTGACTTCTCTATGAGCTACAATATTAGATATACAGGGATTTGGATGGGTGGCACGGTGAATCAGCTGGAAAGCATTGGCCTCACAGTTCTGAGGTCTCGGGTTCGATCCCAGACCCGCCTGTGTGGAGTTTGCATGTTCTCCCCGTGCCTGCGTGGGTTTCCTCCGGGCACTCTGGTTTCCTCCCACATCCCCAAAACATGCAACATTAACTGGACACTCTAAATTGCCTCTAGGTGTGATTGTGAGTGCAGCTGTTTGTCTCCATATGCCCTGCGATTGGCTGGCGATCAGTTCAGGGTGTACCCCGGCTCCTCCCCCTTGACAGCTGGGATGGGCTCCAGCACTCCCCGCGACCCTCATGAGGATAAAGTGACTAAGAAAATGGATGGATGGATGAATTTGGATGAGATGTGTGAAGTTGAAGGGAGGTGGTTCACTTGCAACATGTCAATCACGAGGTTGTCCCATACACAAAAAAATGTAGTTGGTGGCGAGTTGCCCTTTATGCACTGTGACAAGTACGGCAATACCACATATAATCCAGTAGATGTCGCAATGGCAAGGAAAACCTTCGTTACTTCCATCTGTCCATTTTCTACACAGTCCTGTCATCACTGCTGAGCTGCAGCCTTTCCCGGAAGAGTTGCTAGTCAATCACAGGGCACATAAAAACAAACAATTTTAGAGACAAACACGACGTTCATGTTTGTGGCATGTGGGAGGAGGGCTGGGATACCTGGAAAAAAACTCACAGGCCTAAGGAGAACATGTAAACGGCACACAGGAAGGGAGGAGCTATGCTGAGAACCTCAAATCTCAGAGCTGTGAAACAGACCCGTTAACCACTAAGTCCATTTTCCATTTTGTTTTGTATTCAATACAGCGTAGTAATATGTAAATCCATACAGTTGTGTACTGTTCTCTATTTGTCTCATTCCTAAATGTGTGACTTTGTCTGCTGCCAATAATTTATCAGTGGGAACCCACACAAATACAGAGGGCCATGTTCCTCCCGTGCAAACAGTAAGTTAAAAAGTCCAATATGTACCACATTAGAAAAAAATTGAAAAAAAACCAACAAATCTTCACATTTAGTTTGCCGAGAGACGCACTGACTCGTCAGTTTGTGGAGCAAAAGAAAGTTGAAGATTGCCTTCTCATGACTCCCAGCGCAAGAGTCGGTGAATTCTGGGAACTGTGATGTGATAATTAATGCCATCGCTGTGAGGAATGTGTTTGTGCAGTACCTTGACTGGCAGCTTGGGGATCCTCCGACTGCCCGCCTCTCTCAGTGGGCAGTCGGCATCTACAGCAACATGGCCAGAACGGAACAAATGAGCCAGAGGGTTCCTCAGAGTCACGATAATCATCATAAGAATACTAATAAAGATGAATAGATATTCAGGTTTTACCTGGAGGAATAAAGTCATCCTCCTGGTTGTCAGGCGCCTAAAGACAAAACATAATGAGGATAGAATTCAAAGATGACTTGCACAAAATGCAGCAATTAATTATTCAACAGCTATTTTGATAATCAGTGAATTGTTTAGAGCCCTTAAAATTGTCCACATCCTCTGATTTCAGCCTCTCAACAGTAAATATTGACTGATTTCTGTAGTCCTCCGTCAAGGCAGACTGATTATCTTTTTGTGTTGAAGAGAGTAATCATCTGCTTATACTTTGGAAAACAATGTTCGCATTTTTTACCCTACAATAATTATATGTAGCCAAACCTGAAGCGGCCTCCGAAGTCAAATGTGCATATTAAAAAACCCTTTGCATTAATCAATACCAGAGGAGTAGTGCTCAGTTTTTAAAAAAAAAAAAAACTTGCGTGATAGTGCTTATTAATGTTTATTTGGTTTTCTTTAATCGATAAACAATACCAAATAATAATCAGGTAACAGTAATTTCAAAAAGGACTTTGAAACACAAGGACGTAAAAACCCTCAAACACTAACTCCGGCCTTATTGGCCCACACCCAGGACCAGTCATGTTACAGTATTTTGTCGTTTTTACAAAATACTAACAAAACTAAAGTGTTGAAAAAAGCTTGCTCTCTTTCATGACAGCTTTTTTCATAGTGGCGGGGGTCCTGAAAATGTGTTTCACATAAATCATGCCAACCACATCCACTGCAAAATAGATGCATTTAATATAAGAATCCAAAAGGGATCAGGAGAGAGTCCCCCATAAAACACTCCACTTTCACCGAAATAACAACAACAACAAAAAACGTTCCATGTTCAACGGCTAAAGCTAATTTAGCAGGCATAAAATGTGTTTTTTGTTATTTTTCTGACGCGGGTGAGCTTCCCTTGAAAGTCTTCTGGCACCTCCAAGGGAAGGTTCTGCTCAAAATCCTAACTAAATGTTGCCACAGGAAAGCATATTCCCATAAGAATACTCAAGGATATTAAAATGTTCTAATGTACTGCAACATGCACAAGTGTCATGCATATGTGACCCCGATAGAAAAACTTTGTGAAAATAAATGCCTAACAAACAACATCAGGCCTGGAAAAAAAATTCTTAGCCTACATACAATGGATACCATATGACAAAATTTGGGGGAGGGGCGTGTAAATGACATGTTACTCCATGTCAACAAAGTGATCTGACTCTTTTTAAAAACCATGACAAAGCTTTGGTTCCAAACTTATTTCAGACGTCAAACCGAATCGAGCTTAAACTTTCTCCGTGAAAAACTATTGGCTCCCTTCTCAATTTCTCATACTGTATCTTTGGATAGTTTCCCCACTTTTATCATCAAACCAATGTAGATATCAGAGAAATATTACCCAAGCCAACTTAAAATCCTGTTTTTAAATGGCGACTTGGTTTATTATGGGGGGGGAGACACGAAAACTTTCATTTTGCTTTCCAAGCAACTCAGAAGTTGACTTGCTGGTGTGATTTGGATCGTTAGCCCGCTGCAGAACCCAAGTGCACTCCAGCATGAGGTCAAAAACTGATGGCTGAAACATTTTCGTTCAGGATTTTCTGTTAACAGTTTCATCAATCACAGCAAGTTGTCCAAGTCTTGAATGAGGAAAGGAGCTCAAGACCATCACATGCCCACCACCATGTTTGACTGTTAGTATGACCTTCTTTCTTCTGAAATCCTGTGCTATATCTATGCCAGACACACACCTTATAAAAAGCTCAGCTATTCTTCCAAAGGTCTTGGGAATCATTCAGACATTTTTTTTTTATTGTAACAGTAAACCGAGCCTTTGTTGTTTTTGGTCAGCATTGTTTTTTGCCTCGGAACTCTGCCACGGATGTACCTTCCTTATTGTTATAAAAACTGACCTTAAGTGAGGAAAGTGAGGCCTGCAGTTCTTTATGAGCTGTCAGGAGTTTCATTATGGCCTCCTGGATGAGTCATTACTGTTCACTTGGAGTAATATTTATACGGCAGACACCCCAGGGAAGGTTCACCACTGTTCCATGTTCTTTCCCTGTGAGGGTAATGGCTCTCCCCATGGTTCGCTGGAATCCTAAAGCTTTAGAAATGGCTTTTGTCACCTTTTCCAGACCACTAGATGTCAATTACTTTATTTCTCGATTTTTCTGGAATTTCTTTGAATGGATTATTGTATAATTTTGTTGCAGCAATTTTAGATCTTTCGTCGGTCTTGATTTTGTCGAGGCAGATTCTGTGTAAGCGATTTTTTTGATTGAACAAATTTGGGTGCGATCCTTGAAAATAAACCCAAAAATGTGATTATTTAAAATTAATTAATGATTTAACAAGGGGGTAATAATTTTTTTCGTGTGTGTTGGGGTAACTGAATTTTTTTTTTTTTTTGCCTCAATAAATGAAATCATTTTAAAACAGCATTTTAAAATTATTTCACTTGAAAATATAACTTAATATAATACTCAAATATAACTAAATTTGAGACATATTTCTCTCATATTTACAGTTGTTTGATGATTTTAAACAAACTACTTTTTCACATCAGTGTAGATGATCTGTGATACTGCAAACTTAAAAATTCATTTTTCTGGAACAGTATTTGCGTTCCTCCTTTCAACCTTTGAAATTAGCACTTTTGACAAGCAAAATGGGATAACTTTAAAAAAAAAAACATACCAAAAAAAATAAAATTATCTTTCGCTGTAACCTTGGAACTGATTTTGTGTTTGTTTGTACTTAATTTTCACAATCTAAAAGGACTGCGTACGCTGTCTGATGATATTAATCTGTACAAAAAATGAGCTAAGTGACAGCTACAGTGGTGTAAACTGTCCAGACCAGGTCCAGTTGCTGAGAATTAATTTTTTCCCCCCCCTGTGCTGTATCGGTGGCCTCAGTAGAGGAGCTCAAGATGCTGACAGCTGCTGAACATGTGTTGAAAGGCAAAACACATACAGTACAGTATACTGCAAGCATAGACGATTTCAGGAAGGGAACCTGCAAAGTAGTTTGCATATGGATGACTACCTTCCTTAAGGTCATCTGCCTCTTGAAGAGATCAGAGAATTCCTTTTTCCTCTTGGCTTCGTCGTCACTATTTGTTTCCCCTACTTCGTCATACCTAAGAGGTGCACAATGTCACAAATCATGCCGTGCAAATTTAGCAAATCAATGTGACAAACGTTAACCTGCCTCTCAAACCCGTAGCCCTTCTTCCCTCCTTCATAAACCTCCGGATTAAAACCAAATGGCTTCTTTGGTTCTTTGGGCTGAACCGCAACGGCGGTGTTGACAACCGACTCCAGTTGCGCTCGGACACCTTTCGGGTTGGAACAGTAGTCGCAAGCACCCGCGCAGTTCGGTGGCTGGTCCCCAAAAAACTTGGAAATGGTGGCGTGTCTGCAACTAAAAGAAACCAGACAATGATTCGGAAAGTTAATTTAGTCGTAGTTGTGGCCCTGATTTAACATCTTCATGAGCTTGGGTCTACCTGATGATTTTTAAAGGTCCACTGTTATGCAATGCATGATTTGTAGTATGTTATTAATGAAAAAACGGCAGCCGGTATGGATCTATCGGGTTTTTCACCCCAAAACATGATTTTGACGTATACAGCTTTTTGTAACTCCCGCCATGAAAATCTTCTCGAGGGATTTGACTTCAAGAAGAAGCAGGAAGTGACGTACAGGGCAGTAGCGCACTCAAGCGGTTTCATCTGATTATACTAGTTTTACCTCCTGGAAGGTAGCTCGTTGTTCCTTCCTGTTAGCCAAAATGCCATCTCATTGTATTGCTGGATATTGCTCGAACACCCGGGAAGATGGATTCGCTCTTCATACTTTTCCAAAAGACCCGGTTCGTCATGAAAAATGGACTGCACAGGTGCAACGGACGAGAGCTTTGTGGGTTCCAAATGACAGGTAGGTGTGTATACAGCTACTAAAAAAAAAAGAGAGGGGGTGGGGGGGGGGTAATCCGTAAGTCAGCGGTCCTAAATGTGTTGATGTGCGCATCGGAAGGCTTCCGTGCAGCAGCCGCTGAAGGACGGCCTCCGCAGGCTTTGTGGATCACCCATGATCACCCATCCCTGGCGGTGATCCACAAGGTGATCCACAAGGGGATCACCGCCAGCCTTGTCAACACGGCTTCAGCCGGGGTGGCTTGTCGCGGCGCCGGGCCGTGGTGGCTCATCCCCGCCACGGAAGTGGATCGGACGGGGAGGCGGTTTGGCCCCGTCGTCGCTTGCGGTTGGCGTTGTTTTTATCACCGCCGCACGGAGGTGGATCGGACAGGGAGGCGGTTTGGCCGCATGCAGTTTGGCCGTGATCCGCATATCATCTAAGTATGGCTCGATACGATAGGGTAATATTGCCCCGGTCACTTCACTCAGTTGTGAGATGTCATCTTGTTTGAAAAGAGCTTCCGTGTCAGAAGGGGTGTGTTCGTCTCCCATAGTAGGTGGCGCAGCGTGTTTTCAATACTGAATGTCCCAGCGTGAGGTCACGGACAGAAGATGCAGCCTTTTATGGCGACCACTTGGATGTTGTCGAATGACACTTCTCCAACTTTGCGCATGGATGACGTGCTCTCCGCTCATATTTATTTTTTCATATAGACATTGAAATGAATAATGTTATATGTAATTTTCATTACAATTTTCATTTTAGAATGTCTGTAGGGATGACACTTGGCCTTTAAGTGTAGTGTTGTTCTATAAGATCTTGCTCAATATTTGTATACACAATCAAACAGGATTCCCTAGACATATCCTTTCAGAAATTAAAGCTAAAAAACGAAAATGGTAACATACATGCATCATTATAGAACTTTGACCAGAAATATTGTTTCCTGATTATTTCTGACAGATGTGAGGATTGGCCAGCCTTCAGGCTCCCACCGATACACCCGGATCAAGCTTTTCATTGCAGGGTGTTGCAAGATGGTAATGATGAGACATTATAGAAGGAAAATGACAGACACGTAGAAGTAGTAGTAGTTCATCAGTGAAGAAAGCAAAAAAGAGATTCAACGCACTACAATACAGTGCTGTGTTGATAACTGTAAATCTGCAAACACAAATGGCGTAAATGACTCCCGGCTGGTTTCAACCACATTTTTTGAAATGTCGCCTTTGTTTTCTTCCCGTTCCACTCAACATTCCAAAGTAGCGTGGGACGAACATTTCTCTGTCCACCAAACAATTGACTGCAGGGAATTTAGCTCCACCTCCATATTGCTTTAGAGTGCAGTTGTGCTACCTAGCGTGGAAGTTGCTGACAGCTTCAACCCTTAAGAAAAAAACTGCATGAAGAAAGATGAGAGAGGCCATGTTGACAGATTAAGTTTTGTTATAAAACAAATAAAATGTAAACTGGTTACACTTTACTGTTTATATAGAATTTTATATCGAACAAGCACATTGTCTTCATGTTCTCCGCCTAAATTTCTATACTGCCTCACAAAAACAGGCATCACAACTCAGTGTTGGAGCTGAGGTTATGTAAGTGTGTACGCACACAAACGCACACACATTAACAAAGGCGGTGCTGGGAGCCACATTAAAAACATGTGGGCTACCTTGCAGGAAAGCAGGACGCCGTTGACAGAGCCATGAGAGGAGAGAGAGAAAGCGCTCCCACAAAGGAGGTGGGGAAAGAGAGAAGCCCATAAAAAGACTCTTTGCTACTTCCAGTTTGGACTGAAAAACAAACTGCAGTAAGTAGGAGTGAGTATACTTCATTAACAACTAAAACTAAAGACAACGATGACGAAGATGGAAGAGGGAATGAAAGGCAGCACACTGGTTTTGTGTTGCGTTTTTCCTTACAGATTATCATCTGAACCTGAAGAATTCTATCTCCTAATCCCGGTATGAGAAATAATCTCATGCTTCATGTATGGAAAACTGGATGATGAATTTCTTGTCCCGGCAACAAAACTACAGATATCCAGGTAAGATTGCCAGGGAGTGACGCCATGCCATGAACCCGTCTGCTCATTATTGAGTTTTCAATGCTTGAGAGTCAGTCTGGAATTGGCTCAGAGTGTGAGGAAAATTAAGACTAGCATAGGTAGTGGTTCTGGTATTGGTATGTTATCAGGTGCATTAACAATAAACATCTCTTTCTGCTAAGAATGAATTTAGCTGTTTCCGGGAGTCAATTGTGATTGATGGATGGATGGACAGGTGGTCGGACAGACAGACAGAATAATAGCATTTGTAGTCTAAGTCCTCTTATTTGTGGATTCCATGCAGTTTGAAACTAGTTCTATTTAATTTAACTCTTTTGTGTATTGTTTCATCTTCTTTGCTTGTTTTTTATTTATTTTTTTGCATGCAGCGTGAGAAAGGTTTGGGAAATACTGTTCTAACTTCAATTATCCATGCAAGCATTTCCGATAACGCACATCCTGTTTCAGAGTACATACTTGTACATCTCTTAATTATCAACGAAATACAAAAACACATCAGCAGAGCAACCTTAGATGTATAATTTCTTTTCAAGGAAAAAAAATAAATCTATCTATGTACCAGATGGGTTGATATCCTGTTTTGCACTTTCACAACACTTTCCTACTTTCCCTTTCTTTAAAAAAAAATATCACAGAGACATAGAAAAGTAAATGAACTTGATTCTATGCAAACTACTTTCTTTATAGTATTCAGACGGCATTTATTGTTCCCTTACTAGGATGGACCTCAAAGACCAAGCAGTGAATCTTCTAAACAAGATTTGGGCCAAACTGCAGGGTTTGCCCAATGCCAGCCCCGTCGAGCTCGGAGCTTTCTTCATCCTCTTAACATTCATCTGTGAGTCTCCGCTCCCTGGCCTGAATATGAATCTGGGTTTCTGTTCAAGCTGATTGTTTATTTGCGCAAATGCAGTGGTTGTTGTTGCCATGGCCGTCCTGATCTGCACGACATACTGCTGCTGTTGCTGCTGCCGCAAGGAGAAAAGGCAGGGCGCAAACATTTGAAGGCATCTAAACTACACCCGTCTTCTACACCGCTTATCCTCATTAAGTTAAGCTAAACCACTTATCAAACTTAAAAGACAGGTTTGCTCCGAGGTTGCTCAGACAATTCGTGACAGGAGTGCTGCCCGTGCAAATGCGGTCAGGCGAGATGTGTCCAGGGGGCTCGAAGAGGCCCAGCCCTCCAACAACAAAGCAACTGACACCAACAGTGATGTCTTGACTGGCAGCCTAACACACCCTCTGAAGTTGACTGTCAAGACAATCGGCATTCCTTGGATCGGTCATGTACAAGAAAATCTCTCCTGGCTGGACGACAAGACATACCCAACCAAATCATATTTAAACAAGTATACACGTAAAATAATATGGGGTAAGTCAACAACATGATTTAGGTGAACATGTTTTTTTCTCCACCTTTCTTATTTCAGAACAACATGAAGTACATTCACATTAAAATGTTTTTAACTGCCTGCCTTAACTTCATAACTGCTGTAAGGAATGATGTTTATTGTAGTGAGCTGCTTTTGGAGGACATCCTAAAACCACAAAGTTGTGCTCATTGAGTGGTCAAACCTGCCATCTGCTGTACAAAGAAGGAAATAAATTCCTTTCCAACTCGAACTTAGTTATACAGTATTAAACATGCAGCCAATGCATAAAACAAAGGGGTTGCTTTTTTTTTGTCCAAGATATATTATCTTGAATATTAAAGTGTAAGGTAATAAAGAAAGTGTATTTCACGTGTGAAGTCTTTACTTACCTCTCCTGCTCACAAAATTGCACCATGGCCTCAAAGTCTGTCATAGCTGATTTGTCTGATTCTTTTGCAAAGTTTCGTTTTTCCTGCATTCGAAAGTTAAGACATTTTAAATGATGTTGAAAATTACAGAAGCGCTTCTTTTAAAAAAAAAAAATAATTAAAAAAAAAAAAAACTTGAGGCATTTATATACTGACCCTTAAACGAGCTATCTCCTTATTGATGAGGAACATAATTTGATCTTTATCTTTCCGGGAGTAGTAAATGCGACACAGGGACGGCAGCCCGTCTCTTCCCGCTCGCCCAGATTCTTGATAGTAGCTGGCCATGGATTTTGCAAGGTTCCAGTGGACGACAAACCTGTGGTAATAATGGAAAGATCTATGAAGCTACATCTTTACTGAGAGAAAACAAGCACACAATCTACAAGTTTACTGGTTTACCTTACATTAGCCTTGTCTATACCCATACCAAAACTAACGGTGGCCACAATGACAACCACTTTTCCCTGCATCCAGTCACTCTGGGCCTCCGTGCGCTCTCCCGTCTTCATACCTGCATGTAAAAAAAAAAACAAAACAAAAAAAAATAACCACTTGATTCCAGTCCTTAACTCACACAGAGGAAAAAGACTTACCAGCATGATAAGGCTTTGCCAGGACACCAAGTTTGGTTAGCTGGTAGGCTACGGTTTCACATCCCTCCCTGGTCCGACAGTATACGATCCCACAACCCTATGTAAAAACAGTCCATATAAATAAAGGACCAAATAATACTGGTCTCTGTTCTAATAAACACCTTGTCATAATTATTGGCCCATCATCGAATTCAATCATTAATGTTGCACCTCAAAAAGACATGTTTGTTCATCCATCCATCCATTTTCTTCTACGCTTATCCTCACGAGGGTCGCGGGAAGTGCCGGAGCCTATCCCAGCTGTCAACAGGCAGGAGGCGGGATACACCCTGAACTGGTCACCAGCTAATCACAGGGCACATGGAGACAAAACACCCGCACTCACAATCACACATAGCATTTTAGTCCAATTAACGTTGCATGTTTTTGGGATGTGGCAGGAAACTCACGCAGGCACAGGGAGAAGATGCAAACTCCACACAGGCAGGTCCGGTGTTGAACACGGGACCTCAGAACTGTGAGGGCAACACTTTACCAGCTGAGCCACAGTGCCGCCCCCAAGTTTGTTCACCTTGAGAAAAATTAAATGAAATGAATTGATGAGGGATAAATGTAGATAATGGACCAAAGGGCCCAAATTTGGCCAAAATTATTAAGTATTGAAAATCAGGTATCACGCGGCATGGTGGCTCAGCTGGAACAGCGTTGGCCTCACAGTTCTGAGGTCCCGGGTTCAACCCCGGACTCGCCTGTGTGGAGTTTGCATGTTCTCCCCGTGCCTGCATGGATTTCCTCCAGGCACTCCGGTTTCCTCGCACATCCCAAAACATGTGACAATAATTGGACATTCTAAATTGCCCCTCGGTCTGATTGTGAGTGCGACTGTTTGTCTCCATGTGCCCTCCGATTGGCTGGTAACCAGTTCAGGGCCTACCCTGCCTCCTGCCAGTTGACAGCTGGGATAGAATCTGGCACTCTCCGTGACCCTTGTGAGGATAAGCAGCAAAGAAAGTGGACGGATGGATTAGGTATCAAGAAAAGCTCATGTGCAGCATAAGATGGGTGTGCAGTATGTACTAAAAATTGTCTATTATAATAGATGACAATCGAATCCCACTACCAACAACAACAATTGTAATCGCTGAGAGTTCCACAGTGTTTTTCAAGCGACCCAAGGAGACTTATTGATAACTCTTTACCAACCTGTCCATTACAGCCACCGCCAAGAGTAAGCGCCTTCTGAATGAAGGCATGGAGGTGAACATAGGGATTTGAAAGCATCTCGCTGAATATGACGTCATAGTGCAAATTACAGCGAAAAACTGGTGTAGTGAAAGAGAGCGGCAGTCGCAGCTTCAGGGACTGCGCAATGTCGTCTTGGACGTTTTTGGGTGCTGTTGCTGTGAGCGCTACACAGGGAACCCCAGGTATGCGAGCACGCAAATCACCAAGCTTGAGGTAGTCTGGTCTAAAATCATGACCCCACTGGGAGACACAGTGAGCCTCATCCACAGCCAGGTAGGACAGCAGGCCCCGGGAGCACAAGTCAGTCAGGTAAGGTTGGAATGATGGAGACGCTACCATCTCGGGTGTGATGTATAGTAGCTTGAGTTTTGGCCTTGCGGCCTGCAAGTCAGCAAGAATCGTACGACGGTCGCCCACTGCAACCTTGGAATTGATGGAGCACGCAGGGATGTTCAGAGATCTCAAGTGCTCCACTTGGTCCTGGATGAACAACACGGACACAGTGTTTGGTGCCAATGAATTAAAGCAGATTAAAAAGTGGTGATGAAGCCAAACTGACCTGAATAAGAGCAAGTAACGGGGAAATAACCAGAGTGACACCTGCGGCCATGACAGCAGGCAGCTGATAACACAGAGACTTTCCTGCCCCAGTGGGCATGCACACGAAAACATCTCTGTCACCTACAGGAGGACACGCCATTAACCTTTTTCACAACAACAACCTGTCCGAAATATTTCATGTCGCTCTTCATACCCAAAAGATAGGTAACACTGTACTTTTCTTCTTGTGTTAAAGCCTTTAATAAAGGGACTAATGCCTAGCAACTACAAGAGGCATGCACATTAAATAATTCGGAAATGAGCCCGTTTTGAACTCACCTCGTAAAACTGCCTTGATTACATTTTCTTGCACTTTTGATCTAAAGTTATCGAACCCAAACTGTTTTAGACAAAATTTTAAAGTTGTTGTTTTCGTCGTCGCTTGCGCCTCCATTTGCAGAGCTCGGTGGCTGCGTCCCACATTGATGACATCACAATCCAACTCCCGCTCTCCAAACTTAAAACATTGCGAATTACGAGACTTAATCACGAACAATATTTGTGGCCTAAAAAAATGTCATCGATCTCCTAAAAATATTATAAAATTTTTCGAAAACACAGTGTTTTTTTTAAATATATGTTTAAAAAAATCGACGATATTTTACATAAAATTATGTGGCTTAAACATTTTGGTATTTTACACATAATGATTTTACACGTAATGATTCAAAGTTCGAGATTTTTTGAACGTGAAATGGTAAATTGACATTAACTTCCTGAACAATTAGTTTTTTTAAAACATTAGTTTAACTAATAATAACAGTGTAATTGCGAATAGATTAATCGTCACTCAATATATAATTAGAGATGTGTTTATTTTTAGGCTTTCAAAATGGTTGTTTGTTGTGTAAAACCATTAAACTGGACTCTCTTGGTCAGTATCAAGGGTAAATCTTGATTCCTTTGTGAAATAAAGAAAAAAGTCTTTTGATAATGTGATGCCCATTGCCAAACAGCATGGGGGTCAATTTCATAATCTGTATATTTTTCGAGATTGTATACTATTGTGTTGTATATATTTTATCTACATTTGATTTTTATTACTTACTAGATATTTCACCACAAAATTGTGGAAACAAAAGAGTAAATGTGACATATTGTTAATTAAACAGGACACAGCAAGTACCACCAACATTTTTTATTTCGTATTCGACTAATATTACAGTACATGACGTTGTAGATCCTACGGTTCTCTTCCCAAATACCACACATGTGAGGATAGTTTGTGATTTGATTGTGGGAAAAAGGAAAGTAGCAGCAGCAGCATAGAGAGTGATCACACCTTGAAGCTATTTGAAAGCACAGCAGTGGTCTTTTACTCCTACCAGTAATGAGTAATTTGCATAAACTTGTCACTTTTTAAATTCCTTTATATGATATATGTATATACTGGAGATGTGGAAGGAAGAGTTGGAAAGCTATGAAATCAAACCCACAGACAGAGACATTGGGTGTTGGCTTCAGGGGTCCTGATCACCAGCTCATTAGTGATCTCCACAGTACCGAACAGTGGGAAGAGCTTCTCTTTGAAGCTCTCGTTGTATGTGTATATGTGGACACGTTTGTCCACATCATAGAAGGACAGCTGGCCGCCATCGTAGTCGAGGTAGACGCCCACTTTTCGAGCGATGAGGCCCGGCGGCAGGGCAGTGAAGGGCACCGTGAGCGCTTTAAGCTCAGTGCCCCTTTCCAGACGCAGGGTCAAGTAACCTGAGTCTGTGTTGAGGGACTTGAACCCTTTTCTAAGAGCGGACTCTTTGGCCACGCCCAGCCGCCAGTCTCGCTCACCCACCTCCACCTCCCAGTAGTAACGACCGGATTCAAAGCCCACCGTTCCAACAGCACACCACCAGCCATCAAAGCGCTGGTGGTAGTTGGGAACGTCTTTCCTCTCAAAGCCACAACGCATCCTTTTATCGTCACCCGAGATGAGAAGATCAGGATTGGCTGTGTCTTTGTTCAGAGTAACTTCCACTGGCACAAAACATACAATTCTTGAATTAAACAGAAAGATAAGTTGGGTACAATTTATAGTGCTATAAATGCTAATAGAATTAACACTGTACCTGCAGCAGTTGTGATCCAGTCCCATACTGCCAAAACATAAAAAAAAAACAAAATCATTTCTCCACATGAAGGAATGTTTAAGTCCAATGTGGTAAATGTAAAGTTGAGATGTTGTTATGACAATCAGCAGAAGGCAACTGACCTGGCTGAGGAATGTAGGCTATCGCACCTGAAAAAAAAAATCAATTGTAAAGATGAGAAAATCATAATAAAGTAACTGTCACAACAAAAACTTCTTTCACGTATGTTTATTTATTTATTACCAATCTTGGCTTGCTGCTTCCATATCAACCACTGGTGCGATATGGTATCCTGTGGAAACAAAATAAAAGGTAAATCTTACATATGACGATTCACAATTCAAAGATGTACATACCTTATCTGAATTCTGCAGCATCACAGTCCACAAAACCAGCTCCATGGCAGTCAGGAGATTCGGCACACGGCCCCAACGCCAAGCTGACCTCAAGTCCTCCAGTATGTTGGCCACCGTTTCCCCAGGCCAAACGCTTTTCTGCATAATGATCAATAATAATGATTTATCGCCCAACATTTCTATCTAGCTATGGAAATCTTTGGAGGGACAAAGCCAGTCAAGCTCCTTGCCTCAGGCTGAGCTCTCAGGTCTTTCATCCATTCCAGGAGGAATAACTTGGCCTTAAGCACGTCCTTTTCATCAGTCACCTCACACCTTTTGTCACCATCAGTTTCCGGCCAGCCATCAGTCTGCATGGGCCTCTTCTGTAGACAAAAAGTCACCTGAAATGTTATTGTCAGGAAGCTCAAATTGTCCATTGCTCTTTAGCAATCCACCACTCTTTATGGACACCATGTATCATCTTGCTGTGGAAAGCACAAATCTACCCATATACGTACCTTTCTCTCTATCATGGAAGCCCATTCAAGAATGGAGATCCAGCAGAGAGAGGTCGGCCAGATCTCATCCTGGTTCCAGATGTGCTCCAGGACTGACGAATCCTTCAGTGATCACAACAGAAGAACGCATTGGTGGTGCCTTTGGTGAAGGCAAACGACTCACAGTTGCTCAGAGGTTTCAGGCTGTGTTTGCCACTAATTGTGTTTTCTCAAGGTCACGTAATGTTTGATTTCATGGATACATCTCTGGCCATTAATCATAATCTCATTTTGTAAGACATGGCCTGGGAGATACACCAGTCTGCAAATAGATGATCCTTGGCTGTAATTATCTTTACCATCACTGATAACACACATCGTCATGTAAAACATCTTTACAACAACACACACCAGCCACAGAGTAGACATGGAATCGGTACAGCTAAAGTTGGCAGAAGTTTCAAGGAACTATCACGTAGTCGATGCCTTCGCTCAAAAAGTTGCTTAGGACTCTGTGTAGTTTAATAAGCAAACATACGTGGTCACCATATGAAGAGATTTGCAAGGCAAAGAGACAGAGTAGGCTTGATCACAGAGGTAATAACAACCGTCTTTTTGAAAATCATTGTAATTAGGAGATGCTGATGCATACGTGCGTAGAGAGAATACATTGACATCATATCTGGAGCCAGGAAATTATTTGTGTTTTTCACACCTCCCAACAGGCTGTCACACCTTGTTTATAGTTTAAGTGTCTGGTGTATACACTGTCGATAGCACCTGGCATACTCGACCGAGGTCTCGAGCCAGTTCTGCGACAAATAGCTGCGCATCATCCAGGTTGTCAGTCTTACTCTTCTTCTTGGGTTTCACGTTCGATGCCTGGAAAGGAAATCAAGGTTTGTTTTATGAAACAGATTTTATGCTGAAAAGCTCACACAGAAAAATCATCTCAGCAAACTCATGATTTAGGGGTGTTGTGTGGTTCCTCAGTATTAATTTTGCATGTTGGGCTTCCTAAAGATCCCGTTTTACAAACTGGTGTAAACTTTTGGAAACACTGACAATGATGACAGGCTTACAGTGGTCGTGTTTTATCCACTTGTGGGTTAAATTAAACAATAAACGTAACGAATGAAAAAAAAAAACAGGTTAAGGAGTGTCAAGGTGCCATTAAGAACTGTCCTTTGTGACTGCGTTGTAATCGCTGCGTTACAGTTACTAGTTTGGGAAAGCAATCAAGTCAAACTAGAAAGGAGTCAACAAGGACACTGATTGCCACCTTTCACCAGAGAACAAAACCTATACCCTCCAGGGCTTTTGCCAATTTTCACCTCACTTAAACTCTCTCTCTCTCTCTCTCTCTCTCTCTCTCTCTCTCTCTCTCTCTTTCTCTCTCTCTCTCTCTCTCTCTCTCTCTCTCCCCCTCCCTCCCAAGAGTGAATTGTAAGATTGCAGTTCTAAGTTTAATGCAAAACATAGATCTAATAAAAGCACTATTCCATAACGTTCATTGGAAATTCAAAATTGCAACCTGTTGGAATGCATTACACACAATACTTGGGTTTGAATCATCATCACAATTCTCATAATATTTTCTTGAATCACTTATGTACGTATAATTGTAGCTTCATTTATAGGGAGATTTGGGGGTAAGTCTTTGACACCCACTTAAGTTACAATATAGGGTTTACTTTGGAAAAAATGATTTAAGATTAATTGTCACCTTAACTGACTCATGTGTCAAAAGCAAATTCAGTTTACAGATTTAACTTTGTGATGAAACAAGTTACCTTAATTTTGAGCGTCATGCTTTTGATGGGCTCCACCATAAAGTGGAAACACTGCAGCATCCTGTCGATCTGTGACGACAGTGAAGGTCACAAATGCAAAATTATAAATGAGACGATGCTGAAAAAAATATCAAAACAATTTTTTTCATGCACTTTCGGTTACTGCTGACAAATTCTAATTCAGACATATTCAGATTAAAAACACGTACATTGAGCACCCAAGACTGCGACGTCTACGCACCTAAGTAAGGTGACTGCACCAAATATGCAACGAAATTGCGCTGTTCTTCCACATTTTGCACGCTACATTTGTCACCGTGAAATGGCGTTTTCAGTGCGAATAATAAAGCACGCAAAACCTACCTTTGTTGTCAGACGCCACAGGAAGCAAATGAGTTCGTCCCGTTCTCTCCTAAAGATGAGTTGCTCGATATGAAGTCCGTCGAGTGAGTGCTGCAGTCTCTGACCTTGTTTATGTAGAAGGCTGAGACTCGGCTCTTCGGAGATCTTCGGCTTTTCCCGTTGATTGCCAACACGACTGCGGGCATTGTCGCCAGCCATGTTTGTAAGGTAACATGAGGTCACCACTGCCAGTGATCAAGTACAGTCCTGTACCCAAAATAAATAAATGAATGAATAAATAAATGGATAAATAAATAAACGTCATGCGGTATTTTCTCATCAAGTATTTATTCGATTATTTAGACGTGTATTTATTTATTTCAATATTATATTATTTCAATATGCATTAATTTCCAGATTTAGTATTTTTATGCATTTAAATCTTTATTTAATGATTTTGATGTTTAAAAATGTTAATGTGTTTTTTTTACTTCAATATTTAATTGTTTCACTATTTATATATTTCTTTCTGCCCCTCTTGTAATCCTGTCTATGCATCATTATTGATGATTATTTCATGTACTACAGTAACAGTACAGTGCGTTTATCATTTTCACCCATCAAACTCAGTGGGCGAGTACTGGATTTGCCTAGTACTGTTTTAGCGCCATCCAACTTATAATCAATAGGTTGTGGAATCAAATCTTGGCTCAGGGCATCCTGTGTGGAGATGATATGTTCTTCCTGTGCTTGTGTGGTTTTCCTGCGGGTTTTTTGTCTTCCTCCCGCATTCCCAATGCATGCATGGTCGGCCTATGATTGAATGGCAACTAGCACACTGTGTACCATCCTTCTTGCCCAAAGTCAACTGCAACAGTCTCTCAAGCATCCGTGACCCTAACGAAGACAAGTGGTATAAAAATAATGGCTGGATTTAAAAAAAAAATGGTTGTAAACACCTTTCTAAGATGCACGTTTTACTTAAAAATGTATATATATTTTGCACTATCTATTCTCCATGAAATATAAAGCATAACATTTATTGTGCCTTTATAACAGTATGTAATTTAATCATCATTATGATTACAATTTAACTATCGACTGATCCCTCCAATGGTCGCTTGGAGAACTTTAACACTCCTCCTGAGTAGACTTCACACAGACTTGCTAATCGCTGCAACACAATGAATGTCAGCTTTTGGTCATTTATTACAACATTGTTCAATCGCTGTGCGACTGTCCGTGTAACTATCATAAACTGGCACGTACATAACTATCGACTATGTTTTTATTCTATGACACTTTTTATTCTTTATTGACTATAACTACTGCAAGGGTCATAATCAGCACCCAAGAAGTAACTCTGTTTTAAATAGGATGGTGATCAAAAAATGTTACTACATAATGTGAAATCAAGTTTATCTTAATTTTGTTCATTGCTTCCCACCACTTATTCCTTTTGTTGTTGTCATTTTTTTACTCACAAGTATTGCATCTTGTCCTGTTGTCAGAACAGGCATCACCCAAGGGTTTCGATACCAAGAAAATTTGAAACCTAAATTTATTTTTTATTTTTTAAGTGAATATGTAAATCATTGTAGATTGTTTTTGGAACATTTGTTGTAAGGTGCTTAGAGGTGATATCATTTTTCTTTTTTTTTCACTACTATGATTATTCTTGTTTTCCATTTAAGGTATTTTTTTTTTTTTTGCCCATTTACGGGTATGATCTTGGTTGAGGATGATCTACTAGATTAGATAATTGGAGATTAGCGAAACCCTCCTATTCGGTCATTTATAAAGGTATTATTATCCCACTGTTAATGAATGTGAATTACTTGTTTTTTCCCTCCCTTTTTTTCTTTTTCCTTCTTTCTTTCTTTCTTTCTTTTTTTCTCTGTTTGTATATAAAATGTGGAGAGAGAAAAAAGAATCAGGACGGCCACAATATATGTTCTATTATGCAAAGAGGAACACGGGTCCAATGAGGCTCGCCAAGCCACACTCACTATACATGTGACTGACATACGGGAGACCGGATACTCTGTGGACAACCTGTTGGCTGTAACATTCTCCACTGTGATCGGTTTGCAGTGGGTCATTGATGACCAGAATCCAGTCCAATACCTCTGTGATATCACATAGCATTTGTTGCATTTACCAAATTACAATACATAACTGGCTTACAGCCATGCTACCCTGATACCGCCCGATCTCGGAAGCTAAGCAAGTTTGGCCTGGGTTAGTACTTGGATGGGAGACCACTTGGGAATACCAGGTACTGTCAGCTTCTCTCCCCGGCTAAAGAGGGGTTGCGTCAGGAAGGCCATCCAGCATAAAACTGTGCCAAAAAAATATGCGTTCATCTAAAATGACATGCTGTGGGGACCCCTAATGGGACAAGCCGAAAGGAAAAGAAGACAATACATAATTATCTTGGTTGATTCATAATTTGCGTCCCATTGGTTGTTTTGTTTTTCATGAATTACATTATGAAAATGTTTTTTTTTACAGGAATCCTTAATTCATCAAAATTTAGCATTTGTACGTCCTTTTTATTTAAACTAACTTCCACTGACACAATATCTTTATAACAAGTAAAAAAAACGTTTTTTTTTTGTCAGTCCTTCAGCCAACATTTTTCATGGAGTCTTCATTTCACCGTCCAATTCAAGTTGTACCAGCATCATTGTCTTTTTTTCCCATTGTGCGTTGCACAAATCTGTGCAGCTCTTCTTTGGTTGCCCAGCTTCTGATAATCAGAAATCCGTCTTGAGGTATTTCAATCAAGAATGTTCCGATGTTGTGGTCTAGATTCCACTCGTTGTCAAGTTTGCCACATTCATCAAATGTCTTCATAGCTCAGCATCATGCAGGATGATCACTGCGGCTGCTCTGAGAGTTGTCCGTTTGAGAAACAGGTAGAGAGTCTGTTTCGTTACCCGATGTTGAAGTAGGATCCAAACTAGAAGAGAGGATGTCGCTCGGCAGCTCCACAGACTGGCGGATGCTTTCTTCGTATGAGGGTGGTGGCTGTGAAGAATGTTGAAAAATAAAATGAAATAACGCAGATTAGCAGTTGTCGCAGTACACCTCGTAAATCTTTTTGATGAGGTCATGCTTTCAAGACGAGGCAAAGTCATTGTTGCAAACTGAAAACATTATTCCCCAGGCCCCCTGTCAGTCATAGGCCTGTAGACTCCTCATCACTTCCTCCCTTATGGCAGCCCTGCAATAAAGGAGTGCATTTATTGGCTGCATGGCTTTATTGGTCACATCTCCAGCAGAAAGTACTATGAAACAAGACTCAGGCGTCTCAAAGATATACATACACTGTGTGACTCATTTTTGTCGTGGGCCACGTTGTTGGTACGGTTTCCCTGAAAGGGTCGTTACGACTACGAGACCATAAACATGTTTCATTGGCTCATCGTAGTATTAAGTGGCAGCAGGCCATAAAGGACGCTAGGTCGTCGCCCTATCACTTCTGAGTCACCTTGACAAGGACAAAGGTAAAATCAGGAAAATAAAATATTATGATGAAAATATTATAAATTATATCTTTGATTATTTCAAAACTAAAACTAGGATGAATAGTGTACAGTTAATGATGAGTCCAATTTATTCCTTTATGTCCAGTCTCATTTTATGACCCAACTTCTTGTCTAGGATGCATCGACATTTTACCAGTGACTCTTGTTAAATGTTTTACATGCGCAGTCGGTCCTTATGAAATAATACAAAAGATATTCCTGGGTCCAATGCCCTTTAATATTAAACAGGTGTTACGGCTAAACCCTCCCACTCTCATTGAGTTTTTTTTTTTACGCATGACAATTTGTTATTTCAGTATTTCAGCAAGAATCATGGAAGGTGCTGCAAATTATTTACTTTTCAGGGGTCACATAAAATAAGGTGGTGGGCCGGATTTGGATCCCGTGCTTTCAGTTTGACACCTATGACATTCACCTTTCTATTTATGTTCAGTTGGGTTCACCTCATCAATGTGAGAAATATGAATTGCAGTGATGATGCCAACCTGAATGTTAGCCTTATTTTTCAAGATAGACATATTTTCTCATATAACTATTTTTGTAGCCTATATTCCATCCATCCATCCATCCATCCATTTTGTTAGCCGCTTATCCTCACGAGGGTCGCAGGGAGCGCTGGGGCCTATCCCAGCTGTCAATGGGCAGGAGGCGGGGTACACCCTGAACTGGTTGCCAGCCAATCGCAGGTCACATGGAGACCAACAACAGCCACACTTACAATCACACCTTGGGGCAATTAATAGAGTGTCCAATTAATGTTGCATGCTTTTGGGATGGAGGAGGAAACCGGAGTGCCCGGAGAAAATCCACACAGGTACGGGGAGAACATACAAACTCCACACAGGGAGGGCTGGGATTGAACTCGGGTCCTCAGAACTATGAAGCCAACACTGTCCAGGTGATCCACCGTCCCGCCCATATATTTCAATTTGAGTCACATTAGGTAAGGCCTGCAACTCAGCAGTTTGCATACTATTGAAATGATGTTGCTTACAGTCACATTATAAATACCGTACAGTATGTATGCAATTTATACCTATAAATCGTTGCACAAAAATGATATTCTGTAAATGCAGTCAAGTCAAGAGAGCCATTATTGTACTCTGAGCGTTTTAAAAGTTCAAGACAAAACAAAGCAATTTTCTGCTATCAGCAGAGTAAGTCTGGATTTTGGGAGGTAATGAGTTTCGACCAAATTAATACCATTATTCCACTGGTAATGATGACTCGATCATTGATTTGCCATCCCATTAAAGATGATCTCTTCTTTTATAATCTTGTGTTATCTTTGACAGGGATTCTTGATTTCTATGGAGTTGGGTGAGAATAAACGACACACTTAAAATTTCAATGAATCGCAAAGCCTTTAAAGCAATATCACAGAAAGTTAAATAGAGATACAGGGTACTATTTGGAGATAACCTACACTGAAAAGCTCTTTGTGGATTTGTTTGCCATTTACATTACCAGTTTGTCTATTTAACCACCCGAAACGTGTTTTTCTATCTCTCTGATTACATCTTGGACATCTCACTCTGAGACCCCCTTTATCTTCTAATTGCTCGGGGACCCGTTTATGCGACTGGAGCGACCTCTGTCCAATACGCCCATTAAACACATACAAGGCTGTAACGTTTACTGCTATCATGCTTCTGGTCACGGGGAAGACGGGAGAAATTAATGCAACATTAATTGAAAGTCTAACCAAGTCCAAAAACACAGGGTCTTTCTCAATGACCAATAAAAGGGTGACTGGGATGCTCTATGTGTGCGTGTGTTTCCTGGTAAATCATATCGAGAGAACTAGACAGTCACACGGGGGATGGTTTAATTAAGGAAAAGGAGAAAAGGTCAAAGCATCAAAAAATGACACGAGTACAAAGAAGCGTTGTCGAACACAGGTTGTGCTCAGGGTGCTGGCTTTAATTATTTTGGAGGTGGCTTTTTCTCATTACCTTGTTCGCTCGAGCAAGTCGAAAGCTCAGCGAAAGACCAACACCGTAAAACCTTGAAACGTGGCCGCCGGCAGTGAAAGTTGGATCAGTTAATGGCATGTTCTGTGTACTTGGCCCTGAATGCAACCTATCTTCAAACGGGCTCTCTTTGTTGTCTCGACAATACTTTATGGTAGTGCAATTGTATTATTAGCAGCCCTTTGAAAGTCTTAGCCGAGGGCCCGCCGTGTTCAAGTTTCCATAAGCGTTATTACTACTGCGATGGTGGACCAATTCCAGTTTGACTCCCTCATATATCATGCGTGGCTGTATCAACTTTAATGTATCCTACCTCCGTTTCAATGGGCCCATTGAGGCCAAAGCGGTCCGCGATCATCATGTGGATCTGCCTCTGGCGATCCTTTTTTCGGACACTCTCATAGGACGGCAGCCTGGGCAGGGGGGGCTCCAGAGAGGCCAGACTGTAGCTGGAGGGCAGGCCGACATAGAACAGCTGACTCCCCTGCACATATTGCCGCGCACAAGATGTTACACAGCGGGGACGTTATTAGAGAACAGGAACACATGACACACGCTGTCGTCTGCCATGGGTCTTGGTCACATAATGATTTACAGCCATTTTGAAAGAAACCACAAATTATATTTGTGTGCCTGACGTAATATTTATGATAAAACAAAAGTCTTTTCAGTGGGTAAAGTTCCTTTTTTGTTGCATTTAATATGTCTTTAGGAGGAGGCGTTCATACAAAAAGTAATGCGATGTAATTAGCATAAACGCATCAAATTATTTGAAGATAACATGACAAAGGCATGAATCACTTCACCGCATGGCCACTGTGTTTGTCGATTGTTTTTATTCCATTTAATTAGGTTGCTATGGCGCTGTGTAGAATGCTGCAAAATAATCCAGTTTGAACATAATACACATTCAGTGGCTTCTTCATTAGGTTGCACATTGGATAATGATCCCTACAAGAAGTGTATCAAAATGTTGTCTTTACCATTAATGATGTTCATTTTAGACTGACGTCCAGAATATGTTTAATTTTTAATTTAGAATTGCAATACACAACAATGATGGCAGTTTGCTCATCTTGCTTGGTTCTGTAACAAAATATTTTTAGAAAAACATCTAATTATGAAACAAACTCCAACCCAAATTTTAAAAACATGCTCTTGCTTGCCACAAGTACGTCAACCACATGAAGCCGATTTTCAATTGCAACAATATTTGAAGCAGCTCTTATATTACATCTCAAATACTCTTCGTATGTGCCGAACCCATTTCCAAGTAAATTCTCATGTGCTCAAATTGGGCTGATTGATATACGCCCTGGGTCACTCACGTCAGTATCATTGGCATCCGGGATGTGTGTCTCCTCTAAACAAGGTGATCCAACCAGTATCTGCCTGCTGTTGTAGTACTGAGGAGGCGCATCCTGTAAAACAAGTAGCTATAAAAATGCATCCAAAACAGGAGAACCATCTACAGTGAAGAAAATAAGTATTTGAGCACCCTGCTATATTGCAAGTTCTCCCACTTAGAAATCATAGAAGGATCTGAAGTTTTCATCATACGTGCATGTCCACTCTGAGAGAGATAAACTAAAGATAAAAATCCAGAAATCACAATGTATGATTTATTTCCATCTGTTCCTGTAGTTGTTCACCAGGTTTGTACACACTGCAGGAGGAATTTTGACCCACTCCTCCACACAAATCTTCTCTAGATCAGACAGGTTTCTGGGCTGTCGCTGAGAAACATGGAGTTTCAGCTCCCTCCAATGATTTTCTATTGGGTTTAGGTCTGGAGACAGGCTAGGCCACACCAGAACCTTGATATGCTTCTTACGGAGTCTCTCCTTGGTTTTCCTGGCTGTGCGCTTCGAGTCAAGTCATATTGAAAGACCCAGCCATGACCCATCTTCAATGATCTGACTGAGAAAAAGAGGTTGTTCACCAAAATCTCACAATACATGGCTGCGGTCATCCTCTCCTTAATACAGTGCATGTGCAGAAGAACACCCTACAAAGCATGATGCTACCACCCCCATGCTTCACAGTAGGGATGGTGTTCTTGGGATGGAACTCATCATTCATCTTCCTCCAAATTATTGGAATTATGACCAAAAAGTTAAATTTTGACCACAAAACTTTCTCCCATGACACTTCTGTATCATACAAATGGTCATTGGCAAACTTAAGACGGGACTTGACATGTGCTGGTTTAAGCAGGGGAACCTTCTGCGCCATGCATGATTTCAAACCATGACGTCTTAGTGTATTACCAGCAGTCACCTTGGAAACAGTGGTCGCAGCTCTTTTCAGGTCATTGACCAAGTCCAGTCGTGTAGTCCTGGGCTGATTCCTCACCTTTCTAAGGATCATTGAGACCCCACGAGGTGATATCTTGCATGGGGCTCCACTCTGATTGAGATTGACCGTCATCTTTAGCTTCTTTCATTTTCGAATGATTGCTCCAACAGTGGACCTTTTTTTACCGAGCTGCTTAGCAATTTCTCTGGAGCCCTTTCCAGCTGTGTGGAGTTGTACAATTTTGTCTGTGGTGTCTTTGGACAGCTCTTTGGTCTTGGCCATGTTACAAGTTTGAGTCTTACAGATTGTACGGGGTGGACTTTATCCAGCTAACGACCTCACCCACGTGCATCTGATTCAGGAAAATACATGGAGTGGTGGTGGACTTTTAAAGACGGACTAACAGGTCTTTGAAGGTCAGTATTCTAGTTGATAGACAGGTGTTCAAATACTTATTTGCAGCTGTATCACTCAAATAAATCGTTAAAAAATCTTACATTGTGATTTCTGGGTTTTTTCCTTTTAGATTACCTCTCACAGTGGACAGGCACCTACGATGAAAATTTCAGACCCCTCCATGATTTCTAAGTGGGAGAACTTTCAATATAGCAGGGTGTCCAAATACTTATTTTCTTCACTGTATCTGCCAATAATTTTACTGCGCATCCACACATAAATGGCTCAATTTGTCAGATTTTTCGCTACGTTTGGCCTGATTTTCATGCCTTGTTTAATCACTGTGGAAACTCGCCGGTCTAGCAATACCATAAATTATCTAATCAATAAGACGACCACCCTCTAGTTTGCACGCCTCCTCCCTTTCCCACCCCCTTTTACAACATAACCTGTCAACGTCTCACTGTATGAGGTGTCAGAATCTCGGAAAAGAAAAAAAAAGGCCTGTGAGGAAAACGAGGTAATTGTCTGGGGGTCTAAATGAGTCTCCTTTGTTTGGGGAACAATGTAGCGTCCTACTGTGTCATCAGAGTCCCTAGGCAACAAACCACACAGTGTGGCCTTTTCAGCATCTCTTCATTCCCCTTTTAACCACAGTAGGTACTGCTTAACGAGCACGCTCCACTACACATTATGACCTTGTATGTCATTTACAACAAAGTCAGTTTGTTGCCTGACTAAATTTAGCAGGAAGATAAGAACTGGTAAGCTTTTTAAAATGAGGGGTTTTTTTTTCCCCCACATGGTAATTCAGTGAAATTATGAAACATCCCTTGTACTTTAAGTCTGTGATTTCCAACCTTTCTAGAGCAAAGGCACATATATTACAATTGGAAAATCCCATGGCACACCAACAAAAGTAAATGTCACCAAAAATGGATAGATTAATTACTGTATGTACTCCCTGCCAACTAATTTTTTTTGTTCTGTCTGTCATTGTGCCTCACTGGCACAAATAGATGAATAAAGATACATTATTTCGTGAAATAAATGTTGTTTTTTTTTAGCAATTACATAAAATTTGATAACTTCCCATAGCACACCTGAATAGTGTTCAAGGCACACTAATGTACCCTTGGCACACTGTTTGGGAATCACTGCTTTAAGTGGTGCGCACAAATGACAATTTGGGGTAACCGTCACATAATTTCAGGGAGACGGGGATGACACTATAAACGTGATGTCAGAGGTCATTTTCCCTCACAGTTTTAAGAAGCAAAAAAAGGAATGAAAAAAAGGAGTGTTGTCCTTTTGTCTCGCCCATTGACTCCGCTTGTGTGAAAAAGCACAACCGTGTAAAATTGGCACTGAAGTCGGGGGAGGATCCCGAAGGCGGTGTGCCTTTTTCACCAGCGCAAACTAAAAAGGAGACCCATTGTCTCCTTGTGTCCCCAACACCCACAGTGGGGTCTGTCCGCTATTCACAGTGCAAAGAAAAGCGGCCGAAGGTATGTGACGATGAAGTTGAAGACATGGAAATGTCCCACAGCAACACAATGAACAAGTGTGTTTGCGTTTGTCTCCCTCGTGGAATTGCCATCCTTCACTGACAGCAAAACTCCAAATGAAAATGAATGACGAGCGTCATTCATCTTCAGTAAAAGCGAAATTACCAACCGGGAAAATATTCTACGTTACGTCAAGTGGTCGGCGTGCAGGATGGACTCTTGACCAGCCAGTGTTCTCTTATCAGCAACATGTAGTTGAGGCTTCAGTTTAACTTGAGCTGTTTGCTGTGGTGAAACGCTCTGTTAGTTCTTTGGCGGAGTTAACAGAAGCTGCGTTAAAACTGTAACCCAACAGAGTTTCCTGTCAGTTGTGGTTGAGGCAACTATGACTCACGCCCCTGAAATAAGAAGATAACAGTCAAACCTCACTCTCTGAGATTTACGGAGGTGAGAAGGAAGTCAGGAAGAGGAAGCAGAAACAATGAAAAAGTGACATCTTTGCCGTGTTTACATTTCACCAGCACTATCGCCTGCAGCTTTACAAATTGATTATCTTTAGTAGATTGGCCATATGTGGCTGAGATTCTGCTCCTTACATTCTTTAAAAAAAAAAAAAAAGATGCGCAAAATAAAACTGCATACATGACACTGCTTTGTAAACTTTTGAACCCAGTTTACTTTTTGTAGTTTCATCAATGTAAAAATAGCATTATGTGACTGCCACGTTAATTATTGTCCACGCAATTGGATGTGGCAAATCCATTATCAGACAAGCATCATATCAGCTTTAATGTCGGACTTTTTTCACACTGCCCTGCAAATCGAATGTGACACTTGTTAATTGCGACACATTGCGGATCACGTGGTGCGTTCGGGCCTGGCTTTTCTCAGCCCCATCTCCAAACAAGAACACGCGGGTCGCTTCACAACACAACTCGGCACAAAAGGCGTTTATTTTCCTTTTTCTTGTTGTTCCAAGGGCTTACCATATCTGCATGGGGTTCCTGATAGGAGCACAATCTGCAGCACTGAGGGTCCTTGCGGTAAATGATGGACAGGAGAACCACAATCACAACAAAGAACACCAGGGAGGAAACTGTGTAAGCAGGAGAAAAAGAAAGGGTTAATCTCAGATAATCAGGCCTCTCAATTGCTTCTTGACTCTTATGGAACAACTTGTGAAAGACCGATTGAGATGGACAAACAAAATGCTACGACAATACTTAAAACAACGTTGACACAACTGGAATTGGATGAAAGCCTCTTTATATACAACACTCAAGGGTTGTGTCTCCTGTGATGGACTTGACAGCCAAGAACAATGACATCTTGGTAATTAAAGCAAAAATAGATAGAAAACAAATCATTTTGTATAGCCCATAAAGAAAATAAAGTGTGTACATTTTGTGTTTGCTGTAAAAAAAAAAAAAAAACTTTTCCCCCGCCTCTTTCTTACCGGATTTAAAAGCATTTCAGCTGGTTCTAAAAGCATTTATTTCACCGAGTATTTATTTTTGACCAAGCAAACTCACCAAATCTCTTACAATTTGACATGATTTCTGAGTTAAAAATTAATGAAATTTTAAAACGTGAACTAATATGAAAAGGTGATTATAGATTTACATCAGAGAAAACCAATGTACACCCTAGATACGTGTCATAAAAAAAAAAATCTTAAACCCTCAGTGCAAATTCACAAGGGGGGGAAAAAACTGCTACGTCTTGTCTTGCTACATTGAAAAAGGTTAGTAAGTCCAAATAAAACTTTATCACAGTGCAAAACAGGGGCAAAGATGGTTTGAAAACAACACGAGCCTTTTTCCAAATGCACTCACAACACGCGGCGACCACTGTGAGTTGATCCGATGTCAGCTGAGATGAGGGAATGGTTGGACTTGCAGTTGCGGACATTTCTGCTGTGTAAACACTTAATGTTGCTTTCAAAGACGTCCCTGGGGATCTGTGTTAACACCAAAGCTGTCATCTTCTTAAATGTGAGAGTCCGTCCTGGCACCAAGCTCCGTAGCTCTTCCACATGGTGTAATCCAACAGGCTGACAGTCCGCATGCACTCGACAAGCCGGATCTCCAAGTGACCGGCGGTCTGTAAACACACCACCGCGATTCTGAGACGGCGAATGCGCACTGACGTCATCGGGCAGCGCTCAGATTTAGACAATTCACTAGTTGCTTAACTCTTAACAAAAAAGTACATCTACATGGTTTTACGTGTTCAACACGGGCCAACAGCAATTCTTTGGACGTTCCAAATGTGAAATTGAGATGAATGTCATTCCTGCTTCCTCCACAGAGGCATCCCAGCCATGAGGTCTGAATGCCTCGACTGGTTTTCTGTTACCCTGGAAACCAGGCGTCCCGTTTAGAGATGATTTGCTTTACTCACAGAAGCAGCCAAAGTGTAGAATTAGTGCTCATGGTTCGACTCTCGTACTTTCACGCTAATGAACAAGTTCCAAGATGTAGCGGTATGGTGCCTTTTCAAAGACGAATAGATATTGACAATGTCGATCAACATCAGTTTAGTGACAGATTTATTGCTGTAGTTGCAGTTTAAAACTGTGCAGAACAGAAAGATGTATTTTTTTTAGTGTTTAGTCATCGAAAAGTGTAATAAACTCCCAGTTTGTTGCCCTAGTACATTGACAACAAATGAACCCAGTTAAATACAATGAATGCATCCATCCATTTTCTTTGCCGCTTATCCCCACGAGGGTCACGGGAAATGCTGGAACCTATCCAATCTGTCAATGGGCAGGAGGCCGGGAACACCCTGAACTGGTTGCCAGCCAATCGCAGGGCACATGGAGACAAACAGCCACACTCACAATCACACCTAGGGGCAATTAAGAGTGTCCAATTAATGTTGCGTGTTTTTTGGGATGTGGGAGGAAACCGGAGTGCCCGGAGAAAACCGACGCCGGCACGGGGAGAACATGCAAACGCCACACAGGCGCGGCCGGGATTGAATCCGGGTCTTCAGAACTGTGAGGCCAACGTTTTTCCACCTGAGACCACGTGCCGCCGCAATAAATACATGCTTTTTATAATACGGCATGACAATTTGGATTTTACAAATTATTGTAGATGTTTGTGCATGCTTTCCAAATTCAATCTGTCCCACGTCAATGCACTGTGCGTATTACAGCATTACGCATCTTCAAGAAGATTATATGATCAGTTATTATTTAATCTTCTTGGGAGGGGGCAGTCACTATTGCAGTCCTGAGTCTGGGAGTAGGATTATGAGTTGAAGGATATCTGTCATTGAGGTTCATTTTATGGCGGTTCACTGCATTATTCCAAATAAGTAAGAATCGAAAACATGATTTCCTAGTTTGATTAGAATTGGTAAAAATTCCTCTTCATCATGCTGTTTTTTTTTTTTTGACAGCAAGATGACAACAAAACACAGCAGTTCTTTTCTATGCCATCGTGAGGCTTCTTGTAGGGAATTAATGGCCACTGAGATTTGAATGTCAGTGTCATCAGCAGGTTGCGACAAAGATACGGAGAGATTGGAAGAATTACAGAAAGGTACTGAAGTGGGCGGGATCAATTGGTAAAGCGATGGACTCACAGTTCTGAGGAACCGGATTTGAGCCTGGCGCCGCCTGTGTGGAGTTTGCATGTTTTCCCCGTGCCTGCATGTGTTTCTTCCGTGCACTCCGGATTCCTCCCACATCCCAAAAAACTTGCAACATTAATTGGACACTCTAAATTGCCCCTAGGTGGGATTGTGAATGTGACTGTTGTTTGTCTCCATGTGCCGTGCTTGGCCGGCAACCAGTTCGGTCCCCTGCCTCCTGCCTGCTGACAGCTGGGATAGGCCCATTCCCCACGCCCCTCGTGAGGATAAGCGGCAAAGAAAATGGATGGATTTTTGTAGGAGCAGTGTCAAAATTGAGACTTTTACCAGTGTTTTTGTTTTAAACTGAAGTACCTGTAGGCCCCTGAGTGCAGAGAGTGTGAAAACTTTTTCCACCTCTATTTCATAGAATGGTCTGCTCTGACCGAGGGTTTACTTTATTATAGAAATGTAAATTTTGTGAAGGTGTTGTAATTAAGGACATGGGGGGATTTCCGAACGAGCCGACGTCATCAAGGCGAGGACAGCCGCCCAACAGAAGCGCTTGTGCGCGTGTGCGCGCAGCTCCGAATGCGTCTTCCACGCACATCCATGCGCGGTTTCAATTTACAGTCGAAGAAAAAATGGTGGCCAGCGCGAGAGTCCAGAAGCTCCTCCGACGGTACAAACTTGCCATTGCCGCCGCATTAACTATCCTCCTCATTCAAGGTCTCGTCGTGTGGAGCCTGAAAAGTCTGGAAGAGGGCGAGACGGAGGTGAGAAACGGTTCACTCGTTCATTTCGGCGGTATGACGCCGATTTGTGTTTGGCTTATTTGTACGTCAGTAGCCGCTAACCGCTAGCTTAGCTCGGTGTCACTTGAGATATGGTACAGCTCCCCGATGTAAGAAAGGAAGAAGCTTCACCGGGCTTGTCTGTCACCAGATAGCTAGTGCTTGGTTTGCCGATAATCGACTTAAACATTACTCTTACGTTAAAAGAAAAAGACTCGTTACACACTCTGTTGGCTAACGGAGCCAGGCATGAGTAACTTCATTTCTTCATCAGTCCTGCTCTAAGACTGACGTACTTAAGAGTTCAATCATACATACTGGCATTAACATGTGGGCCAATATATACTATTGTCATATATCACATGCGTTGCACGTGTTGACCTTATCTACAAAACATTGGTTTAGTTGTGATAGTTTTATGTTACACGTTGTTAGTATTTTGGAGGAGTGGTCGCCTCAGAGTTATGAAGTTTGGGGTTCGAATTTTTCTTATTCTCCTTGTTTTGAATGGATGGGTGGATTTTTATACTCCTTATAATCCCTCAAGGGGAAATTAAACTCACTCTTTGTATATTTTTTCTTGCATATCACACAGTGATGACACATTTGCAGGCATGCAAGCAGAGATGTCAGATTTCAAGGGTGTGCAAACAGTGCTGAAAGGACTCATGAAGCAGAGTACTATCGCTCCACCAACTTGACCTATGACCTTCCTGTTCCAAAACCCGAGTCCTCACAGAGGAATTATTGTATTTCTTCAAAGATGACCTCGTTGTGAGCTTTTTGGGATGGTTTGTTTGTCAGCATTAGTGGGTATTGAAACGTCTGTAAGTCGTGCAGCTCGAGAAGCTATTCGACTTAAAACTCCGTTTCATAGGAATCATGAAGACCCACACTTGTTTTGTATCGTAAGTTTGTTGTTCATTCCATCCCTCGTAGTTGAGGTGAGGTTTCCAAGAAAAAGAAAGTTGCACTGGAACATAGAAAGTTTATTTTGATTTTATCAAAGAACATTATCACAGAAATGATTCGTTCCACACTCATTCTGTGACCCTCTTAATAAACGTTTACTAACATATAGTATAAGTGGCTCTCATCCAGTCTGTATAATTTGAGCAATTGTCTTATTAGCTATGACTTTTTATTCCAGTAAATTAAGTCATCCAGTATGGCAAGAGTTGGATTTTTTTTGTTGACTTAGCCATTTTGAATTGTGCAGCCTTGATAAAGACCTACATAGTTCTTTTGTTGCTCCATTTTTGTTATGTCACACAGTAACGAGGTCACCATCACTCAAAATCACTCATCAGAATCTCTCATCATCAAAATACATCAGAACAATGAAACTTTGGATGGCTTCTAAAAAGTGGCCAAACATTTGCACTCATACCAGTACAATTACTACTCTCTTAAAGTGTTTCCTTGGTTTTTCACCATTTTTGTTTTCATTGGATTTACGTGGTTTTGACGTGTCCCAAACTAGCGTGTGGAAAATAACAGTAGCTCAATTATTTTTCTGTAGTTTTAGTGGGTGCAGCAAAGTATTTGATAAGAAAAGTCATTAATGTGCTCACCGTTGTGTTTTTGTGACAGCAATGTAGAAGTTCTCTTTATCCACCAGTGCACCTTCTGCTTTCTGATCATGTGCATACAAGTTGAAACATGTGCCAGTAAAGAGAATATCCAGTCAAAATGGCTGTTATTAGAATACCACAGTTCCTATGCACATATGGAATATGATTTAATAAATTTCCAAGCTGGAAAAGTATGGAAACTCTTGTATCGAAAATTATTTTCAAGACTGTTACAACAGCTATATTTTCTAAAACAAAAATTACCAGTATCCCCAAAAGTATAGATTATCCAGACTTTTTGTTTTTGTTTTGTAAGGCTCTTAGAAGCACAGCTACAATGTTTATAGCATCGTCTTGGTAAATACTCAATTCTTTTGGCTTAGACAATTCCACCGGTAGACCTTTAAAACGTCTCAAGTAGTTCCTGTCAAAAAAAAAATCATTACATTGTTCCAAATTAATGCTCAGCACCCAACAGCATTTTAGATTAGTTGATCAAACATGGCAAACAGTCAGATTTTCTGATAAGTCAACGTGAGCTACTCTGAGGACTGAAATGAGCAAATTTGAAACAGTAAGGGGTGACGTTATTATTTACCTTACTTGATGATTACAACAATTTTTATTAAAACACAGCGAAACCTCTTGGCATATAAACTGACAAATATGAACTGAACACTTCACCAGTGATGTTTTGAATGATACTTTGCGACAGTTTTATACTGCTGTCCACTTAGCAAAGACCGACACAGTTGCCAGCCGAAGAGCTTTCATTTACCATCACATATACTGTAAATATACCCAATATCAGTCACTGTGATTTGACGAGGGCAAATCTGCACAGTCGAGCATGAAAAATCACGCACATAACATTTTTACGAGTAGAAAAAAATAGATAATGCTTATTTTGTGTAGTCTTGACATTAATTTACGTTTATTTCATAAACGTTATTAACTAAACAAGCCTGATCCTAACCAATCAGTATTCACCTGGAAACAGGAAATGTAAGTTAACCATACGAGCATATTTGGAAGTTATGCCAATAGCACGTTTGGAGTTTCTTCATGTACTGTGAGCGCATTTACGTCGAAAGTCATCAACCTCATGAACCATGTCAAAGGAAATTCAGTTTCACTGAAAATATTTCTGGGCTATAACACAGGTAATGTTTCAGTATCTAACTATAACAAGTATGAGATTGTGATTTACTTTAACTTGATCTAAATCCTAACGTTAGACTAGTCTGTCCATATATCTAAATGCGAACGGTCATTTTCCCCTGTGGTACCGCGTTATCTTGAAGTTGAAAACTTTTCCCCTCTACAAGCTTTAGGAAGATATAGATCATCTACTGCTAGCTTTCATCAATGGGTTGACGATAGATACTGCCGTAAATTACGCTAGATTCTAACAATACATCTTGATGAAATAAAATGATTTGATTATATGAATTTTTAGTTTTGAAATTGAATGTCTTTTGACCTCTTTAAAATGTCTGTCTCAGTCTATGCGTTGTCAATAAATTATGATTATGGTATTAAGTAACAAATACATACTCAGGTTTATCAACTCAGTAAGTTATTTTTAAGGTCTTGAGATTCCATCCCTAATCACACCCGCAACTTTATATCTGCGGGCATTACTGACCACACCCGTACATTTTTCAAATGAGTGACTGGTGATGCCCAGTAGGTAGTATGGATTTCTGGGAACTCAAGCTCATGCACATGATAGTTCTAGCTGTGGCTTTTTTTTCCCTCACCTCAAGAAATGTGATTTAGCCATATAGAGTACATTACATGCAGAAAAATTAAGCCCTGCAATTCATGCTTAAATTTAAGAAGGCTTAAGCATTTATGATAATCCCCATTCACCCACTGTACATCCATCATGCAGGTGTGTTGAACTGGAGTGTTCCCATCTTTTTTGTCTTTGCATAAACTTGCTTTTTTCATCATTGAATTATGCTCCAATTTGCCCGTCAATTTTAAGTGCATAATAACACAGTCATCACAATGTGTTATATTAAAGACAGGCCACATAAGAAGGCACGAGCTGAAAATACGGAGGTCGTTATCAGCCTTGGCTGGAACTTAACGCTTGGTACTGCTGCCTGCTTTAGTGAATGGCAATGCTGATATGGTTTCCCTCCTCGTTAATTGGAAAGCAAAGAGGCCGTCCTGCTTGTCTTTGAATCAATACTTTTTTTGAGATGACGTTAATTAAAAGCTGTGCAAATCCCTGATAAGGAAAATTGAAACATTCGCTACATTAGGATGCTTGTCTTAAGTGTGAGAACATTTTCTCAGGGAGCTCGAAAGTATGTCACCAATTTATTTTAGTCAAAAGGCAAACGCTAACAAGGCTTTCAGGCTTCCACTTACCGTGTCTGGCCAACAGAATGAAATGTAAAATATTCTTAAACAATTCCCGTTCCACTCTTGAATTGTTCAGTCATTTTAAACATCACAAACTCTTTAGGCAGTGATTTCATGTGATATTTGTTTTTGACAGAAATGTTCGTACTCTATATGCTACTTCTTGCTACTGCGAGAGATTTTAGAAAGACAGTGGCATTGTATATGAGTGTGCTGTATTTGTTGGCAGCTGATTTAATTGGCAAACTAGTATATTATTTGGCTCGCTGTACCACCACACAGCTCTGGTCCTTTGCCTGGCTCTGTCATCTTTTGGCAGTAAGCCCACCAGCTGTGGGAGGCAAGGCAGATCGGGTCCTACTATATCAACTGACAGAAGCCCAAATCTCACAGCCCACTTGTTTGCTGTTCTTCCTCCTCTCAGAGCACATACAGCACATATTTTGAAGGAATTTTTGTGCTGCATGTCGGTGTGCCAATGTTTTTTTTTTTTTAACTTTTATTTTACCCAGAGCTGTTTTCTATTTTTTGTGCTACAGTAAAGCAGATTTCTTCCACACTGTACAACGCTTGAAATTGAAGTACAGTGGAATTTCTAAGATTAGTTTCGACCCATTCACAGATTGATTAAACCTCTCCCCTTGTCCCAGGACGCGCCGCGTCACACACATCATAAAATTATGAAACTGGATTGCTCATTCTAAAGACTAAATGTATTCGTACTGCTTACGACTAAGATAATTTCGTATGTCTACTGGATTCTGCCACTCCCTAACTATTATTTTCAAAGTGTTAAAATTTTTGAGGGTTGCATGCTGTTTCCATGCGTTTGCGCAATGCGTGTGAACACAGCACCAGCGTATGCTTTTCCCACAGCAATGTTTGCCACAGGGGTTTTTGCAGTCATTCATTGGGCTTGTTACATTTTTCACTGCTTGTCGATAGCTCTCACAATGTTTGTACACATTAGCTAAATAAATAGATAAATGCTTCGCCAATCTTAAAGATAACTTTTTGCTCTGGTACGATGTTTGGAGTTTTTTGTTTACTGGAATCATCAAAATCACTCCTGTTGAAAAATGTTGAAGAAATGAACAGATTTTCCATCTTAGTTTACCTCTTTTAATTCACTTTGTTTTTCCTCATAGAAAAAAACAAGACGGTCTAAACTGCCTGACAACAATAGCCAGGACCACAAGAGGGATGCCACAATTTTAGAGAGACACAACACGGTGTATGGGAGTAACAGGGGCAGATGGAGCGGGAGGTTGGAAAGGACAGGGGGAACAGCCACCAGTGCATTAAGACAAGGGACCAGCCGAAGACAAGGAAAGAGTCGCATCAAGCTGAAGAATCCTCTTGAGCAGGGGCAAACGGGCACTGGATTGGACGGTATAGCACCCCATGACCCGTCCAGTAATTTAAGTGACATGCGAGGTGGTGCTGATGGGCCAATGGCGGGCAGGATACCTGCTGCTGCCCTACCAGGGGAGCCAGGCAGCGTGGACGGGGCACACCAAGCTCCCAGCAGTGATTTTGAGCCCAAATGTGACATCATAGGGAAGGATGCGTGGTCTGCCCTGCATCGTGCCGGTTCACAGCAATGTCGCCAGGAGATCGCCAACATTGTGTGCATGCATCAGGCCGGGCAGCTCATGCCAGCTGCCCTTCCACAGTTCTGCCCCCAGCTTGGTGAGAACACTCCACACTGTGGACAAATACTGCATCTTGTTTCAACATCACAAATCTCAAACCTTTTTTCGTGTGTTTCCTACATTAGGTTTATCAAGTCCAGTTCAGGCAGTTGGTGAGCTGGAGAACAGCTTGGCCAAGGTAGAAAACCCCGTCCGGGTGGTTTTTGTCTTAATGGTCCACGGCCGCTCTGTACGGCAGCTCAAGCGTCTCATTAAAGCAATATATCACTCTGATCACTACTACTACATCCATGTAGACAAGGTAAGGAGATGAGGAGTCTTTCCTGGCATACAAATTATAGCGCAATTGCTACAAGACAGAAGGAAAATAATTTCTCTGGTCTAGTGTACAGTATTATTTGTTGTTGCCTTTGCTAGGTGTTGGCTGCACAAAGCTCAAAAATGTTTACCTTTCCACTGGTACTATATAGCTTACATTTACAGGTTTAACAGCATGGTTGAGAGGATTAGTGTAAAGCGATGTTATTCTTAGCAGCTGGATTTAGTTAACAGCACCATCACATGCTGTTGAAATTGAAAATGCAAATGCAAACAAGCTGCTGGTGTAGGTCTGAAACATGTTGGTTGCCTACAGCAACAACCTACAGTTGCCTAGTGCATGTAGACTGTCTAGTTTTGCTCATCAAGTCATGTCCCCAAATGATTCAATTCTTTAAACTGCTTATCCCACCGGAAGATAATTAAATTTAATTTAACATAAAGCTGTAGTTAAAACAGCCAATATAACTCCTGTATTATTTATTTTTAGTTGTGGCTCATAGAAGTGTAAGACAATAGTAGTGGTTGTACAATACACGCTGTCACAACCCTGTCTTTGTATGATTCTCTTCTAATTGTTCCCCTTTTCTGTGTAATTTGTGTTCAGCAGTTTCTTCCCAAGTACACAGTGAACATTGTTCCTATGAATTCTGATGATTTCTCTTACTTTGGCAAGGGAATGTTTAGTACTACCTTTCTAGATTCATGACATAGCTTTATAATTTATATTTAATGTTGTAACATTTCATTCTCATTTCATGTTTCATTTGGCCGTGTCAAATTGTATCAACATTTTCTAGCTTTGTGTACTTGCCACAAAAACAGACCCTTATTCACACTTTTGACCTTGTGCTCTGAATCCTTCCAGCGCTCCGGCTACATGCATCGGGAGGTCCTGCAAATAGCCCAGCAGTACCCAAATGTACGTCCGACGCCCTGGAGAATGGTGACCATTTGGGGTGGTGCCAGCCTGCTGAAGGCATACCTCCGTAGCATGCATGACCTCCTCTCCATGTTGGACTGGAAGTGGGATTTTTTCATTAATCTCAGTGGCACAGACTTCCCCACAAGGTTGGTCAGCCAAATTTATGAAATCAATTTAGACCCAATAAAGAGCTCATGCACCTACGTCATCAAATCACGTGACTGGCCATATTGCCGGTCTAACAGAGCTTTCTTCAATGCTAAGTCGGTTGGAGACGACGAGAAAATATGTCTTATAGCATGACGGCCAGAGTTTTGTCCGATACCGTTAAACATTTAGAAGGTGATAATAAACGAAGGTATGTGGAAAAAAATGAGAGACACTTGGCATAGAGGACCCATATTTAATGCCGAAGTCGATGTTTTCGCCGATAAGAAATTGGACTATTAACCAGCTTCCGCTGGTCTTGGGCAACTGAATCTACACGTGTATCTGGTGAGTAAGTTGTCGAGATTTACACGGAAGAGTTTGAAAGCGTAGAAAAGTCGAGACTCATATAAATACTTTGTTGCTGGATCTGTTCTCAATCAAGAATAAATCCCACATAGTGATGGGCCCATTCAGATTTTTTTAATATAAATACCAATATTTAAATAAATGACCCCTGGTTTTACACAAACTCGCATTCATTAACTAAGATTGGGGAAAAAAAAAGACAGTGAGTCGGCTCCTCTGTACACGAAGCGTGTTGCGGCCACACATTAACCCATTCATGGGCAGGGTGGCAATTTTTTGACTTATTGAGATAAAATTCTTCTAACAGGCCACAATCAAGGAACGAACACTTCTTTTTTGTGTATGACTAAGTTATATTATAACTTTACTAATTTATAATGTCATCCCAAAAATCTAACTGCTAACTTTGACCGATGAGTTATCCTCTCCTGATACCAAATTATGGCTTCTGATTAAAACACTTAAATATTTTGATATAATGAAGGATATAATCATGATGTCGCAAAAACGGGACGCTGCCCACGAATGGGGTAAGCTTCTCCATGACACGTTTTTTTTTTTTTTTTTTTTTTTAAATATGCCTTGTTCTCAAATGAGTCCATTGTGTATTTAAAAAAAAAAAGAAAATAAACCGCTGGGATGGGCTTCAACCCCCGTACACGGAAGCGTGTTACGGCCACACATTGAACTTCGGTAAACCTCTGTGTAACCGATGGTTTATTTTCTTTTTTTTAAAATATGCATTGGACTCATTTGAGAACAATACATATTAAAAAAAAAAAAAGTCTGTCGGGGAGAGGTTTACCGAAGTTTAATGTGTGGCTGCAACACGCTTCCATATACGTTGGAGACGACTACGTCATTTTTTTTTCCTTTTTTTTAGATATGCATTGTTCTCAAATGAGCCAATTTGGGATTATAAATACTTCTTTGGAATTTGAGATTGAGAAGAATAATTCCTATCTGAAGTGAAGTCATTGCTACACAGTCGTGTGTATTTGGTTGGGCACCATCCATCATGTTTAATTGCCAAAATCCATCGATCTTTTCTGGTCTTTTCAGTTGGTATTCTATAGAATAACCTCTTTGAATATCTGTCTCGTCCGTTGTAACAACCAACAGCATGACTGGTCTCCGGCATTGTGTATAATTTTCTCCGGTTCAATGCCACCCACACTGTCGAGGAGCTCTTTTTGACCGGCAATATAGCGCCGTGAAAATGGTGACGTCACATGCAAAAGCTCTATAACTGTCACGTCTATGAAAACCAACTAAATACCAAGTCTGTTTAAAACCTAGAGTGTGCTAAATCCTTTTATTTTTCCTGATGCATTGCAGTGATTCCCCGCGTGTATTCCTTATTTATAACATTTTGAGTGTTGCACAATCATTGTGATTAAACTTTTCATTTGGAGTACAAACTTAGCAAAAACACACATAAAATAGATTGCTTTGGAAAGTCCTCCATGGGGCTGACAAATACAATGTAGTGTCCATGACAAAGCTATTCTTTTCATTAAGTGTAATCACCACCACATTTCAAGGAATTCTGTTTTTGGTTCTTTCTTCATCTAATGCTGAATAAATACTCTTGCAATTTTTGTCACACTACAGAACCAATGATGAACTGGTGGCCTTCCTATCACAGCACAGAGACAAGAACTTCCTCAAATCCCACGGCAGAGAGAATGCCCGGTGAGGCTTCTTGCTGTAAAATACAAATCACAGTTTTAATCAGTTAAATCTACAAATTTAAAAAATATATTAAAAAAAAAATATATATATATATGGGGAAAAAACATTTTGATCAAAATTTGTGTATATGTGTGTGTGTGTGTGTGTGTGTGTGTGTGATGCCTTTGTAGAAGTAGTTATAGTTTGTGTTAATTAGTTACCACATTAATTCAGCAGACAAAATGAAAATATTATTCCTTGGAAAGATTTACCTCTGCCATTGCTAAAGACGATGTGCACAGAAAAAGTAGGGCCAGTAAAATACACCGGCATTTGTGTTGTCATGCTGGGACACTGGTTTAGCAGGGATTTCTTGAGTATTGAATAACTAGCATTAGCATTTCTGCTGCTGATCACTCATGTTCTTCAATTGTTGATCAGTAGGAAGGTAATCATAAGTGTTCCTCTGTTCCTAGCTTCATAATATGTAAGAGGCTGATGACAACACAGTCACGCAATTCAAGTAATCTCCTTAAATGTAAACCACCTTCTAAACAGTTAAAATTACGTATGGCACCAATCTGTGGACAACAGAACTCTTTTCACCCTATGATTAAAAAAATCTATGGGACATCTATGAACATTTACTGGAACAAATATTTCGTCAATCAATCATTTCATGCCAATTGTTTTTGTGTTCAAGGTTTATCAAGAAGCAGGGCCTTGATCGTCTGTTCCACGAGTGTGACAATCACATGTGGCGGCTGGGAGAGCGCAACATTCCAGATGGCCTGGAGCTCTCAGGTGGCTCGGATTGGTTTGCACTCACCCACCGCTTTGTGGAGTATGTCATCAAATCCCAGGATGACCTGGTGTCGGGACTAAAGCGGTTCTATTCATATACGCTGCTTCCTGCTGAGGTGAGTAGGCCTGACGTGCGCCTTCATAGTCTGATATTGTGCTGTTTCCACTGAGCTCCGCATCAAGATAATATCACACTCCACCACTGTGCTGTGTGCACAGCATAAAAAGATGCGTCTTCACGTGTCTCATCTGCTGCTATGGTTTCATTCCCAAAAGTCTTGTTATAGGCTACATTTACACGATGTTCCCCGCTGCCGCAGCTGCCCTGTTTCAGACTCCCCGTGGAGAAATCCTGATGGTCGTGAGACAAAAGTGCCAAGATGGAATGGGCAAACATTATTGTGATTCTCCTGTATGCCTGGCAAGGGGTTTAATTTGTCTAAACATTTGTTACGGGAATCAACATGAGGGACAACATTGAAAAGTCAGGCCAGGAGGGAACAAACTTGCATCCCTGGTAGACCGGGTGCCAAACAAGGTGAAGCTTTAAGCCTCTTGGACTCAGCATCTCCATCTTCCCACAGCTCATCACAGAAATGGGGAAATAGATGTGAATACTTAATATGACTTTGAAAATATGGAAAATAAAATGGGTAAAATCCCATGGTGCACTACATTCCCGGCAGTTGATCTCCCGTGGCCATCAGAAACATAGTTTAAATGTAGAATTAGTTGTTAAACATTTTTCATCAAGTACCACCGAAATGAACAGACAACACAGGTTTTATTCCTAAAAAGTGTATTTAATATAATGGTATGCCACAGTAACATTATGCCGAGCTAAACATTCAAACTGTGTTTAAATATAGGGGGAAAAAAGTACTTAAATATTGATTCAATTAAAATGTAGGGTAGTCTTTTACATAAGTCATAAAAGAAAGAATTGTAACTACAAAGTTTAATAACATACTTTTTAAAGATTAAATGGGGAAATGTTTTGTGCTAAAAAGTTAAGTACAACTGTATTGCACACCTGTCACTGGTTCTTTCGTGTACCACTAGAGGTACAAGAACCTTGCTTTGAGATTCTGTAATACATGAAGTTTCTGAAATGAAAACTGTTTTTCCATGGTTCTTGATCCCAATCTCTTTAGTACATTTAGTCAACGATCATGTAAAAAAATAATTACGTAAGTTCAAACTAAACTTTTGCAAGACCTTTTCCAAATAATAAATACTTAGACTATTGCTGTTCTATTACTAAGTTTGTCTTTTTTCCCGTTTTCAGTCTTTCTTCCACACTGTGCTTGGAAACAGTCACATGTGTGACAGCCTGGTGGACAACAACCTTCGTGTGACCAACTGGAATCGTAAACTGGGCTGTAAATGCCAGTACAAGCACATTGTGGATTGGTGTGGCTGCTCACCCAATGACTTCAAACCCCAAGACCTCATTCGCATTCAGGTGAATGATTCAGCATGAGCTATAAGGCCATACTGTATTACCAATTGTGTTCCTTCTCTTTGCTTCAGCTTTCTTTGTGTTTTTTTTTTTTAAACCACAGCAATTGTCCCGGCCCACGTTCTTCGCACGCAAGTTTGAGTCGTCCGTGAACCAGGAAGCCATTGACATCTTGGACACCCACCTGTACGGCCAGTATGCACCAGGAACTGTTGCCATTAAGGCGTACTGGGAGAACCAGTTTGAGCAGATGGATGGCGTGGGCTCACTCAGTGATGTGGCACTGACTGCTCACACGTCTTTGTTTCGCCTGGGCTTGAAAAGTCTTGCGACATCTCAGGGCAGAAACAAGGCCTGCAGGTCAGGAAACATTTTTAATAAAGTGATTTGAATGCATGTTATTTTTTTCCCCCAATTTGACCATCACACCTGGTTTACGCGATGTATATTTTTCTTCATCGATGCAGGTTTGAACCTATAGGCTACCCTTCGTCAGTGCACTTGTACTTCTATGACGACCGCTTTCAAGGCTACTTGATACGTCAGGAAGTTCAAGCTGTGGGATCAAAGGTCAAAGAATCAATAGAAATGTGGGGTGTCCCCCAGGCTACAATGGTGCTTGAGAAGAATCTCAAGGAGTTTGAAAGGCTTAAACACCTGGAGGTGCGCACACTTTGACGAGATGCTTGTTCTTTGTATTTAACACTGTAATCTTGTTGTTAGGCTGATTACTTCAAAACAAACAATAAAAATTGAGAGGTCTCTTGAATATAAATTATAACCATATGCATATTGATCATAGAAACCCTTGATTGTTCTCTCTAACAGATCGGCACAGAGTGGGATCCAAAAGAGAGAATATTTCGTAACTTCGGTGGCATCGTCGGTCCTTTGGATGAACCGCTGGCAATTCAGAAGTGGGCTCGCGGCCCCAACCTCACAGCCACCATCGTGTGGATTGACCCTGCCCAGGTGGTGGCAACATCTTACGACATCACCGTTGATGTGGATGCAGAATACACCCAGTACAAGCCGCCACTGCAGCGCCCCCTTCGGCCTGGCATTTGGACTGTTCGTGTATTGAAACAGTGGGAGCGCGTGGCAGAAATTCATTTTCTCGTCATGCCTTTGACCTTTAAAGATAAGCAGCCACTGCGCAAAGGTGAGGCTTTTATTTTTATATATCCATGCATTTTAGTAAGCATTTCACTATTTTAATACAAATGAAAGTATGCAATATCTTGAGATCCAAGCTTTGATTTTGGAGGAGCTGCTTTTGAAGTTCAAAATAGAACCACAAGATGGCAGAATGTTCCTTACATTAGCACCCCCCAGTACCAGACATAGAAATATCCACCCTTTTTTTGGCCTGTTTTAATGGTCAAATCGGTAAGGAACTTTCATTTCTTAGTTATTAGAGTCCCTAAAAATTACATTGTAATTGTTTTGTGGCATATAATATTTTGCTGGTGCCACTCAGTGACAGTGTGAAACACCGTCCCTCCCCCGTTTTTTTTTTTGTTTTGTTTTTTCTTTTAAACCCAAACCAATATGAGTATTCACTCTTGAGCACTCACTGAATCACAGAACCAATACCACGAGTACTTTTGATACCTAAATTATGTTGGATAGCCTTGAAATACCTTTCGTCTGCTGCACTTGACGATTTTCCTGTGTGTCAGTGCCAACTGCTGGCAATGAGGACCTAACTTGTCAATATTTGTATATTATTTTTTTGCCTTAAGTATCTGTGGCAGGTCTCGGCATCCTTCATAAGTACCTGATACCTTGAAATAAGGTCTGATACAGATACAGATACCTGGTACGAGTATATTGCTCCATTCCAAGTGCGACTCCTTGTCTGTCTTTATGTGCCCTGCTACTAGCAACCAGTACATCGTGTTGTCTGCCTTTTACTCACAGTCAGCTGGGACACTTCGCATCTCCTCGCAACACTGAACAGGATAAGCGTAGAAAATTGATGGATAATATCAATTGCAGGGCTGCATGATATTATGTTTGAGCATTGTCATCGCAATATAGTTGTGTGCAATAATCACAATGCAGGGCCTGCTCCAATATATAGTGAATTAAATGTAATATTTAAATTGAGGAGCAGCGGGACTTCTTTGGACATGCTAATATAAAGAATGTACGTCTGGTGCGTTTCCTATTTTGCTCTCCAAAATGAAAAGAGTCAGGCTATCTTGCAGCTGTGCGAGTGCACGAGGTTCATTCAGGGACACTATAAAAGTGAGATTGAATGTTGTTGTTTTTTTTAATCATACAGTACATAACTGAAAAAATGTAACATTACATTCCTAAATGAATATTGTTCTGGGTTTTGGTCATCTCATTGGATTTGACAGCAACTGACAAATTCTGTACATTTTAATACCTGCAAAAAATGGTTTTCATCTTTGTTTGTAAAATGTGATTACCTACCTGCAGATGAGGACAGTTGGCTGCATGCTGGTCCGTCAGGAAATTTGTACCTGGACCAGAACTTCCAGCAACTGAACTCCATCCTGAAGCTGCCGCCCCAGGAGCCCGCCATGCTGGAGGCGCAACGAAATGCCCTCTTGGTGGGCCCTCCCCTCGAAGCTTGGGTTGACCGCAGCGTGGCAAACTTCTGGGTTGTTGGAGACCTATGCACCACACAGAATTCATCCTGCACAGCTTTGGTGTCGTGCAGCAAAACAACTTGGAGCTCCCTGTCTCCGGACCCCAAGTCTGAACTGGGTCCTGTTAAAAGTGATGGGAGAATCAGGTAGCACCAGTGGGGGGGTCAGACAGTGCCGCTCAACACAGAGACATCAAGGAAGAGCAGGCCTGTGCTAGAGTCTCTAAGCAGTGATGAGGGCTCCAGGAGACCCTGTGTGGGTGGGAGCTTTGGCTCGAAGCTGAAGGTCATAAAAACAACATGACAACTTGCACTGAAGAGTCACAACATTCTCAGTAGAAACCATGCTGGAGATTTTGCACATTGACGACTGCAAGCTAAGAGACTTTCTTGGTTTTCAGGATGACATTCATGCCAGATGTGTTCTTGTTTTGTTTTTTGTTGTTGTTGTTGAAAAACAGCTACGGTTTTCACACCAGATGGGTGAGTCTTTGAAAGAAACCTCACCCTTTACCAATTTTCACTTGGTCTTTATTTCGAGTCAGGATGCAGTTTGAACTCAGCAGCAGTCTCCTTGCCATGCTTTTGTTTTGATCACAAGACAGAACAAAAATTTTGCATCGTTTAATGCTTATTTTAACATTTTAGCTCAGAAGCATGCAACAGTTGAAGTGCACTATACCGTGAAATAATGTTAAGCAAAAGTTATTCGATTACATTGCGTTGAGCCGATTTGTTTATTCGCAATCCATGTGGCTCACAACACACAAGTATGAATTCGTGTACCGGTCAACCATTTCATTGCATTTATTGCAAATTAATAGTTTTAAAGTCCTGAAATGTATAAATTATTTTCTGTGGATGTCGAAAGCATTTCGAGACGGCAGATTGCTTCATTTGTTGTCCCCATGGTGTTCAACACTTTTCTGTTCTATAACCACTGCTCGCAGAAGTACTTTGTTCTCATTTTGAACCTGTTGTAGGAAGGGAAATTCAAACGTATTTTATATGTCGTACCGCCTATGTCGTGGTTTAGATGCTGTTTATTTTTTGTATATGGGTCAGCTCTCCACTCAGGGGACAAACACTCCAAGTCATCCAACTAGAAATGGTTAAACACTGTACGTTTTTATTTTTGTTTCTCAGAATTAAGATGAATCAAAGCTGCCTTGACTTAACTGAGATGACTTGTTTACTGCAGGATTAAACGTTCCCTAGATGTGCAATTCCCGCCTGCCCCCACTCTCCATCTTCGTTTGCAATTTCAACACATTTAATGTGATCTTTTTTTCTGTACTTCAAAATTGTGGTTTTTCAAGTGACCTTGTATACCTTGCACAGTACAGTTGCTTCAATGAAGCCCAACGTCTGTTAAAAACACAACTGCAGATGTAAAAAAAAAGAGTTTTTATACTGTGTATCGTTTCAGAACAACTCTGTTCAAATGTCTTTGGATTTCAAACTAACATCAAAATGTGGTCTAGTTATATTTCACTGCCTCGATGTGTAATCAAGGGGTTGAGTTTTCCGTGCTTGCTGCTGTGGTCATCTAAGGGGGTTGGGGTGGGCTCCTATAACAATGTGCTGGCTCTCCTACAAGAACGTAGACGTCAATAAATAAGACACGGAAATAAAGGTTTGGACTTCCTTGCTTTTGAATAAAATGTGTCATATGTTTACCAACTAGAAGTGCTACAGTTTCTTATTGAAATGATCAACATTGGTTTTTGAACACTACATATAAATATTTAGTCAGGCTTGTTCCATTTCTATCCACAGGGTAGCCAGCAGGAATGGATGTGAGCAAAGATCTGCAGCCGCTATATGTGGAGACCAGTAAAGAATGGAAGGGATCAAACCGGGAAGAGGAGGTGAAGATGTTTTTCCTGCACATCATATATAAATCTGCAGAAGATGGAATTATGGCTTCAGCACCTTCCCCTTTGCTAAGCACTCATGCACAAGGTCATCCTTTCATGTTTTAAACCAATTTTCTGCCTAATTCTCTTTATTGGACATTATTTACAAACCGTGTAAAGCATTTTTCCTCTGCATTGGTAAATTTAGATATATTTACCATGAAAAAGAAGAGCTGAAAATGCACCAATGCTGACTACCACAACTTGTACTACATTTTGTTACGTTTGGCACCAGTGCAAAAATAGTCCTGTAATTTACTATCAATTATAGACAACAACATTAATACAACCAAGCTAATGTACTAATCTGCTGCATTCATTTGGATTATTATGAGCTCCAGTGTGTCACTCTTAAATAGCCGAAACAATTCAGAATTAGACGAACTCTGAGTAATGTCATGTTGCTATGGAAACATCCCGCGTCAAACCTGCTGGGGCTGCAGAATGAACTCAAACTCAGTACATCAAATCATCTTTTCTCGAAAAAGCATCTGTGAGCTTGCCTCCCATCTCTTTTTCCAGGATCTTTTTTCTAATGCCCAAAACATCTAAAATATGATGAATTATTGAAGGAACTTTTAAATCGCAATGATCGCCTGGACTGTTCACGAAACTGTAGAGAGTGGGAATCGACCTCGTGCCCTCTCAGTGTCAGTGAACTACAACTCTATATTGTTGTATTATAGCGCATTCTATAATATACAGTAAAAATGATTTCTGCATCTGAGCTGATCTTAGAGGAATTTATCCAGTCCAAATTAATAAGCCACAGATTTTATTCCATTTTTGGAGTTCAACCAAAGTTTTCTGGGAATAATATATCACAAAAGTTAGAGATAACAAACGTGTGGCCCACCACTGCAGTTCTAAAGGTTTTTTTTTTTTGAAGAGGAGGAGGAGCAGGAGCAGCTGATAAATGTCAGCAAAAGAGGTGAGCATCTGCCGCTGATGCGCTCTGGGCACAATGAAACCATAACCATGGCGACAATGCTGAGAATTGGCCGCATACTTCAATGCGGTGTCACACACTTCACCACATTTACACGATCCAAGAAGGATACGAGCTGTTTTAAAAAAAAAAAAAAAAAACAAGATTGTAGTGCTCAGTTTTTAAAATATGTTTTTTTGTTCCCGGAGAGAGTGCCTGAGAAATCTTTTAAATTGATCATTATTTTGATTATTGTTTTTGCAGATTCTTGGCGGTTGACAGCAATGTGGCTATTGGTCCAGTATAACGGGCGAGTTCACGTCCGGGTCCTTCACCGGCGGCGCCGCCGTGGGCATCGGTTTCACAGTGAGTCCACTTCCTGCCACGCACCCACTCACCAGGAGTTTGTTTTTGCAAGATTCATCCCCCACCCTCACACAAGCTGCTGCCTTCATCTTAGCGATGAGAAGGACGCGGCATCACGGCAGGCTGTTCGGGCTCAAGTTATGACATAACGGAGGCCTGCTTTGTTGTTGTTGTTGTTGTTGTTGTCTTTTATCTCACTGTGGAGTGCTCGAGTCTCTTAAGTGACTGCAAAACGGACCGGTCGTGGAAAGAAGCTTCATCTTCTCACTGAATTCATTATGATCCTCAGCATCCTGTGGGGGTTTTCTTGACGGATGCTTGGTTATTAAGGATAATTATGCTCCTGTCATGATTCCTGGACTGCGACAAGGGCTGTAACATTGAACAGTGTGGAGGCAGTCTGTTTTGCCTCTAGATGTTGTCTCCAGTGGCGCTAAAAAAAAAAAACCATGATGATGATATGCTTTGCGACGGGGAGGGGGGGGGGGCAGACGACAGGCAAGGTTCAATGTAGTGGAGGATGCGGCGCTTTGGCTTGATGGCACCGCCTTTATAGAGCAGCGCGGTGGAGTCTGTGAGAATTTATAGATAAGCTTGAAGCGGCCCTGTAAATATCCATCCATCCATCCATTTTCTTCTTTGCTTATCCTCACGAGGGTCGCGGGGAGTGCCAGAGCCTATCCCAGCTGTCAACAGGCAAGAGGCAGGGTACACCCTGAACTGGTTGCCAGTCAATTGCAGGGCACATGGAGACAAACAGCTGCACTCACAATCACACCTAGAGGCAATTTAGAGTGTCCAGTTAATGTTGCATGTTTTGGGGATGTGGGAGGAAACTGGAGTGCCCGGAGAAAACCCACGCAGGCAACGGGGAGAACATGGAAACTCCACACATGCAGGTCCGGAATTGAACCCGGGTCCTCAGAGCTGTGAGGCCAATGGTTTTCCAGTTGATCTCACCGTGCCGCCTCCTATAAATATGTCTTAATAATAATTGTGTAGTCTTTACATTTGCATCAGGAGGATAAGAAAAACAAAAGTATGCCACTACTTGGTAAAAATGGCAAAATGACCATATGATGGCCAAGTCCTGTATAAATATTGGTCAGCTGTGACATTTAAAGATCAAAGTCTTATCTTCATGCTGAGTCATATTTGGTGACATATAAGATCACTTCAATCTAACAGAGCGTGTTTAAGGGGAGCCTCACTGATGTGTGCTTCAAAATCTTTTATCAGCATTTAAATGTGACATTAAAATATCTTCAAAGACTTTATTTTTACTCTTCTCCATTTTGATGATGTTTTTGAGAAAAGATATCAGGTTCTGTCATCCGCTGCAGTTCAGTGGAGGGTGAATTATTATTTTTTTTTTTTTACATTTCATTACAATCCTTTTGCAGACTCAAGAGCGTAGTTCATCATTTTGAATGTGACACAAAAAATGTAATCATTAAGAACTTCAAACATACCTTTCATATCACCTTTCTAACACTCATAATGTGTTCCATTATTAATAAACTAAGGGTTTCTGTGCAGTGACCTTTACTTTCAAGAGGACATCTGCAGGTATGGTACGGCTTAATTAGTCAGTAGTGGCTTCGCGCAAGATTTGCATTAGCTCACAGCATTAGCGTCCGATAAGCAGCACTTACTTGAGTGCTCTGTGACGTTTTCAACGCAGCGCGTGGGGGAATTGTGTTTAACGACGTGTGTGCGCCACATAAGCAGGCCGCAACAATAATGCTCACGTGTGCTGCCGCGGGAGAGAAATTAGAATCTGTGCTGTCTTTTTGGGGCCTCATGCACTTCGCGGTCACTTATGTTCACATTCGGGGCACTTGCGCACTTAAATGAGCTGCTTTCAGCAAGACAAGAAATATTGTGTATAAAGTATACTATAACTTTCAATCCTCAACTAAGTGTCAAAGTCAAACGGCATTACAAAATATAATGTAGTTTACGCGTGTTTTATTCTTCTTTTTCTTTCGGCTTGTCCCGTTAGGGGTCGCCACAGCGTGTCATCTTTTGGTCTTCCTCTCGCTCTTTTGCCTGGCAACTCCATCCTCAGCACCCTCCTTCCAACATACTCACTCTCTCACCTCTGGACATGTCCAAACCATCGAAGTCTGCTCTCTCGAACCTTGTCTCCAAACAGCGATCAAATAAGCAAAGTCAGCACATAAAATACACAATTCGCGTACTACCTAATCTATGTTAAAGTTAAGGTCAAGTGAACTCAGTCACAATAAACACAGCCAGCACACTAGGTACACAAATCACATACTACCTGTGTTCAAAATATCAAGGATATGGCAATTTAAAGGATGCGTGGATGGAAGGGATTAAAACCCCAATGGCCATCACTCTAGTAGTTGAAGGTTGAGTCCACCATTTATTTTTACTATTATTGCGTTTGTCCTGTTTGGGTTTGGGGTTAAGCAGAAACGAAAATATGTATTCCTTTTATGCCAGAACAGTTTCATTGAATTTCAGATGTTCAATCGAACAGAACAAAGTTTTCAATAGGGATCAAGTAACGGAAAAAAACAAAAAGAAAAGAGTGAAAAGGTAACTAAATAATATAGGAAAAGAAGACAACAAAAGACAAATCACTAGCTGTTAAATGAAAAAAAAAATGCTTAATTCTTCTGAACTTATATAAAATTGTGTGTGTGATCGTTTCTTTTCTTCTTCTTTTTCAGTTACTTTTTCAAAAATGTCCCCCCAAAAAATTCTAAAAGTAGGTGATGGGGGCTTTAAGGGGTGGCTGGGGCGCTACTGGTCAGAAAAGCAACAAAAGTACTGAGTTGACATCAACGTGCACGTCCGACAACATGTAGTTTCTTCCCAACGAACGCTAGGTGGGGACATACGTTTGCAATTGTTAAATTGACTCTTGGTGAAACGATTTCACACGGCGGACATGTTAACTGAGCAAACGATTTTTTTTTTTTTTTTTTTTTTGGATTATCAGTCCTTGACAAGAGGAAATGCTGGTAATCGGTTGTCTGTTGAAAACGGGGGTGGGTGGGGGGTGATGACCGAGTATGTTGAAATGCACGAGTATTCCCGAATATAATAGTGGCTACGTCAATAAGTCTTGAATGAAACGTCCCACCACATTTCAATTAGGGGCGTTCCCATGAGTTAAGTAAAACTAAACGTCTTAAATTTTTTTTTTTTTTTTTTCAATACAGTATGCTCAACACCTGTGGCGCGGATGAGTCAGCGACCGGCTCATATCTGAGCCCTTGCAGCTGGAGCTTGCATCGAATGATGTTTCACTCGTGAAAACACACGCTGACGCACGCACGCACACACGCGTGCACGCGCGCACATTCACACAAATCGACGCCGGCGCCGTGCACGGCTCCGTTCGGTTCACGTCGTCTGCCCACGCCAGGAGGCGAAGCTGAGAAATGTTTCCGCCCGGGTGTTATTTGCTGCTCTCCTGATTGCTGGATGCTTCTCAGTTGCCCCCCCTTCGCGTTGTTTTTCTTCTTTTCATTGTTTTGTTCCCATCTAGACGGTGAAGGGTGAGCTTCTTTTTTTTTTTTTTTCCCCCCTCATTAATTTTTTTCCCTCCCCTCCGGTGATCATCATTTTTTTTGTGACTGCACAGTATGCGACCAAAACGGCTGAGGACTGCCGGAGACACAGACTGAGCTCTTCACCCTTCGTACATCTCGGACTAGAGTCCCTTCGGCTCCGTGAACGCATCATTTGCCACCGCGATGTCCACCAGGAAAGGATCCTTGACGCAAAAGTCAAAAAACGGGACGTCCAAATATGTGCTGGAGCGGTGCGCTTCTATTAACGAGTATTATGATATTGCCTTCAAGGTGTGTATTTCCCTTATGTCGTTTAGGCTGAATTTTCCTTTTCTAGGGGGCAGCATAATGATCCCAAAGTATATAAATAGAGTTGCTTAGACGTGGTGGGTTTGTGTCTATTTGCGACGTTTACCCCAAGTTTTAATTGACATTTGTAACAAGTTTCAGTGTGAGACTGTAAATCTTCCCTTTGTCCACATGTGCCGATGCAAATATTTGTTGAGGGTGGTACTTTTTGCACACTTCCCACTCACAAAAGCAGGAAAGACACACCTGTTACTGTCAAGATGCTCATACAATGGGGACGTTTAAGTTCAATTGCACCGACCAATTAATTACCGCAGTAGAGTTCAACTGTAACAGCACTTTTTTTAGGCACACATGGACAAGGAGGAGTTAGCGACTGTATTGCATCATGATGAGTTATTTTTGTAATATTTTGCAAATAAGATAACTAATGCATTGGAAACCGAGGTCACTATGATTCAATTCAGTTGTAAACTACTGCAACCTACAACCATATTCACATAGATTGTAAAATGAATATTCCTGTCAGTGACAAACCCTGTGTTGGATCTCATTATGTGAGTGTATTTGGGGGGGTGATACGCTCTGCTTAATAGAGGACAATTTGAGTGTAATCATCGAATCCACTCGACTGTGTCACATGTTGCTGGGACCACAGTGCAGTCTACGTCGTCATAATTCTCATGAAGCTCATCTCAGTTGTTGTGCAATCACATTTTGTGTTGTGAAACAGTTGCGCGCCAAATGATTCACACAAGGCTCAGCTTTTATTTCCTCCACAGATGAATTGCAATTGTTACCAAAAGGCATTGAAGCGAATTGTGACCTCACCCTTGACACCCTCTCTCCCTCCCCTCTGGTCACGGCCTTTCTTTTTATTTGACAGGTGATGCTGCTGGGAGATTCATCCGTGGGAAAGACGTGCATCTTGCTGCGATTTAAAGACGGGGCATTTGTGGGAGGCAACTTTATTGCCACCGTTGGAATAGACTTTAGGGTGAGAGAAAGAGATCCTGCTGCAAAACCACCCACTTTGTCTCACATTCGTCATTTGTCTCCTCTTCCTGTTACTCTGCTAACTGTAAAGCAAACAGGGAGCCCACTCCTGAGTGTGCCAATTATCACCTCACTTTCATCACCGTGTGGTGACAGCACTTAATGTACAAGTCCCCGTTACCAGGCGCTCATTGGAGTTCACAGCCCACTTGTGCCGTCAGAAGCCGCCGGCTGCTCCTCAGACCGAGGTCTGCCCACATCCTCGCCTCTCTGACTCAGCGCCGGCGAACTTCCTATCTCATCCAGCCAATTGACCTCTGAGCTTCCTCATTGCAGTTTTCCCCAAACTCAACTCAGCCAATGCAATACTCAATTATACATGAGAAAAGTCTCATGCGGGCGTCGCGGTGATTCACCTGGTAAAGCGTAGTTCTGAGGACCTGGGTTCGATCCCGGCCCTGCCTGTGTGGCGTTTGCATGTTCTCCTCATGCCTGGGTGGGTTTTCTCTGGGCACTCCCAAATCCCAAAAACATGCAACAATAATTGGACACTGTAAATTGTGAGTGCGACTGTTGTCCGTCTCCATGTGCCCTGCAACTCTCTGGCAACCAGTTCAGGGTGGACTCCGCCTCCTGCCCGTTGACAGCTGCGATAGGCTCACGCACTCCCCGCGACCCTCATGAGGATAAGCGGCAAAGAAAATAGATGGATCGATGGAAGTCTCATAATACTGAAATATCAGCATCGCAACAGGTGGATTTAAAAGATTTAGTGGGTTAATTGTACAGCTGTCCGGAATTTAATGGAGGAGCAGTGTTTTGTTTTACCTCGCACTATATGTCAATGGCATAGATTAATGAACAAAGATAGATATGTATATATATTTATTATTATTATTGTTAATATAAATCAGTGTTTTGGACTCTGAATCACCACCTAAACACAAAAGTAATAGTGAACCCACTTTACCTTTTGTTTCCCTCCAATCAACGCAAAATACTTCCACTAATGGTGAGTGAGTGCGGAAATTGCGTTGCATTAGCCAGAGTGATGTTTCGTCTTTGCCGGATGGTCTTGTAGGGGGGGGGGGGGTCGGGCTAACAGTTGTCTGACAGATTGATCGTCGTGGATGATCTCAGTTGAGGACAATTTATTTTTCCACCACTCAAGGAAAAGCAACAGGTCCCGTGGGCAGGACCAACGGTCAAAGAAAGTGAGACTGAAGGAAACGATGCATTCTCTGATGAGTCTGCTCCGGGTTTGTTGTGTGTGAGAAGGGGAGGGTGGGGGGGGGGTTAAAGCTGCTGAAAAAAGGGAGTAAGCTGAGCGAAACAATTGAGTGCTGAGATTATTTGTGCATGAAAAGGCAGGCAGTGCTGTTGTGTCAGCTTGTAACATGGCTGCTCTATTTTCGGCATGCTTCCTTGTGGCAGTTACTCAGCATGCAGGCTCCTCTCACATCATAATTGGGGGGGAAAATAGAAAGCCATGGCAACTAATGCAGGGGTTGAACCATGTCCATTTTGCCAGGGAGCAATATTCATCAGGTGGCTCTGTAAAATCTGAAAACAATATTCATCAGGTGGCTCTGTAAAATCTGAAAACATTTTGAGGTTTGTTTTTCTTTTGTTTTTGGCCTCAACATATTTTGCACACACATGCATATTTCGACTTCCCTTATCTGCAAATTACTTTCTAGTGGGAAGGTTATTGTTGTGAAATGTTAGCAAACCGCAGTGCTCTTTCTGACTGTTGACGCGAGACGCATGGGTAGCAAAATGTCAAGTGAGGTAGTGGAACTCAGATTCAATAATAAGTTAAAAAAAGAAAAAGAAAGCAATGTAACAATCGTCACGTCAAATGTGTGAGCCATAATCTTCTCTTTCATTCTTCACCTCATCTTTTATCTCTGTCAAGGATGAATACAAAAAATATTGTTTGTAAGTTTTACTGCGCAGCATTTGATTTACACTTGAATAGTTATAGTCCAGATTCAATATATGCTATAATGGTTTTAAACTTAATTGAACTTAAGTCTGTTAACTATTTTAAAACGTGGCAGATCGATTCCAATTCAATTGCAAGAATTTCTTATGGAATATTTTTCCTCAAACGCTTTTTTTTTTTTTTTTTTTTAAAAAGGTCACAGTATGTACACAGCTCTCATTTTATTGGAGTCCAGTTCATCATCACTGCACAGTATCGGGCGCAAGCGCAATTCTCAAACATGGCCATATTCATAACGGCATGTGATTATGAACGTGAGTAACCGTGTTGAATAGTCACAGAAAACGCGTATCCAGCGTCAATCAAAATAGCAGCGCTAGCAATGCTAAGATACCATTAGCAGTGTAAACAAGTTAGCCAAGGCTGCTATGTCGGCAGCTTGATGTGTTTGTAATGACTTTTACTATGTCCGGCATGGCATGTGGCATAAATCTGCGTGCTGGCAAGGTGAGATCTGAAGTTAATTTTTTGGATCAAAACACCTTGGCACATTTAAAAGTGGGACATCACCGCAGTTGACTTCAATCCTGTCCAATCAAAGAAGCTCCTCTCATTCCCTTGAAATTTGGCACACGAGTTCTGTACTGAAGCTGATTTGCTCGAGTCAGGGATGGTCAAAGGAGCAAAGTCTGTTGATATCGAACTGCAACCAGACCTCCAACTGGCCCAAGATCTAAACTTGGCTTGGGTGTAGATCACAGATGTACGCCATGAGGTGAGCCACTTGGAGCCCCCCCAGCCCCCTCCCACTCCACCACCACCACCCAATTATTCACAGGATGATTTAGTAATTATAATAATGATGATTATAATGATGGGAGCATCAGCTGGTAATGCGGTGGCGTCACAGTTCTGTAGAGTTTGCATGTTCTCCCCATGCCTGCGTGGGTTTTCTCTGGACTCTGCAGTTTCCTCCCACATCCCAAAAACATCCAACATTAATTGGACACTCTAAAATGCCCCTAGGAGTGATTGTGAGTGCGGCTGTTTGTCTCAATGTGCCCTGCAATTGGCTGGCAACCAGTTCAGGGTGTACCCCGCCTCCTGCCCGTTGACAGCTGGGATAGGCTCCAGCGCTCCCCGCAATCCTTGTGAGGATAAGCGGCTAAGATGGATGGATGTATTATAATGATGATAATGCGTTCAGTGAAATGATTACTACAATGGCTAAAAGAGTTAGAGGGCTGCTGTTTGCATATTTATGAATGGATGACATCTGATATCCGCCTTCAATGGACATAAGAGTCTGTCTTGCCTGTGCCTTGGTCAGATTCACCCAAACCACATTAGACCAAGTGACGCCGAGGCCGCTCCGAGTGTGCCCTGCATCAAAGGATTGGCACCTCTTCACTTCAGCATTCTCTCACTGATTGGTAGTTTTATTTTATCTTCTGAGATTGTGAAAATGTACCTAATATTCTGTCAGTTTTTATTCTCTCTTGGAACCTCCTGCATTCGTATGTTTTTTGTTTGTGTGTTTGTTTTGGCCGGAGCGGTCTAAACTGCTCTAGACCAAAGTTTAGCTCAGGCAATCAGATGGCTGCCCTTTGAGGGTGGAGGAAATGAACAGTGGGAATCAGTTTTGATATTCTGCCCGTTGTCCCAACTCACTGATGTGGATGTGCGCGTGCCGCAATTAACATCCCCTGGCAGCGTTTAAAAGCCACATGTACTTGTCTTTTTTCTTTAGCCACACGCTGAGCCTTTGTGCTTTTTTTTAGTCCCCTCAGATGTGCATCATTCATTTCCGTGCGGTTTCCTCGCAGCGCTGCGCTCTGTTAAGCATGCGGCGCGTGTCTCATTGCTCTTTTTGCCTGTGCCCCTAGAATAAAGTGGTGGATGTCGACAACCTGAAAGTCAAACTCCAGGTGAGTGCGCGCGCCCCCCCCTCCCCCCCCCTTTCATCTATTTTGCATAACACGTGTTCACCCGCACACCCAACGGATTATGTCAGACTCGTCTGTTAGGATTTATAAATTGAAGGGACTTTCTTGGATTTCTTCACGCTAAGGCGCCTTGTCGTCTGAACCTGTTTGTGCAACTGCGGTGAGATGTGACAAAATGCGATGCCTCTGCGGTAGCTTCGGTTCTTGTTTCTTGCATGGTTCTTATATATCATAAAATCATTGCACAAGTATAACGACACAAAGAGCCCGCTGAGTTTATCTCATTTGTGTAGCACAGGATGTAAGACCAAATGTATTTTAAAAGCACGATTGCACTGTTAAACATTCCTGGAAATTCTAGATATTTACTACATACTCTAGAGCACAGGTGTCAAACTCAAGGCCGCAGGGCCAGATCTGGCGCCCTGCATGATTTTACGTGGCCCGTGTAGGCAAATCATGTGTATCAACTTTCATGATTTTTTATTTATTTATTTTTTTTTTTTTTTTTGGGGGGGGGGTTAACCCATTTTGGGCAGTGTCCCATTTTTTTCATGATTTTCACACTTACATCCTTCAGTATATCAAAATATTTAAGTGTTTTAATCTGAAGCCATAATTTGGTATCAGGAGAGGATAACTCATCAGTCAAAGTTAGCACAGTTATCTCCCTTTCCTTCCTGACCCAACATGGCTGCCTTAACTTATTATATAACTTAACCATAAACGAAAAATAAATGTTATTTCCTTGATTGTGACCTGTTAGGAGACTTTTATCTCAATTGGGCAAAAAATTGTCACCCTGCCCATGAATGGGTTAAAATCTGTACCAAAATTTCCAATTGACACATCATAAATGATGACCTTGAGATATTGCAAGCATTTTTGTTACAAATTATCAACAACAGTTGCAAAAAAAAACAAATATTGCCCTTGATTTCTGATTCCCAAACTAGTTCATTAATAGTGTGTAAATATGATAAGCCAATTAAAGGTTTTTATGGTTTCACAGTCATAGCAGCCCTCTGAGGAAAACCATATGTACAAAAATGAGTTTGACACCCCTGCTCAAGAGTAAAATGCTTTAAAGTGATTTTACAGTAATTAACTAGTTTGAATTTTGTTTGTTTTATTGCAAGGATTAACTGTATTTTGCATGCAGCAGAATTGTGAATATGTGTGGACCATATTAAATTGAACTGTTGCGGAAATAAAGACGTTAATCCTTATTGTTCATTATCAAGGAGGATTAACGTAATTTACGTTACCTGTACTTTGACTGTGTGCCTTATTTAACTGTGGCGTTATATGTATTTTGCATTTTATGAAACTCTGACTGTGTGTTGCGCAATCAGTTGGCATCCCTGTCAGTTGTGCTCGCGTGCTAAAATAAATGTTTGACCTACTTCTTCTGTAAGACAAAAGAGCTTCTGTTTTTCCTCGGCGGCATAATGAATAAAAACATTGATTTGGCACTGTGAGTTACTGTAAACTTGAATTACAGCAAGATACTGGCTAGTATCTTATTGTTAAAAACGCTATGAAATGTCTAACAGGGTAGCTATGTAGTAGTAGTACCTCACTTGTATATCTTTAGATCTGATCTCATAGTACACGGTCATTATAACCTTGACAGTGACAATCATTTTATCTTTGGGCGGAATTTGCAAAGTTGTTTGGAATCTGTCCGTGATGATAACAAAAATAAAAAATGATAATAATGAAAAAAAAAATGGCTCCTTCGTGGATGAGGACATGACACAATTTGAATCATGATGCTGCATTGCTCCTTTGATGGTTAGCAGTTTGACTTGTTGAGTTATGGCAGCATTTCTTTTTGCGTCATTGTGCAATTATGTGGTTTGCCGCAGATCTGGGATACCGCCGGGCAGGAAAGATTCCGAAGCGTGACACACGCCTACTACAGAGATGCCCAAGGTATCCTTTACTTGTTTTTGCTTTACTTCCTCATTCTGCCTTTGTGTGTGGGAGCAACCTCCCTGAAATCTAGAATACTTTTCGTAGAAAATGAGTGTATGTCTGTGTTATCTACAATAAGTGTTGTCATTACAACACAGCTGGTTCTCTTTTCCTTTTGACAGCTTTACTGCTGCTTTACGATATCACCAGTAAGTCGTCATTTGACAACATCAGGGTAAGATTTTTTTTTTTTGGGCTACTTCCCTTTTTACTTCCTGCTCCTAAACCCACTTTACAAATTCCAACAAGGGCTTGCTCACATTCCGTAATCCTCCAAGCTGCACAATATGAAAACCCTTTTTGATCGCGAAAAGCCATAAAAGTGTTCCTTGGGGGCTCGTTGATTGATGGACGCGTCCCTCGGGGACGAGCGTGATGCACTTGTGAGATGTTCGTTAGGAAAACAATCACACATCAGTCCTGTGTGTGTGTGTGTGTGTGTGTGTGTGTGTGTGTGTGTGTGTGTATATATATAAATATTTATATATATATATATATCTGCTTGTACTTTTTACAGGCTTGGCTAAATGAAATACACGAATATGCCCAGAAGGATGTGGTCATCATGTTGCTGGGCAACAAGGTGAGCAAAGCTTCCTTTATTTTTGTCTTACACGAAAAGCTCAGGAGGACGATTCCATTATTGTATTGTTTTTTTTCCCCCCATGCTGATTTATGAACACACCCCAATTCAACGGGAAACTCGGTGCTTTCCATGTCCTTCATTAATGTTTTAAAGCACGAAAACCAGCCCGAGACATGAGACTTATAAATTCCTAATCTCCTTCCTTGCTTGAAGCCATGTCATTTTCCCACACAATGCCTCTGGTGATGACGAGTATCCTTGCTGCCAGCAAGAACCGTAACTCATCTATTAAAAGACTCCCTCTAGCGGTTCAGAGAGGACTCTGTAAGCCACTGAGACTGATTTGTGGCGAGGGCGGCAGGCATGGCGGCGTCAGGCCTCCACTGTAGTTGACGTTTGTGACACCCCCTTCGCTCAGAGGGAGCTACGGCTCGAGAGCATCCTCTTATCTGGCAGCCGTTCTCGCATGAGCAGAGAACCTGAGCTGACATTGTGGGTCGTATTCTGGAACAGTTAGCGCAGTAGATCTGTGACCTGTGACCTCCAACCTCCGAACCAATGACTTTTTTTTTTTTTTTTTTTTTTTTTTTAATTGCGCTGCCTTACAGTCGGACATGGCAGCAGAGAGGGTGGTTAAGATGGAGGACGGAGAGAAACTGGCTAAGGTAAGGTTTCAAATCTCTTATGTTGGCAAACGTTGAGGGACACGCCTCTTACCCACTTCATTAAAGGTCAAGTGTCATGAAATGGATGATTTTTAGTATGTTATTAATGGAAAAAAAAGGCAGCCGGAAAGGACCCATCCATTTTTTTCACCACACAACATGCTTCTGACGTATATGGCTTTTTGTAACTCCCGCCATGAAAATCAGGATGTGACGTACAAAGGCAGTAGCGCACTCAGACGGCCTTGTATGTTTCTATTAGATTTACCTGCGGGAAGGTAGGTCATCGTTCCTTCGTGTTAGCCAAAATGCCGGCTCGTTGCATTGCTGGATATTGCTCGAACACTCGGGAGGATGGATTCGCTCTTCATACTTTTCCAAAAGACCCGGTTCGTCGTGAAAATTGCATTGCACGGGTGCAAAGGACGAGAGCTTTGTGGGTTCCAAATGACGGGTAGGTGCGTATACAGCTACTAAAAAAAATATTTTATATAAATAATTGCCGCACCGTCGTCGTCACCCCCAGCCGCGGGCGCTGTTGTTCATCGCCGCCACAGAGGTGGATTTGGCGGGGAGAAGGTTTGGCCGCATGCGGTTTGGCTGTGATCCGCATATCATCTAAATATGGCTTGAAATGATAGGCTAATATTGGCCCGGTTACTTCACTCGGTTGTGAGATGTTCTCTTCTTCGAAAAGAGCTTCAGTGTCAGAAGGGGCGTGTTAGTCTCCCACAGTAGGGGCCACAGCGTGTTTTCAATGGCGAATGTCCCAGTGTGAGGTCACGGGCAGGAGATCCACAGCCAATATGGCGACAACTTGAATGTCGAAGGAGACTTCCGCAACTTTGCGCTCATATTTTTTTCGTATTGACATTGAAGTGAATAATGTTAAATGTATTTTTCATTACAATATCTTTTTTAAAATGTTTATAGGCATGACACTTGACCTTTGGAAAAAAAATCTGAGTTTGTGCTACCATTTCTCAACATATTTTGCATTTAAATAAATGTCACATAGTTGCGGATACAACACAGCTCCTGTGAAACAAAATGGAGCAATTAAGGTGCTGTAATGCCCTCAGATGTGAGCAAGCACATGCCACTTTTCAGCCAATTACAGAATTGTGTCAAACACACAAATACAAAATATCAAACACTCGCAAGGACCTGCTGTAGGTCACAGCTCCCACCCAGACGTTCACACCAAACTAACTGTTTTTATACAATACAGTGCTTTTTTTTTATCTTGAAATAATTTAAACTCACAAGTCAAGGTTTCACTGGGCATATATTTGATTCATTTTTTTAATTAAATGCTTGGATAATAACTTATATCTAATGATTAAAATGAGCTATTTTACATGTGCATTGTTTTACATATATGATTTTATGTTATCTGTCCATTTCAAAGATCAAATGTGTGTTTCCAAATCCAAAAGTTTGCACACCCATGCCAAGCCAATTACCGTAATTCCCGGCCTACAGAGCACACCTGGTTATAAGTCTCACCCAGTACATTTGCAAAGGAAATGCGATTTAGTACATACTCGCACCTAACTGTTTAAAAGCCGCGAGTGCCCACATTGAAACACGAGATATTTACAAAGAAAGACGGCACAGAGAGAGTTTAATGCTAACAGGGCCAGTTTAAAAAAAACAAACAAAAAAACATACCGGTAAAAATCACTGAGACACGGCAGTAACACGCTAGCGCAGCGCTAACAGGGCCGGACTGGTAAAAATCACTTCCTCGGTACATATATTACACCGGTTTCACTCTTACCTTTTTCGCTTGAGTGCCCCCTTGCGGCCATTAGAAAAAAATGCACAAATTAGCCGCATCCTGCATAAACTGGAGGGATGAAAGCGTGTGAAAAAAGTCACGGTTTATGGGCCGGAAATTAAGATACTCAAATCTATTCCACTCTGACTGTGCTCTAGTGTTTCAAGCAAGTAGCATAATGGCTTTGAACCTTTGTGATAAACTCAACGAGATTGTGAGTCAGGTCTTCTCTCAGGTCCAATATTATTGACCTCTGACCTCTTCTGAAGAAATGGATGAAAATTCCCAGGGTAAACAGTGCATTATAGTGTGTAGTCTCATAGGTGCAACACTTATTGTTTCAGGAATATGGCGTGCCATTTATGGAGACCAGCGCAAAGACCGGTGTCAACGTGGAGCTGGCCTTTCTCGCTATTGCAAAGTAAGTGTCAAAGTGGCTTTTTCGTGCACAGCAAATGCCAACTGCAGCCCGCAGACGGTTGTCACAGCAGCACACGGGGTTTAAAAAAAAAAAAAAAAAAAAAGGGCAGTCCTTGTTCGAAAAACAACTGGTAGGAGTGAGGGTGGTGAAAATGTGTTCTATTGACATTTAAAAGAGAGATGATATGTGCTGAGCACAGGAAATCGCAGGCGTATACATACAGCAAGGACGATGGAGATTGCTTGGAATGTTTTATGGATTCAGCTTCAGATTGGCTCCTGTTGTAGTGCAGAACCTAAATTTGATCCTTTGCTCATCAAGTCCAAACTTTCAGACGGACAACCATTTTTAGCTTCCTGGGTTGTGATTCTCATGTATGATATCAAAAAATGTTCAATTGGCGGTGGTGACATGGAGAGGCCCAGAATGATTTAAAAAAAAAAAAAAAAAAAAAGTTTGTCTCTCTTGATCCCGAATTCCTGACGGCACCCTTGCTGCTCAGCGTCAGGAAGCGTGACTCAGTCGCATGTCATGGGTCCCTTGTGCCCATTGAAATGATAATAAACATCAATAAAGTTCATCTCAAATTAAATATGCTTTGGGAGTGGTTGTGAAGGTGGAAGTGCATGTAGAAACAAAGAAGACATCCACTTCTTTGTTTGTAAAGACAAATAATCGATTATAGGATCTTTTATCATTCTATTATATAATGAAGATTTATATGGTTTCACAATTACAATCGTATCTCCGAAGGCAACCACAATGATGTGGTTAAATTTGAGCCCCAACCCGGAATTAGATTGTGTAATGTGATGTTGTGGCTAATCGAGTATACATTTTTGTTAAATGCGGTTAAAAAATAAAAAATGCTAATTTAAAAAAGAGCTGTTGTTCTAGCCCTGTCTCACATGTATTTTTTTTTCTTAAGCTTCTTTTTATATACTCCATTTGCTCCATGCGCCACTCACCCGCCCCCTCACTATCTGACTTCCTGCCTCTCTCTCTCTTTCTCTCTCTCTCTCTATTTCTCTTACTCTTTCTACCAGGGAGCTGAAGCACCGAACCACCGACCAGCCCCACGAGTCCAAGTTCAAGATACACGACTACATCGAGTCTGAGAAGCACAAGACCGGATGTTGCACCCTTGTGTAGCTAAAGATGACATCGGGCCGGGAGACAGACAGACACACACACACACACACACACACACACACAGACTCACACAGAAAGGGATCAAAAACGAGGGAGAGAGGGTGGATAAGTAAAGCCAATCCCGGCACTAATCCTAAGAAGTGAGAGCCCCCTCCCCTTCTCCACTCAAGTGAACGACAGTGAATCCGATTGCCATCCCTTATTGAAAATGTGAATATCAATTTGTAGAAATGTGCTGTGGTCTTTGTGGTGACAGTTGTGCTCAAACGAAAAAAGAAGAAAAAAAAAAAGCCAGGATTTACAAAAGGAAAAGCTCCAGTGTATGCATCTGCAGGGACAATGAGGAGTACACTTGCAGTGCGCGTGTGGTAAAGGTTTATATGAACAACCAATATGACTGTCGATTGGGAATATCACGACTTTTTTTTCATGTCACTTTGCAGAGGCTGTCAAGTGAATCCTTTTTTTGGCCTTACAATCTCCATCTAAACTAAGTGTGCATCCTCAGCATCACAGTCAGACTGTAGCTACACATCCAAGTGAATAAAATCAACATTGGCGGGCACCCGCCCATCGTGTGTGCGTTTGTGCCCGCAGATCCGCTTCAGGGCCAAGCCAGGACTTCGTTCAAGTGATTTGCTGCAGGATCTTTCTACTGTTGCACCATAGATTATTTCCCGCTCCGCTTAGCGACCTTCTTATTTCACAAACACTCTGAAATGTAAACGCGTGTCATTTTTATCTATGGATGTTGTTGTGGAGACTGTGCAGAAGCTGTGTTTGTTCCACGCGCTGTACTGTCCTGATTTGTACAATGTTCATTTTCAATGTTCGCTTGTCACATTTGTCCCTTCTCTGAGGTGTCACAGTGATCACAAAGTGCCATGAAAAAGTGCTTTGTTATCATATTATATGTATATATATATAAAAAGTATATTTTGTAACGTATGCGGTGCTGTTTTATACCAATGTGTTTGTGTGCGTGCAGTATTTTGAGGGAAAGTTGTGGTTGTCAAGGTTGCGCTGAGGTCAATCGGCCACTGTGTGGCGGCAGTGAGCCTGTTTGTTTTGTCTGCCTCAAAAGTGGATAAATGTTGAGTATTTCCAGGCCACGGTGGTGATGCTGCATTCTTCGCGTATCTTGATCGTGATGCTAAACGCGCTTCTATGCCCATGAATCTCACCATTTGTAAACATGGAGCACATCTGTGATTCACTGTACCAGCCTTCACGCCTCCTCCTCCTCTTCCTCCTCTCACATGAGTCAGTGTGCATCATCTTGCATGGACTCTCTCAATCCTTTACCTCTAATGAGCTGAGCCGAGAGCTGCACAGCTTTAATCACGCGGACTTATCGGTGCTGATTCTCCAACAGCTTTATATTCCCACCTTGGAGGTTAAGAGTGCTTGTCTGTACGTGTCTCCCCTTTTTCAGCGTGGAGTTTCCTGCTCTTCAAATGTTTTCATTCAGCCACCCTGGAGAGGCCTCAGCAGCTTAGTTGGTGAAACATTCATATTTCTATCCAACGATCTTCTTCTTTTTCTTTCGGCTTGTCCCGTTAGGGCTCGCCACAGGTGTCATCTTTTTCCATCTAAGCCTATCTCGTGCATCCTCCTCTCTAACACCCACTGTCCTCATGTCCTCCCTCACAACATCCATCAACCTTTTCTTTGGACTTCCTCTCGCTCTTTTGCCTGGCAGCTCCATCCTCAAGCACCCTTCTACCAATTTACTGACCCTCTGCGCTCTGGACACGTCCAAACCATCGAAGTCTGCTCCTCTCTCTATTCTTGTCTCCAAAACATCCAACTTTGTCTGTCCCTCTAATGACCTCATTTCTAATCCTATCCAACCTGTTCACTTCAACATTCAATCTATAAAATCCAGTTTGAGTGACAAAAAGTTAAAAAAAGAAGTTAAGAAGACACGCAGCAAAGATAATATTGCTGTTTTTGACATTGTTCTACATTATTATACTGTTTATTAATTGCTTGTAGTGCTGTCAAATGCAATGCTTCCCTCCACTTTTTTTTTATTTATTTGTAATACCATATTTTTAAATTTTGGTTTCGAGGCTACTATACAAAGTCAAAACGAACATTATTAGTTATCTGATCCGATTGCGTCGTGCAAGAAGTGTTCCTAACCAAGTCACCGCTGACCGGTTTTCTTTCCCCGACTGCTTTGCATGAAGAGGCCAGCTGGGCTGGTCCGTGAACGCACCTCCCTCTTCCTGAGTGGACTTTCTACTTGCGCCGTGGGGAGTCTGCTGACGGAGCTTTTGGACCGGGACCTTCGCTCCGCGCCGCACGCGGGTCACGCAGAGGACCACAGCCCCAGTCAGTCACTCAGACTTTGAACCCGTCGCTCGGCGAGAAGTGAAAAGCGCGCTCGGCTCTTCGTTCGGAGGTTTCGCACTTCTCCGCCCGACGCTCCTGCATCCCTCCCGGTCCACCGTTCGAGTCTTTTCCACGGCGATCGAGCAACAGGTTGAGCCGCAGCCCCGACCATGCCGAGTAAAAGCCAGTACTTGCGGCCCCGGCTCTGCACGCTGGACAAAGGCGACAACGGCTACGGCTTCCACCTCCACGGCGAGAAGGGCAAGACCGGTCAGTTCATCCGGCTGGTGGAGCCCGACAGCCCGGCTGAATCGTCGGGGCTCCGCGCCGGGGACCGCCTGGTCTTCGTCAACGGGGAAGACGTGGAGAACGAGAGCCACCAACAAGTCGTGGGCCGGATAAGAGCCACTTCGGGCCGCCTGGAGCTCGTCGTGGTGGACCCGGACACGGAGCAGCTGCTGAAGAAACACAACATCAAGTGTTTGAAGGAGTACGTCAGCGACGGGATCCCTTTACCCTTCGACCATGAAGAGGAGCCACAGAAGCACAGAAGCGGAGAGGAGGAGGCGGAGGTCCGCGACTCGGAAAGTGGGGTTGAGCGGCGAGCCGAGGGGGTCGAGGCGGAGGCGGCGGAGGAGGAGGAGGAGGAGGAGGAGGAGCGAGGTCGGGGGTCCAGGGGGAGCACGCCCGTACCTGCCAGGAACGGAGAAATTCTCCGGGACGTCGAGAGGAAGTTGAGCGTCGATTCGGACAAGGTGGGTGGCTTCGGGCACTTCATCTGCTACCGTACCTGCACGATCATTCTCATGGAATCTCGCACAAAATCGCACTTTTTTTGACAATACTTTTGATGGTTGGCCCTGGAAAAAAAAAAAAAAAAAAATTGAAAATAATTAAAAAAAAAAATGATGAATAAAATGTCTTCATTTTTGGTCCCCCATACATACGCACACTGGTATATCCATTTTTCAAAATCCATTTTCCAATATATTTTCCATGTGTTCATAAAATGCACATTTGGTATGGAACACAATGAAATTACTAAAAATTATACAAAAATAATCAAACACAAATATCCAGTGGCAATGAAAAAAAATGCACTGCGGCATGCAATGTTGAATCATTGCAGTAATAATGATGATAATTTTTGTATTTTGTTTGTTACTAGTATTTGATTGAATTTGTGGCATTTTCAGCTGTCATTTATATGTTTTGTTTACGTTTTTTTTTTTTATGAAACCATGACTTCAATGTGTCATCGAGTAACCTCTCAGTCCATTCCACCGAGCAACTTCTCAAGTCTCATTGCTTAAGTCTCTTCACACTTAAAATCAACACTCGGGAATTCCTGGATGCAATATTTTTGTATAATTCTAGTTGTCTGTTACACATTGCTGACATTTTTCTATTATTGTTTAACAGCACTTAACATTTCCTGTTTTGTCGTTAATGTGACTATTTTTAGTTAGTGTCTACTACTACTTTTCAGTCGACTTGTCCTGTTTGGGGTCACCACAGCGTGTCATCTCAGATGAACGCTGCCTGATTTTTGCCAATTTGAAGACATGACTTGACATGATTAGAAGTGTATCATTGCATTTTGCATAGTTCAGCAGAAAAAAAGCTGCTTAGACCATTTCGACTTTAATGAACTTAACATTCATGTTTTTTTTTTAAATGGGAGAGGAAGCAGGAATAGGAAAGCAAAGAAAATTTGTTTGTGGAGCACATTTTATACACAAGGTAGCTCACTGTGCCTTACACGATCAAAAGCATTTAAAAACAAAGAAATAAAACATTTAAAACAGAGAAAATAAAGTACAATTTAAAAAGCATATAGTGCAAGATATATCATTTCAAGATAGAAATGCTTTGAAAAGCATGACAAAAAAAAGAGTTTTTAACATGGATTTAAAAGTATTTGCTCTTGGGGCTGACGTCACCTCGCTGCAGCAATGCTCCCTTTGGGGAGTCTAGTCAGTAGACCATTACAATAGTCAAGTCTACTTGAGATAAAAGCATGGATGAGCTTCGCCCAGTCTGCTCTGGATATGTTCTTCATTTAATAAAAGGAAGCTTTAGTAATTTATTGCACATGAATATTAAAAGTCAGATCGGAATCTATCAGAACATCAATGTTTCGCACTTGTTCTTTGTTTTTTTTTTTTAAAGATGGTGAGTCCAGGTATTTACTAACAGCAATTATCTTTTATCTTATTATTATGTTAATTAATGCTTCTCAAAATTGAAATTGACCTGTAATGTAGTCCAACAAATTTACCACCAGTTCATCCATTTTCAATAGCCCATATTCCTCATTAAGGTCACCGGTGAGCATGAGCGTATCCCATCTGCCTTTGGGAAAGGGGCGGGGTACACCCAGGAGTGGTCACCAGCTCATCGCAGGGCACTCTTTGGACAACTCATCGTCTCCAATGAACCTACACGCATGTTTTTGGAATATTGGCAGGAAGCTGGAATACCCAGAGAAAACCGTGCTAACCTCATGTTACAAGCTAACCAACTTTCGTTATATTAAAACCTACTGTACATATTAATAACACTCACTACAATCATTTGACTGGTATGGATGTCATAACTGTATAAAATGTTTGCAGAGTCTCCACACGAGACGTCACAACATGGTCGCCGCAGGCAGGCGATAGACCGCAAGGTCCACATGAGTCACCCTTTGACCTATTCTAAAAATAACTCACCTAAGATTGGACATTGTGATTTCTTAGTAAAGCAGTAGAAGTGATCATTTGCAAATATAAAAACAAAGCGATTTATAGAACTAGACTGTTGCAGACTGATGTTTATCTGCATCGTAACTTATTAAAACATAATCACTGAGAGTATTGCAAAATCATTAACATTATTTATGCCTTTACACAGATTAATACCATCTCCTATCAATACACGTGAGCCAATTTATCATTTAACACGCGTGTATTAAATTGGTAGCACTTCACATTTGTTTCAAAAAGGTTGGTGTTTAGTGTGACCACAATAATAAATATCTTGTTAAACGATGAAAACTGTACCTTACTATCTAAATTTGTGACCTGCCATACAGCCCAGGTGTCCCTAATGGTTTGGCAACAGTGCGTACATAAAAAACTGAAGCTGGCAGAGCAGAGATGGAAAAGCCTCAGGTGACATTTTCGAGTGAACCCTGCAAATGAGATTAAGCACTGAGAGCGATGTGGAGAATAGATCCTCTGTGTCGCTAACGTAGCGAGCTGCACCCACGTGTTGCGGGCCGGACATTTGCTGCGGAGGGTTTCAGATGGGACAAACAATGCGCTTCGAGTCATGAAAACACAACGAGGGCCCATCAAACTCCTCCTCTGAAATATTTTGGAAGGATGATTTATTCCATGACTTCAATGACGTCGAGTGGTGTGTAGAAAATTGATGAACAGATGTACAAAGAGAAACCGAGACAAATATTTTACAGTGACAAACAAACCTCAAGAGCAGGACACACTTATTATCCACTTAATCTCCTTAAACCGCACTAAATGAAATTTTGGAGGCTCTAAATCTTTGTTTGTATGGCCAAATTCTTCCCCCACTTGTTGCTGTGGCTGCTTTTATTTCTCCGGTTCCCACGCCTCGTCTGTCTGCGTGCACGCGTGGGGGCTGTGAGCGAAAAAGCATCGGGGCTCGTTTCGGGAGAACGAGACGAGACGCGTCTGGGTCCACGGCGGAACATCTGTGCTCCACTCTGCATTTTGGATGCTGAACCGCTCTTGGACTTCATGATTGTACTTTTTCCTTTATGCAATCTTACTAAAGGAAACTTACATCATTTACTTTTCTCTGCGCTGATTGTGATCTGAATCAAACACGCAAAAAGCAAACAGAAATAGTTTGGACTTGTAATCCTGACCTGCGTAACTGAGAACCTATACAGACAACTTTTAGTGGACATACATTTTAGGCCTATTTCGTGTGTTTCTTTCGGCTTGTCCCTTTCGGGGTCGCCGCAGCGTATCAAGCAAAAAACGCCAATACTTTCCCCAAAATGTCTTGGTGTGTTCAAAATTTAGTATTCAAATTACAAAGTACATTGAATACTCGGTTCTTGAACATCTCCCTTCTCGAACAAATCAGTCGATTTTTTTGCTTCTGTTTTCAAATGAAAATCGGTACTCAAACGCCTGCGACAAAACCCGGGCGTTGTTATTGTGAATTGGAACGCACTGCGAAAAAACCCGGAAATAACATAACGCGCGCGGCCCGACCAGCTGATCCACGACGCGCGTTGTTATAGTGTATAACGCAGCCTCTGTACGCAGACGTGGGAAAAATCGATCTTACGGTCTTTGAACAAATCGCTTCTCAAACTGCCTTCTGGAACAGATTGTGGTCAAGACCCGAGGTTGTACTTTAAATTGGATCTGTAGTTATAACTGAAAAGCAATATTGCTTCTTATAGTAGCATTAGCACCTGGTAAGCAAACAACAAAACGACCTTTGGAGACAATGGTGTATTTTTGTGCTTTGTTTACCAACGACAACAGAGCCTCTTGGTATTTTTGGGGGTGCGTAGAGGGCATGAACCCCCAGCGTGGTGACCGTCATTTATCACACGCCCTCATGCGCAATCTCAATTCCTCACTTTCATCTACAGCATGTTCATCATAAATCACATAAATACGCTCCTCACGCGGGTGCCAGTGCATCCACGTAGCCATGGCAACCTTGTCAGATTCTCCCCGGCTTCCGGAGAGGGTGGTGCTCTTCGAAAGCGCTTTTGTGTTGCTTCAAAGACCAGGCGGTGATTCGACCTCAGGGTGGCAGCGAAACCGGCAGTTTGCGTATGCGATTGTACGTGTGCGTGTGTCAACCTGGTTGGACCGTGGCGTTCAGTCGTTGGAATGTCAGACAGGATGTTGGGAGAAAATCCTTGGCTGCTGAGCTATAGTAGAAATACAGTCTGATTGCAACATGGGGGTACAAAATTCTCTGAGTCCAGTTTGCCATTCTGGCACCTTGACAAACAATTTGGTCGCCAAGTACCTTTGTACAGACTTCGTATGGGCTCACTCTCAAAAAGGTGAAAATATGACGAAAATCCAAAAGGTAGTTCAAACGCTCGTCACACGACTTGTGACGTTCCTTTGGCTTGCTGGCCAAGATTAATTTTTGCATTGTGTTAAGAGTAAATACAGCAACAAGCAGTGTGTAGTCAAAAAAAAAACATAAGCCAGCCACGCACAAGTGCAGAATCTCCTGTTTCTTTGTTTGGGAGAAAATGTTGTCTTTAGTTGCGAGCAGCAGCACACTTTTGTCATGATATATTAGTAAATGTGCAAGAAACTATATTAGGAGTTAGTACAAACCCATTAACTATCAATCTCTGTTTTAACAAAGATATTGGAAAAGAATATGTGGTCATGATTATGAGGGATGCACTGTTTGTTCAAAACAAACATTTATTGCACATGGCATGGCACTTAAATATACAGCAGACAGAATAATCCTACAGATATCGCATTTGATAAAAAGACACAAAGAAGGCTTTGACAAAGCTGTAGTGATATGCCCTGATTACCATCTTAATATCATCTTTCAGTGTACGTTGTGGCGCCATTTGTGTTCAAGTATGTTTTATTCAATAGTTTATACTGCAACATTAATGCTGTTGATTAGCTTGTCTACGTTATGTGTTAGTATTATGCTAGCGGATGTTTGTAAGCTGAAGCGATGTGTTTGCTCAAACATGCAATGAGTACCGTAATTCCCGGCCTACAGAGCGCACCTGGTAATAAGCCTCACTGAGTACATTTGTAAAGTATATACCATTTGGTACATACATACGCAGCAGCTGTGTAAAAGCCGCAAGCGCCCACATTGAAACACGAGATATTTACAAAGAAAGACGGTAAACAGAAAGAGTTTAAAACTAGGACTAAATCTAGCGATGGCTAGCTCGCACTAATGCTAACAGGGCCGGTTAAAATAAAACTTACTGGTAAATATCACTGAGACACGCCTGTAACACCGCAGCAACACCCTAGCATAGCGCTAACTGGCCCGGTAAAAGTCACTTCCTCGGCACATATATTCCATCGGTCTCATTCTCACCTTTTTCCGCTCGATTGCCCCCTTGCGGCCGTTAGAGAAAATGCACAAATTAGCTGCATCACCGGATAAACCGCAGAGTTGAAAGCGTGTGAAAAAAGCCGCAGCTTGTAGGCCGGAAATTACAGTAATTCTCTTTTTTTTAGTGTTCGTTTACTCTAAACCTCAACTGGGAGTATCAATTAACAGCTTAAAGCAAATGCGTCATCTGTTAATGAAGAACTGTTCACTTTCCGCCAAACTGCACACTGGGAGAGCAAAAAGTCCGAGCTCTGATAATCATTTGTCACGTTCTGCAGCTTCGAAGCAACTACAGTTAACTCCAGAGCCGAGATACTTTGTTGAGACTTTCGGCGGCTGTGTGGGAGTGACAGAGTCTTCCGGGGACATTTGTGCTGGTTTCCTGTCATTGTTACTGGTGGAAGGTTTTACTCCACCTTGTCTTCTTGATTGTCCTCTTAAGAAAAGAGAGACTGTTTGGTGCATTAAGAAAGTATGATAGATAGATAGATAGATAGATAGATAGATAGATAGATAGATAGATAGATAGATAGATAGAGAGAGAGAGAGAGAGAGAGAGAGAGAGAGAGAGAGAGAGAGAGAGAGAGATAGATAGATAGATAGATAGATAGATAGATAGATAGATAGATAGATAGATAGATAGATAGATAGATAGATAGATAGATATAGATAGATAGATAGATAGATAGATAGATAGATAGTGATAATACTGTGCAATCAGTGACATTTTTTCCACTTCTCACTTCCTGTATAGGTGTAATGTTCAGGTGTGCTATAACCATATATATATATATATATATATATATATATATATTATATATATATATATATATATATACACACACACACCTACATCCCTATATTTACAATGTCTTATATATGACTCCTAAAAAGGTATTAAATATTTGCTACTGTGGCGTTACAAGGATGATGTACATTTTTATGGCATCTTACATAAGGTCCAATGAAGTGAGCACTTTAGCCCAGTGGCTTAGAGCATTTTGCCGATAGTGTAGTTGTTTTTTTTTTTTTGTGCCTGAGATAATGCAGTAACTGCAATGACACAAAACATAAAACAATAAAAGCTAAGAGATATAGATATCGACAAGTTAAATATTAGTCAAGGTTCAAAGTAAACAGAAAATCCAGCTGATGGTGTGTTTGTTAGTTTGTGTATTACTGAAGCAGGTATTGTACACATCTTACTATTGTTACGTTGTTGAGTGTGTGTGTACAGGATCAAATATGCTTTGTGATTGACTCGGTGCTGCCTGTCTTTTATCACAGAGTACATGTTGAAAGGTCTTGCGTGTTCACACGATTGCGGCGTACTGTGCGTGGCACGAGTGACTTTTTGTGACTTCACCCTTTCCGTCTCTATCGTCCTTGTTGATTGTTGCCGCCTTACAGAAGAAATGACAAGTCAGCCAAAGGATGTTATAGCATTGAATATGCAGTAAGCCATTTATAAATTTCCCCGTCCTGCCATATTTAAAAAAAAAAAAGAGCTATTTCAAGGAGGTAACACAACAGTTTGACTCTCAGAGAAAAAAACGTGCCACACAATTTTGGTGTTGCTCTGATTCTGTTACGTAGCAGCGGGACTCTTTTCATACGTCACAATTTGATCCCGTTGTGCTTCAGATGATTACTATTTTGTTTCTATTTTGGGCTATGGGTGCATCTTGAATCTATGTATTGTTTTTTTTCCGCAGCTGTCGACAGTCGAGGCTCGGGTCGAGATCCGAACCCTGATCCTTTTGACTGTGAGGCAGACGTGCTAGCCACGTGCGCCACAAAAATAACAGAAATGGAATAATACAAAATAAGCCCTGTGATGCAGCTTTTGCCATCTCACCTACACAAAACCCAAATCAACGGCAGTGCGGTGCAAAGGTTACTTGAGTGGGCTTTCAAAGTGGACTCAACATAGTGTGCATCTCTGCGAGGCACTAACAAAGATCCAACGAGCTACAAAACCTGGTAACTGACCAAAGTCACGTTCACGTGCGGTATTTAATATTTCATTGTTAAAGCCTGTAAGAGGCGGGTTCCCTCTGCGGAGTCGGTACGATAGGCTTAGAGATATGCAAGAGAACTGAGAAAGGTCATTAGGAAAGAACAATAATCCTTTAGTGCGGTTGAATAACAGTTGAAATTGACCCAGCAACTACAACGTTGTATAAACCTTGACGTCGGGATGAACCAAATAGTCATTTTAGCCTTCTAAATAAACTGCTTTTTTTTTTCCTGCGGAGGAAATTGAGCTGTTGAAAAACACTGATGAGGAACGATTGTTGGGAGCGTGCACAGTATATGTGCTGCTTATTTTGTTATATAGCACTCAAACACATGGAAACTGTGAAACACATGGAAACTGTGGTCTACTTGTGCGAGTAAATTGTGAGGTTGACCTTTCGAATGTGAGCGTTTATGTAAAGAACTGCAGCTTTGCAAATGTCACAAAATGGCTGGATGCACCGTGATGAAAAATAATGGTTGTGACTTATATAAAGCGAGCGCTTGATTGGTTTGTTCATGAAAAGAATAGCATGAAGTCATGCAAAGAGTTGGTTTCATATTGTCACATATGCAAATTACAATTCTCTGTGACAAATACATATTCGTGATGCTAATTCAGACAACAGCCCCACTGTCACGAGTCCCGGTCTGGGCTTGAAACCCGGACCTTGGGTCCATGTGTGTGAAAGTGGGCGGGTGTGTTTTTTGGCAATGGTGATTTTTGTCCCTATCGGCGCAAGAGTCCACAATGCTACATTCCATTCTTCTAAAGGTTCACCACCCCGGGCCGGACAATAAGCGGGAGGGCCGCGCCCTGCCGGGGGCGGAGGGGGAAATGACTTGCCGCTCACCCTGAAATAGACTCACCCCTACTTGTCCTCCTCAATCCTCATCGTGCAATACACTACATTTTACAGCAATAAATTAATCCCTCGTTTATCGCAGGGGTTAGATTGTAATCCACCAACACAAGAGGTGAAAGCCGTGAAGTAGCAACCACATCTTTTTTGTTATTACGTATTTTAAAGCTTTATAAATCTCCCCAGACTCTTATTAATCTTTCTCCTATTAACCTCTGCCGTTCTCTTCTAATCACTTTCTGTACACTTGTTTTCAGAGTAGCTTGGCGCTAGGTCACAGGGCAGTTAAAGTTCCTGTCCCTCACCCAATAATGTACGTACGTTCCATGTGGGATGTTTTACAATTGTGTACGGCTCTTTGCCAACTTTTCTTTTACCCCCCCCCAAAAAAAAAAAAAAAAGAAAAAAAAGAAATCCCAATAGGAGTAATTGTACCATAACCCTCTTAATCATGCCTGTGTTCTTCTACCAACCCATGCACTTGTCCCCTAATTGTTCTGGACTCTCTCACATGAATCTATGAGTTGTGTTTGTGAGCTTGAAGGCATGAGAGGAACTTTTGGGGGGGTCCGCTCAGCAGGGGTGGAGGATTGAGGACAGGAAGAATGGCTGAGGAGATAAAACTTGCTGTTTGATAGCACTGAGCTATCAGTCAGCGGGAGGTCATCTAGATGTGTTAAAAGAAAACAAGACCGTGCTGCAGACCTGAGACAAAGGGCAGAACCTGTGAGCGGATCTCCTCGATAGCCCCGCTGCGTGTTAATCAATATCTCCCTATTTTATCTTATCAGTCTTTAGAGACTATTTTCAGGGCTTTTGTGAGTATTGTAATGGGAACCCTCTTGAGAATACTGCTTTGGGCTCTTTTGTTGCATTTGTCCCATCCAGGAATGGAAGTCGGGGGGACAGTAGTTTGCTTTGTTTGGCCCTCCTCTGCCTGCCTCGCAGCCGGTCCAATGCGTCCTGGTTGAAATCCAACACCGCCGTGCCGCCTGCGAGAGTGGTCCGCGACATGCACTCAAGGGCATAAAAACCTACAGTGTTTTGGATGAAAAGGGACCAAGATCGCAATGGGGAGGCCATCAAAGATTTAGACACAATGCAAAAACGACACATGACAATCACGAGGGCGGCCGGGACGCCCCATTTGTCATGTCACCGAGTAACCGTCGCTGTGCCGTTGCTCTTGATACCGATCAAAGGGGCCAAACGTGCGGGAGGATCGCCCCCTCACAACGGCGGGGGTGGGAACGAGAGGAGAACGAGTGACTTGAAAGAGCGACCAGCTGAGCATGACAGCTTCACTGTCAGCGCGGCGTACCGGAGCAGACGCTTGCACAGGAGGAGCCCAATTGATCCTATTAATAATTGGAAAAACAAGCTCCACTTGGACATTTGCACTCATCTTGTTCTGACCAGGGTTGCGCATGACGGGAAGAAGCTTGCAGCCGTTGATGCTTCACGTTGGGTGCACAGCATGGCTGCAGTTGCGCGAGTAGAACGAGTAGTCCACTAGAATATTAATGCAGAAATAGTATTGACATAGTATTAACAGTACTAATTTGATTCTTCCAGGAGTGACTCAATGCACCGTCTGATTCGAAGAGGCCATCTTGTGATTCGCTTGTGTTTGGGGAATATAAAATGAGGCTTGGCATTGTTTTGGAATGATTGGTATTCAGCACAACTTTTCCGCTTTTTCATGCCAAAGTTTTGCAGAAGCGGATCTTCAAAGTACACACACTCTGCTCGAGGATGCGCTTGTGCTTCATTAGGTACACCCTCACAATCCCCGATTGTATACAAGCGCTGTGTAAAAACACAAATCTATATTGCATCATGTTAAGAGTCGTTTCTAGTATTCTGGTTACTTAATTTGGATACTATGTGGCCACTCATAGTATTGTTATCATTCTAAAAGATACAGATTTTGTAGTACCGGAGCGCATAGATCTCGTCTACATAACAGGAACAGATTTAATCTTATATTTCCTGATTTAACTATTATATAATATTAAATCCGGTCCTGTTATGCAAACGAGATCTATGCACTCCACTGCTAAGCCGAAAGAAAAAGAAGAAGAATTTCCTGATGTTAACTGTTAGCCAATGATTACAATATGACTTCCAGCTACAAATGAACGACGGGAAAATGCACTTTCTGGTCAGTTCTGAATGGAAAAAATAAAAGTTACACGGTACAATTTACACAGTGTCCATACGCATGTTTTCATTACACAGAAATCGAAATATTAACCTTCAAGAATATACAGGGAAAAGACAAAAGAGACTTCTTAATCCTGTTTACATGCTACTGCGCACTGCATTGTGGAGCCCACAATACGTCATAGTTTGCGTCCAGGTGTCAATCTTCCTGAAAACACACAGATTAACTAGCATCACCCCCCCCCCCCGATAGCATACAGCTTTATGTTCTTTTTCCTGTCATTGTTTCTTAGACTTTTAGGATAAATAATACGAGTAGTACTGAGACTGAAAAGACAAGAACATAACAGATGGGATCAAGCAGTCTGCCGCACATTGCCCAAAAGATGTTGTATGAAGTTAAATATGATTGACTTCATCTCGTGTCATTCATCATATAAAGTGGAACACTCTCAACTTTGATAAAAGTGGCAAAAACTGCTCATTCTGCCTGACGAATGACTTGTGCGGAAGGAGGTATTGCAAATGTATTGCAATTAAATTGTGTGTTATGAATTGAATGTAAGGATTTCTAAGGCCTGCTGCAGCAGCGAGCTCGTCAAGTTGAGCGTGATTCTTGACATTGCACACGTTATTTTCCTTGAGCATCATTTATGGTACTTTTTTTTGCCTCCTAGTAACAAACAAACTGGCAGAGGACAGTGAAAATGTGCCCTCCTTTGATTAGAAGCCGATTAGGAAAATACTCGTTCGTTGCAGCCTTAATTGGATTACTTGTCCACCCCCCCAGATGTTGTCTGATCCCAGTCAGGACACGTTGAGTTTCCTTTCCCATCGGTCAGCTTGTTTACAGGTCCAGTATGTTTCAGATTCAGTTCCTTGTCCTGATTTCATCATTGTTTACCTTCAGAACATAGAAACATACTACAATATAATTTCTTTGTCAATGCTCCATTTGTATTTGTTTTTCACATGCAGTACCTCTCCTCTCACAAACACTTCTTACCAATGCGACGAGGTCTGCGTGGGCATGTTTTTTTTTTTTTTTAGAGGATTTGTGTTCAGGTTCGTCTTTGATGTCAGGATGTTGGTCGGAGGCAGAGGGAAGATGTGTCAACAGTTCCTGTGTAGCACTTCCCTCGTCAGAGGGAAAGTTTTTGTCACTGAGAGGTAGTTCATCTTGAAACAATGCCATTTTACACAATGAAAAACTTCAATATATGCCATTGATTTTGAAGCCATTTAAACTAAATGACTTGATTGTCTTTTAAAGTTTAGTAATCAGCAGTAAACCCCCCCAGTACTCTGCTTTACCACATCCGGTACATGTGAACAACATTGCTGCGTTTATCAGGTTGTTGCGCTGCACCTGCAATGAGGACCTCAATAAAGATTACAAAAAGGCCAACGAGCAACAGAACCACGTCAGGGTGTCCTTCTGAGTCACCTTCGAGGCTTTTGTGTGTTCAGCAAAGTCCATTCATTGGAACTTTCTTTCAGCGTTCCACTCTCACGCTAACCGTCCTAATTGACACCATGTCTGATTTTTATTTTTTTAATCCCAGTTTCTTCAACGGACGTGGAACCATACTAGTATGGAATCGGTACACAAACTCTATCTCTGTCCAACGCTCATAAAAATGCCCCGGAATTACACACAGACACCCCTTAACCAGCCTGACACATACTTTCTGGATAAAAGTCATGTCAGCTGAGTGGAGCTACTTCAAACACTGGTGACAACACTTCTAGCCGACTGCATATTATGGTCTGCTTGGGGTCGGGAGGTGATGATGGTGGAATTTTAAAGCGTCATCCACTGCCCTGCTTGGTCCGCAATACAGTCATACTGTATGTCATATCTTTGACTTATTTTTTTCATCTTCTGTCTCTTTTTACTCACTTTATGTTGTACTTCTTTGTATCTTATCTATGCACCCTTTTTTTATATAGCGCCCCCATGTGTTCAGAGATAGATACAACTTAACTTAAATGCTTTGTGCTCCAGGACACATTTAAGCGAAACGTGTGGCAAGATGGTTGAAAAAAATCAGGCAGAAAATAGCAGAAATTTTGTATCGGTCCATCTTTCGCTTCAAGGCACTTCATTTGCAAAATAACTGATGACGTTTTTTGTCATGGAAGCAGTAGCTTGATTTCACACTGATGACATGAGATCACAAGGAACTGGGCCTCCAGTACATTGACAGCATTATCCTTTTTGCACAGTGAAGGAAAAACAAAAAATACAAAGTAGCTTTTAATCAACTGAATATCTTAACTTTCCAAGTAACAGTCGGTACTGTACCGGACGTATCTTCTGTACTAGATAATTAAGGCGAGAAGGCTGATAAACGCGGTGGTTCAGCCCAGTCAGAGTGAACATTAACTCGAAAAAAAGATAGGAGAAAGGCGAGCTTCATCACTTTCCTGTGTGCTGTGTACTTTGGATTGCGTTAAGAGCCCTGTTTGCGCTCGAGGCATACGAAGACAAATCGCAGAAGATCACTTTAGTGTAATGATTGACCCGCCGGCTGAAAGTCCAAAGCGCCTGTCAGGTGAACATCTGACCGGCACAAAACGCGTTGCTGCTCTTTCGCATTACTCTTGACTTCAATGTCCTTTGGTTAGGACTTGAGATTTATTTGCAAATCTGCTTTCAAAGGGGATGGCAGGCTCTGCGAACGAATTGCTGGTCTTAGTAAACAGTTGCGTTTTTTTATTTTTATTATTTGATTTTATTATGCGCCAATGGTTACTTTACACCGGGTCATATTAAAACCAGATTTTCCCTAGAGCAGGATACAGTAGTGAAAGGCTTCATCATAGTGAGCAGTACCTCCACTGGTTTTAGTCAAATAGTGCGCTCCCTTTTTCCTCAGTTTCTTGAAGACACGGTCACATGACATCAATTCCTACACACAAAAAAATCTAATTCGAAACAATTGACTATTATTTCCTTCCCTAATAGTGGCTAACTATAAAGTAAGCTTAATACAGTGAAGAAAATAAGTTGATGAGTTGAGTTCCATCCAAAGAACACCATCCCTACTGTGAAGCATGGGGGTGGTAGCATCATGCTTTCTGCACATGGGACAGGACGACTGCACTGTATTAAGGAGAGGATGACCGCGGCCATGTATTGTGAGAGTTTGGGGAACAACGTCTTTCCCTCGGTCAGAGCATTGAAGATGGGTCGTGGCTGCGTCTTTCAACATGACAATGACCCAAAGCACGCAGCCAGGAAAACTAAGGAGTGGCTCCGTAAGAAGCATATCAAGGTTCTGGCGTGGCCTAGACCTAAACCCAATAGAAAATCTTTGGAAGGAGCTGAAACTCTGTGTTTCTCAGCGAGAGCCCAGAAACCTGTTTGATCTCGAGAAGATCTGTGTGGAGGAGTGGGACAAAATCCCTCCTGAAGTGTGTGCAAACCTGGTGAACAACTACAGGAAACGTTTGACATCTGTAATTGCAAACAAAGGCTACTGTACCAAATATTAGCATTGGTTTTCTCAGGTGTTCAAATACTTATTTGCAGCTGTATCACACGAATGAGTCGTTAAAAAATCATACATTGTAATTTCTGGATTTTTCTTTTTAGATTGTCTCTCACAGTGGACATGCACCTACAATGAGAATTTCAGACCCCTCCATGATTTCTAAGTGGGAGTAATATACCAGGGTGTTCAAATACTTATTTTCTTCACTGTAAAGATCAGTTGAGCTTAGTTGTACCAAAAAAAAAAAAATGTTGACTCACGGTGCTTCTCGCCAGTTTTTCTATTAAGGAGTTATGAGTCATTTCAATATAATTACAGGCTGTACATTTTTTTTCTCCCTGGCAGAGGGCAGCGGCTGGGTCACAGCAGCAAAGGTGATCCTGACCCGACTCTCCCGTGCACCGTCACTCCTGTAACTAGTCCAATGTTCTGACCGCTTCCATTCACTATCTATGAGAGCGTTCTCAGCTAAACAAAGAAAGGGACTTCATCTCTGCAGCGGAAGGGAGGTCCAGGGATTTAGGAGGTTTTTCCTGCATGACAATAACGCATCCTGCCATCGCAGAAGGGGGACTGGACTAGACAAGGTGGCTGAAGGTCAACGCCCAGAATCCATTGTCCTCGTTAGCTCCAGGAACACGCCGGAAGGGGCCCCTTCCTCAAGTGCCCCTTTGGTTACCCCTCCCCAAAACGTCCCTCCAATCACGCACTTTCATTCACGAACCGCTTCCTTCCCGGCAAGCGGCTGGCGTCACGCGGTTTTCTTTTACCGAGCACTGTTACAAACACAATGCCGAGCACATTAGCATGCGGCAACCTCCTGCATGTTTGACCTGGGCATCATATTCATGCTTAATCATTCCCTGGAGCTCTCAATCATCTTTGTACCTCTTGTTCTTCATGAGCAGCCACCCATGGTTGGGGGGATTTTCAAATTCATCAGGTCTGGCCTACACGCAGTTTATCCAAAATGTCTGCTTTCTCTCCTTTGCCATCTCGTAGGAGGTGAGCCCCCAGCTGCGACCACGTCTGTGTGTGATCCGGCGAGAGGCAAACGGATACGGCTTCAACTTGCACAGCGAGCGGGCCAGGCCGGGCCAGTACATCAGAGCTGTGGATGAAGACTCCCCCGCAGAGAGAGCAGGCCTGCAGCCCAAAGACAGGATAGTCCAGGTACTGACCGACTAGCGTAAAGACAAATCTAGAATATAGCATTTATTTCTAGCTCTTCATTTGTCACTACCAGATGAATTTTACTATAAAACTGACAAATAAAACACAATAGAATTCAACATTGTACATTTAAACGCCAAAATGTTTATCCAAACCATATAATTTCACATCATTCAAATGTGCTTGGTTAATGCTAAAATGTACTTCTAAACTCCATAGACAGGCTAACTGAAGTTAGCATACTGTCAACATTAGATCTATTCTAAACATTCTATCAACTTATTTTTGAACACACGGGACAGCAACATATACAAAGAACACAACAATACTCACGGGCATGTATTCTCTCTGCGAACAACAAATATCGAACCGGCGCAGGAGGTGCAGGCCAACGGATGTTTCCTGCTCTTGTGAACAGCTTTGGAATGCCAGAAACAAACAAAAAAATGATGGTGACATATCATCTGTCTGTCACATTGTGGGGCCTCTGCTTGATCTGAGGCCCTGGAACCAGTCAACCGTGACTCCTTTCAGTTGAATTCATTGCTTTGCATCCGGGTCATTTCAGATCCCGCGATGAATATCTGGCACGCAACATGTCCGTTAAAAGCCGTCAAACAAACGCAGCAATAAAACCACTTGGGTGAGGAACACAAATAAGAAGTTTACAGACTTGCACACATGCGGAGAAACTACAAAACTTACGTATTGTATATTATACAAAACAGAGGTTTTAATCATTTAGGTGTTGCAACCTAAATCCCTTACCGGTACCAACGTGGTCTCGTCTTGTTTAAACGTTTTGTGAGTGTTACTTAAAGACGAATGTGAGCTCGTAGCCGCTCTGCTGGGTCTTAAATTCCTTGGAGCGTAATTGTCTAACCATGGAATAGTCAGCGTCATAAAGCGTTTGGGATATGACCACCAGTGTACTGGGAGGTAGTCCACTACTCGCGACTGTCAGGACTTGGCTCGGAGGCTGGAGGCAGTCGTGACCACTTTTAATCCCCACCACTTTGAAAAGTCTGGAAATTGACTGGTTGCGTGAAATGTAATTGTTGGGTGCTGACAGAGTGCCCTTGGGCAAAGCGCAATTAATTCAATCAAGCAAGACTTTCTTTTGTATTCTAGTGAACAACACTATTTTCTCGTAGCCATCAATTTTCAAGATCTCATCTTCCCATGAGGATTAGGCGGAAATGGAGCCTGTCCCAGCTGAGTTTTTCCCAAAGGCGCGGTGCACCCCAAAACTGTCCCAAGCGAATCGCAGTCCTAGTTTTTCCTCCGGTTTGAATTTCGGTTCTGGCTTCCTCTGTGGAATTTGCGTGTCGCTTGTCCCCTCCAATGTGCTTGCGTGGTTGCTTCTCATGATGCTCTTGCTTCCTCCCACATCGCAGAAACTAAAGACTGAATTGTCCATAGGTGTGAATGTAAGTGTAAGAGTGAATGAGATTGTCCCCACCTTTACGTGTTCTGCAGTTTTCCAAAAGGCAGCTGAGATAGACTCCAGTCCGTTCACAACCCAAACACAAGCGAAATTTAAAATTGATGAACGGACTAACCTGTGATCAAACTAATAAATACCAAAGAGAAACAGCAATTATTCTAAAGAGGAAGGCAGAGGAACCTCTTAAAATTGAAAATAATCCCAATCCCAAAAATTACAATTTGTTCATACTTAGTAATTTCCACCAGAGTCAAATTCCTGCAGCCATAATACTTGCATTTATTTTATTTATTATTTACAGGCCATTTGAAGTAACCTTTAATCCGTCATCCAAGTCCAGAAATTGTGATCACAGAGAAATCGTGTGTGTGCAGAAAGTAAACAAAATAAGATGAAAATGGAAAAAAAAAAAGTCTGTGTAAAATATGCACAAAGACGGAGAGGTTGAATGGATTAAAGTGCTGAGGGGCTTCCAGTTCCCCCCCAAGGGCCCCCAGACGGCCTCACCACCCACTGAGGAGCGGGGCTTTGTGGGGAGCCCGCCGCCATTGTTGCGGCTATTACTGGCCGGGCTGCTATTGTCCGGCTTCCTCTGTGGGACCGGCTTAGACAAGCAGGTCCACCCTGTGATGTAATTCCACACACACTCTCTGAGACATTTCTCACATGTTTTCTCATGGCGATTTCTTCCCGGCACACCGAGTAGAAAGTTCCGTCTATACATCAATTCCGTCACACTCTAAACTCAAATGGTAATATTTGATGTATTTTTTTGTTTGCCCGAGTCGGTGTTTGAAAGAATGCGTGTCCATGCATTTGTGTTCAGACTCAGGATTTCCTGACCTCTCGCAGACAAACTGATAATATTGACAAAGAAATCCTGTGCGGGGAAACAAAGAAAATATTTTTATTTTCTGTCGGGTGGTGTGTGTGTGTTCCTCAGGTGAATGGCGTGTCGGTGGAGGGCAAAACACACTCCGAGGTCGTGGCGGCCATTAAAGCCGGCGGGGACGAGGTCCGCCTGCTGGTGGTGGACCCCGACGCCGATGCCTTCTTCAAGAGGTGCCGAGTGCTCCCCACATCTGACCACCTGACCGGTGAGAAGACGCACTCAAAGCATGAAATCGCACCCTCACTCCGAAGCCAGTTAGTTTTTTAAGAAGTTAGCAAATGACTGCAATTATCTTTTAATGTTCCACTGCTGCTTTATTGTCAGGAGACGCCCTGTAGGCACTAAAAAAAAAAAAAAAAAAAAAACATTACTTTGCCTCTTGGTGGCTCCTAAATGCTGTCTCTTCATCCAGCTTGTATTTCTGTCATCTTCTTCTGCCAAGAAACACAGACAAAGAGCACAGTGATAGCTTGTTTAATGAAGTACTACTGTCGTAAAAGCCACCGGGCAAGTTAAATTCTGACAGAATAAACGGGGCTTTACTGACAGCACTCCTGCATAAGCATACTGAGCAAAAAGTGCTGAGGCAGCAAAATGATAACTGGGGGAAAAATATGTTACCTTATATTGACTTTATGTTTTGCCACATTAGACAGAGAATTTTTGAACGCCAGAAGTCATTGGTATTTAGCTTGACACGACAAATTTGCCATGGATAATTCTAGTAACCGACAATTTACTGTACAACAGTGTGCCCAGACTTTTTTACCCCAAGATCTACTTTTCAAGAGCTACGGCGGAGAGATGATGATGCTCCCAAACTGTTTTAAGGTTAATGTTATGTTGCCTCCTATATTTAAAAAACAGACTTAATTTTTTTGTGCACTGTATTTTCTCCGCTTTCATCCTGGATCAGGCTGAGCCAAGGTGGAATTTCAAAATTATACACCATCTCATCCTGCTTCAGACCAGACCTTTCCCACTCGGAAAAGAGAAAATCTCGTCCAGTTACGCCACTTTTTCTTCGATTATTCTCATACTCCGACAGTCATTGCATCTTAAAACAAAAGCATTTCTTTTTTAACTTTCTCCATTATTATCGAGAGTAAACATAAGCAGCATGTGTAGCTTGTGTTTGCTCTACGTTGCCCAGACTGTGCTGCGAACTAAAGCAGCGGTGGTGGACGCTGTCATTATAAAACACATTGATGGGCTGCGTAAGTACTGTAACATTTGTAATTATAAATGTACGTCTTTAAGAGCAGGGTGGGGGGATGTAAGGTAAACTAGGAAAAAGAGAGTGTGGCGGAGCAGCGGTTGTTAAATAACGTTCCGTGTGCTGCCTAAAAGAAACCAGTGGCTTCTTCTTTTAATTTTTAACAGAACGTATGTGAAATTGTGTCATTGGATGTAACAACCAATCATCCCTCACTCATTGCATTACATTGCAAAATGCCACAAACTGAATACTTTCAATCTGAATTGGATTTTTTTTTTTTTTTTGTGCGCAACGCAGAATACCTGCGGAGGGACTGCATCAGCGACACAGTTTAGAGGGAACATTGGCTGACGTTTTTTTTTTTTTTTTTTTTTTGGCATGCCGTCCCGAGATCGACGCATTGAGCACCCCTACTGTACAATAAAATACACGAGGCCGTGGTTTGGGAATACCTTCCCTCCCTGGACAACATTGCACTTTTTCAGTTTATAAAGTTGAATATTACCGAGGATAAAGTGGTACAGAAATTGGGTGGATTACTGCACTCATCCAGAGAGGTCAGAAGGTGACGAGCTACTTTTTAGGGTCAAATTCCGTTGAGCTGTACCTGCCAAAACCCCAAGGGGGCGCTAAATCACACTCGAGCAAGCGTGTGTCTGTGTGTGAGTGCAAATAGTGCAACTCTGCTCCAAAACACTTCTCGTGTAGTCATGGTGCAGCCAGCTGTTGGCATGGCAACCCATGAGAAAAAGAAAGCAATACACTCATAAAGAAAACATTTATTCAAGAGATACTGCATTTTACCCTCACGCACCCTGAAAGTAAAAAACTGTACTGGACTGTACTTGTAGTGTACATATATGTACAAGGATGAGTTGCGTGGTGGAGCGTGACGGGCTCAGTAATGATCAAAAGTGCCTCCGCCGAAGTGTCGGGCAAACGTTTCATAAACTTCTGGAGTGCTTCCATGATGGCCGCTCTCCCAGTCTTTCATTACTACAAGTGCCCTGCAGCGAAGATATTCTAGTCAGGCGTTTCCCAGGTAACCGGCTGTTTTTGCACACTGCCTACTCGGAGGACACCTGCCCACGCTGACTCTCCACTCTGTTGCCCTCACACACACACACACACGCACACACACACATGCACATGCACACACCGGCCAGCCAGCACTTTTGTTTGGTTTCCAAGGAGCCCACTCTGAGTGGCCTCTCAGCTTGGAGTTGCGCTGGGACATGGAGAGCTTTCTTTCTGAGCAAAGCCACACATACACATGTCATCTTGCACACACACGCGCACAATGACTGGCAGGGAGGACCCGAGGCACAGATTAATACTGAAGGACTAGCAATTATTATCCTGTATTATACGACATAAGAAGCTGTATAAAGGGACCCGGGGGATGGAAGGTAAGGGATGGCCGCGAGATGGAGTTTTGAACCTTGGATGTTTTCAATCATACATGAATTTCCCTGGCAGGAAATGTCGTTGTCTGCCGTTTAGAAGGCCTTTGGTTCAGGTTAGCAATGGAGCAGCAGCAGCTAAGCAAACAGTGAACATCCCGTTGGATATGAACCACGTGTGAATAATAGATGATGTGCAATGTAATAGAGTAGCTGGTGGTGGTGCGGAAGGCGAGCGGCACTCTCTGCTCTAAGGTGCACGATTTCAAGTGAAAGTATCCCAAATATCACTTCAGCTGATGTTTGCCCCGTTGACTTGTCTGCAGGTCCGCTACCCGAGCCCGGTGTCAACGGAGGAACGGAAGAGAAGGTAAGACTTGCTTGCATGATGGAGTATGTCATTCCTTTTTTGGGGCGGAGCGTCAAAAAAAAAATTATTGCTTGGCAGCAGTTACTTCACTTTGCTACGACAAAAGAAGTTGCGTTCTGAGGAATTATTAATCACCAAATTCCACTTGGACTGAACATACTTTCCTGTGATTGTCTTCAGTGTGCACTGCACAGTAGAGGAGGCTCCACCCTACATGCGGTCCATTAAAAATGACTTTTTTGTTTGTTTTTTAACCAGCCAAGAATAGTGGAGATGAACCATTGGTAACATTCCAAAGCGCTGTGAAATATAGATTTTTTTCTCATCCATCCACCCATCCATCCATCCATTTTCTTAGCCGCTTATCCTCACGAGGGCCGCGGGGAGTGCCAGAGCCTATCCCAGCTGACGACGGGCAGGAGGCGGGGTACACCCTGAATTGGTTGCCAGCCAATCGCAGGACACATGAAGACAGACAACAGCCGCACTCACAATCACACCAATTTAGAGTGTCCAATTAATGTTGCATGTTTTTGGGATGTGGGAGGAAACTGGAGTGCCCGGAGAAAACTCACCCAGGCACGGGGAGAACATGCAAACTCCACACAGGTGGGTTTGGGATTGAACCTGGGACCTCAGAACTGTGAGGCCAACGGTTTACCAGCTCCCCCACCGTGCCGCGTTTTCCCAGCCAATCAGCTCTAAAATAGTAAAACAATTAAAATATCATTTACATTTAAAGCACCTTCTGTAATGTGATTCAGTAAAAACACTTGAACCAAGAAATAGATTGCACCCAAATTAGTTGGTGTGTGAAATGTGAACTCTAATTTGTATTTTTGTTATTTCGACACGTGAATATTAACATGACATGAAAATAGATAATAAAAAGTCATATGTCAAATTTGCACGAGAGCATCAAGTGCAAGTGTTAAATTCTGCACAAATATTGGCGAATCGTCGGCATTCTCCAGCAGGCGAATGGAAAACGAAATGAGCTCGTGAGCAACCATAATGAACCAAATATGTAAAACGGAGCCTTCCTGTTCCGAACCGCTTGTGCAGCATTGAAGGTCCCTTTTTGTTATGTAACCCTCACTGATTTAAAAAAAAAAAACAAAAAAAAAAAAACTGAACGCTGTCAGGTGGACTATGCAGCCTTTAGCTGGCTGGTGGTTTGGGTTGAAAATTCCTGGACCTTGATGGGTTTTACATGCTCCCATTAAGTGGGGTGTTGTTCTTCAAGGGCAATGCAAAGTCCTCAGGTCGGCACATCAGCTCGTTTGGGCTAACGAGTATCATAAAAGGACGGAAACATGTGACTTTTTGAACATTAAATCCTCACGGGAAACACATGTCGGGGTGTTTTTGTTGTTGCTGTTGTTTTCTGATCATTAGTGACATTTTCTCCTAATGAATTCCAATTCAAGGACGCAGGTGGTTTCAATCACATCCCCTGCACTAATTAAAATGGAACCCACCCCTCTCCATACTCACATTTTTACAAACTCATTTTTAGTGCTTGTATATTTTATGTCTTTTTTTTTTAAATCATTGTTTTTATAGAGTAATCATTTCACAAACATTGACAGCCCCTTTACAGACCCAAGGCTGCCTCCCTGTGGGGGGGGTGTGGTACTTCACCAGGGCTTGCCAGACGCTTTCATAGGTGAAGCTGGAAAGCGTTGCCCTCACAGTTCTGAAGTCCCGGGTTCGATCCCAGACCCGCCTGTGTGGAGTTTGCATGTTCTCCCTGTGCCTGCGTAGGTTTCGTCCGGGCACTTCCAGTTTCAAACGTACAACATTAATTGGAGACTCTAAATTTGCCCCGAGGTGTGATTGTAAGTGCGGCTGTTTGACTCTATGTGCCCTGCGATTGTCTGGCAACCAGTTCAGGGGGTGCCCCGCCTCCTCCCCGTTGACAGCTGGGTTAGGAGACAAACAGCCGCACTCACAATCACACCTATGGGCAATTTAGAGTGTCCAATTGATGTTTTTGGGGATGTGGGAGGAAACCGGAGAGATGTGATGTTTTATGAAAGACGTTTTTGATGTTGTCATCATGGGGTGTTATCTGTCTCAAATTTTGATGGAAAATGAGTTTCTTCAACTTTTAAGCTAACAGACTGGCGAGCAGTGCAGCTCACCCACAAGCTTAATGGCGACATGTACTGAGGAAAATGGGTGGATGGATTTCTGAAGTCAACTGTATTGTTGTCATGGATATGGTCATTTTAATATTAGCGTTTGTGTTTCCAGGTGAACGGCAGGGGGGCTGAGAGGGACTCCAAGCTGTCAGTCAGCCCTTCTCCGTCCAACGCCTCGTCCAATGCCTCAATCACAACCCCGACAACCCCACCTGAGGTATTTCCCAGCACATTTACAGTTGTGAAGACATACAGAGCAGTACCTTGACTTAGCAGTGCCCCAACTTCCAAGTTTTCAAGTTATCACTCGACTTATTTTTCCTTTAACTTTGTATCGCAAATCAAAAATCACATTGGAGCGAGTTCATTTGCACGGCCGCACAAGTGAAAGATACATTTATAACTATTAATGCAGGAGCAGCAGTTCAGTGCGTGAGGGATATTTGCCGCTAGTGGTGGCAGTAGCTAGCAATCCCGCCAGTGCGAATGAGTCAAGTTGAGCAGATGTCTTGCTAGGGTCTACGGTCGTTAGGTTCCGAGGCCCTGCCTGGACAGACTTGGTAGAAAGGAAGATCGCGGAAATCAGATAATGAGCTGATCACAAAGTTTTTATATGAACAAACAGATGGTGCGTGTCTTTCTCAGCTTGAGGCCTGCAGACACCAACTAACGAGGCTAACTTTGCTCATTAGCTAACACGCGGATGTTGGCAGATGTTTTTTGTTTACTTTGACACGAAAAATCAGCTGGGCTCGGTTATAACGCTGCAAGCCTCTTTTTGGAATTTGCTCAACATTTTTGTTCACAAGTTAAAGTAAAGAAAATTGTAAAAAATCGACCAATGGACGGCTGTATCTATTTAAAAAATAATAATAATCAAGCGCTACTGTACTCTCTGAGTGTGTTGAGTCACGAGGTTGGTCATGGGATGACCTAAACTGTGCACTTTACATGGAGGTAATAACAACGCGTCTGTGTGGTCTCCAGGGCGTGGTGCCGGAGGCCATCCCGGCTCTGAACATGAGCCTGCAGCAGGTCAAAGAGAGGGCCCATCAGAAACGCTCCAATAAGAGAGCCCCGGCCATGGACTGGACCAAGAAAAATGAACTGTTCAGCAACCTATAGGCCTTCAGATGGCCCAGCGCACAACTACAACAACGACACCAATTTGCGTTGCAGTGATTGTCGCAGCGATCAGAAAGACCCTTTTGAAAGCAAAATCCCGTTTTATGAAAGCTCTATTCTTCATTATTATTCATGAAAAGATATTGGGCAAATGATGGAATTGTAACGTACTACTAACCGTGAACGACGACTGGACTCTGTTGAATGTGTGTGCACATGTGCGCGTCCCTGCCGCCACGCACCTGACAATCAGTTTATCGCGCAGTATCGATTAGTTTATCAGATAATCTCTCGGAGCCGATCACGCGTCTTGAAATGGATTTCTGTACACTTGTTAACAGTAATTTTTGTGTAGATATTTGCTTCTAATAACAGCACTTCTAATTACGTGTTATCGTCGTTTTATGAGATATTAAAAAATAAACGAGGATGAATGTCATTTCTGTCCTTCAAGAATGGATTTATAACTGGTAAAAATACGCACTGATGGCTTTAAAAAGGAATGATTTTAAAAGGAGGCTTCTCATAAAATGTATGTATATATCATATATCATGTATATTTTTACATTTTTGATAGAGATCAACTCCAAAATGGAAGTCAGATGAGCTAAATAAAGCCTCTCATCTTTCAGTCTGTTTGGCATGACTCAGTTTAGACTTTTGGGCTTTTATTTGCTCATAAAAAACAAAACGGAACCTGTGAGATTTTTTTTTCCATTTCTAGTGATTTTTATTTAGTTTGAGATCGTACGTCTTAAAGAATGTTTGTGCTTCCCTAGATTGTGCGCTTTTGCCCGGTATTGTGATTTCTTTTCCAAATGAACGTTGGACTTGTGTGTTGTTGTACAAGCGGTGAGTGGCGAGTCTCTGTTGGAATAAAGCATCATCTTATCAACGTCATGTTTATTTACATGGCTAGATATCAAATATAATTTTCTCTTGTCGTAAAATATTCAGCGGCTTGTGACCGCTCGTCTGAGAATAAAACAGACACACAAAATTAATTTTTTTTTAAATGAAACAAATCTGTGAAGCATTCAAGACTCACAAAAAAAAACTAAATAAAAAAAACTTTCCAAGTTAATAACATTTAACGCAATGTTTCATGTAACATTTTAGTATTAACCAGCGTACAGTTGTTGAGATGTGCCCTGCGATTGGCTGGCAACCAGTTCAGCGTGTCCCCCGCCTCTTGCCCGAAGACAGCTGGGACAGGCTTCAGCACTCCCCGTGACCCTTGTGAGGATAAGTGGCTAAGAAAATGGATGGACAGTTGTTAAGATACCAAAAAAAAATAGCAGCACATCCACTTCCGTAATTAACGATGTATTACATAATTAACACCTCCTGGGTCTTTGTCGGATTATGCAAATGATCTCAACGTTATGGCAGGTGATAAAATCTATTTTTCTTTTAGACTCCCCTTACAGTTTTTTAAGTGTAATTTACTTTCGGTGAGCCCACTGAGGTGAACAAGGTGGAAGAACTTAACGGACCGAAGAGAATACACCCCTGGGATGAAAAATAAATTAAGCTAAATGTATGTACTGTATTCAAGATATAAGACTTATTTTCAAGATGCAGATTGTTGATTTAACCTTTTGATTCTGTGAAAAAAAAGTAACTACTTTAGCCTATTTTTTCTGTTTTCAAACTGAAGTAGTATGCGATTCAGATTAGAAACAATGAGTACACTACTACAAATGTAAAACTCAAAGTAAACTAAACTTAAATAATATTTTGTTACCCGCCATTTAGGGTCACAGTTTGCGGTCCTTTCGCTCACCAGCCCCAAAGTGGGTCGTGAGATTCGATGGTTTCCTGTCGTTACAGTCTGCGTCCGCTCGAGGGTCCGTGTGGGGGCCTCCGGTGTCCTTCAACTGGCCAAGTGCGTCTCCAGCAGCTGTCTTGCATTAATCGCGGCGACCTTCCTGCTCCTCAGCCCTCCTCGGAGCTGTCGCCATTACGGCAGAGCTCGTTGCGCTTCATATCGGCAGTTAAAGCGATAAAAATCTATCTGAAGAATATTTTTTTGATTTGTTTAAAGGGGAAATCCAGCGCTTTGCATGAACAGTGTATCCAATAGATCATGTATGTATATGTACCCTATTTTGACAATATGATCCTCTCTCATTTAATAGTTTTTTATTGACAAATACGAATTTTCAGGGTTGCTGCCATTTTCGCGAGTTACATGATCTACGTGGGCGTATGGATTACATGGGACACCAGTTATGCCCAGCGCCGATTTCTCGTATTTATCCTCATCTGATGAAGAAATAGCAGTATGATGGAGGAATACTTCCATACAGATTTGAACCTGTGGCTGTAAATGTTGAATATCCGGATGGTTCTTCAGGCAGAATGACGTGGAGTGTGACGACTCGGAGGCCTACGCGGGGGGACAAAAGTGCTTAAACAAAGGCCCCCGGAGCTCCGGGCCGACAGCTCCGGATTGTTCTTCGGACGGAAATGACGCAGAGACTGACAAGCGAGCTCTGGCGGCGGGCCGCGAGCCGAGCTACCAGGAGGCGGAGGCCATTAGCCCCGAACGCCAAAGCTAGGCTAAAGGCCTCCGCCGCCGAAGCTCGGCTAACAGCCTACCCGGACGTCGAAGCTCGGTGGCAGCGGAGGCCGTTAGCCGAACTTCGGCGCTGGCGGAGGCCTTTAGCCGAGATTTGGCGTTTGAATTTCCCTTTGAATGTTTGGCAGCACGGGGGATCAGCTGGTAAAGCGTTGGCCTCACAGTTCTGAGGACCCGGGTTTGATCCCTGCCCTGCCTATTTGGAGTTTGCATGTTCTCCCCGTGCCTGCGTGTGTTTCCTCCGGGCACTCCGGTTTGCTCTCACATCCCAAAAATATGCAACATTAATTGGACACTCTAAATTGCCCCTAGGTGTGATTGTGAGTGCAGCTGTTTGTCTCCATGTTCCCTGCAATTGGCTGGTAACCAGTTCAGGGTGTACCCCGCCTCCTGCCCGTTGACAGCTGAGATAAGGCTCCAGCACTCCCCGCGACCCTCGTAAGGATAAGCGGCAAAGAAAATGGATGGATGGATGTTTAATGTGTTCCGTGTGGCTGCTTAGTCTTGCAGTATGATGGCATAATAATGTTCAGCTCAGAGAGGTCCCCGCCTCCTGCCCAAAAATAGACGGGATAGGCTCCAGCGCTTTCACGACACATGTGAGGATAAGCGGCTGGGAAAAAAGGTTGGATGGATGGATGGATCTCTGACCTGGCTTATCTGTCAAAGTCAAATGTGGCCCTTAAGTACAAAAGATTGCCCACCCCTTTTATAAAAACATAGAGTGGGTCACTTTCCATGACTTGACTGAATGGAATGATGTTTTGATGAGTTCATCTCAGCTGAGGTGAAGCCGGTCATGAAAGGTAACGCAGCCCAAGCGAAGCGTTCGCACCTGACAACGAGACGGGAAGGAGAAGTCAAAGCCGCGAGACACGACACGAGCGCCAAATGGAGGAGGCCCGGCGATGGGGACGAGAAGGATGACGGAGGGCAGGTGCGGGTCATGCGCTGGACGTCCGCAGCTAGTTGCAAACACGGCAGGTTGCCCGGCAACCGTGTGCACCCTGGGGGACCTTGTAAGGGCTGAAGCTCGGGTGAGACGAAGGGTCAACCCGGATCTACCTTCTAACATGCTAAAAATAGCCTCGTGTGTGTCTACAGTGGAGAAAATGACTGACTGCCTCAAGCAGTTTCATGGAATAAGTGTCATGAAGAATACAGCGATGGAGGATGGAGGAGAGGCGAAACGTCGGCCGATGGGTGAAATGTGACGTGTGTGTGATGCTCCTGGAACACAAGCTCTTTTTTTTTTGTCTTCTTCCCCGTCTTCTCCTAGAAAGCTTCGGCCTTTTCTGTCTTAATCCACAGCGCGAGGCTCACACAAAACCAGATCTCCTTTTGGAAAAATACCCAAGGACAGTTCTCACTATTAATAGGAAGTGTTGTCAAATGGCTCTGGAGAAACAAGAGCTTCTGTTCTGCTAACTATTTTCCGCAGCTCATTGAAGCCACGACCCCCCCCCCCCCATTCCACTCTCAATTACGTCGATTTTTCAATCCAGTGGAGGTCATTTTGCATATTTTGAATTGTTACTGGGAGACTTTGTTTTATTTCAATAAATTAAAGTGGCAGTGTTGTTAGTGTCGTCTTTGCCGATTTATAATTATGAGCCCCTCCTGGGGGCTCTTCCCAAACAGCGCTGACAAACTAAGTGTGATAGCATTTACTTGGCTTCTCTTTCACCACTTTGGCTCCCGCTGTGAAACTCCACGAATGCCGCCGTTGATTTATAACAGCAGAGTCGTCATCCCGCCGCTGGCTAACCCGACTGACATCTCATTACTCTTACGTTATCAGAATCAACGCTGCCGTCAGCACTCAAAGCTCTGTTATCGTGCACCTCAAATGCAGTAAATGGTCTACTTTTACAACCAGGATTCTGATATTTGTTTCATGAAATGGGATTCCCAACAGTCATCTCAGCATCTGTAGCGATCTGCAGACAATACTCAGAAAACTATAATGACATCTGTGGCACAGTTTTAAGCTGTTACATCTACTGTGGTTTTGTAACGTATTAATGATTTGTATTGGTTATGGGCAAGCACCGATATCAGCCTAAGGTATTCCTTATTACAAGGTATCGGTATGTTGATACCAGCCACATCTAGAGAGCTCGTGCACGTGACTTCGCCATTTTCACGGCGCCATATTGCAGGTCAAAAAGAGCTGCTCGACTGTGTGGGACACATTGAACCGGAGCAGAATATTCACAATGCCCGAGACTTGTTGTGCTGTTGGTTGTCACAACAGACAAGACAGATATTCAAAGAGGTCATTCAATGGAATACCAGCTGAAAAGATGAGAAAAGATCGATGGATTTGGGCAAATAAACGTGATGGATGGTGCCCAACCAAATACACATGATTGTGCAGCGATCACTTCACTTCAGGGAGGAATTATTCTTCTCAATCACAAATTCTCAAGAAGTATTTATAATGCCAAGTCGGCTCATTTGAGAACAATGCGTATTTGAAAAAAATAAATAAATAACGACAGGAAGTTGTCTACAACATACATGGAAGTGTGTTGCGGGCAACCTCTCCCTGCCAGACTTTTTTTTTTTTTTAAAATATGCATTGTTCTCACATGAGTCCTAAGCGTAAAAGAAAAGAAAGAAAAAGAAAATACACTGTCTATCAGAGAGTTTTACGTAGGTTAATGTGTGGCCGCAACACGCTTCCGTGTACGGGGGCTGAAGCCTATCCCAGGAGTTTATTTTCTTTTTTTAAATACGCATTGGACTCATTTGAGAACAATGCATATTTAGAAAAAAGAAAAAAAAACATCCGCCACGGAGAAGTTCATCAGAGTTTAACGTGTGGCCACAATACACTTCGTGTACGGAGGAACCGACTCACTGTCTCTTTTTTTTTCCCAACCATAGTTAATGAGCTTGTGTAAAACCAGGGGTCATTTATTTAAATATTGGTATTTGTATTGAAAAAATCTGAGTGGCTCTATCGCTATGTGGGATTTATTCTTGTTGAGAACAGATCCAGCAACAAAGTATTTGTATGTCTCCAAACTTTTCCACGCTCAAAATAAATGTCGACGAATTACTCATGATGTCATGATTTGATGACCTTGGTGCACGAGCTCTATACATGAAGCAAAAAAAAAAAAAAGATGTGTAAGTCCTCCTTGCCAGTAACTGGCGCTATTCTGCAGTGAACACATTAGCAAGTCATCATCTAAATCAGAAAGAAAGAAATGAATGTCTTTGCTCACAAATATGTCATCGCATTATTTGGAATTTTATGTATTAACAGTACTCGTGGTATCAATACTCCATAATGGTGAGTACTCAAGAGTGAATATGCCACCAGTATTTGTCTGAAAAAAAGTAGTATCAAACAAGTCGTTTCTGTCATAGATATTAATGGAATCAAGAGGAGGATTCAGTCAGGTAAGTCCTCTTTGATGATGGCCCACGTAGCAGATGCACAGCCAAAAACATCTTTGGTGGATTCGAAGCCTGAGAAATCAAGCCCGCATTTCACTTTTATTTTTGTATGTGTGTGATACACTCAAATTTGCCAGCGTAAACACTCCAAACCGAAGTAATCATTAGAAGTTGTTGCGCAATTGGCTTCAAAACAATTGCTTTCCTACAGGGATCATAAAAGCATCATCATCAAGTGTGTGTTTCCCTGGAATAGGGCTTGCTGGGACAGTACTTAAAGATTAGCACCATTCCAATTGAACACCTGTTGCACACAAACACTGTTTGCATGTGCACACACTTGTCTGACGCATGCCATACACTGTCCATTTGACTGTCTGAATAGCTGTCTGTCTTTATTTTGACACCGTTTCCTTGTCTCACATTTGTACAAAGTTGGAGTTGCTCAGAAAAATTGATATCTGTACGAGCAAAATTCAGAAGTGCTTTTCACATTCCCTAAGCGGTTCAATGTTTGCGTGTTTGCAAGTATGCCGGGCGTTTGGTCCGTCTGCTATCTTTTGGTTGTACACAAGCAGCGATGTCAATTCATTTTCCGGGGATGTTTCTAAAGATGTAAGTCACTTATATCGTAGTGGTACACGTCTGAATTGGTGCAGGCAGCGTGGGATCGATTCCCGCTAAGTGACGGTCTTCATATCTGCCCTGCGACTGACTGCCGACCAGTTCAGGGTGTAGTCCGCCTTTTGCCTGAAGCTAGCTGGGTTAGGCTCCAGCTCTCCCGTGACCCTTGTGAGGATAAGGGGCTTGGATAATGGATGGATGGATGTTTCTAAAGATGTGATAATTTGTTGTTAATCATGTTGCTATTGTGTAATGTTGTCATTTGGATTAAAAAGGTTGTGGATGTCGCAGTAGTGTAACTCAAATTGATCGAACAGCTGAGAATAAAAGATTTTTAATGTACTTATGAGTTCATCACCACATTGTATTTGTTTTATTCACATTTACCTGATACACATAGTTTGTATGCTTGGATGTATGATGGTATGATTTCAACTTTGGTTCTTGAACTTCATCCACTTCAAATCCCAGTTCAGGCCTTCCTTGAGAGAGTTAGCATATTTTCTCCGTGGCTGCATGTTTTTTTTTTTCCATATATCCACATTTTAAAAATTTTATTAGGTCAGTGGAAGACACTAATAGGTGTGGGATCGATTCCCGCTCAGTGATGGTGTCGATATCTGCCCTGCGACTGACTGGCGACCAGTTCAGGGTGTAGTCCGCCTTTCGCCCGAAGCTGGATGGAATAGGCTCCAGCTTTCCCGTGACCCTTGTGAGGATAAGCGCCTTGGATAATGACATGGCGTGACACGACTAATAGGTGTCCGTACGCGTGAATGTGGGTGTTGGTGTCTTTGTGGGACAGTGGGCTAGGAACCAGTCCAGGGTGTACTCCACCTCTCGAGCAGAGTCAGCTGGGAGGGGCTGCAGCTCACCCGAGCTCAGGTGTGGACAAGTGTGCGAGAAAATGGATGAATTGAAGTAAATTTAGCAACTCACAAAGCACTTTGCAATGAGACAAACAGGCTGTGTATTTTTATGACCATGGAACGGAGAGAAGAATTTGAAATTATTTAGAGAGAATATCTGTGAATTTTAACGAAAATTTCACTTAGCCAGGTGTAGTCAAAACAAGGACATCGGTTACAAGGATAATGTGTGTGTTTTAACATTTGATTCACTTTTTAAAAGTTGCTAAAAGTTTCCCCTCTGATTTTAACCGCACCTAAGTGTGTTGATTTTTGGGGAAACATTTGCTGAGGTCCGTTGAAAAGTTGCTAAATCTAACCACAAAAAGTTCATCAGTGTTAGACGAGACCAGGGCGCTTGTGTCCGCAAACAACACAGTGCCCCAGTTGGCCAATAAAAAAAGCTGAAGGGTGATAATCACTGGTCATAAAGTTGCCCCCCCACCACCACTGCCACCTTTGTGTCTCTTTTAACTTCTTCCCGGTGTACCCCCCCCCCCACACACACACACCTTTGTGTTTCTTTTAACTTCTTCACCGTGAAGTCCTTCCATTTGGCCAAACTCTCATCAATCACCCTGTCATCGCGCCCTGCTTCTGTTGCCCATCGCCGACCTGCCTGCGGTCCGGCCCATGTATGGGGCGGGCCGTCCGGCAGGGGACCCTCGTGGTTAAATATACTGTACAAGGAAGAATTTCATATGGCAGCAAGTAACCTGCTGAGCAAGTAAGCAATGCCCCGTGCAGCAGAAGAGACAGAGATTGATAGATACTATCAATGTGTATACTGTAATACATGCCTCCATTTTCTTTGCCGCTTATCCTCACGAGGGTCGCGGGGAGTGCTGGAGCCTATCCCAGCTGTCAACGGGCAGGAGGGGGGGTACACCCTGAACTGGTTGCCAGCCAATCGTACAGCGCATTGAGACAAACAGCCACACTCACAATCACACCTTGGGGCAATTTAGAGTCTCCAATTAATGTTGCATGTTTTGGAGATGTGGGAGGAAACCGGAGTACCCGGAGGAAACCCACACAGGCCCCGGGAGAACATGCAAACTCCACACAGCCGGGTCCGGGATCTAATTTCTGGGAATCCATTTTCTTAGCTGCTTATCCTCACAAGGGTCACGGGGAGTGCTGGAACCTATCCTAGCAGTCAACGGGCAGGAAGCAGGGTACACCCTGAACTGGTTGCCAGACAATTGCAAGGCACATGGAGACAGACAACAGTCGCACTCACAATTTACAGTTACAATTAATGGTGCATGTTATGGGGATGTGGGAGGAAACCAGAGTGCCCGGAGGAAACCCACGCAAGCACGGGGAGAACATGCAAACTCCACACAGGAGGGTCCGGGATCAAACTCGGGACCTTTACCAGCTGCCCCACCATGCGGCCCTACTGCAAACATGTACTATACAAAGGCATCCGGGTCATAGTACATAATACACATAATTCACTTCAAAGATGCTTTCATTCATAGCAAATGCAATGCCTTTTACGGGAGGGGTTCGGGTTTAAAACTCTTCATGAGAGCAATTGTATATCATTAAATGAACCAGGTAAACAAAGTCTAAATGTTGTGAAAATACGGCACACCATAAGAAAACAATACTCACAGGTGAAGGAAGTCCTGTCACCTCAAAAAGACCAAAAAGAGGAACCCCACGGTATGATGGCAACAGTTCGACCTCGGAACAGATGTATTTTCATTATTTCCTATGGGGAAAAACACATCAAAACAAACAGTTAAATTTAAAGAAAATATATCACAGGTGTGTTGTGGCAAATTATATAATTCTACCGAATTCTTTTTTTACATCTCTCTGTGACTTGTCTAGGCAGGACAATTAAATGCCCTTCCACTAGATGGCAGAGTGAAGAACTTCAACACAGGTGTCAAACTCCAAGCCCGGGGGCCAGATCCAGCCCGCCACATGATTTTATGTGGCCCGCAAAGGCAAATCCTCTGTGTCAACCTCCATGATTCTTGTGAAAATCAGGACCGACATTTCATATTGAGATATTATAAGCATTTTTGTGGAACCAAATATGAACAATAGTTGGAAAACCCATTAGCCCTGATTTCTACTTCATAAATGAATTGAACGAACCTGCATCCACCTGTAATGAGTCAACAGAATAAATCATCCAATTGGAAGACCCTCGCAAGCACGTTGTACAAATCAACATGCCAGGTATTATTATTTGCATCATTAAATGCTTTCCGATTCCAAGACGTTTTTCTAGTAAGGTCTACTGAAACGCAAACGCACATCTCAGCTAAGTGACAACAATTGCAAGCCTCAGCCTGCATGTGCCAGCGACTGCACACTTTCACAACCTGTGCACCGTCCCACATGAAAATGTGCGGTGTGACTCACGAGCGATGACGACCGTGAATGACCTCAGGCCATTAAACATCAACATCAACAACATCGATAATCTTCAGTAGTGTAAATAACGCTGTCAACACACCAGAAATGTCACTGTCAACGATAACATATGCATATACGTATAGCAAGCTTATATTGTGCATATTCCATACCTGAAACACGTGCAAAAAATATATACCGTAATTTATAATCTGTCCTAAAATAGCAATTTTGTTTCACTTTAACAACTTTTACAAGCAATTATTTTTTTTACCAAGTCCCATCTTTACTATTTAGCTGGATGATAACATACCGTAATTTCCGGCCTCTAAGCAGCGACTTTTTTCACACGCTTTCAACCCTGCGGCTTATGCGGCGATACGGCTAATTCGTACATTTTTCTAACGGCCGTAAGGGGGCACTCGAGCAGAAAAGGTAAGGGTGAGACCAGGGGACTTTTACCAGTATGTTTTTTTTTTAACCGGCCCTGTTAGCACTGTGCTAGTGTGTTACTGCCGCGACTCAGTGATTTTTAACGGTATGGTTTTTTTTAACCGGCTAGCATGAGCGCGGAGCTAGCGTTAGCGCGGAGCTAGCGTGTTTCTGCTGTGTTACTGCCGTGTCTCGGTGATTTAGGTATGTTTTTTTTTTTTTTTTAACCGGCTCTGTTTGTGCTGTGCTACCGTGTTGCTACTGTGTAGCTGCCGCGGCTGTTTTTGTTTTGTTTTTTTAACCGGTATGTTTTTTTTTTTTAACCAGCCCTGTTCGTGCCACCATGTTGTTGCTATGTCAAACTAAATTAATGTTTTAAAACTTTGAAACCTCTTTCTATGTACCGTCTATCTTTGTAAATATCTCGTGTTTCAATGTGGGCACTTGCGGCTTTTACACAGCCGCGACGTATGTATGTACCAAATGGTATTTCCTTTAGAAATGTACTGGGTGAATCTTATAATCACGTGCGCCTTGTAGGCTGGAAATTACTATATATTCATTGCTCCATAGCAGTAAATAAGAATGAAATGACCAAAGCCAGCGTGCACATTTGTAGAGTGCGAGGAGAGCAGAAGCTACTAATGAGACATTCTCTGATGTCAGAAGCTCATAAAAGACTGGACAGGTTCCTGTAAACAAAACACTTCCAAAAGACACCGTGCACCAAGTGTACTGTATATGAGTGTGTATATTTAGATGTGTTGTGTGCGGGGGTGTTTTAACTTTGGCCCTTCTGGATCAGTTTCCTCCGAAAGCCCAAACACATCTTCCGCGCAGCAATTGGCACTTCATCGGTTTACAATTGTGCCGCCCATGAAAGGAGCGGCCAAGCGTGTCCTTGCTTTGAGTTCTCGGGGACGCTACAACGGGGTCATGTTCCAGGGCCACATTTTGGTGGCACGTGGTGGCAAAGTGACGCGGCGTGGCCGAGCCAGGAAAGGACAGCGTCCGCGGGCCAGAGAATCATTTACATGGCTATTAGCTGGGGGGCTCGGATTTCAACTCTCACTCACTATTGTTGTTATCGTATGATAGCGAGACCATGTCCACACAAGCGAGGATACATTTTAAAATTATGATCATTATTATAATTCAATCAGCAGCACGGTGGTGCCAGTGGTTAGAGCATCTGCCACATAGTTCTCAGGACCAGGGTTCAAATCCTGAGCCCTGTGCCTGCTTGGGTTTTCTCCGGCAACTCGGGTTTCCTCCCACATCCCAAAAACATGCGACATTAATTGGAGACTCTTAAATTGCCCCCAGGTGAGATTGTGAGTGCGACTGTTGCCTGTCTCCGTGTGCCCTGCGATTGGCTGGCCACCAGTTCGGGGTGTACCCCGCCTCCTGCAACCTTTGTGAGGATAAGCGGCAGTTGCACTGCCATCTCTTTTTAAAACACAAAAACGCATGATCATGACTTGCCGGTAAGGGAAGATTTGTAAAACATGTGAACGTGTTTTTTTGTCCACTGTACGTGCGAGCAAAGACTTTCACAAGTCATTTAGAAAAAAAAAACAGAGCCTGAAATAACCACCTGAAGGTGTCAACATCAAGATGGCGCCCAGTGCAAGACTTTTCTAGGACTTTGTTTTGACCTTTTGCCTGCATATTCGACATTTAATATCATTACATCATGGCATAAATAATAACACGCACATTTACCTGAGCCAAAAGCGTTAAAGCAAAAAAAAATTAATAAAAAAATAAAATCCACGACAATTTGGAACAGGCTTGTAGAAAATAATTATCTCCCATTTTTCTATTTGGGGATCTGTGATCGGTGAGCTAGCGCCTTTCCCAGCTGCCTTTGATTGCCCGTCAGTCACACGTATACGCAAACTATTCATGCACACATTCATAAATCTTTAGAGCCTTTGATGAAGCGAACATGCATGCATTGGAATCTGGAAGGAAGCCAGAGTAGCCGGAGAAAACCCACGCAAGCAAGGGGACGACATTCACACTTAATGCCGATCGGCCGCAGCTGAGATTCAAATCAATAATCTTGCAAATGTAAGACAGAGATGCAAACTACGGCATCACTATGCAGCATTTATTTATTCATGTATTTATTTGCTTATTTTCTTCACCTTTTCAACACTGTTATGTTAAAGTGCATGTCCACACATAGACCTCAAATGGTGCTCAAGGACCTGCCCTTTTGAGTTAGATGAAAAAAGTGCCGTTCTTGATGCAGCCCTTTTTCCCCTTCATTCAACAGTATTTTTTTAAACGTAAATCTCTGTCATCAATGCCACCCATTTGTATTTTAATATTTGATGGGGCATTTATTAGCGTGCGTGGGAGAATTGTTGGGGTAAATAATGGATACTTTAAATGGTGGCACATGTGTGCTGACTATAATTTGTTGGTTTCATTCTAAACAGTGAGATCCCCATTTGTAAGAGGGTGTGTGCACTTGTGCAACCATGTTACCCCAATTGTTTATTTTTATGTTCCCGCTCTGATTTTTTTAAAAATCTGAATTATATAGGTTTTAGGGTAACCAATTGTGGAAAGAAGTTTATTTATCTTGGTCTTGTTTTTGTATATCACAAAAATATGACATTTGTTAATAGTTAATAGACATTTGTTATATTGCTGACTGTGTTAATTGTCTTAACAAAAATAAATACATTTATTTACAAGTCAAAGCTATGCAACATTTTTTTATGACTTGTATTAATCATTTTAGGACTGTGTACCCTTTTTTTTTAGCCTGAGCACCTGCCCCCCAAAATGTCTGTGCACGTGCCTGTTGTCAGGGAACAATCCTTTTTTTTTCCCCACTTTCCCTCAATGGGGTCATGGCTGAGCTGGTGCCCAGCTGATAGCGAGAGGCAGAATACACTTTAGACTGGTCGCCAGTCAATTGCAGGGCACAGACAGACAGACACGTGTTTACACTCACATTCAGTCCGAGTCAAACTCAAGGCACCGCACTCGCATATTTCTGCGGTCTTACTGCCACGTCTCAGTGATTTTGGTATGGGTTTTTTTTTTCACCATCCATGTTCGTGCTACTGTGTTGTTGCTATGTTAAGCTAAGCTAAGGTATTAAAACTTTGAAAACTCTTTCTGTGTACCGTCTTTCGTTGTAAATGTCTCGTGCTTCAATGTGGATTTCGATGTGGGCACTTGTGGCTTTTACACAGGTGCGGCTTATGTATGTAGCAAAAGGGATTTCCTTTACAATTGTACTGGGTGAGGCTTACAATCTGGTGCGCTCTGTAGGCCGGAAATTGCGGTAATTCTGATTTTGAATATGTTTAGTACGCAATTGCAATAAGGTGTTTCTACATCATACGCGGTAACTAAGATTTCTACCTCCCCGGGAATTAGATGAGAAGCTCTACAAGTGGATTTACTTGTAAAAGGTTGTGTGATGTGAGGGCGCCAACCGCCGCTCATCCCCTTCTGTAACTTCTCAAGACAAACGAATCCATTTATCCATGTCAAATGTCATGACATCACTCAGAAATGCAGCGCGCTCCCACACCCACCTTGATGTCACCTTGAGGCCCCCGGGAAGTATCTGGCGTGGGGGTGGTCCTTGCCGAGAGGGTGTCACATTCTCGAACCTCCCCGAAAGAACAGCGAAATCCTGCCATTGTGTCATAGCTGCCTGCCCACATGCCCGCGCCACTATTTATACCGGAGGAACACAACTGCTGTTATAGGTTCAGTTACAGGGGGCCGCTTCGGACCCCAGCTGCCCGGCCTCCGTTAATCATACCGCGCACAATGAACACGCGAAGTGTCGCTTTCCCTGCTACTGTCCCACTTTTCTCCCGCAATGCGCTTCCAGGATCCATCGCAGCGATTAGCGGGCACAGCTTTGCATGCCCGCCTCCCACGCGGCCTGGCAACTGGTTCCACCCCACACGCTCACAAGTTATTATGCACATAATGATTTGATGCGGAAGTGGAATGCAAATGAAGAGTTTGTTTTCAAAACGAGACGTAGGCATTTTTTTCAGATTTACGAAACTCGCGCAGAAATTATCCAGCTCCAAATGGATAATTTTGCCGCGAGTTTCGTAAATCTGAAAAAAATGCCTATGTCTCGTTTTGAAAACAAACTCTTCAAATGTAGTTGTGAAACCAATTTAATGAGTCAACCATCAAAGTTTCCAAAATGCGTGGGCATTTTTTTATGACCCCAAACTTTCCGACTCCCGGCCAGTACGAATGTTTTATGTTGTGATCGCTTGTTAGGTCGTGTGTGTTACATCGCTTGTTAAAGTGCTGTACAAAAAAAAAAAAAAAATACAAAGTTTACAATATTGAAACAGTATAATGCCAAGACAAAAAAGGAGTAGGAAGAAGTTAAAACCTTGAAAAAAAAAAAAAAAAAAACACCTTTCCTCTCAGTTTAATAATGAGTGTTCAAGTGTTTGACATTGTTGGCCACATCTGCCTCACAGTGAGGTTCATGGTTCAAATCTGAATTCAGGCACATAGATCTATAGATAGATTATATATATATTATCTGCATATATTTAGGATTTTCTGCCCATGTTTGTGTCGGTTTACTCTTGGCACCCCGGCTTGCAACCACATTCCAAAAATAAGGACGTTCTAGGTGTGAATGGGAGTGTGAATACTTTGTCTATATGTGAGTTGTGATTTACTGGCAACCAGTCCAGGGCGCGCCACGTCTCTCGCTAAAAGTCAGCTGGGATCGGCTCCACCTCACCCAATGAGGATAAGTGAAATAGAAAATACATTGATGGATGAATTAGGTAATTGTCAGTCAAACCTTCTGTCGTCCTCAAAAGCCCGAAGACTTAAAAAGGGAAATCAGTGTATCCAATAGGTCATGTAATATGTACTGTACCCTATTTTGACAATGTGATGTTGAATCCTCTCTCATTCAATAGTGTTTTGAGAAGATTTTTATCGACAATTACGAAATTTCAGGGGCGCTGCCATTTTCAGGAGTCACATTACACTCGTGCGCGAATGTGACGTGTAGTGTGGCCGCAACTAAGGCTCGTTTACATGGGACACCATTTATGCCCAGCGCCGAATTCTCGGATTTATCCTCGTCTGATGAAGAATTAGCAGTATCGGTTCATCAGGAAGACGCAGGAATACTTCCATACAGATTTGAACCTGTGGCTATAATTAATGTTGAATATTCGGAAAGTTCTTCGGGCAGAATGCCGCGGACTCTGACTACTCGGAGGCCTACGTGCGACATAAGTGTTTAAAGAAAGGCCCCCGCGAGCTCCGGGCCGGCACCCGCGGATGGTTCTTTGGACGGGAATGACGCGGAGTCTGACGAGTGAGCTGCGGCAGCGGACGGGAATGACATGGAGTCTGATGAGCCAGCGCCGGCGGGGAGCCGCGAGTCAAGCTTCCAGGCCCCAGAGGCCGTGAGCCTTGGATGCCGAAGCTAGGCTAACGCGCCGTAGCGGTGCCAAAAGCGGGCCGTGAGCCGATCTTTGACGACCGGGAAGGCCGTTAGCCGAGCTTCAGCGGCGGCGGAGGCCTTTATCCTAGCTTCGGTGTCCGGGGCTAACAGCCTCCGCCGCCGCTGAGGCTCGGCTCACGGCTTGCCGTCGGAGCTCGCTCGTCAGACTCCGCGTCATCCCGTCCGAAGAACCATCTGCAGCTGCCAGCCCGGAGCTCCGGCGGCCTTTGTTTACGCACTTATGTCCTGCACGTAGGCCTCCGAGTAGTCAGACTCCGCGTCATTCCGCCCGAACAACTATCTGAATATTCAACGTTATTTACAGCCACAGGTTGAAATCTGTATGGAAGTATTCCTCCGTCTTCCTGATCAACCGATACTTCTTTTTTCTTCACCAGATGAGGATAAATCCGAGAAATCAGCGCTGGGCATAAAGGTGTCCTATATAATCGAGCCTTTGGAACGGCACAGTACACATCACATCTGCACACGTAGGTCATGTGACTCGCAAAAATGGCAGCGCCCCTGAAAATTCGTAATTGTCAAGAAAAATCTTCTCAAGACAATATTAAATGAGAGCAGATTTAACATCACATTGTCAAAATAGAGTACATATTACATGACCTATTGGATACACTGTTTATGCAAAGCACTGAATTTCCCCTTTAAATAGAACATGGATTTTTGCTGAAATGTTAGTTTGTCAGCAAATGAATAATCATACAGTTCAAAGGCAGTTACATTTACACATTGTAATGCATTTTAAGGTTGTGTATTTGCATGCAACATTGAACTGTTGTCACATACTGCATTTTGTCAAGCAGATTTGGTATTTTTAGGATGCAAAAATATGTTGAAAGCCTTCTTTAAATTGAAACATCAACATCAACACCAGGTCAAATTACGCCCTCTTTTGTATACATGTGTGTGCGTTCCAGTGAGTCGGTACGTATTTAGAGGCGGCATTATCACTGCCGTGTCTTTTATGAGCATAAAAGCGCTTAGAAAGAGCCGCAGAAACTTGATCCCAAAGAGAGATCGAGCTCATGTCAGTGCGCCACTTTGAGCTTTGTGCTCCCCCAGCCCATGGCGGCACCTCGGGTCACAGTTAAGAAACCAGAGCCGCAAATACAAAACTGAGGCGGAGGGGAACAGAAACTTTGGCATGGCGACTCCTCCCCCAGCGTTGACAACTACATTAGCCAAGTAATTAAAATGGCAGTCCCGTAGCATTTGGAAGGGAACGCAGCCTCCGTGTGTGCCAACCTCTCCATAGTATGTGTGGCATGATGGGACAGTGAGTAGTTCAAATGCAATGTAACGAACAACTTTATTTCACATTGTCATGCACCAATTAGGGCACAGGTGTCAAACTCGAGGCCCGGGGGGCCAGATCCGACCCGCCACATGAATTTATGTGGCCCGCGAAGCCAAATCTAGAGTGTCAATTTCAATTATTCTTGTGAAAATTTCTACAAAAATTTCAAATTGTCGCGTATCACAAATGATAATGTTGAGATATTACAAGCATTTTTTTGTGTTACCAAACATGAATAGTTTAAAAACACATTACCCTTGATTTCTGATTCCAAATTCATGACGTAAATACGATGAGACTATTAAATATTTGTAGGGTTTCACGGTCATAATGGCCCTCTGAGGGAAACCGGAACCACGATGTGGCCCGCGAGAAAAATGGGTTTGACACCCCTGAATTGGGCCTTCAGTGAGCTGGCTGCATAATGCACAATGTTATTCTTGAAAAACCTCTTTCTCTTCTCTTTCCTTCAGTGCAGCGTGTGTGATAATGGCTGCATCGCTATGTACTGTATTTTCCAGTCACGTACACACCTTGACTGTTGACAGTTTTTACACGTCAAATATGATAATCGTGTCATGTAATTTGTTTAATCCGCAGATGAGTGAATGAACGTGAACATGTGCACGGGCACACAGTAAAGTCATTCCACGTGTTGGTCAGTGTCCCCTAGCTCTCATTCAGAAAGTGTCACCCCCTCCTGGTTGTCTCTCTTTTACACATCTTATTTCCAGCACCCTGGCCCGGCGGACCCCTCTGCAGTTGTCGCCGTCAAGCCCCCTTCCCCTGCGACGCTTGTGGCCAATGGGAGGCGAGCGCATGGTGAGCGGGCACCAATCGGGGAACTTTTTCACGCGTATAAAACTTTTGAGAGCAGTTTGCCAAGTTGCACATTCTGTCAGTCCGGGGGCTCCTGGAGGAGAGCAACATCCCAAAGAGAGAGTGAGAGAGTGAGGGGGTCGAGTCAGTGTGAACGCAGAGGGGGGGTTGCCACTTTTTTGCTCCCAAACACCGCACTTCAGGAAAGTGGTGGGTGAATTTCGGGAAAGTGCGCTCGCAGCATCAGAGGAGCTGATGTGAGTATCGCGAAGCATGCGCACTTTTTAACATACTTTTGTGTCCCGAAGCCTCTCCGCTTCAGCCCGGGATGGAGAACGCGCACACCAAAGAGTCGGAGGACGTCCTGGCCTACTTCGGCGTGACCGAGGACAAGGGCCTGTCGCCCGAGCAGTTCAAGAAGAACCTGGACAAGTACGGCTACAACGGTGAGGGGCGAGGGATGGAGGGATAGCAAGGATGCAGCATTAACGGCGGCTGAGCGGAAAGTCAAGGCCACGATGGTGTCATATTTTTAATAGCTAAATGACTGTGAATGTCAGCAGTACTTAACTAATTGTCTGACCATTACACATCATTGAAGGAGGACCAGAATATGAGCAACTCAGCACTTGTTAGATAATGCTCAAGGGTAAAATGAGCTTGCATTGGGTGTCAAGCATCTTGGCCCACAACTGGATTGTGACAGCAAGATGGAACAAGAGGTCACAATTAAGGTCAATTATTAAAGGCGCTACATTTGTATCAAAGCAGTGATAAAGAGGTCGCTGCATCCATATTTATTTCTCATAAAAGTGTCTGCACTATATTTCTCGTATGTTATGTTGTCGAGACTTGTGTCCCTTCAAGGAGCCCAAATGATAAAATTGCAGTAAAATTGCCAAATAGTAATCCAGGCCTGATAATCTCAACAATCTCTCATTCTTCGCCCACAGAGCTGCCAGCGGAGGAGGGTGAGTCTCACTTTCTGTCACATTCACTTTCACCATCAGCGCTGTACGCTTACACTGGCTTCCCACACGCGCTGACAACCGACAGTCGTTCATTTAACACCTGCCTGCGGCTGCTTGGAAATCCGCCACACCGCATGCGCCAATGCAAACAACGAGTTCACTGTTGGCATTGCACTTTTTTAAAAAAATTGATTAACTAACAGATCAATAAACTAACTGGTTGTTGGTGTATGCAAAACGCATGAGCGGTTGACTATCAATTATAATGCGCTCAAAGACGAGGCAAAGTCACGTACCGTACCGTATTTTCTGCACTATAAGGCACCGCATTATAAGGCGCACCGTCGAAGAATGGCCCATTTTAAAACTTTTTTCTTATATAACGTGCACCGCATTATAAGGCGCACCACTTTATAAGCCGAATACAATAGAAGCTACAGTAGAGGCTGGGGTTACGTTATGCATCCATTAGATAGAGCTGCACTATAATGATCCATTTATAAGGTGCACCGGATTATGAGGCACACGGTGGGCTTTTGAGAAAATGAAAGGCTTTCAGGTGCGGCTTATAGTGCGGAAAATACGGTAATCAGTTCTTCATCAACAATCTTTTTTTTTTTTATGTGCCAGAGTCCAATTTAAAGTAAAGACATATTTCAACAGAAACAGATATTGACAAATCGTGCAAAATACAACTCTCCGTCACGCTGAATGCAATTGTTGGGATTAGTGGGATGTTTCTCTTCAACAAACTGGCTCATCTCATCATAGATAAAAGTTTGTAGCTAGTTCATCTGTTTTGATATTTCTATTTCACTTCTATTTGTCGACAAACTTGCATAGTTTTGCACTTGACTGTGCTCCTGTTTTTCCACAGGCTTGTAACTGACCATACCGCAGCTGTATGTTACGACGCAGTGTTGTAAAGTGACACAAGTGTCATGATGTCGGTGTGCGTCGTATCACGCAACTTCGGACGGATACAGTTCTCGTGACGTTGTCCGCGCTTTCCTGGAGACAACATTCCCGAACTTGCAGTTCTTGGAATAGTGGAAGCTCGGCCAATCACTATTCTCACCCACAGTACACGAACTTTGTCTAAATTGTGGCTGGATTTGTCATTACTCCACAGAGCACAGTAGTCTGCTGGCAGCAGCAGGCGAGCCATTCGTAGGTCCTCTGTTAATTGACTAAAAACCCACGATTAGTGATTAGTCAAGCTTTAGATGTAGGGACAATGAAAAAGTTGACTCTTCCAGTCGTTGACTAATCGATTCACCCCCCCCAAGTGCAATGAAGTCATTCAGCAGGTGCAGTGCTTGATTATACTCGATGTAACCTTGTGCATTTCTTCCAGGTAAGAGTATCTGGGAGTTGGTAGTTGAACAGTTTGAGGACCTGCTGGTGCGAATCTTATTGCTGGCCGCCTGCATCTCCTTTGTGAGTATTATTACTTTTCTTTGGACTTCATAACAAGCAATTGTTGCAGTTGAGAGAGGCTGACGTAAGGGTGATTTTGTTCTCGATTATCCATCCATTTTCTTCGCCGCTTATCCTCACGAGGGTCACGGGGAGTGCTGGAGCCTATCCCAGCTGTCAAGGGGCAGGAGGCAGGGTAACACCCTCAACTGGTTGCCAGCCAATCACAGCGCACATAGAGACAAACAGCCGCACTCACAATCACACCTATGGGCAATTTAGTTTCCAGTTAATGTTGCATGTTTTTGGGATGTGGGGGGAAACCAGAGTGCCCGGAGAAAACCCGCACAGGCACGGGGAGAACGTGCAAACTCCACACAGGCAGGTCCGGGATTGAACCCCGGGACCTCGGAACTGTGAGGCCACTTGTTCTCTAATATGTATGATTAAATGCCGAAAAGTAAAGTGGGATTACAGTTGAAAGGCTGAGCACACTCAGAGTATGACATCTATAGGTGTCATTCCACATTTTTAAAGAGTTACACTTTAAATTCTCCGACGCTATGATCAGAAGAGCTTTTGCAAGTTGTACGTCACCATTTACAGAAAGTCAATCTGCAGGTGCAGTACATTCCATTCATATAAAATTACAGTACACATTAGTCTAAATAAGATGAAGGTTTTGAGCTGCAGCATGTCTAACTTCTGTAAACACCGCCTCCAGTTTGCAGTGTCTAAATTATATTAGCGTGCCCTCACTCTCATATCACCTCCTCCCGCCTCTGTTGTTCTCTCCAGAACAGTTTAGCAGAGGGAGGCTGCACACATTGTCTTAATCTCCCATCTCTGCCCTCTGGCCTGCCTACACAGCTGTCACGATGGCCTTAGAAGGCCCGATGGTGCCGGTGTGTATGCATGCGTGTGAGAAAGGCGGGCTGGAAAAAAAAAAAAAAAAAAAAGTGGCCACGTGTGTCTGTGGACATACGCATGGCCGGAGCTTTATTTTAAGAAATTCTCAAGCTGAGAAGAGAAACTGAACCCTTGCATAAAGGTCAGGGATGGAAGGAACGAGGGACGGCTTGCGGCAGCAAGAGATTGGGACCCAGGAGGGTGGCGGGGATTGGGTTGCACAACACCATTGTTTGTTACGATGACAAACGGGGGCAATAGATTCAGAGTCGTGTATGGTTTCTAAGAGAGAGAACAGTAAATACTGGGAAAACACGGCCCCCCCTATTCATACACATGAGAACGTCCTGCCGCTGCGATGTGCACATTTGGAAAGAGTGTGAAAAAAAAATGTACTGGTACCAAAGACGCCGACTACAGTATCATGATAAGACAAAATGACAAGTTTGATTCTACCTAAGACGGGCGTGAGGACTCTTATAGATACGACTTTGCTCCACTGGCCTTCAGCTAATCTGTGTCAATGTCAACATGACAGTGTTCCAAAACACACCCGCGTGTAGTAACACGGGGGCTGACGTGCACAGGAGCACACAAGTGTTGGACCATCAGCGGCAAAGAGCACCGCGAGGACCGAAGAGGTTCCGCATACACGAAATTTGCATGTAACCTGTAAAAAGGAAACAATTAGAAATAACACAAGCATCAGGTAGTCGAGAGCAATTTGGATACAAAATGATTGATTGGTACTGTCAGACTTGAATACAGTATTCGCAATGCTATTCTACATCAATGAAAACTACAATTTGTTTTTTTATGTAATAACCATTTGAGAGGGTCAATTATCATTGCTGTACTGGACAAACTCTTAGACAGGAGTATCTAAATCAGGGGTCACCAACGCGGTGCCCGCGGCCGAATGGTAGCCCGCGAGTACCATATATGACCCCCGCGAGGTATGTTCTAAAGATACCAGAGGCTACAAATTGTTAGTATTATTTGTGTTTTAAATTCTGAATCTGACTTGCTTACATGAATTAAAATTTTAAAACACTTGTAATGTCATTTATTACAATAAATTAAAACAAAAATATTTTATGTACGTGTAAATTTGCCGCAAACAGGTCACGTAGCCCTTCAAACGATCGGTGCTCACAAAGTAGCCCTCAGCCTCAAAAAGGTTGCTGAGCCCTGATCTAAATCATGTGAAGGTACCTCATATGATAGCAAATCTTACCTAAGGAAAATAAGCCAAAAAAATGGCCACAAATAATGTTTTTCATCCCAGAACAGTTAAAAATAAAGCTGATTCTGATTGTACAGTATATAGAAAATTATCCTCTGCACACTATGCACAGATGAACAAAATCAAGAATGTTCCTACAAAATCAACTTTATGACTTTAATTGTAAAACTATGTTGGGGACCAAGTGCATCATTTAGAAACTAATTATAACGGAGCCCATCTACCTTTATCTGCTTGGACAAAAATGTACGAAGGTAACAGAAATTGAACATGTGGTGCCTTGAACTTGAGCTGTGTGTGCGTGTGTCTCTCTTAGGTCCTGGCTTGGTTCGAGGAAGGTGAGGAAACGGTCACAGCCTTCGTTGAGCCTTTTGTCATCCTCCTCATCCTCATTGCCAACGCCATCGTTGGCGTTTGGCAGGTCAGTGACTCACAAAACCGCACCCACTAACAATCGCAGTCTCAAGGACACATACTGTACCTGAAACCCCCCCCCCCCCGAAGGCCGTCTTTTTTACACTCACCTAAATAGACTCGTATTCTTAGTAACAGTCACACATAATAAATTATAAGAGCGGTGTGTTCAGGTCGCAGTCCTTTTGTCCTTTCTCCTTCCAGAGCCGCAGCGAGAGCTTAAAGTTCATGTGAAGCCAGAATGAGCGGCATGACATCGGCAAAGCGACGAGGTGGGGTGACAGGTTAAGCCGAGTTCAGGGAGGTGCAGAGGGGGACGAGTTGTGGAAGCTTGGGAGGGTTTCACACCGGCCTGGCTTGAAGACTACACACTTTGAAAATTGCCTACAGAAGAATGAGCACACTACCGTCCGTGTTTTCATGCAAAGTTTAATGGAGGAGGGGAGGGCATCAATGCTGAAGCAGTCATTTGGAAACTATGCGGTTTCGCACGTAGGGGGTATGAGAATGGAGAGGGAGAGGGCTTTACACTTTGAGGCAATGGGAGGGGGACTCCTGTTTGTATTAATGTATGTATACAGTGCTGCATGGGGAAAAAGGGTTTGCCACCTTACTGATTCTTGGCACTTTTTTTTAACCATATACACATCACTTATACATTTAGGATCATCAATCCACTTTTAATATGTCACAATACACCCCAAGTACAGTGAAGAAAATAAGTATTTGAACACCCTGCTGTATTGCAAGTTCTCCCACTTACAAATCATGGAGGGGTCTGAAATTTTCATCGTAGGTGTGTGGTCCACTGTGGGAGAGATAATATAAAAAGAAAAATACAGAAATCACAATGTATTATTTTTTAATGATTTATTTGTGTGATACAGGTGCAAATAAGTATTTGAACACCTGTCTATCAGCTAGAATTCTGACAGTCAAAGACCCGTTAGTCCGCCTTTAAAAGTCCGCCTCCACTCCATGTATTATCCTCAATCAAATGCACCTGTGCGATGTCGTTAGCTGCATAAAGACACCTGTCCACTCCATACAATCACTAAGACTCAAACTTGGAACATGGGTCATGGCTGGGTCTTTCACACAGCCAGGAAAACCAAGGAGTGGCTCCATAAGAAGCATATCAAGGTTCTGGCGTTGTCTAGCCAGTCTCCAGACCTAAACCCAATTGAAAATATTTGGAGGGAGCTGAAACTCTGTGTTTCTGAGCGACAGCCCAGAAACCTGTCTGATCGAGAGAAGATCTGTGTGGAGGAGTGGGCCAAAATCCCTCCTGTGGTGTGTGCAAACCTGGTGAACAACTACAGGAAACATTTGACCCTTATAATGGCAAACGAAGGCTACTGTACCAAATGTTAACATTGGTTTTCTCAGGTGTTCAAATACTTATTTGCAGTTGTATCACACAAACAAATCATTAAGAAATCATACATTGTGATTTCTGGATTTTTCTTTTTAGATTATCTCTCTCACAGTGGACATGCACCTACAATAAGAATTTCAGACCCCTCCATGATTTCTAAGTGGGAGAACTTGCAATATAGGAAGGTGTTCAAATACTTTTTTTTATTTACTGTAAATACAAAGTGGAATTCCTGAATAACAATGTAACATTAAGAGAGGGGGGGGGAAATCTCGCGATACGGTCGTTTGTTGAAAAATTATGTATTCAAGTTTACTGGCCACCCCCAGGACTGATGTGTTGATGTCAGACAAGGAGACTATAAGACCTAAAAAAGAAATGTATCACCCCATGAGACACAAATATTACAATACTATCCTGTATTACTATAATGATGACACTTGTGTTTTTTCCATAGGAGCGCAACGCAGAGAGTGCCATTGAGGCTCTGAAGGAATATGAGCCCGAAATGGGTAAAGTTTACCGGGCGGACAGGAAGAGTGTGCAGAGAATCAAGGCCAGGGAGATCGTTCCTGGTGACGTGGTGGAGGTCTCTGGTACGTTCCTCGTATTTTTTTCCGAATCTTCCCAGAATTCTTTTTCTGCAACTGACTGAGAATCTAATCCATCTAATGTGCTGATGTCCATCCCGATCAACCTAGACATTTACTACCTTCTTAAATGAACCATGATCACAAGTTATTTACAAACATGTTTTTTGGGGGGGGCAATTTTGTGCACGTGTTTGTAGTTGGTGACAAAGTACCAGCAGACATCAGGATAATCTCCATCAAATCCACAACTCTGCGTGTGGACCAATCCATCCTCACCGGTAGGTGTTTCGTCACACGTGGACACACTTTACAAGGAGGTGTTACCGATTCCCCGCCCCCCATTGTGTCTCCCAGGTGAGTCGGTGAGTGTGATCAAGCACACCGATGCCGTCCCGGACCCCCGAGCCGTCAATCAGGACAAAAAGAACATGTTGTTCTCTGTGAGTGTCGACGTCGCACCTCCTCAGACATTTCACAATAACCCCTGGGATTCAATTAACCTAACAAGTATGTTTTGGTTGGAGGAAGCTGGAGACCGAAGCCAAATGTCAGAACTGAGAGGCAGACGTGAAAAACACGAGTGCACCATTCCGTCCACCATTCCACATGTCCTCATTCTGATTTAAGTTTTGATTGCAAGCTAATACAAGCACACTTGTATCTGCCTTGCAAGGTAAATGTGCCTCCATATTAATACTAAATAGCAAGGTTCTGTTTTAACACCTTAATCCACAGTTCCATCTTGCCCCATCTGTTATTCTTCTACAAAGTTTTAGGGAAATGAGTTTTATATCACAACCATCTACTGTCCTGATCACTATTTTACTGCTGAAATGTCTCCAGTGCAAAGGCTCATTAAAATGAATTCAAACCCTGCTTAGGGCACCAACATCGCTGCTGGAAAGGCCACCGGCATCGCTGTGGCTACCGGCGTCTCCACTGAGATCGGGAAGATCCGTGACCAGATGGCCGCCACTGAGCAGGAAAAGACCCCTCTGCAACAGAAACTGGACGAGTTTGGGGAGCAGCTCTCCAAGGTGGGAGCCCCAAACATTGAACAATCAAGACGCATGCCCAAAGTTTACAAATTGCAGTGGCTGATCCGGTTTAGGATTCTCTGCCTTCCCCAGGTCATTTCACTGATCTGTGTGGCTGTGTGGATCATCAATATTGGCCATTTTAATGACCCAGTCCATGGTGGCTCCTGGTTCCGTGGTGCGATCTACTATTTTAAGATTGCTGTGGCTTTGGCTGTGGCTGCCATCCCTGAAGGTAAGCCCCAGGACTTCCATCTGCTTGCCAATGAAGATTACACACATAACTTATTTGCATTTGAAGTCCACCGTTGAGATAAATACAAGCAATGCACTTCAACATAACTTTACTTTGAACATTAATATGTACTTCCTGCCTGTGACCATCCCAGGTTTACCTGCCGTCATCACCACCTGTCTGGCTCTGGGAACGCGCCGCATGGCCAAGAAGAACGCCATCGTCAGAAGCCTGCCCTCTGTGGAGACCCTGGGCTGCACCTCGGTCATCTGCTCTGACAAAACCGGTACCCTCACCACCAACCAGATGTGTGTGACCAAAGTAGGTTGAAACACATCCCAACAACATACAGTAGAAGAAGAGTATTCGTTTCTCGAGATTTGATGAGATACGGTTTCCTCGCAGATGTTCATTATCGATAAAGTGGATGACGACAATGTCAGTCTTGGTCAATTTGACATCTCTGGTTCAAAGTACACCCCTGAGGGAGAAGTGTAAGTGTATGCATGTACACAGACAGTTTAAAATGACGGGCATTTCCTCAACAGTATCATTTCTTTTTAGCACCCGGAGGGGCATGAGTGTAAAATGCGGCCAGTACGACGGACTGGTTGAGCTGGCAACCATCTGCGCTCTTTGCAATGACTCCTCGCTAGACTACAACGAGGTCAGTACAATGCTTAGGAGACAACAGCTGCAGGAAATTACAAATCAAACCATTTAAAAATGTCTCGCCCCTTTGCAGTCAAAGGGAATTTATGAGAAAGTGGGTGAGGCCACTGAAACAGCTCTGAGTTGCTTGGTGGAGAAGATGAACGTGTTTAACACTGAAGTGCGGAGCCTGTCCAAGGTGGAACGAGCCAATGCTTGCTGCAGTGTAAGCCCACAAAAGTCTCTCAAAGTCTGAAATGTATCAGTTCGCTGAGACACATTAAATCCAAGAATACTGACTAACCTTTCAATTTCTACTTTTCTCCGACAGGTGATCAAGCAACTGATGAAGAAAGAGTTCACACTGGAGTTCTCCAGAGATAGGAAGTCCATGTCAGTGTACTGTTCTCCATCAAAGTCTGGAAAAGCCCCAGTAGGAAACAAGATGTTTGTCAAAGTGAGCAACACATAGAACGCACAAAACTATTGCAGGCTAAACTTTTGTTTGGAGTAGAAGCTGATCAAGTCAAGTAGATGTGTACCTCACATCTTAAGAGACACAGCAAAATAATGCGACTGAACATTGTAACTGTGTAACCAGGGTGCCCCAGAGGGTGTGATTGAGCGTTGCACATACGTCCGCGTGGGCACAAGTCGTCTTCCCTTGACTGGGCCCGTCAAAGATCACATCATGGCAGTCATCAAGGAGTGGGGCACCGGGCGCGACACCCTCCGCTGTTTGGCACTGGCCACCCGTGATTCTCCTCTAAGGAGGGAGGAGATGAACCTGGAGGACTCCACGAGGTTTGCAGAGTATGAGGTGAGTGACAGGCTCTGCTATGATATAATCTGGGACCAAAAAAAAAAATAACATGCTGTACTTTTAGGGATGTATTTGGGTTGATTTCCTCAAATGTACTTTTTTTAAAAAAATACATTTTACGTTGAGATTTATTAGACTAATCTGGACCTTGGGTATTTAATTTCGTGCCATATTGTGTAAACGTGTGGCTTACGGCCATGCTGCCCTGAGAACGCCCGATCTTGTCAGATCTCGGAAGCTAAGCGGGTTTAGCCCTGGTTAGTACTTGGATGGGAGACCGCCTGGGAATACCAGTTGCTGTAAGCTTCTCTCCCCGGCTAAAATGCAGAGGGTTGCGTCAGGAAGGGCATCCAGTATAAAAATGTGTCAAACAAATATGCGTTCATCTGAGATGACACGCTGTGGTGACCCCTAACGGGACAAGCTGAAAGAAAAAGAAGATTGTGTAAACATGTATGGTATGGCCTTAAAACTCTTTCTTTTTGCCTTTGACAACTGAGTTTTACAGATTTAAAACACAGTGTACCAAATTTCCAGGTTTTTGGCTATGGAAAATGTACATTTGTACAAAGACGTCGAGTTATTTTGCAGGCTTACGCTACCACCAGATGTTCCTTTTGAGTTAGAATGACGTTTACAGACTGGAAAAAATACATATATCCAAGTGGTCTTGGAAAAGTACTGTAACTGTACAATCTGATAATTATCGCCAATGGAGTCAATTTGTGCAAAATGTAGCTGTAGGGACAGAAAATGACGACTACAGAACCCAAATACTCTCAGAAAAAGTAAATTTTTTTTCTGACATCTGACTTGTGTCTCTATATTACTTTATGTCATACTCAAGCCAGTTCTACTGGATCCCAATGAGCGACAGTCTACCCAAAATGATGATAAAAGTAACCACTGCGAGAAGCCACTTAATATTTGTGTCTTTTTGTCATCAGACTGACTTGACCTTTGTGGGCTGTGTTGGTATGCTTGACCCTCCGCGTAAGGAAGTCATGAGCTCCATCGAGCTCTGCAGAGCTGCCGGCATTCGGGTCATTATGATCACCGGTCAGTCATCCAGAAGCTCTACCTTAACTTGAGCCTTCTTCTTGAAAAAAAAAAAAATAAACAATCAAGACAAGCCCAATTATTCTGGTTTATTCCCCCCAGGTGACAACAAGGGCACGGCAGTGGCAATCTGTCGCCGCATCGGCATCTTCTCTGAGGATGAGGACGTCACCAGCAAGGCCTTCACCGGTCGTGAGTTTGATGACCTGTCTTCTTATGACCAGAAGAACGCAGTCCGTAAGGCTTGTTGCTTTGCCAGGGTGGAACCATCCCACAAATCGAAAATTGTTGAGTTCCTCCAAGGCTTTGATGAGATCACTGCCATGGTGAGGAGACTAACAACTCCTGAACTCAATAAGGAATCAGCTTTTCAGCTGATCCGTGGAGAAAATTGCCCCCTAACATCTTCTATCTCGACGTCCAGACCGGTGATGGAGTGAATGATGCCCCGGCCTTGAAGAAGGCTGAGATTGGCATCGCCATGGGCTCTGGCACTGCCGTTGCCAAGTCTGCCTCTGAGATGGTCCTGGCTGACGACAACTTTTCTTCCATTGTATCTGCTGTCGAGGAGGGACGAGCTATTTACAACAACATGAAGCAGTTTATCCGCTACCTCATCTCGTCGAACGTAGGCGAGGTTGTCTGGTAAGTACTTGATGGTCATCATAGACGAGCTACTTCATTTTTGGACTTAAAAAATATATTGAGTTCAAAAAGTAAAGAGAGACAGCTGCTCAAATCCTTTTTCATTCCTTCTATTTGGATTTAAAGCAAAGCAGTAGGCTAACACGAATACCAAGAGTGAAGCAGTTAAGTCTAATTGTGTACTACATTCTTTCAGAAGAAAGAAAATTCTGGAACTAACTTGTTCCTGTATTTCTTCAGTATCTTTCTGACTGCAGCCTTGGGCCTACCTGAGGCACTGATTCCAGTTCAGCTGCTTTGGGTCAACCTTGTGACTGATGGGCTTCCTGCCACCGCTTTGGGCTTCAACCCCCCAGATCTCGACATCATGGGAAAAGCCCCTCGATCGCCCAAAGAGCCCTTGATCTCTGGTTGGCTCTTCTTCAGATATCTAGCCATCGGAGGTACAAAATACTGTAGTTCCACTTGCTTCCTCTGGGTGATTAGCAACACATGAAATGTATTTGTAAAAGACCATCGCGTATCCATCAAGTATCCAACAGTTTTTCATGGGACTGAATTGCTGTGTAAAGTCACTTGGGTTATGATAATAAGATCAAGCCAAATTGAAATCTCAACTTCAAAACTGAAGTCAGGGACCAGTAGAGCTCGTGCAAGTGACATCACCATTTTGAAGGCGCCATATTGCCGGTCAAACAGAGCTGCTCGACATTGTGGGAGACATTGAACCGGAGGAGAATATTTACAATACCAGAGACCTGTTGCCCTGTTGGTTGTGACAACAGACGAGACAGATATTCAAAGAGATCATTTGATGGAATTCCATCTGAAAAGACCAAAAAATATCGATGGATTTCGGCAATTAAACATGATGGATGGTGACCAACCAAAATACACACACGGCTGTGTAGTGATCGCTTCATTCCAGGTAGGAATTATTCTTCTCAATTTCAAATTACCAAGACGTATTTATAATGCCAAGTTGGCTCATTTGAGAACATTGCGTATTAAAAAAAAATGCCTGTCGCAGAGATTTACGAAGGTAAAGTGTGGCCACCATCACTTCTATGTAGAATCCGTGTCGACGACTCCGTCCTCTTTTTTTTTTTTCAATCATAGTTAACGAATGCAAGTTTGTGTAAAACCAGGGGTCATTTATTTAAATATTGTTATTTGTATTGCATACTAGCTGAAAAGATTGATGGATTCCGGCAAAAGTAAACATGTCGCTTCAGTGTTCACGAGCCGTCAACCGGTTACTTTGTGGGATTTATTCCTGATTGAGAACAGATCCAGCAACGAAGTATTTATATGCTTCCAGACTTTTATAATGCTTTCAAACGTTTCCGTGTAAATCCTGATGACTTACTCACCAGATCCATATGTAGATCCAGTTGTCCAAGGGAAGCGAATTAACAGTCCAATTTCTTATCGGCGAAAACATCGACTTCGCCATTTAATATGGGTCATCTATGCCGACTTTATCTCATTTTTCCACGTACTTTTGTTTATTTTCACCTTCTAAATGTCTAAGGGTATCGGACAAGACTCTGGGCGTCGTGCTGTAAGACATATTTTCGTGTCGTCTCCAACCGACTTAGCATTGAACAATGCTTTGTTCGAGCGGCAATATGGCGAGGTAAACAAAAGTCATGTGATTTTATGACGTAGGTGCATGAGCTCTTTCGGGAGATATCAAATCGGAACATGATCCAAAATCTCTGTAGTGGGGGACATGACAGACCAATATCAATGTTGGACACAATTAAGAACTAAGTTGAGAGAACAGTATTTAAAATTCTTTGTCCTTGTACCACAATACATTGACTGATTTCTCCAAGTCTTGCAACTAAGTTTCCAAAGCACCTCCATTTATGCTGTCACCATGGTAACACCTCAGTCTTGACTTGCTAAAATGCTAAGAGCAACCTTGTATGTAAAAAAATCCAAATGTTTTGCAGGCTACGTTGGCGCTGCAACTGTTGCAGCAGCTGCTTGGTGGTTCCTGTATTGCGAGGACGGCCCGTTGGTCTCATTCCATCAGCTGGTTAGTGTTTGTTACTGTGGAGTATTCTACCTGAGGAAAATATAGCGCGCCGTCTTGTACCCAACCTTTGAGTACAGACACCAAGGATTCTACCAAATAATGATTTTGAATCCTTGTCGCCTTTGTCTTTAGTCACACTTCATGCAGTGCAGTGACGACAACGAGGATTTTGCTGGGATCCACTGTCATGTGTTTGAGGCTTCTCCTCCAATGACCATGGCCCTGTCTGTGCTGGTCACGATTGAGATGTGCAACGCTCTAAACAGGTGGGACTAATGAAACATTGGCTATACCGAGTGGAAAATAGTACAGTGTTCACCTGATTGCTGTTTTTGTGTTCCAGCCAAAGCCCTGTCCCATATAAAAGTAATTGCCTTGGCGACAATTTGTGGCATCTTGGTGTTAAGGAACTATGTTGAAGTGAGTTACGGAGATTCATTTGGACAAAAGTAGTGATTTGCCACCATTTTCTGGCATCTATAGGCAATTGGAAACCTATTTAGGAGGGGCATCAATGACTTGCGGCGGATTTTTGGTAATCGTGGGAGGGCTTAATCCCTATCCCTAGCGAATAGCTGGCCAAGAATGTACGTTCATAACATTATTTTACTTCTTGCCACAGAAGGATTTTAACTGTTGATGCCAAATACAGTACAATATTAAAATGCTGCAATCTTGAACATATTAATCATTCAATTAAGTGAATATTTCTCTCCCAAATAGCATTGTTTTTGGTAAGGCATCATTTCTGATGCAACTCTTTCATTTGGCTCCTATTAGATTGTTTGAGTGCCATTACATTTAACAGTTTTCCCCATGCAAAGAATTAAAACAACACCAGAAACTTATTACCATAATGTGTCTGTTTTGTTAATGTATATCATTTTTTAACACATTTGTTTTCCTCCTTTGTCCGACACTGTCACGGTTCAAGTGAATATATTATATATATATTATAAATATATGCAGAGACAGACAGAGAGAGAAGGAGAGAGAGAGAGAGCAAGAGAGTGAGAGAGAGAGAGAGAGAGAGAGAGCGATAGATAGGCCTATTAATTCAGACTTTATACATTATATTAGAATCTTATACTGTACTGCATATGGAAAGGCATAGTTCCAATATGTTATCAACTGAGATCCAAGTCCCTCTCTCTTTCTGCTCACAGCTTGTCTGAAAACCAGTCCCTGATGCGCATGCCTCCTTGGAGCAACGTCTGGCTGGTCGCTGCCATGACCCTCTCCATGTCCCTTCACTTCATGATCATCTACGTGGACCCCCTTCCCGTGAGTCGGACTGCCTGCTCTACTGAATCTGTTTTTCACCTCCCACCTATGTGTCCTCATTCATATTTCCATATTTTAAATACTGTAGTCCAAGAGGAGGATGATGATGATGATGGACAAATTATGATGTGAGGGGCAATTTAGCTTTACATTCCATCTTTCCAGTTGTAACTTTTGGCCTTTATGTTCTCCCTGTTCCTTTGGATCCAATTTTTTGGAGATCATGATTGTTCACAGAACATAGTTCATTGTAAAAAAAAGTAACATACTGTACTGTGCATTGCTTTGTGTGACTAACCAATATGTACAATAATTCTGGTTTCCAGTAAACATACTTTATGTGGCTTGTGTAGATGATCTTCAAGCTCACTCACTTGACTGTGGAGCAGTGGGTTGTGGTATTGAAGCTTTCCTTCCCAGTTATTCTAATTGATGAGGTCCTCAAGTTTGTGGCTCGCACATATCTGGAGGGTAGGTCTATCATTTTTCTTTGCATTTTGTTGATATTTTACATATAAAAAGAGAACACAAGTACAGGTTCATGTTATGTATAACAGTATCTGGTGTCTGTTGATGACTTGTATGATTTCCTTGTCTCAGCTGTTTTTTCCCCATTCATAATTCAATCAAAATGCATAAAAATGATTACCACCTAATTAATGTTAATGTATTAAAAACCCTTAACCTCCTCCTCCTTACTTTTTAAACACTTCCAAATGCTTCCTATGATTAAATCTAATTTTCCTCTCCTTGAATGCTTTTTTTTTAACTGTTCCGCTCTTACGATCCAGTCTAAACCTGCCTCCTCCTCCTCCATCTCCAAATAACAAGACAAGGTGTTCCCACTGATCCAAGGTTTCAGCAATTTTTTTTGCATTATGCATGTTTTAAAGTTTAACAATAGGCTTCAAGTTATTCATGTTGCTGCTATGCATCATGCAAAGTACTGTGCAGTTGACATCTAAATTGCAATCTTGAATTGTCAGCGAAGGTTATTAAACTTCATTTGATTAATGCTTGTTACACTGACTGCACAATTAATCAACCTTATTGTATTAAGCCAACAATGTATGAAACATTTTAATTTTACAATTTTATATTGGTATTGGAAAAGCATGTAATACAATGGCTAAGTTCCTCAGCTCCGCTAGAAAATGGCCACCACGAAGGCACAACAACACTGCTACTTATAACAACATTTTTGGGACTCAGATCGCAAATACTTAGTCGTTTAAATTTGTCCTCAATATAAAGGAATGAGGATTTTGGAGAGACAATAACTTCACATCTAGTGCAAGCGTGAAGTTGGTGTTTGAAAACATCGGTAGCATTGATGATATTCCTCATCAGTACAGAGAATGCCAAACATTTAAACAATAAAAAAAAAAAAAAATTATATCCCTTGAATCAGCATGTTCACATTAGTTATAGAGTTGAAGCCCAAGTGCAAATGTGCAGCTTCAGAGAGCTTTGAACTATGACAACAGCATCTTGTTAGGAATGGGCGTAATGAGTCGATAAATTGATCACTAAGCAATCAACAAGCCAATTGCAATCAATTGATGATCCCTCTTGCGTTGAAGCAACTGAGGTAAAAATGGAGTCCACTCTTTGGCTGCGACCAGCAAATACTGTGTTGATGCAGTACATCAAACTCAATATTAAAAAGTCAACACAACCTTGTACATTTGCCAGGCGCTTGTGATATATATATATATATATAAAAATAAATCAAGATCGACCATTTCTAAACTTTTTGCAACATTGTTCTGAAAGTATATTAAATATTTCTGAGAGACGAATTCAAAACAAACTGAGAAAATGTGGTTGCACAAGTGTACACACAATCCTGATAAGGTGGTTGCACAGTATACACACCTCCCGTAAAAGGGATGTGGCTGTGTTCATAGTCAGTCATATGACTACATTAACCAGTTACATGACTACTTTTTATATCCACTGTAAGTTTGGCCTCTGAAGAAATAGGAAATCAGAACATTGTGATGAGAGATTCTTTTCTGGTTAAAAAACAAAAAAACATTGTGGATCAAGACAATTTTGTCATATGCCCATTCCTAAGTCATTGCACACATATACAACAAATTTAAATCCTCTTGCATGGCAAAAGGGAATACAGTGTTGTTTTTTAATCGTTCTCAACTGATGACCTTTTGTCTGCCGATGCAGGTAAAGTCTAAAGACGAAGTTCAACAACGCTGAGCCGACACAGAGCGAAAAAGAGCGGACAAAAGAGGCAAAGCGCTCCCAACGAAAGAGACAGAGAGTGCGCGCCAACTATCACTTGGCGTGATCTGATAGAACAGAACACACATAAGCCATCTGAAAATACACCAAACTGCAAATGTTTTTTTTCCTGTGTATGTACTGAAATTAATATATATGTCTGAGTTAATTATTATAATTATAAAGTGTTCTATTCTTAAAGAATAAAGATATTTAAGGAAGGTTGGATAGCAGTGTTTAGTTTTTGTGTATTCTTAATTATTTTCATTTTGGAATTGAGCAGGGAAAAGAAAATACAAGGTACACAAAATGAAAGTTTCTGTAGTAAAGTTTATTGCTCCTTTTTTGACATATGGCCATAATGTTTTCATTATGTTTTATACTTCAATACAATGTTGAAACTAACATTTGAAGATACTTCTTCAAATAGTGTTTTTTGACAAAGAAAAAAAAAAGATAAAACACAAAACAAAATGTTAAATATTTAAAATAAGCGTGTGAGTAATGACCATCATCTGTTGAAAATGAAGATTTGGTTAAAAGGAGAGAAATAAACAATGCAAAGCAACGACACAAATTAGCAAATTTTAAGAAAACGCACGACTCACAGTTACCGAAAATCAACTTCATGAACGGTTATTGCGTTATGTCCTGTTTCAAAAGAAACTTGAAAGATGGTTGCAAAATGTTTACATGCGACAATAGTAATGTCCGAAGGTTACACAACATTTACAGAGTTCCTGCTCGTTTTGCCACCGGACATACTTTAGCTTTCTAGCACTGCTGAGCCGCCTGGAAGCTCACCACCTCAGAGTTCGATGATCACGGGGGTAAGGTGGAGAAATGCCGCTAACTTCTCCGACTCTTTAGTGTCAAAACCCTTTGAGATTTTATATGAGGATGAATTATGAATGTTTGGGTGAACATTTAGCGCTCTTGTGCGGTTTAGTGTGAGACTGCACTTTCACTATGGTCAGCAAAATTACATGCGCAAACAATAGCAGCTCCCATTTTCTTGGTCACTTTAAAACAGTGCTCGTTCCACATGTTTGTTCTTACTTGAGCTTCATTGGTCGTTCTTTTGCCTTGGTCAGTGCTTTATGCCTGCAGTGGCAGACTCAGGAGGCTTCTGCAGGTGAAGGATCCGCATCGCTGATTCCCTCCCCCAGGATCTCCCTGACTTGTTCGAGAGATTCCGCCTGCCGTATTAACTCCAGTTTTACCTAAGACAAGAGAGAGCAGTGTCAAATATGATAGTTATAATCACCTCTTTATAACTCTAGTGCAGTGATTCCTAGCCACAGTGCCACAAGATTATCCAATTTCAGATTTCACAGATATTTATGTGTGCGTGTGTCTCAGGATAGATAGATAGATAGATAGATAGATAGATAGATAGATAGATAGATAGATAGATAGATGGATAGATGGATAGATGGATAGATAGATAGATAGATAGATAGATAGATAGATAGATAGATAGATAGATAGATATAGATAGATAGAGATAGATGGATAGATGGATAGATGGATAGATGGATAGATAGATAGATAGATAGATAGATAGATAGATAGATAGATAGATAGATAGATAGATAGATAGATAGATAGATAGATAGATAATGTACAATGAGTGACATTTTTTGTGCTGTGTTGTGTTGTGGTGCTGTGCTGTGTGGTTTTTCGAAGATGAAATATGTGACATGTTTCAATAAAAGGTTGGAGAAGCACCGCTCTAGTAGACGGGCTTCCATCAGCGCAGTGCACTTCTTACTTGCAGTGACTGAGAGAGCTGGACAAAGTCTCTCTGGACAGTCTGGCTGGTGTCGACCTGAGAGCGCAAGCTGATCACTTGGCTGCGCAGCTCCAGACACTGCTGATGCAAGGCCACCTGTCAAACAGATTAAAGTCCAGATAAATTTCCCAGAGGGCATTCGCAAACACAACGTTTCACAACCATGCTGTGGCTACCCACAACGATAAAGGAGGAGCAGGCAAATGTTTTACGTACATCTCAACAAATTAGAATATGGTTACATTTATTTCAGTGCCCATATATTATGTGCATTCATTAAACACTTGGGGGAAAAAAAACATGATTTGCAGATCAAATTCCAGTCTAATTACTAGATTAAAAGTCATCATTTTTTTCTTGATCGTTTCATACTATAGTAATTTCCAGAGATTTGTTTGATGTAAGATGTAATAAAAATCATTAAGTATTTCATTGGGAGTTTTTGGGGTGCATCTCTATATTCATACGTCCATTTTCTGAGGTCCTTATCCTCACAAGGGTTGCAGCAGTGCTGGAGCCTATCCCGGCTGTCAACGGGCAGGAGGTAGGGTACACCCTGAACTGGTTGCCAGCCAATCGCAGGCCACATAGAGACAAACAACACTCACACTCACAATCACACCTCGGGGCAATTTAGAGTGTCTAATTAATGTTGCGTGTTTTGGGGATGTGGGAGGAAACCGGAGTACCAGGAGGAAACCCATACAGGCATGGGGGAAACATGCAAATTCCACATAAGGGAGGCCGGGATTTTAACCCCGCTCCACAGAACTGTGAGGCCAACGCTCTAACTAGTTGCTCCACCGTGCTTCCCGTGCATCACTATGAGTTACATTTTTTAAAATGGAACTACCTAACTAAATTGAGCTTTCGACATTTAATTTTATTAAAGTGACACATACTGCAGACCACTGTAGCTTTACTGAGGTTGTAGTTTGCGGTATTTTATAAATATACTGGATCCAATAGCGTCTACTGTGCTATATTGCCATATTTAGGTATATAAAAGACGCAAAAAAATGAACAACGTATTACCTGTATGAATAGAGAATACAACCATAATAAAACAATGTGAAATTCTTCTCTAGGCGTGTCATTCAAAATCAAGCGTTATTGTCTTGGAAAATGAAGGTTTTGTATTGAATCTCTTCAAATTGTGTGGGTGTATGATGTGAGTCGCCCCCCCTCATACAGAGGACAGAGGAAGTGGACTCACATTATCAGCATTGAGGACTTTGTTGTTGCCCTGCACATGAGAGAGCGCCACCCGCAGGGCCTCGAGTTCAGTGCGGCAGGCCAAGAGATCGGCCTGGAACTGGTCTTTCTGGGCCTGGATCCTCTCTGTCTCAGTTTTTAAACTGGAAAACTGCACTGTGTAACACAATTACAAAAAAAAGTGTTTTTTTTTTTTTTACTTATATGATGTGAATAGGTGAAGACATGTCTAATCTTAAAATATCTGGCGAGAAGTGGGCAGGTAATTTTAGTCACTTATTCTTGAGTTTTAGGTAACTGCACAGCATAATCAAAGGAAAAAAAAGTCAACGTATTTTAAATGAATACTGTTTTTCATAAACCCACCTTCCAGAATTTCTGAAGTGGTTCCACGTGTGAGGAGATGGAAAAAAAAAAAAGAAAAAAGAATTCGATATGTGTCAGTCCAGTGCAAAATATCAATTGCAATTTAAAACACACACACACACACACACACACACACACACACACACACACACACACAGACAAATGACAACCATCCTATCACAAACCATTTTCCTCGGCCCGGATTTCAAGTTGGTCCTTCAGGTTGACAATCTCAATACGGAGGCGCTCCTCACAGTGCGCTGCCTGCTGGTTACATTGAAAGCAACAGTCAACTGTCACGCCACTATTGACACATCACTTACTTGAATTCTCTAACTGAAAAAAAATGAATGAATAACACATTTAACAACCTTACTTGCCCAGGTATAAAAGAGCAATACTGTCATCTAGTGGAGATTTATTATTCCTTGTTGCTGTAATGAATAAAGTCTTGTGATATTGAATCAGGTTTACTGCTCAGATTGTACGAAGCAGCTAAATGAAATACAATGGGTAATGATGTTTTAGGAAATGGCATCTGCGGGACGTTTTTGTAAAAAGGAATACTGCACCTGCAGTGATCCTGCAAGCGATGAGGTGGAGCCCGCTCCCTCATCTTCAACCGTCTCTCCTTTCAACCTGGACAGCTCGATGCACACCTTCCTCTGGGACACGGACAGCTCTGACTGGATGCACACACAAACATCACACACATGGAATTCTGAACATATACAACACACAAACAACCAGTGTGCAATTTGTTAAGAGTCAACATTCAGACTCTTGGTGAAAAATGGGAGCATCGGGGATACGTGGCCCACATTCGCTCAAAATCGTTACTCACCAATCGACTCTGGACTGCAGTTTGTGACTGGCTGAGAGATTTCTGTAATTCCTGAAGAAGGGCCTCTGAAGACTGGACCTGTGACTGGAGCACCGATACCTGAAAACACGCACACACACAAATGCCATACCAGCATATGTAAATTTTCCACTAATGTGCACGTAGAACATGTCTCTCTGCTTGTGTTGTACCTGTTTGTGCGTGTGGTTGGTCTGTGTGTCCAGTTCTTTCTCTAGTTCCTCCTTTGCTTCCACAAGCTGAGTCACCTCCAATCTCAATTCTGACACCTGTCCAATATACATCTGATTTTAAACTTCAACAAAATTACACTGATTTCTATTCAAACAGTGTCAACTTAACACTTTGTTACACATATTGGGTGTCAAATGCTACACTATTTAGGACAATACTTTGCGTGTAGGGTTTGCATGTTGGGTCTCATTCAATACTCAATTTATGGATTGTATTTTTTTTAACCATAACAAATACTTTTGTCCATACAACGTACAGAGCACATTCATATGTACTTGTTTTTAAAGGTCCACTGTCATGAAATACACGATTTTTAGTATGTTATTAATGAAAAAACGGGAGCTGGTATGGACCCATTCGTTTTTTCACCACAAAACATGATTTGGACGTTTATGGCTTTTTGTAACTCCCACTATGAAAATCCTCTCGAGGGATATGTTTTTGAGAAGCAGGAAGTGACGTTAGTAGTGGACGCCCACTCAGGCAGTCTCGTACGTTTCTACTAGTTTTACCTGGGGTAAGGTAGCTCTTTGTTCCTTTGTGTAATCCAAAATCCCGCCTCGTTGTATTGCTCGATATTGCTTGAACCCTCTGAAGGATGGATTCGCTCTTCATACTTTTTCAAAAGACCTGGTTTGTCGTGAAAAATGGATTGCACAGGTGCAATAATAGTTGGGGGGTGGGCGCGTAATCCGGAAGTCAGGGGTGCTAAATGTGTTGATGTGCCACCCCGGCTGAAGCCGTGATCGGTGGCCCGGCACCGCGACAAGCCACCACAGCGGCGCCGGCCCGCGGTGTCTCATCTCAACCGTGGAGGTGAATTGGACGGTGGGGCAGTTTGATGGCGGCGCCGTCGTCGCTCGCGGGCGGCGTTGTTTATCACCGCTGCGGAGGTGGAGCAGACAGGGAGGCGGTTTGGCATGCCGTCATCGTCGCCCGTGGGCGTCGTCGGCGTTGCTCGCGGCCGCCATTGTTCATCACCATCGCGGAGGTGGATCGAGCGGGGAGGTGATTTGGCCGCGTGCGGTTTGGCCGTGATCCACATATCATCCAAACGTGTTTCGAAATGATAGGGTAATATTTCCCCGGTCACTTCACTCAGTCTTCGAAAAGAGCTTGCGTGTCAGAAGCGGCGTCGGAAAAATCCGAAAATCTCTGTTGTTCGTCTCCCATAGTAAGTGACACAGCGTGTTTTCAATGGCAAATGTCCCAATGTGACGTCACAGACAGATGATGCAGCCAATATAGCTACCACTTGAATGTCAAATGAGACTTCTGCAACTTTGCGCATGGATAATACGCTCTCCGCTCATGTTTATTTTTTCGTATAGACATTGAAGTTAATAATGTTATATGTATTTTTCATTACAATATCTATTTTAGAATGTTTATAGGCATGACACTTGACCTTTCATCAATGGGGACGAGCGTATATGAAACCCCACCTGACAATTGAGTGCCTCCCAGTCACTATGGGTGACAAGTCGGTGGCCAGCTGGAGGCAGGTAGATGGCTTCCGGCACCAGAGTTCCTGTCGAGGCCAAAGACTCTGTGTCTTCCTGATTGTGGAGCTTTCTAGGTAGAGAGGGTGTGTCTATGGAGAACGAGGACAACGAGGCCGAATCGCAGTTCCGCAGTGAAAAATATCCTTCTGTGTTAGTGGGTGGCGCATCTCCCTCGGGTACAAGTTCAGACTCTGTTGGTTGGAAGTTTAACCTGTTCGGTGACGTCTGGGAGTCATTGCTGGTGACCTCTGCATCCATTTTGCCCTTCTTTCCACTCCCCTATTGGATGGAGATGAACCAATAGCGCGATAAATTTCATGAAGTTTAACATGACACAGTAAATAAACAATGTCGAGCTAACCTGATTGTGGCCACCACTAGCTCTCCTCCCCTCGAGAAGCACAGCTATCCTGGCCTCATACTGGGCTGCCGTCTCTGTAAAGACATCATGAAATAATGATAAAATAAACTTTATCCACCAGGGAGATGAGCTCTGTTCACAGTGGGCTAATCTCATTTATAGGACCTCTCTTGTATCAAGGTCTTTCTATCTTTATTGCGGTTTTTTGTTTCATGGGCTCACCGGGCTCTAAAATGCTGTCACATAAAGCAGCCATCCATTTTCTATAACACTTGTCTCATAAGGGGAATAGGAGTGTGTGTGTGTTGGTGGGGGGGGGGGATGAGCTCACCCTGTTGACTTTGGGCGAGCAGCGGGAAAAGCCTTAGAGTGGTCACCAGCCAATTTCAGGACCATTCGCACTCACAATAAAAACAAGAAAAAATCTAGAGGGGGGTCAGGAACATGTGGCTCGCGAGCCATATCTGGCACTTTTGATGTTGCATATGGCTTGCAGAGCCCTCGTCACTACATAACGTACGATTCTATATCCGTCCCATAGGCAACGCAAATGAGCAGAGACAGTTTGTCCAAGTGGGCTTGCCGTAGCTCACCGTAGCAGTCGTCGTGCGCAGACGCAGAAGGGTCCAAAACGCAGAACAGGTAGCAACAAGATCGCTCAAAAAAAAAAGAAGAAGATGGCGAGTTCTCCAGTTTTGGGTGAGACTGGGCAGCCATTCACAGACGGAGGAGGAGGAGGAGGAAGAGGCCGAAGTCGAAGTATTCGTGCCTGATGTTGCCAATGAACTTTTTGACAATTTTTCGCATAAAGACAAGATCATCAAAGGAATAAAAGACATGCTATTGTTGGCAAGAAGTGCTCACCATCGTATCATCATGGCGGCAAATCAAATCGATTAGCGGATGGAAGCAAAATCTGACGACGTACGAAACAGACGAAAAAGCCAGCAGCAGAACCACAAGTCGCATTCATGGTAAGAACCACTTTTGTCGTCTTTGGTTAGCAACATCATAACAATGTTATTGCAAAGAATTCAGAGACTTGTTGTACTCAGAAAGTGTTGCTTCTACATAAATGCTCAAATACACCTGGATTTCGTTTTTCAAATATTGTGTGGATCTTTTGAAATGACATTTTGGCATTTATGGCTCTCTCAGCCTCAAAGGTTGCCGACCCCTGATCTAGAGTCTTCAATTCACCTGAGATATATTGCATGTATTTTATTTTAATATGGGCAGCCTTTATTTTTTTTCCTCATAATATCCATTTATTCTTGCATTTACTGTTTGTCAAACAAAATTGCATATGTGTCTCTACTTTTTGACTTTAGTTCAATTCTGTTTAGCCTGGGAACATTTAAAAAGCGATCCACAAACCTGTATTGGGCTCAAGGCTTAAAAAAAATTATTGTGTCGTACATTTGTTTCTCTGTCAAATAAGTGGGGCGTGTAACCACAGCTAATGACAAATAAACACTGCACTGACCCCTGAGAGCCTCCTGAAGGGACTGGATCTCTTGATCACATTGTTTTTGCAGCTCTGCCAGTTCTTCCCGTTTGCTCAGTTCACAGATGGTCGCCACACCCTGCCAGTGTTCAACCTGAGCTTGATACTCGGCCAGTTTGGCCTGAAGGATGGCGTCTGTAAAATGACAAACAGGTGTTGTTGATGCTTTGGAAGTGGTGACGTCAGTCAGTCAAGATGGGATCAAAGAAGAAACTGTTTCATGGGTGAAATAAACATGAGTAAAACATCGACTGAGCGATGTTACCTAATGTGTTTTTTCTTTCTAAGACAATCTTCAAATAAGGACTGAGTAAATGGGGAATCTCAGGAATGGAGGCTATGCATATAAACCAGGTGATTGAGAATGGATGGAAATACACAAAAAAAAAATCACCCATCCATTTTTATGACGCCTGAGCTGAAGGCTACCCTAGTGGACTAAGAACATTGCGGAGTCTTCAATAAACATGATATACTGTACATCCTTCTACATTGTGGGTGGAAGCTGAAGTTCCCAGAGAAAAGCCACACAAGCACAAACACCAAAACTCAGAACTGTAATCGTTCCAACCACAAGTCTAGCATGCTCGTGCTAATGCAAAAAACAAGTTTAGTATTTTATTGAAATATGGGCTGGAACAATAATAGTAACCATATACAAGAATTGGTATATTTGTTCTGCTATGGCCTGGAGGACACTCATGAAGACAAAGGGTGAACACAGCTTGGGTTTCCTGCCAATTTATCAGCTTGGCTGACTGTATTGTTTCGGTTTTGCACTGCTTGTTTGATTCTGTCTGACGATTAACAAAAAATCATTTCCTCCTGCTTCATTATAATAATCAGATCTTTCCTACCTTTTGAAAATTTGCAAGTGGTAGCAGATGCACTGAAATTTAATCATGCAGATATAGCGGACCCCCACTATTGGCAGGGGATTGGCTAATTAGCAGTCATTGCACTTAATTATTATGTTTTTAAAACCATAAAGTTCTTGAACAGGCTCCCAATAAGAATTTTTAGGGTTGTTTCCCCTCCCTGAAAGAATTGAAAACAAAAAGGAAAAAAAAGGAAAAAAAGCATGAAAATTGTTTAAAAACGGGGAGGGAAATTTTATTTTATTTTATTTAATTCAAAGGTGAATACACAGGTACACAATTGTACCACAGCGCTCCACTGTAAATAATTTCTCAAAATTAAGATGGGTTTAGCACAATTTGGACAGCTTTTTCTATTAATGCTTTTTTAATCACGGCATTTTAAATCACTGTCCGGTTCTCCCAGGACTGCTCTGCAATACTGTCACATACAATCTTTCATGCATTATTGTAACTTTATTTGATGGCCATTGCATGCATACACGTACATAGTTATACACATATACGTTTTAAATACACACATATGCATAGATTCATACATAGGATCTTATACGGCTAGTACTATTTCACTAGTGCGACGTTACTGTACTTTAATTAATAGCTTATTACTGTTACTAGTAGCAGTAGTAGTGCTTTACATAGTTTTAGGATACTATGAAATTAATACATGTCATCAAAAAGATATACGAGATGGCCATATCAACAACGACAGAGTAAGTAAAATTTGACAGGCTAATAAGGCTAAAGGCTAGCCTTAAAAATAAGAGGTCGTAATTTCAAAACGCATATGTTACAACGGCAGTACTTTTGATATGTGACGTAAATATTTGTATGATAGCACGAATTTCCTCTTCTGAAAATCTCTGATACGTCAGATAATCGACCAAGTTCACACATCAGTGGGGGGGAAAAGTCGAGTGAAGAGTGACATCACGAGCTAGTGATGCTAAAGGCTAACTCTGACAGGTTGCTGTTTCAACAGGTTTCACTCAGACAAGTAACAAGTTCGTTTGTACTCACGACGATGGGTTCATGTCCATCCACCCCACTTGCACGCGAGACATTCTACACGTCCCATGCACTTTTCTTCTTTTTTTTTTTAATTTGGGTTTACCTGTGTCTTCTCTCTTTGAGCTCATCCTTTGTTCAGACAACTCCATCAATAGAAGAACAAGAAGTGTCACAAACACAGCCAAAGGGACGATGGACTTGCGCAAGGCATTTTAACAAACACCAAGAATTTTGGTGTGGAAACCCTCCCGAGCAGAGCGTCAAATTCAGGAAACAACTTTCCCCGGTCTAAGCCTGCGGAAATCGCCTCAACCTCCTTCCTGTGTCCACCTCGCTCGCTCACTCGCTCTCGCTCTCTCTTTGGGTGGAACTTTGCTGCCCTGTGCCAACACTAAACAGGACGTTGTAGAATTGAGAATTTAAAAAAAGAGGGAAAAAAAAAAGTCTAAACACATTTTAGTATATAGTATATTCTGAATCATGTGTACGTAAATGAGGGCGATTGCATGTTTTCTGCCGTGTACGTTATACACCAGTGTACTTTAAATATTTTGTACAAATTTAACAAATACAGTAACTGTTCAAAAGAGCTGTGTATAATCTGACGAGTGACAGATTTAGTTTTTTTTTTAAAAAATACTGCATATAGTTGATCTAAATAATTTTCATTTTTAGTTTGGTTTTATAATTAATTATAATTTTAGGATAGGCTCCGTTGTATCTATGCCCGGAATAAGAATAAGCCATGGAAAATGAAAAAAATATTCTTGAAAGTAAAATCACAATTTTTTATAGAACACTTAAGCAGATTAACCAAAGTGCGATACATGAATACAAAAAACTGAACCACAATAATCGTTGCATCAGACTTCATATTCTAACTTTCTGAGACACTGAATAAGGGATTTTCATGAATTGTTGTCACAATTAAAATAAACCTTTGAAATATAGCAGTTAGAATATAATACACATTTTATTTTTTCAATGGAATTCATATTGTAGTTACATGACCAGAACCTGAACAGTAGAAACTCTCATTCCAATCTACCATAAAAACATCTCACCAATTTCCAATGGCTATTACGTCATCTAGAATTTGTGGCCATATATTCTAACCTTTGGGACTTTTGAGGCAGTTGTTTTTGAAACATAAGAAATAGTCCTAACTTATCGAGAGAAGAGAAAGTTCTGAACAGAAATCCTGAAGACAAAGGAAAAGCTTTGTAAATTGGACATTTTATTTCTTTTAGTTTCAATGTTTTTAAGAAATTGTGGAAATGTGTAAATTTGAAAACCACAATATTTAAACCTAAAAAAAATTTTGATTTTCTTAGTCTGCATGTATTTTTGCCATTCTATGTTTAAAGTGAAATTGATATCACCTCCTGCCATTAATTCTGGAAATTGAAGACAGAACTCAATAAAATGCTGGTAAGGGTTAAAAAAAAAAAAAACATAGAAAACCAGTGCCACATAGGTTATTAACTAAAAAACTCATTAAGAAATGTTGTAAATACTTAGCAAAAGTTAACAAGAGTGGTGCATTATTAATCTGAAATCATGATTGAGTGGACCAGAAGTAAAGAACAGCTATTAAATATCCATATATTGTGAAAACTACAGTAAGTACGGCCTGTTTAATGAGGCCTGATTCTTCTCAGGTACAGTATTTTGTCCACAGAGGTAATATTGTCTAAAAAGGTCTATGAAGTACATTTCTGTAAGTTTAATTGAAATGGAATTAGCATCAAAAGCTGTTGCTGTCGTGCTGGCAGTGCTTTTCTGTTCTTTTGGTCCACGTTGTGTCCATTTGAAGTTTTAGTTCATGTCATGATCGCTGACACTCTGCCGCAGATACTCTTCATACATCTTTTTCTGCAAGTAGAACACATTTGACAAATCAATTTTGTTGTTTATGTGAGTATTATGAAAAGCATTCTAAACTATACAGATGCACTACCTTTTTGGTCTTTGCCACTTCCTGAACAAAGTCCAACTTTTCCTGCAGTTGTCTTTTCTGCTTGCCTGACAGAGTTGGTTGAGTCCTGCAAAGAGTAAACGACAAAAAAATCCAAAATGTAAACATGTATCAAAATCCTCAAAGTCTTCACTTCCACCATGAAAACACTGACACCTACATTTGCTCGCCACAAAAATATTATAATACTCAACCACAGTGCCTTAAACTGCAATGCAAAAGTGCATTTTTAACATTACAATTGGAATTGATGCATAGTTGTGGTACCTAAAGGAAAATCGTGCAATGAGGAGCAGGAGGAAGGAGGCAACGAACATCCCACCGCAGGCGTAAAGCTGCTGCTCGCCAGACATCGACTCAAATATTCGTACTACAGGAACCTGGGATGACAAAAGAGATAATGGCGAGAGAGTTTTGAAACAAAACTGACATCAATAAACAAAAACACACAAGAAAAACAAGACTATTGAGAACACTAACCAGATGAAGGGAGAGTAATTCAACACCTTGGCGGCCCAAACCCATCTCCAGGACCTCCTTGGACAAAGTGCCCAGCAGCAGAATGGCCAAAATTATCATGGGGAGGCTGAAGCCCAATAGTGTCAGAAAGCAACTCTTGCAGCGAGCCCGTCGGTTCTGAATACTGATCTGCCTGTGAAATAGAAGGTAATTTTCTTTCTATGTTCTCCAAAACATAAATGTTAGGAGTTTACATGTAGTATCAGATTGTTCACAGGTGATAAAACCCCACGGGTGCACATTATTAAGTACTTTTCAATTTTCAAAAGGAGATTGTATTATTATATTTGGCACCTGTCGGTGGTCATTTTATCAGTGATTGCTTCACTGATGACCTCACAGTCCTTCTCCAGAGAGTTGAGTGTATTCTGGACTGTCTGATTGATGGTCTTCTCAATTGTGCGACACACTTCTTCAATCTGGTTGACGCAGCGGCTCGGCTAGAAAACAAAGGGTAAGCAATCCGTTCGCCACTTCGAATTACAACACAAATTCGTCAGGGGCACGTTACAAGGGTACGACCGGGAATGTCGTCTAACTGTTACCTTGTTTGGATTAGGAACGTAAATGGTGGGCATGTCAAAACCACACTTGTTGAGTCCTGGTCGCTTGCAGAGCTCTTGGACAATCTGCATCATTACTCTCTGAAAGAATAAATGTGAAAGAAACAGTGAGACAGAGCACAATGATATCCATTTCTTTTTCTTCCCAAAAGTACATAAAGAAAGGAATACTTGTCAGAAAACAACTTTTGGGAATTTGAGCATCAATGGAACTTCTGTTCAAAACACCCAATTACATTTGTACCTTAATTTACAAGTTCTCCAGTTTTTCAAGTAAAGTAACGACCCAACATTTGGTCTATTTCTTTGTGTCCTAAGGCAAAATTTTAATTATGAGTGAAATTCAGATGGGCGGCACGGTGGCTCAGCTAGTAAAGTAAAGTAAAGAAACCGGAGTACCCGGAGGAAACCCACACAGGCACGGGGAGAACATGCAAACTCCACACAAGCGGGTCCAGGATCGAACCCGGGACCTCAGAACTGTGAAGCCAACGCTTTTCCATCTGATAAATAAATATATAATATTAATTTATGACAGTAGAAAACTACTATTACTTAAGGAGGGTATTTTTTCCCCAAATCAAGTTTTTTGTTTTAGTGTTTGAGGTGTAATATTGCCTCCATGTTGCCGCTGTAAACGTGAAATATGAATTAAAATCAGCCACACATTCTTGAGTTCCTGAGGTTTTTCTGCCGAGGCCTGATAATCAGCTCATTCTGGGCCGTCATAGCCAAATATGGATAAAGCAGATACTAAACTGGGTCAAACAGGAGTAGTTGTCAGAGAAACCCTTTTGTGGACACGCATATGACAAACCAAAGGTGTTTTTTGAAATAAAAGTGACAATTTTATACTAAGTCCACATTAGAGAGTCACTCTACGGAGGTCTAAATAGCCTAAAAATGGGACTTTTAAGTTTAAGTCTTGATTAATTTCTTGGATACACAAGACAGGACCCTGACCGAACTTGGCCTTCCCTGTGGTCCAAGCTGGACTGACCAACATTTCCCACATCACCATCAATGTACTGAGGACTGACCCATCTGCTTTGCACCTACCTGCCTGTCAGACTCTCCCCCAGCTTCATCAGCCTTACTGAGATAGAAACGCAGCCGATCCCCATGTTTGTCATTCAAGGCCTCCACGATATTGAGGGTACGTTTGCACAGAGCCTGACCCATTGGGTCAAAAAAGACCAGTATCAGGTCACAGAGCTCACCTGAGTGGGACAGAGGGAAGGCTATTACTGTAAAACTGTAAAAGAAAACGGGATCTATTAAGTGTGGTCCTCATAAAAGATATTAAGTAAGTGATGAACTAGACTGTATTGCTTAAAAAAAAATAATGGGTCTTTGCCCACCTAGCCAAAGAAGAACTTCATCCACATCAAAGGGATACTTCATATCACCATCCACCAACCCGGGTGAATCCACAAAAGTCACCAGGCTGAAACGTTTCTGCCGTGATGTGCAGATCTCTGTGCTCAAATACTCCGACACCCCTAAAAAAAAGACAAGGGGTGTAATAAAGGAAAAACAATTTGGATGAAAATGTACAAAAATTAGTAGCTGTGAAAATTGTTTTCATGTTTTTCATCCACAAAAAGCCGCAAATTAGAAATAATCCATTGTGATAGAAACATCCTAGAATTACACATCAGTTGGTGTTTCAGCGTTCCATAACAACTTATTTAAATTACAGTATGTACCAAGCGTCCATGTTTATCTACCATAAATCACAACTGTACTCTATGTATCCTTTTCAGTATATTTTCTCTTGCAGAGAGGTGAATCTGTGTAGAACATGAGGGGAATTTCTTGGAAAGCTCACCTTTGAACTCTTGCAGAGGCTTGAAGTGAGGATACAGATGAAGAGTCGCATTTCCCTAAAAGAATAGAGTTGCATGATTGTGTACGTACGGTAAGTATTGTGTAAAGATACGTTTTTGAAGAAAGTACTCGGAGTAACACTGTGAGCCATGGTTGGAATCGGGTTTGTTGAATTTGGGGGTTTATAGTTAAATATTAAAAGACATTCTTACTGTGAGGGATTCTCTCTTGCGCCCGCTCGTCACAAAACTGAATCCCTGGGTCTCGATAGCGACACCAGTACGCTGGATGTGCTCTTCAACATACCTGAAAGCCAAAGAAAAAAACAAAATTGTCACCAATCTAATTTGAAAAAGACGTTACATGTGTGAATTGAAAGGATCAGAACAAAAAAAAATAACAGAAAAAACAATAAAATACCAGTTGATGAAGGAGCTTTTTCCAGCAGAATGGTTGCCCATCAGCATCACAGTGATCTTCTTCCTGGGAGGCAGCAACTTTACACCCACAGATTCAGCCACCGCAATCAAGCCTGAAGACACCCATAAAAATGTAAAGAGTTCTGAAATACAGCATGTGAACACCCACATATTTGCACTTTGGCATACTGGACTTATTTTTTTGATGATTTTTATATAGAATTTCTAAAGAACTATAGAACTTTAGGACCCAAGACCTACCGAATTTTTTAAATCCTGTTGTTCTGTAGAATTTCTATAGAAAATCACAGCCAAAGTTCTATAGAACAAGTTATTCTATACAAATTCTTTAGAACATTTTTAGCAGGGTATCACCAAGTTGCAAGTGCTTGGGCACACAACAGATCCGTTGGTTTTAATAAGTCTTAACTAAATTATCACCCATGGCAAACGACAATCCTTGCGACGGCTAAGGAAATCTAGGACGAAAGTAGCCCGCTCAGAAGGAGAACTGAAAAAGAAGTAACATAGGCACTAGCCAACGTTCGCTTTGGCCCTAACACGTGAAAAGATGACAAGAATCCCCAAAGTGTGACTCTCGCGAACTAACAGTTTGCCCCCAACATTGTGGAGCAGCCTCCCGGCTTGCTAGCATGTGTGCAGGCTAACTTTTCACTCCACTGGATGCTCAGCCAACTCACCACTGTCGGGTTCCGTATACACTCGATGACAATCCCGCAAAATGCGTTCGTCGCAGGATACGCCACCAGATATTGAGTCCGCATTTGCCGCGCTTCTGTTTTTGCTTTTTCCAGACATTGTACCTTCCAAATACAAACGGTTAATAAGTATTGTTAATAAACCATCTGTAGCCGAAGCTTCCCCTTGGCAATGAGCGGAGGCTCCTTGTCTCGTTTGAATCGCCCCGGTACGCTGAAACAGCAACGTACGAAAGCGACGTCAGTCAGGCCACGTCGGCTACTTGAGCGGCTTTCGCCGCCGTGGCTTGTGGGTAATGTAGTTTATTTATGCGAGAGCATACGTATGGATGTGTCGAGCGACCAATCCAACCGTTATTATTTCAGTATAGGATTAGTTTGATGAAATAGAATCAATTAAAATAATCAAAACATATTATATGTATAATATGGACTCGTGAATTCAATTGTACATTAATTTAAACCCAAAGTTAGTACAGAAATTGAATATATTGACGTTATCACTGAGAAAAAATCAATAGCAGGAATATAATACTGTACACTTTGGGAATCTGTCATTCTTAGCAGTGAATGTACAATGTAAAGGTTTTACCCATCAGTGTGGGCCCCAACGAGCACTTTGACGGGAAAATCCTGCACAATTTCCTTCATTCAGAACAAGACAAGGGGCAGGAGTTCTGACACGTCTGTCATGGGTACTTTCCAATGACAAGGTACCCAAGCACCCAATAATTTCTGGCTGAAAAAAAAATACTACAGGGGTGGACCAACCTCCCTACTCACCAAAACTGGTCCTGTGTAAAAAAAAAATGAAAAAAAAAAAAAACCCCTCCACGAATATCACGGGAATCATCAGGGTAACCCGTTTTGAGGAAAGAGACGGCAGAGCTGCAGAGGACCCTGGAAGAATCATTCCAGGAGCATGAAAATGTGGTAGAGAAGGGTGCGAAAGCGCATGAGACTCCAGGGTGATTATTTTGAAGGGGAAAACTTGTAGTTGTTGTTTGGATTTAAATTATTATTTTTTTTGACACCAGTTCTGGAATTTGTGTTTGACCCATCTCGTAAACCAGGCTATAGTGTTCAAGAGCTCTCAGACTTTAGAATGTAGGAACAATCTGCAACCTAAAGAACAAATTATATTTCTGAAGTGGAATATTATAAGAGTGTTCTTTGTCTTGTATACATAGGTTTTATTAATAAATCAACATTAAAAAGAGGATGACACAGTGACTCCAAATTCCACAAGGTATCATCCTGAAATGTATTTTGGGCTTCACTTTCAGAAAGCCCTGTAGATTGTACTATTAAAACAATTGGATTAACTTTAATATACTCTACATACTTGTCTCATATACTGTACTGGTAAAGATTAAAAAGTTCTGGCGTCATTCATTTCTCCACATGTAAAGAGCAGCCTGCAAAGGTTCACTGCGACTGCACTCTTACTTTTTTCACATTTAAATGAATGAAGCTAATTGTGTTGGCTCACACATGCACACTCAGTTAATGTGATCCTTGCACACAATGAATATATTAGCATAATTTTCTCCAACAGAAATCACGTTGGCCTTGTCTGCTGTCGCATGTTAAGCGTCCCCCGGATCAGATGCTACTGCGCTGTGTGCGCGTGTAATTCACAGGCAAATGTAATATTATTAATCAGGTTAGCTAAACATGGGCTCAAGTTGTTTTTTATTATAAAGATACACTTTAATATGTCACTGCACCATTATTTCCTTTTTGTCAGTGTCTACCAGTGGGATTTCCTCTGTTTGGCAACCAGTTCCAATAAATGAGAATGGCTCGCATAGAGTGGGAAGGACGAGTCCACATCAACCCACTGTACTTGGCCCGCGTCATCGCCAGCTTGCAGCGGCAGCTCGCTCACACTGTTGCCTGCGTATAAACAAAGAGAGAAAAATGCATTTCCTGAAGATAGCAAGCACTTGCGTTGTACTGCAAATTTTTGCTATGCAATGAATACAACGTTGAATTTTTCAAAACCTCCTGACCATTTTCGTCATGGAAGTTAACCGCAACTGTCTCCATCCAAGCATTATCAGTATTTCTAGGATCGTCGACATATCCTTTAAAGACCTGCAGAACAAAGTACATACAGAGTACATCGTTTTTAAAAAATGAACATGTCCAAGCTCAGTTTAACTTAAACAGATAACCGCATGTAGCACACATCCACTTATGTGATAAATGTATGATTACTTGTATCTCTTATTCACATTTTTTTTTTCTTTTGACAAGCATTTCTCTCTGCCTTTGTTAGTTGCGGACCTCGAAACCAGGGGATTGAAAGAGTTGGGTGATGCGCTCGTGAATTTTAGATCTCTCTAATGGCGATACTCCCAGCGAATTTAATGCCTCTTCCGAAAACTCGCGCTGAAGAGTGAGAGAAACCTTCTCCCCTGGATCGACCATCCCCTGCAAAGCAGACAAAAAGGATGTGAGTTACAGCCCCGAGAAGCAACACGGAGAGAAAAGTCAACGACAGGCAGTAATAAAATGTGGAAAAAGCCACCCACGCCTGGAATGGCCCACTCCCCGCAATCTTTTCTCTTAATGGAAACAAATTGCAGGATGGGCTTTTTGGAGACATGGTGAAGAATCTTTTCTCCTTTAGCATCTACTTTCCATCTGCCGGACAATAACATACAGCATACATTATATCCAAGCTGCAACACGCGGATGGTTAGATTCATATTTTTGGTAAAGAAGAAATCTGATGATTTGATATAGTGATACAATGGTATATCATGTAGCAGTAGTGCAATAATGGGGGAAAAAATGGTCTACCTAGTGACAATGGGATCTGCGGCATGATTGGGTCCCCATCGCCCCAGCAACCCCCTACCCATTAGCCCTGTGCGTCCATGAGGATTTCTACACAAGTATAAAAAAATGTTGACAATGACATTACAGATGACACTCGCACAAAGTCAGCATTGACACAACAAAGTTTAAGTTCTACAGCTTCAGAGGATTGTAAATTTGATGAAAAATTATGATCCTTCCACATCTTCGAATGAACCTCATTGTAATGGACCTTTCCGATCTGTCATTCATTCGCACAATAATAGCCAATCAGACAGCCGCATTGTCTTAACCCCAGGTTTGACACGCCTCCGCCGCCATGTTGCCCCCCCAAGCAATACTGGTTGTCAGCAGTGTGCGCTTGGAAAAGTTAATCTTATGAAGAAAATGGGCCTAAGATGCGCTTGGGGAACGTGCAATTCTGATGAAAGATATCCTGCTAGGATACAAGGGGCCCGGTTGATTCATTTTCCAAAGCTTAAAACACAGTTGACGAAGTGTCTACGATGGATTAAGGTTTGCGGAAGACCACAATGTGTAAATGTGAACAATATCAACAAACACAAGGCTGTATGTTCAAAGGTAAGTAAGTGAGAAGTATGTTCTCTGAGTTTGATTGAATTATTATCAGGGCTTTATACATTGCAGGAGAACAACTTTCACTTTGTTAGTGTATCACTGACCTACTGAATGAAGTGTTTTATGCCGAAGAGTCGGGTTAGTGATACGTAAATGCGCGACATCATCCAAGGGAAATGCCTTTTTGCCTATTTGTATCACATCGGACTTTTAAGATAGAAAACTGGGTTCCATTACGAGGCAAGTCAAATGAATACACCCACTCACTTATAAAGACTGCAATGATATTACTCGTGATCTTTCCAAGTAAAAAGTACTCACCCTGCTTTACATGTGCAATACGATTCCACTATTTTATCCTGTTGGATTTCAATATGAAGTTTGTGAGGCGTCAAACTTTTTTGCATTGATCCCCAACATTTCGCTGTAACTCTGACAGTGCGTCCTGCTCCGTCCAAAATCTTAATTCCGTGTATATATCCTTGCGTGAAATAGTTGAGACCTCTCTGTAGAACTCTCTTGGACAAGTCTGACGCATTTGCCAAAAACCCTACCAGAATATTATCTGGAATATGCGACAGAGAATCGACTTCAAACCTGTTCTGTTCAGTTGCCATTTTGGAAGCTTGTGGGACATGGCAACTGTCGCTAAGGGGGTGGAGCTGAAGATCGCCAGTCGGAAAGGTCCATTGTTCTGTAACTTTTGTTACACGTATGCATTTTATACATGTTTGTGTTGACCTGTATCTTTTTATCATCCATCTAACAATCCACTTAGTGTTGAGGGTCACAGAGATTTTGAGCTTATCCATTATTTTTGTTCTTTGTTACTATCTGAAGAACACTGACCAGTCTTTTAGTGCACATGAACTTGCAAACACATTAGAATACGTCATACTGGATTAGCTCAAACGACAATCATTCACATCCAGAAGTACTAGTCATGAAAATACAATACAATATGGCAACATTGAAAATTTTTAATTTGTGTTACGCTAATGATCTCAAGACAGTATTCCTTCACATGTTATGCCTCATTCAAATAATATTGGATACTACAACTGGGGTACTTGGTGAACTTACAGTGGCTTTCCATCTTCCACTTTGTAGCAACCCTCAAAGCTTCTTCTGTCCACAGCACCATCCAAAGAATTAAATTGTGGGTTGAAGGAGCTGCATGGTGGGCAAAAATAAAGGAGATAATTGTTTTCAAAATGTGATCAAAACCATACACATAGAACAACTACAGCCAAGTTTGACCCCCCAACCTAATAATGTAATGAATGTAATAAGCAGCACTACTGTTGAGTATGATGTAGTGGATTTAAATATTGTTTGTTATTGCCATCGGTATGGATAAATACTAAATGTAAAGTGCTCCAGATGATTTACATAGCACACTTTTATAATTGGGTGATTTTTTTTTTTTTTTTTTTGTGGTATTAAGAGGTAGATTAAGTCCAGTAAAGCCTGACTGAAGGCCCAGGTACTAAATGCACAATGCGCCGCTTCTCAAAATACACACTGCATATGCTAATGTAGGAATGTTTCACACCCAATTTCCGGATCTGCCCATGTTGGTTTCTTTTCCACTGAAGGATGGGTGTAGTTGACTGGATTATATCCTTGGAAGCCCTGACTCCAGTCCACCTGGGAATCACTCACTGGGAAGCGCTTGGTTTTGGATCCAGGGTACTCGGGGCATCTGGATTTCATGTGTGCTGAAGAGCTCATTGTGCAGACACTCTTGGAGTAAAGAGAATTTGACCGGATGGGAGCGATGGCTGGAAGGATTCTGAAAGGATGGCCAGCCGAGCAGTCGATGACAGGCCTGCGGCAACGAAATCTTACTGAATAAAGTGAAATCCTTCAGCTCTACACATAAACATCGTTTGGTTTACTAAAAGCCACAAACTGGCCAATGGTAGTCGCAATAATAATAATAATAATAAAAACGCCACCCAATTGCACAAATAGTAATACCCTTGATTTATGACTTAAGAGAACTCAAGGCAGCTTTAAGTATTTATGACAAGGATCCATACCCAAGTCCGTAAGTGCTGACTGTGTGCGGGAAGTCGAAGAGGGTGAGCACTAAACGAAGCGAGACGAACCAGTTTTGCCGCAATACAGAACGAATCATTCCTAGAGCCAAAGAATCGAGCAATTGATCAGCGTTCCATAAACAACATGTCACGTATTATTTGCGACCTAACCAGGAAGTGCACTGTTTGCGTGATGACGTAATCAAGGGGCGCGGTCATAGATACACTCGTTTCCATAGAAATCAATTGTAATCTTATTTTTTAAAAATGTAATTAAATGTGTACATTGGAATAAAATCACACTGCATAAATTGTTATTTGAATTTAGGTTGATTACATTTTCTGCATGTTTCCTGAATACACAACGTGTTCGATCTAAGTGATGCAAAGAACTGTTTTCTCGTCTCGGTTTTAGTGTCACAATTATTCATCATTTTTAGGTCCGTGTTTGTAGGATTTCAAAATTAAGATATTGCGTGTGTGCTGTCCCACGCTCGATGTACAAATATTACTATTTGAATTATAAAACGGAGCATAACTCGACTTTTATTCCTTACCATATACTATACCTCCCGACATGGAACGTTTTATCCCTCTAGATCTTTTTAGATTTGAGTCACATCTCTTAATCCCTCTCGGTGCTGCCCTTTGTTTTGTTTATAATTGCTGGTTGTAAATTATTATTAATAATAAGGCTGTAGATGTGCGGCTGTCTATCAATGCCCGTGGAATATTTGTTGTATAACAATGAAATCCAAACTAATTGTGAATTTACTGCGTCTTTTGTCGTGCATTACACGCAAACATAACTTGTCACGCCCACCCGAGGTTGCGCTATTCAATGCTGTATGTTGAATTTGTTTTATCACATAAATCAGACGGACGGGCGACGGCTCCTACATAGCAAACGAGTGCTGGGCGTAACTCCGCTTAGCTAAGAGGGCCTTTTGAACAAATGTAACGCCCCTGCATCAGCGCTCAGCACGCGCATTTACACCGAGTGCTCCGACCAAATCCCGAGCTCGCGCACGCAATCCGTTTCCACTTCGGGCGGCGTCGTGCGAGAAAGTGGCCCCGCAGTTCCCGATCTCTTCCAGACTCAACTCGAGACGTCACATCTCGCCGAGAGCGCCGCCGGTCCCTCGGTGAAAACTCCCCGACAGTGCAGGCGAGGCTTAAAGAGGAAGAATGGCGGATTCGAGTAGCACCGCAGCGGTCGGGGCCGCAGCCTCAGCCTCCAACAGCGCTGCCGCTGCCGGGGCGGCCGGCACTGTTGCGCATGATGGAGCGCCTGGGGCCGCGGGACCAAAAGCCGCGTCCGAATCGGTGAAGGGGCAGATATTTGACGTGGGCCCCCGCTACACCAACCTGTCTTACATCGGGGAGGGGGCTTACGGAATGGTGTGGTGAGTACAGTTCTTCTTCTTGTTCCATCTCATGGTCCGTACTACCACAATCGAGACTGCCAGTTGTTGTTGTTTTCCCCCCACACTACGGTACTGTTCATTGTTGCAATGTTCAGCGAACTCCAGCCATGTTCTCACGTACACGTCGCTTGGTAGAAATCAGCCCCGTTTTGTGGGAAGCAGGTTAGCAAAGTAGCTACAGGCGTGGCTAGGCGCTTTACAGGAAACGCTATAGAGAAGCTTTGCGCAGGACGCAGTTTTGCTGTCTGAGCATAGACCCCCCCCCCCACTAGTCGAATTCAACCACACTTTCACCCGATGTATGCAAGGGACACCGTAATCCCACGCGTTGCCGCACACGGACCGATTGCTAAAAATAATCGGCTGTGCAGGAATCGTGTTTGCAAAAGGGGATTTGCGATTTGCGCTGAGGCCTCCTCGCTCCTTGTTATCGCTGCTGGTGATCTGCAGCCTTGTGTGGGCACGTTGAGCAAACCTGTTGCGCACGATACCGTATCACTGCCAACTCACTGCTGTGATAGAAGTCGTCGTAGAGCTGCGAACATGACCACAAGTTACGGGGGGGAGCATTTGGGCCCACGCTAGGGTGCAGTCATCAGCGAGAACGATTCTGACGACATTTAGTGGTGATGTTTTGGTTTGTGTCACCCCGAACATGCGATTTTAGCTGGATATGTGCTCGTCACACAGACAGCTCACAGTGGCGTGCTGGCAAAAGTACTCTCACTTTCTACGTGAGGGCAAGGAAATGCAGAACTTGCGTAAAAAGATAAAAAAAAACAAAAACAAAAACAACATCCTACTACTAAAAGTAGAAATGCTGTACCGGTCTATTGTCTTTACTTAAGTACAGACTGAAATGTATTCAAGTACAAAAATAAAGTTTTTATTTTTTTTACCGTCATTTATATGCAATCTCTGTTTTGACTACAGCTTTCTGCACTCAAAACTAACTTCCCCGTTTTAGCAACTTGCGTAATGCCTGACAGAAAAGAAAAAAAATACTGGACACGTTATCAAAACATGTTCTCATCACTTTGATAATGTCGTGGTCAAAAACAAAAGAAGCTAAATAAAATGGTGATAACAATGGATAAAATATCCATCCATCCGTTTTCTTTGCCGCTTATCCGCACTCGGGTCATGGGGAGTGCTGGAGCCTATCCCACCTAGGGGCAATTTAGAGTGTCCAATTATTGTTGGATGTTTTTGGGATGTGGGAGGAAACCCACGCATGCACGGGGAGAGCATGCAAACTCCACACAGGCGGGGCCGGGATCAAACCCGGTTCCTCAGAACTGTGAGGGCGACGCTTTACCAGCTGCTCCACCGTGCGACCTGGATAAAATATACACATTAGAAAAATATTCAACACTACAAACTTTCACAATGAATTCACTGCAAAAATATATATTTTTTATTTCTACAATAAGCCTGTGAATGTGGAATATGTTGAGTCTCCAAATCGCTTGAGTCATCGTTGTTAATGCTTCCTGGTTCACGTTACTCCTTTTTTTTTTTTTTGTATGTTGTCATCCACAGATTAAAAAAAAAAAAGTAACAATCCAAGTCTAATGACAGTGCAAGTGTAATCACAAGCTGTTTACTCGCATTTGTATTTTGTTACTTCCCATTACTGCTCACGAAAAGATGAATTTCCTGTGTTTACTTCCCCAAGTGTTGTAAATCACAGGCATGTGTGTGAATGTGATTGTGACAATTTCACTGTCGTTCAATTGTGTCTACTCCATTGGCATGTATCCTCATGTACGGTGTGAAAGGGAGTGTGCAGTATGTGCTGATACAAATGAACAGTTGGACATGTCTTGTGTGTGTGTGTGTGTGTGTGTTTGTTGTTTGTTTGTTTGTTTGTTTGTTGTTTGTGTGTTTGTTTGTTTTCTTTCTCTGGGTGCTCTGGCTACCTCCCACATTCCAGAAATGTGCATGTTACATTCGGGGGTGCTCACCTGGTGGCCACAGTGAAAACAAGTACTATATAAAAGGGATGGCTGGACGCTTGTATAGCGCTTCTTAAAATAAACAAAGACACTTGATGTATGATTTTTTTTGTGTGAGTGTGTGTGTGTGTGTGTGTGTGTGTGTGGTGATGACACAATGCAAAGGAAAGCGAGTTTTTCTCAAATCAGCAATACTCAAGCGAGGAAAGCCGAATCAGGGCAAGCTGTCAAATCCTTTTTCTGCCTTTAACAAACTTAGCGTCTTGTTCCAGTTAGGATGCAGCAATGGTCCGTGTTATTTTTGAAAGTGAATTATCATCCTTTTCTGCTCCACTGACACTCATGTCCTCATTTGATGCATAACCCCACTCCAGATGATGTGTAAGAATTTGCACGTTTTTTGGGGGAGAGGGGGGGGGGGTTCCATTTCCAGAATTCACATGCACCTCCTGGCATACCAGTCTGTTAGAAAGATCTTGCATTTTTTATGTCAGTGCGTGCTAGGAAAAAAAATGTGAAGAATTTTGTTTCCCATATCAGCTGCATAGAGCTAGATTCCTCACTAGGGTCGGTTATAGGTAATATTTGTCAACACAGTGAAGTATTCTTCTGAAGAAACTTGAATTTAGGATTCCCTTAAATTTCTGGCCATTTCATGAGCACTTTCTGATCTGCTCTTTATTACTTGTTCACCTACTCCAAAGAGTGGAGGTGTAGCATACACCTCCGGTTGTTTAGTGCAAAAACGATGTGTCACATGCGCATCTCTGCGTATTTGACTGTTACAACAACGCCTTTTCATCAGCAACGTTCCCGATATAGCGTACGAATCCTGCAGTGTGTAACGTGAGCCCTGTTTTGTGCCTCTCTTCTCCACATCCAGTTCTGCCCTGGACCACATGACAAACCAGCGAGTAGCCATCAAGAAAATCAGCCCCTTTGAGCACCAAACCTACTGCCAGCGTACATTGAGAGAGATCAAGATCCTGCTGCGTTTCAACCACGAGAATATCATCGGTATCAATGACATTCTAAGGGCTCGCCACATCGACAATATGAGAGATGTGTATCCTTTCGCGCTCTTATCGGCCGCTTCCTGTTCATGTACACTTCAGTCAGTTGGTTTCTCGTCAGTTGCTCGCACATCCTGGCGTTATTTCCAAACCCAGTTTTGACATTTGTCAGCTGTGCCGGTCTTTTTGGGTTTGGTGCAACTTGAGATTATTATTGGAGCACTTTATGTGAGGCAGGATGCTGCTCAGTCGATCCCAGCGGTCTCACAAAAGAGGAAAGCTACAACCTGAGCAGCTTAACTTGCTGCTTATCCATTTGAATGTACACTAATCAATACAGTACAGTACATGGGCGATTCTAGAATTTCTGTTTCCATAGTTCAGTGTTGTGTGTTGCTCTGTGCTTTGTGTGCTTTTCCCACTGCAAAAAGGAAAGTAAAGTCGACTGTTATAGTTTATACTTTCTGACAGAAGACTGATAAGATTTTATGAGATGACAAAGTCCTCAGCCTTCACTATTTGCGGCAGAAATGAATCTGAAGTTATTGAGTAATTTGGCCAAATGTGTACTTGTCTTATCTGTCAACCGTCATGACGGCGGAGTCACTTCTACAGAGCTGTTGCATAATGTCTGTGTCAACGATACTCTGAGAACCTCCTTGACTCGAGTGTGCCTCCAGTTACATCGTACAAACGCTGATGGAGACGGACTTGTACAAGCTGCTCAAGAGCCAGAAGCTGAGCAACGACCACGTCTGCTATTTCCTCTACCAGATCCTGCGAGGGCTCAAGTACATCCACTCGGCCAACGTGTTGCACCGGGACCTCAAGCCCTCCAACCTGCTCATCAACACCACTTGCGACCTCAAGGTCAGCCCTCACTAGCCTCGCGCATTCATGTCTTCCCTTCGTTATTTATCTGTTTACAATCAGGTAACCAGTATATACTGTAATTTCTCGAAAATAATGCGCACATTTTTCCAAAAATATTTTCAAAACATTAAAAGACTGCGTTATATTTAGGTATGGATGAAAAATCAAAAATACAATCACATTGTTTAGTCGCATGCAGGTACATAGCGTGGTAAAAAACGTATACATATACATTTCGATATGATATTTGATGTCTTATGTTTATATATATTACGGTAATGTGCGCCCCCAATCTGAGCTCTCAGAGCTTCTCCGGGAGCTTGCATTTTACGATCGTTAGCGTAGCATGCTTGTTGCTACTGCACCAAAGATCGGAAACGACTGCCCATGAGTTTGTTTAAATTTAAACTAAGACCAAACAATGTCGACTACAACAGCTAGTTGTGCAGCGGCTTTTAAAAGAAATGTCATCACTCGTGGCGATGATGCCGCCAACCCGGAAGTAGCGCCGCAGTCCGAAACGACGATAGCTCGCCTCAGTGGCTTCAGGTGGGTATCAAAACAACGTGAGCTCTAACTACGTAATCCGAGCGTCATGGGGTCTTTGAGAGCGCACACAATCGAAATGCTCGCTTTTCAAAAAAAGGTGCCCATTGCACTCGTTTCTACGTACTTTGAGCTCACGTTGTTTTGATAGCCACATGACACCATAGTGCAAGATGCTACGGATTGGAGCCGAACGGAGGGGGAGAGGTTACGCTGCGCAACCCAAACTCTTGGGATTTAAAAAAAAAAAAAAAAAAATTTCAAGTCATCAATAATGAGTTCCACAGCATTGCACCAAATAACGCTACTGTGGATCTTTTTCGGATTGGAGATGAGTCATAATGCTTCTTTTGAAGGCTTGGCCATGGACGTGTAATGTAGTGGATAAACTGCACTATGCACAAATATTTAATGCAGTGTTTGATAAACAATGTTAAAGAGTTTATATTTTTAAGACTGAAACATGTGTTAACAGTATTAATTGCATTTGGTGCCATCATAGAGCAATATTTTAGTTGGTTGAGGGATTCTTCAGGGACCAGGACAAGCATATCCTGTGGCCTGTCCCGAGATTACATTACCCCTACATCAGCACATGCACATTATTATTAATGATTGTTGTACGGACAGTTTTTTTGAAAAACAATACAAGTACAAAGTTAACAAAATTATAAATACAGATCATTCCTAATATACTGAGCATATGGGTAGCGGCAAATTGGTGGTGCACGTTGTACATTAGTAGAAGGGTTTTCCTGATTTTCTTTGGTCAACTTTGGGGGTGCCCATTATACATGAGAAATTACGGTAAGCACAAAATGGTACTCATATTTATTTGATAGCTGGGTGAGTTTATTTCTACAGATGTCAGCCCAATAAGAGGGTGTTACCACCAGAGAATTAAGACACGGGGATTTTGCATGTTTATTCTATCAGAGTACAGCCTACAACATGTGCGTCAATGTCATTGGCATGTTTTGTTATATAACAAAAACTCACTAAAGAGTTGTTAACCTGATGGTTGGGGTGCAAGAAAATTTTAAAATGGTGCTTCATAGCGAAAAGGTTTTTCAGGACTATATTAATGTTTAATTCTTGTATTTGCTCCTCTATGTTGACAAAAAAAAAAAACTATTCATTGAAATTCAAAAAGGTTGTCCATTTCTTCCCAGTTATAATCAGAATTGGAGTTGGATGTAGCGGTACACAAATGGCCAGGGTTGCCTCTGTTGTTCGGCTTCCCGGCACAGTTGCGAGCTCTCATTAGGCAAACTCGAAGCCTCGGATTAGCTGATCATGTGGGAAGAGGAGAACAAAAGTGGAACCTGTTGTAGTGGCTTTCAGACACGTTTTACCCGTGCGGAAAAATGCAATGCGGTCCTCCAGCACAAATAGCAATAATCACATTTGTGTGATCCATTTGTACTAATCTCGTTCAATATTCTTACATGCAATATGGTGGTGTTTTCAAGTTTAACTCATGGATTCAATACTGCGCTAGACAGGAATACCAGGAAACCATGCAGTGCGAGAGTATGAGACAATAAAATAATTTTGACTCTATTAATTACCGTATGTTGGAATCTTGTGTGATCAAGCTTCATTTTGTTCCGTTTTAGCGGTGTGATTTTTCTTGTCGGGGTTGGAAAAAAAAGTTTGAGTGATGTATTGTAATAACTCCAATATTGACGGTATTTCTTTTGTCCCAAGATTTGTGACTTTGGCCTGGCGCGAATTGCTGACCCTGAGCACGACCACACAGGATTCCTGACCGAGTATGTAGCCACGCGTTGGTACAGGGCTCCAGAAATCATGCTCAATTCAAAGGTTAGTGTGCATGTTTGTGTGTCTTTGTATGCCTAAAAGATTGTCACTGTGTTGACTGTCTGTGACTCAGGGCTACTCCAAGTCCATTGACATCTGGTCAGTGGGTTGCATCCTGGCTGAAATGTTATCAAACAAGCCCATTTTCCCTGGGAAACATTATCTGGATCAGCTCAACCACATTCTGGGTGAGCTCACATCCTTGTTGTGTGTGAACACCAAAACACCCAAAGTAGCCATTTAAAAAAAAACCTCGTGATTCTTCCTCTACGCAGGTGTCCTTGGCTCTCCATCCCAAGAAGATCTGAACTGCATTATCAACATGAAAGCCCGAAACTACCTGCAGTCTCTCCCCGACAAACCAAAGATCCCTTGGGAGAAGCTTTTCTGCAGGGGTGACTCAAAAGGTAGAGTAACATGATTACAACTTGCCTAAGAGGAATCAAGCAAGACTGATGTAATCAATGGGAAAAGCGCCTGTCGACAAACCTCGAATGCAAAGTGGAAACAAATCCTGACTACGTTTCTATACTACAAAGGCGCAGTGCGTCCGTTCTAACAATGCAAATTTGGATCATCACTAGACATGTTCGTGTTATGGGGAAGTAATTATATAATACTCTGTTGATTTTTGTAAAGTTCTACTCTTACAAATAAATGTAGTCTTTATTTTTGTTAGCTTTGTTTTAACAGAATATCAAACAAAAAAATGTATATTAGTGAATCAACAACCAGCCAGTACTCCGTTTCCTGTCATCCTGTTACGTGGCCCTGCAGTACACAGATTAGTTCTCTCACTTTAAAAAAAAAAAAAAAAGTGAAACAATCCTTGTTCACAAATCATGTGCCACCACTGGCAACGCAAGGATGATTGGACGTATACCTTCACATGGCTGAAATGACCTAAGAGAGCATCAATTAAGAAGCTTAGTGAGAAGGAAACAACTTGGTTGTAAATGGAAGAATCGAAAATAACATTGTCGCCCAAGTCTGCGGTTGTTTACAAAATGTCACTGCATTACGAACAATGATCGGAGAGGTAAGAAATATATCCTCAAGATATTTGTCATACCCCCTGCTCAAAGGGTGCACGTTTAAACAAGCCTGTCTGAATTTTACCCATAAACACCCGAGCGATTTAGTGGCTGAACGTGATTTGGTCGGATGAGACCACGCGAGAGCGCTTCGGCATCAAATTGATCCAATGTTTTGCGAGGCAGAGATGACATCATCATCGTCAAACACTGAGGTGGAAATGTGTCATTTTTCTACTCAGTGACCAGTGGATGGATGGGCCATAACCACAAATCCTTGGAATGGCACTTCGCCCAGTAAGAACACTGAAGATGGGTTGTTATTAAGAAGTATATTATGGTTATGGAGTGGCCAAGCCAGTCTACAGACCATAATCCTTTATCCAATAGTCATTCTGTCTCTCTAGTTAAATACACAAACTATAAAAAAAAATACAAATATCGATTGGGAAGTGGATAAACATTCAAGTAGGCAAATAATTTGTTCTCCCACTGTAGATAATCACCACTGTCTGGTGTCTAAATTGGGGGTCTAAGATTTATTCATTAGTCCCCCTGCAAAAAAAAAAAAAATCTTGGATTTTATCCTTTTAATCTATTTATCACGACTGCCACTCTCGCTTCGTAATCTTTCATACAATGTGGTCAAGTGGTTTGTCGGTATATTTGTGTATTGTTTTCAAGTCTGCTGTGAGAGAGTACTTTTTTAAAATCGATGGGCCGATGCGGTCTTGTTTTTTTTTTTCTTTTTCTTCTTCCACATTCTAAATTATTTCTGATGGCGGATCTAATGCAAGCTTTTAACTATGTAATACAGCTTTGGACCTGCTGGGCCGCATGTTGACCTTTAACCCCAACAAGCGTATCAGTGTTGAGGAGGCACTGGCTCATCCTTATCTGGAGCAGTACTACGACCCCACAGATGAGGTATGGTCTCGTAAAAAAACAAACAAACAAATAAATAACGCACATACCTTTCCAGAATTAATGACTCTTTAGTCTGTCAGCATTGTTGCAATGGACTGGCATTTGACTACCGTAATCCCCAGGCTACAGAGCGCACCTGATTATAAAGTGGTTGTAAAGGAAATACCATTTGGTACATACATACGCCGCAGCTGTGTAAAAGCCGCAAGTGCCCACATTGAAACCCACGTTGAAACACAAAATATTTACAAATAATGACGCTACACAGAGGGTGTAATGCTAGCGCCGCCGGGTTAATGCTAGCGCTGCGCTAACAGGACCGGTTTAAAAAAAAAAAACAACATACCGATAAAAATCATTGAGACACGGCAGTAGCACACTAGCGCAGCACTAAAGGGCTGGACTGGTAAAATTCAATTCCTCTGCACATATATTCTACCAGTCTCACATACCTTTCCCGCTCGAGTGCCGCCTTGCAGCCGTTAGGGGGAAAAAATGCAGAAATTAGCCACATCACCGCATAAACCGCAGGGTTGAAAGCATGTGGAAAAAAGTTGTGGCTGATGGGCCGGAAATTACGGTACATTTCAAATTAATTCCAATTTGGATTGACGAATTGGAATCCAATATTAGGAAGACCCCCCCCCCCACACACACACACACACTGGAAAGTAGTTGATTATTAATCACTATCCCTTTCGCTGGATGAAGCTCCTCCATTTTGTCTCTGATGCTTCAAGATGCGATAAATCATCATTTCTGCACTATTAACAAAAATTCTTAATCAATTAAATGCTTCACCAATTCTTATACTCACCCCTAATTGTTCCAGTTGTCCTGATGACTGCACCAGCGTTTGCGTTGCACGTTTTGGTTCAAAGCTGTTTCTGATTTTATATTGGAGAGTTTCTCATCGCACGTTTTTGCGCCACCTTATTGCGAGCAGTTAAAGCATCGCTATTCGCGTCCCAGCAGATCATGTAAACCGATACAAATGTCAGCACAGCACCACCCCAATTAGAATTATAAGCCTATCTAGAAAGGAAAAAAAGCGACTCATTCTGGTGTTGTCCTCGTTTCACTTGTCCTTTGCTGAGGCAAACTTCACAAAAGCGTGCCAAAGCTCATTATGACAGAGCGTCTTTGGTCTCTTGCTTGACCTAATCTGCTTTTGTGTGGATGTTTTGTAGCCAGTGGCAGAAGAGCCCTTCACTTTCACCATGGAACTGGATGACCTTCCCAAGGAGAAACTGAAGGAACTCATATTTGAGGAGACGTCTCGCTTCCAGGAAACCTACCAGGGCTCCTGAGACGCACGGGTACGTTCAAAAAGACCCGTGCACACACCAGCATAGTTTAATTTGGTATGTGGGACTCTTTTGACTGCAGATAATAGTAGTCAATAGGTACAGTATTTGTCAGACATGGAGCAGTTCTGGAAGTTCTACATTGTGTTTTTCTTCAATGAAGACGAAAACAGTGTCCAGTTGAAGAATAAGTATTTAAATTGAGGCTGTTTTTTAATTTTCAGAAGTCGTCATAGTGAAATAACAATTCATATAACCAGGGATGAGAATTTTCCACGGATTCGCGGAATTCCAAGTTTTTTCAGCTGAAAATGTCATTTTTGTGAAACCTGTAAATCCGTTGAGAAAATTTTGGGTACGGCTTGACGCGAGGTGAGGCTGTGATTAAGACCGGCTGCCAGCATCTGTCGGCAACGCTCGGCGTGAAATTAGTCACAGCTGTGATAGCGGAAAACGGCATTGCTATCTGTTTATGGCATTGCTTTCTGCATTAAATTTGGTGTTTATAATTACGGCAGCATTTTGTCGGTATTTTGTCGGTATTTTCACTCTCCTGTTAACATTTCATAGAAAAGCATTCTGTTTACTACGGCATAGTTCTAACTTATAGACATACTTACGCATATGTTATCGAGCGCTCTGCATGTTTGCCAGTATGGCGAATGTCTTGGAGTGAAAAGTTGAAGATCGTGCCAGGGGTAAAAAAAACTCTGATGGGCATGGCTTGAAAAAAGTGTAACAGTGCCAATAGAAACTAAAACTCGCTCACTTTTATATTTCTCTCTCTCTTTCTCTCATACTTGTGTACTTATTTCTGAAGTATAACTTGTAGGTGTAGTAGCCTATTTGATATAAATTTCACTCAGTCTACATTTTTATGTCTGAAGTTTGGCAAAAATTATTTTGGTTGTTTGGGCTCATATTTCAAGTTTTCAAAATATTATGATTGCCTTGTATTTACACTGTTAGAAGTAACCAAGGGTCACCATTTAACAGTGCGTTTTATAAAAAAAAAAAATAATAATAAATTGTGCCCAAAAGGGGACGCACCCCCCTTTTAACCACCCCCCACCACCAATTTGTTTCTCCAAATTGGTTGTTCTCATCCCTGTATGAACTTCTTTTTTTAAAAATACAGTATATTCGTGAAAAGGTACACAGTCATTGTGCTAAAGGATGTGCCTAAGTGATGGTCCACCACATGCTCATTAAATGCTAACCTTAGCCCAAAATGTCCACCCTGTCAATCTCACTTATTTTACTATTTGCATGTACATTGTCTGCCTGTAGTTACTTTTGTGTGTGTGTGTGTCTGAGCTTGGTCGCTATGCATTTGTATCAACTTAATGAATATGAAGTTAAATAGAAAATCTCTACTTTTGGGCGAAATGGGGAATGTGTCAATTGTCAAATGAACCCTATGGTGATATTGAATACGGAAAAAGAATTGGTTTTGTCATAGGATGGAGTTGATATAGTGTCCGGCTGTGGAGGGATCTTGAATTTGCCTAAACAAAATGTACTTCTTTCCTTTCCTCTTTCTATCCTTTAGTCCAAAAAGGTGTAAACGCCAACCACAGGCTTGGAACCCCGAAGACCCCCCCAGATGACATGCTTAAAAAAAAAAAAAAAATGCATTCTTAAGAGTCCAAGGAAAAGAAAAACTCTGAACATTGACTGCTTTTCTTTCCATTTCCACTGCAAGAAAGCTAAGTGTTTAACTTTGGATTTGTGTGGTTAGGCGGGGCCATCGTGTCTCTACTTTGTACTCACCGCCCCACCCCCTTTTAAAATAATGTTCTTCTGTTTCCTGTTCAGTGTCCCAGCTCGTCTTTCCCCTCTCCAATCATAATCAGCTGTCATTATCCCATCAATCTCTGTCGCAGTTTTTTCCTTAACTCTCTTGCCTCTATTCTCATATAGACTAGTACTCCTTATTAACCAACACCATTACTCTGTCTTGCTACATACGTGTACATTAGATCTTGCAATCGAGGGCTAAAAGAATGGGGGTGCTTATTGTGTGGGTTCATGTATATTAAGTACAAAATATTAAAAAAAAAAAAAAAAAAAAGCTTTTCTTTTTAAGCGGGCTCGTCACGACTTTCACTCGTACATAATTGCTATAAAATCAGCTTAGTTGTATTTCCGTGTTCTCTGATTTATCTGTGAAAGTCGTGTCGAACGTCTGACTTTCTACTGGCATGTTTGCAGGTTTACACTTTGTTTTTATTTTGAATGATGTTCATGTGAATGCATGCATTCCTGAAATGTACCAAAGCGGATGAGAGATGCTAATGTTTTGGAACCGTTGAGACATTTCTCGAGCTCCGGCTCGGACAAAGGGCAAACTGATTGATCTCGCTCTATTTGCGTAAAGTTGGCGATGGTTCGAGGCAGTCGCGTCGCCAAGTCCCACGAAGCTCCAGTTTATCTTTTGGATGCTTTCTGCAGATAACGTGCACTTACTTGGTTAAAAATCCCAATTCATGCAATACAATTATGTGACCAGTCAAAGCACAAATCCCACCACTGTACAGGTGTGAAACACCAGTAAGATGCACACACACTCATTTCCCTCCCGCGCTCAATACTAAAGTAGATCATCACCGAGGAGCCGTTATGGCACCCTGTTACTGCGTTACATCACTATATCAGTTGGTTGGCCTATCTTTATCATTCCTCGCCTGCATTTCAAGGGACCAGACACTACTAAAAAGTTGGGAATTTGATCACGCAACATTTCAATTTAAAAGTTAGGGATATTGAACTTTCAGGTGAAATTTCTCGATGGACCTGAAAAGAAGTATAACGACGTATGAGCCTAATTTGACCTCTAAACTTGTGAATGCAGTGTTTGGTTTCAGTGCTCATTGCTAAATTAGTTTTTTTATTCATGTTTAATCCAGGAATGGACCAATGCATTTCCTGCTTCAATTATAATTAATATTTAAACAGGCCTCTTCATCTTGGTGTTCATATTTTATACCAAGATGACATCGGCAGTTTACAGCAGAGCTACGAAAACACTGGAAAAGTCACGGGACATTTTTTATTTATTTATTTATTATTATTTTTTTTGAGAGAGAGAAGAGAAGGTCAAACAATTTTAGGTTCATCTTAAAATGGCTCCAAAATTTTAAGGCCAATCAATATCCCTCCATTTTGGCAGTACAGTGGTTCCTATTCCGGAGCATGGTGGGATTGTCCCATCCTGCTTTTTTGACGTTTACAATGAACTGTCAGAGAGGAACTGTTGGGCTCTAATGACTGAGAAGTCAGGAAGTATTTTCAGGTTTGAATTATTTTTGCCTCAGTAAATGCATGTGGGTGTGTCTATGTGTGTAAAGTAAATTTGTACTTGGGTGCTTTTTTTTTTTTTTTTTTTTTTTTCTCTAGAACTACTCCCTCTTGTGACTACTGAGGAAACTCCATATGATTTAAATCACTAATCCCCAAATTACCCTCGGCCTAGCTTCAAATTTCTAGTGGTTGCGTGTGTCCCTCTCGATTTCTTTTTTTTTTTTTTTTTTTTTTTTTTTTTTTTTTGTGTTCCAATCTTCTCCAGTGTTTGCCCGTTTGTTTATCCGGTTGCCATAGTGTCCACGCCTCACTGTGCAAACAAGTGGTGTTGTTTCCCATAGACTGCTTGTATATTTGCTATTTGTGTGCGTTCTTTTTTCCGGTTTGTATCAGCGCTGCTCGGTGGAGCGCCACCCATGGGTCCAGTTCAGTAACTGCACTGACATCAATGTCAAGAAAATGGAGCAACACGTCCTGGGCTCTGGACCGCCTGCTGGCTTCAGCCTCCTGTTTTTTAAAAATGTTGCCCAAAGCGTCGCGGTTCTCTCAGAAGCCATAGCCAGCACTAACTATGACTGTCTCCCCCCCCCCCCCCCCCCCACAATGGGTGTGAGGCTTTTTTTTTCCTGCACATGTGGTGAAATCCATTGATATATTCGCCTTCCCGACTCTTGCCACGCTTTACTCGAAGGGCTGCCTCCGCCCGTCCCTCCTCGTGTGCACTTCTTTCCAGCCACGACTGCACGTTTGCCATTCGCTTATACCCCCCCACCACCACCACTAATCACGTGACCCAATCAGCACGTCTGCACTTTGTTTTTCATTTAGGTCCTCAGTTCGTCTCTCCTTGTGTTTATCCCGCCTGCTCAGCTTTAAGTGTCATGCTGTGTGGGGGATTGTCTGATTTCTGTCAACTGAATGTTTATGTTCACTTTCACTTCTCCAAGAGTTTTTTCCAAACTTTGCGTGTTGGCTTGGACGCCGTCCCGCTTTGTCCTTTTTAATTTGCGAGACTTTTTTTTTTTCCCAGTGCAAAGTGGGTCTTACAAAGATAATGTTTGTTTCATTTGAATAGCCATCAGCCACAAGTACACAAATCCTGCTTGCTTTTTCTGTGATGTGACATCAGATGTGGTTGCCATGTTTCTCAGCCAAGAGGACTGTGTTTTACAATCACACACACACACACGCACACTTCGACTGAGGTGTGTGTGTGTGTCTGTGTGTGTGTGTGTGTGTGTGTGTGTGTGTGTGTGTATATGCCTGTGACATGTTGCACTTGAACATGCCACACACATTTACGCAGTATTGATGATTCTAGTGGCCCGTCTGTCATGCGGCCTGGTTCCAGACATGGTTGTTTTTAAAATGGTGATTCTTAATATTATCGTTGTTGTCATAACTGGTGAGTTGTATATTTTTTTTTATTATTACTTAAAAGGGAGTTAAAGTTTTCACTTTTTTTTTTTTTTTTTTTTTTACAATTAGGATGTTTTGTATCCCCCCCTAATTTCTCTTAAGGGTGTGATTATTAATGACAGTCTTTTCAGTCTTTGAGCTTTTTTTCTTTCTTTGGATATTCCCTCCAAGTTCTCTATAAGGAATTATTTTTAAAGGAGTCATTTGTCGATTGTCAAAGAGATATGAGTTAAGGGTTATAGTCTGTATATTGTATGGATGGATATTAATTAAATGATTTAACAAAGCAGCAAAATTATATTACAAATAATTGAATAAAAATTTCCTGATACTGTTGCCATTATGGGTTGTTCTTTTTCTGTGTTTATCCTTTATAGTAGTCTGTGTCATTTAGACCTGTGATCATTTCTTTATTTATTCGTAATAATCATTTTTTTAAATCTGGCACCATTTTTTTGTTATCCTGCTGACTAATTTGCATGCCAGTATTAGTACTAGTATCTTCATTATAAAAATCTTCTTTTCTATGATCACCATCAGCTCATTGAACCGCTGCCGTTGTCCACCAGAATAATAAGTGACAACTAGGCCAGGGAAAAATAGTCATTCAATCATAGCATTTAAAAAAAAATAATGCAATCCTTATTCTAGTAACAGTTTAAGTAGGCCAATAGTTTAAATAATTAACACTGCCATAACTAAGTTGTAATTTTAATTATCTGATCAAATTATATTTTCTGTTTTTTTTTTCTTATATTTTAACGTGCTTCAATAATTGAATTTCCAGCCATCTATTTTCTGAGCCGCTTATCCTCACAAGTGTCGCAGGGCGTGCTGGAGCCTATCCCAGCTGTCAACGGGGAGGAGGCAGGGTACACCCTGAACTGGTTGCCAGCCAATCAAAGGGCACAAAGAGTTGAACAACAGTCGTACTCACAATCACACCGAGGGGCAATTTAATTTAATTAATTTATTTAACTAATGTTGCATGTTTTTGAGATGTGGGAGGAAATCGGAGTGCGTGGTGGAAACCCACGCAGGCACGGGGAGAACGTGCAAACTCCACACAGGCGAGGGCGGGATTTGAACCCCGACCCTCAGAACTGTGAGGCCAATGCTCTAGAGCTGCACCACTGTGCCGCCAATAATTCATTGTGTCAAGTTTTATACAATTGAATTCAAACAAATTCGCTAATAAAATTTGTACAATTTTATTTTCTACTTATGTGCAATAATTTTTAAAGTACTTTTGTTTTATGGCTCGTTTAATTAAATTCAATAAAATACATTAAAATGTATGTGTACACATGGTAATTCTAATGTCCAATGTAATAAATCAAAAGTATATTTTGCTTGTGAAATATCTTTTTAATACCCAACTTAGCCCACCATAAATAATGACTGGTCCATTTTTCATGTACCCAAACGAACAAATGAGTGAAAAAAATCGTGTCTACAATCGGTGTGTTGTTTCTTTGAAGGAAAACTTGAGAGCTTTCTACCAACTTGTTTTTCCAGCTGCACCACTTTCGTATGCTCCTTTACGGCACATCCTGGCACGGCGCGGACCTTCATCTCGGACATTACATTCCCTTGCCCGGGAATTGAATGGCACCCTCCATCACTCGCTTAGGAATTCAAATAATGATTTATACAGCACATTGATTGTTGGCCAATTTATCCACACATCACGAGTATGCAAAAGAACCCGGATTTACGCCTGTAGCCAAAGTCCAAAGCCGCTAATAATGGAAAATGCTGGTTTTGCTTTATTGTGCAGTGAATAGGTTGTTCTATTCTAGTGAAAAACTCATTTGTTTCTGATTCGTAATCGAAAATGATTAACATGCTGCACTTGTCTTTTATGGATAATCTGTGTCGTATGATGTTTCATCTAAATTATAGTACTTATGCACTTTATTTTATTGATGTCAATGAATTCCTATTTGCAGTTCGCAATATGTACAAAACCATCAGAAATAAACAGTGCAGGTTTATAGTGGTGCCTTCACCAAGAGTGGAGTATATCCTGTTTTGCTAATTAAGGGGAAAAAAAACTAAAGTATTTCACTGTACTGTACAAATACTCAAAGTTACTGTGTAAAAGAGGAAAAAACTGCCACAGGTTAAGGAGAGGCTGGCAAGGTAAAGGCGAGGTGTGGGTCAGCTCTGGTGCTTCATTAACTTGTTTTTACAGCTCCACCACTTCCAGGATGTCTTTGTGGAGTGCAAAGATTGTGCGGCGACAACTGCAGGACGCTGACGGCAATACCTGTCTGTCAAGATTTTCCGAGGCGGACAAAGAGTAAGAGGAGCAAACGTTCTACTGAGCCTTTTGGATCAGCTACCTTTCTCTTAAACCTTGCATTTTCCAGCCACAAATCACTCGGTTGGTTCTGTCCGAGGGTGATTCTTGCAGAGATTTTCAAACGGGGATGATCAGTTTTTGGTGTGCCCTCCTTCCAGCATTGGGAGGGTACGCTCTCACCTCGTTATACCTGCTCAAGAACCCCCACGTTCTTCATAAGAGGAAATGCATGGGCTTCTACTGTACACACATCTCCCACAGAGGAGGTAAGAGAGTGAATGACTTCTCGGAAGAAGAAGCACTTGTGTCAATTTAGACTTGGGTCAGTACCGACCCAGTACACAGTAGATGTAACCAAATCACATCCAATGGGTGAACAAATGTTATCATTTTTGTCTTTTAACAGTGAGTAAGTAGATGCTTGTTATGCTGATTGGATTTTGTCTTACCAGGATGTGGAGAGCGTATTGAAAGCACCATGGAGGCCTTCACTCAGTGAGTATGATAGTCAAAAATAATAATAATAAATTATATATATCAGTATGTCTTGGCTGTCTTTCCACCAAATCCACAGATTCCTTCATGGAGTACTGCATAAACTGAAATGCATTGGAAAAGTACATCTAATGCAACCGCTAACATCGTTTTCACTCATTCGCAGTGCAGTTGCGCAGGGAACACAAATGCTGGAGCTGGACTGTCACTTGACGCGCGACAGACTTGTGGTGGTGTCGCACGATGAGAATTTATTGAGACAGACGGGCCATGACGTCACCATCTCTTCAGTCAACATGCAGGTGGGAGGAAAGAGCGGACTGTCGCTGACACAGTTTGGACCCTTTTTTTTATATTTATATACCTTTAACCCTTACCCTGGGTCAGCTAGTAAAGCGTTGGCCTCGATGTGCCCTGCGATTGGCTGGCAACCGGTTCAGGGTGTAACCCGCCTCCTGCCCGTTGACTATTCTATTCCCTTCTATTCATTGTGATGTATGGTGCGGTTGTACACCAGGGAATAGTACAATAATACCGTAATAATAAACATAATCATAATACCGCTGTCAATGTGAATCACATTTGAGGATTATTCTCTTTGCTATTGTACAAAGCGCTTGTATTTAATCACATCAAATGTTCTTCCTCTGGCTGTTTCAGGATTTACCCTTGTACAAGGAGAGGCTCAAATTGACTTTCTATTCAGGTAAGACACTCCAAAATAGCAGATCATTTGCAAATGTCAATAAAAGATATCCAAAATGTTTCAAAAGTAATCGTGTGTCCATTTGCGTGTAATTTTATTCTATTTCGTGTGGCTTCTGTCTTCCAGGTCGCTACAGCAGTGGTTCTGACAGGAAGTTTACTTTGCTGGAGGATGTGTTCAGAAAGTTCCCGGAGATCCCAATCAGCATTGAAATTAAAGAAAACAACAGCCGGCTGATAGAAAAGGCAATACACACACACACACATATTGTACTGCCCATTGTGCTGTTTTATTTACTGAAAATGTCTATTTTCATAAGATGCAGAAATTAAATCAAAAACAAAAAAAAAAATGGACACTATTTATACCCAAATAAAGTTTCCTATTTTTGTAAGAAAATATTTCTGCTGTATATTAAAAGGTGGGCGACACAATGGAACAACTGGTTAGAGCGTTGGCTTCACAGTTCTGCGGACCGGGGCTCAAATCCCGGCCCCGCCTGTATGGAGTTTGCATGTTCTCCCCATGCCTACGTGAGTTTTCTCTGGGCACTCCTGTTTCCTACCGCATCCCAAAAACATGCAACATTAATTGGACACTCTAAATTTCCCCAATGTGTGATTGAGAGCGCGGCTATTTGTCTCCGTGTGCCCTGCGATTGGGTGGCAACCAGTTCAGGGTGTACCCTGCCTCCTGCCCGATGACAGCTGGCACAGGCGCTAGCACCACCACGACCCTTGTGAGCATAAGCGTCTCGGAAAATGAGTGAAAAAGCATTTTAATTGCATTAACATTTTTATGCTCATTCTACTTTTATGTTCATCTCAAACAAGCAAAGAAGGGAATGCGAAGCTCCAAATGCATCATTTGTCATTGAATACTTTAACTCTGATTCTGTCTTTGTAGGTTTCTGAGCTTGTCAAACATTACCACAGGGAGGAGATCACCGTCTGGGCGTCTGTAAGCTCAAGAATCATGAGGAAGTGCCGCAAAACGGTGAATAAATCCAATCAACACTACTTTACAATACTTATATAACTGAAATCATTTATAATTACACATGAATTCACTGGCTAATTATTAATTATTATGACTACTGTAGGGATTTACGAGATTGGACCCTACGCATGTTCACGAATCGAGGAAGATATGACCAATGATTAGAAAAAGTTAACAGCAAATGGATTTATTACAAAGGAATGTGCAGCACAGACGTCCGGGTCTTATCGAGGTATCTGCCGCACACGAGATGTGTGTCTTTTGGCAGGATAGCCAAAGAAGAAGAAAAAAACTCCCCAGTAACACAAGGTTTTTATATGTATGGGTCCATGGTAAAAGTGGCTGCCCTCCCGCAGTCAGATCCAGATGGTAACTTTCCGCTCCTTATCTGGTGTCGTTCGTCTCCACGGCAACGCCTGGGAGAGGAGGACGGCGCCAGCCGGTTTTCTGCGTACAAAGATCAAGGACAACCACCGGGGTCCACAACACATCCTTGTCTGAAAGTGGAATAAAAGTAAAATAGTCTTCACTACATATTTAGTTCACCCTCACTGGCCACAGCTATTGGTGCACCAGCACGTTTAAATGAGTCAATGCGAGATCTGTTTCAAAAAGTAATCCTTTATGAAAAGTTTTTAATACTCCCATTTGATTGCGAATTTAACAATGTCTTTCTTGCAATTTGTTTTTAATAATTGCAAAGCTACGGGAGGAGTTTTTTGGGAGCATAATAGTTGCATCAACACTAGCTAGCTAACGGGCAACATGTAGCATGATTTTCTTTTCTTCTCAGTATGAAGTTAACAAAACGGGTTTTTTCAACTATTTGAAGTGGAGAACATAACAACTCTGGTAGTGGAAGCAGTATTTCTACTCTTACCAGAATCTGTTTAACAAAACCATCTATTCTTGTCACAAGGTACATAATGAGTACCATATTTTGCTAAAATTAAAGGCTTTTAAGTGCGCCTTATAGCGCAGAAAATACGGTACTTTTGGAATGAAAAGCCCATGTGTGAATTTTTGTGTTGCGACAGCTCAGTGTGGCTGTACCGAACAAAGTGTAATGTGAGCGTGCCTCAGTTGTAAATATGTGCATCTACATAAATGTCTTTCGGTGTTCTTCCGTCTAGAACGGAGCCATGCCGTACAGTTTTTCTTTATACCGAGGTGTGCTGCTGCTTCTCCTCTTCTACAGCGGCCTCCTGCCCTTCATGCCGCTGGGAGAGAGCTTGCTGCAGTTCTACCTGCCGCGCATCATCAACAGGTGCTGACTATTGGCAAGACGTCTTGGGTGAACCACATTTGGAGCTGTACATACATATACTTTTGCCCTGGGACTTCTATAATGTCAAGTTTTCTACGGTTCAAGCGTGCTGTCTGTCTTTGTGTGCAGGACGTTTATTCCCGAAAAGAACATTTTGAGGAACAGTTTCATCGTCACTTTAATGGAAAAGTGAGGAAGTGAAACCTTTCTTAACCGTTCTTTTATTTTATTTTTTTTTTTTTTGGTAATGGTATGTGCAGTTACCTGCAGTTTTTTTTTTTCAAATGTCAAGAATGTTTTCCAGCGATACGATAATTTTCTCTGGTTGGTTTCTTTAAATACATTTTTTTAATTATCTTAGTATCTTAATCTGTGTCAAATATATTAATTTTGAATTTATGTCGTGATTGTAGAGTAACTATGAGGAAGAGTCTCTTCAAACATCTTGCAGCCCGTGGAATTCAGGTATGAAGTTATTATCTATTTGAACCTCTATTGCACAGGTATCAAACTCAAGACCTGAGGGCCAGATCCGGCCCGCCACACGATTTTATGTGGCCCCCGAAGGCAGATCATATGTGCCAAATTCCTTGATTCTTGTGAAAATCTGTCCCAAAATTTCAAGATGCCACATCATAATATAAGCATTTTTGTGTTACCAAACAGGAACAGAGCCTTGATTTCTGATTCCAAAAGGAGTTCATTCATTTTGTGTGTAAATATGATGAGCCAATTATTATTAGGAGTTTTTACGGGCATAACGGCCCTCCGAGGGAAACGGTAACTACAATGTGGCCTGTGACAAAAAAATGAGTTTGATACCCTTCTCTATTGTGTAAACTTAAGTCTTTGTTTTACTTTCCAAGACAACTGACGACAATACGGCCTTTTAACTCCTCCCACAAAGCAATAATTGAGTTCATGCAAACTATATGAAGCACACACTGGCACGGTGAGTGAGTGACCTGATGTAAATTCTGCAGGGATGAGCTCGCCCCCGTAGTTAGGCCATGAGTGGCCTCCTAATAGTTTTAGTGTGAAAACAATTGAAGACCAAATGCCGTCATCTTATTACAGCTGCACACAGGAATGAGATTGCTTGAGGGGAGCTAAAACGGGGACAAACGTCCAAAACTCGCTCATAAGAACGAATTGATAACTTGCGTGTGATTCAAATGACCAGTTGACGCCGATAATCCTCGCTGATGCAACACTCGTGTAACCAAAGATGTGTGTAACTGTGAAATGGCGTAAGTAAATTGTTTACAAAGATTATACAAACACAGTATATGCCGCCCATGGGAGAAAAAAAAGTGTAACAAACCATTCATTATGTTGTATATCCCAGAAGATGTCACAATGCTTCCTCCTGAGAAGTTTTTCCTCTGACTTCTAAACATTGCAACCTTGCAGGTGCATTTGTTTGTGTGCAACACGGATGAAGACATAAGAGCGGCATTCGAAGTGGGGGCGACGGGGGTGATGAGTGACTACCCCTCGCTCTTATCAAGCTATCTCTTAAGGAACGCTCGAGAGGAGTGAATGCTGCACATCCGACTGCAAGACATCAACAAATGGCAGCTGCGTAAAGAGCGACAAAGACTGAATGCAACGAGCTAATATTAAGGGTTAGAAAACTATCCCAAATTTAGAGAATGACTCACTTATGCATGATTGTATACGATTCATCTCCAGTCACGCCATATCTTCCAGACACGACCCAGTAATGTAATAATGTAATTCCTACTAATGTGACATAACCATTTATTATGATCTGCTGTGATTACTTTGTCATTATTTGAAGGATTTATCTTCAACAATAAAGAGATGATTGTATGTTTGAATGTGATAGCATAATTAGAACAGTAACCAAAAAAAAAAAAAAAAAAAAAAAAGAACGTGTACACTTTTCCAGTCCGTGGTCGAAGTCTGACTGCACTGCCGTGGTACTGATCAAACAGTCTGTAGACAGAGAACAAAGGCTGCATTTTTCTGGCTTGATAGCTTTGCCTTGCAATGGGAGAAGTGGGTTCATGGAATATGAACGGGTCACGTCAACGTTACAAAGGCAAAACTTGTTCTTCCAACTCCAAATTCAACTTGCTTGTGGGCAAACGTTTTTAAATTGCATAACAACACTTGACCAATTACCCAAAAAGAAAAGAAGTGTGAGCTTATATGATTAAAAGTCTCTTGGTTTTATTGATGTTGCATGTTTTTTCCCCCCTTGTGGGAGACGATGTGGGAGACGATGGATGGCTCTTTGAATCTTGCCCCTTGAGTTTGATGCCCATTGTTGTCTTAAATAGACTTTTCCATCCATCCATTTTCTTAGCCGCTTATCCTCATAAGGGTTGCGAGAAGTGCTGGAGCCTATCCCAGCTGTGAAGGGGCAGGAGGCGGGGTACACCCTGAACTGGTTGCCAGCCAATCGCAGGGTACATAGAGACAAACAGCCGCACTCACAATCACACCAAGGGGCAATTTAAAGTGTCCAATTAAAGTTGCATGGTTTTGGGATGTGGTGGAAACACACGCAGGCACGAGGAGAACATGCAAACTTCACACAGGCGGGTCCAGGATCCAACTTGGGACCTCGGAACTGTGAGGCCAACGCTTTACCAGCTGACCAACCATGCCGGGGTGGTGTACAGTGTTCTGTAATTCCTGATTCATAGGATTTGGATGATAGCACATTCAAACGTGTTATTTAATGGGAATGGTTGTAAATTATGTGGAAAAATGCATTGTTTTCAGGGTTGCAGTTTATGATTTTAATAATCGAATAACCTGTGTATTATTTTCTTCAATTAATCGATCAATTTCCATCCCTTTGTTCAAATACAGGACACTATTTCAAATTGACAGCGCTGACAATGCCGAAACATAAACTGATTATGATTCAGTTCCTAGTCCAGGTCATTCAGAAACTTGGCTAAAATGTTGAGACTTGTTTTCCAAAGTAGTTAACTTTGAGACTTTTTCTTTTTTTTTTCATTTTAAATATTTGCACTTATTTTTAGCAAGCTTTATACAACAGGGTAAACAACAGGGAGACTCTGTAATCACATCTTATAGCAATACAGTGTGAATCTCTCATGAATATACTGTCTACATTTACTATTTCAAGTGAAGCCCAAAAGTATATGTAAAATCACAATTATCAGATATCCCCTCGATAATGTGGAAAAATAGAGGGGGGGGGGCGTGAAAAACTTAGTATTGCAATGTATTACTACTATAAAATGGACCTGAATTCGCAGCCAAAAGCAGGAAATGATGAGCCACCACAATCATTCTGAACTGCTTTGGAAAAAGTACAAAACAGCTCAAAGTGAACTCCAATCGGATTGGTTGACCCACATTGTGAGGGTCATTCCTCGGTTCCTATTGGTCCATATCGTTTGTTTTGCCCTCCCATGTGGTACAGACTTCCCCCTGAGCGTGTTTTCATAAACAAACCCGATTTTTCATCCGTCCGCGGTGCAATTAGTCACGAACCTGACAAAGTGCCAGCATTGTCGAACTTCCCCCTCTTTTTTTTTTTAACCAAGAACTATTTTGGGACAACTATCACATTTGACAAAGAAACGCGGCAACGCGTGTCAAAAACGAATGCTGTCTGTATTGTCTTTAGACGTCAACGCGTGGTCGACTGCTCTTGTGAGCTTCGGCGCTTCGTACCCTTTACAGTCAAATATTTTTGTTGGTGGTGGTTTTTTTCGGCTGTCAGTCACATTGGTCCACCTTGTGTAAGCAGACAGAAGTCCTGACATCAGGAGGTAAGTGGCTAAACGTAGGAAAGGGCTGCGGGCGGTGCGCATTTGAGCTGCTTGCGGTGTTTTGGCCGTGCTGGGTTAGCCAGCTTGCTAACAGGCAGGCTCGGTCCGAGCTGCTGGTGGTCTCATCAGCTTGCTTTTTTCCCCCCCCAGAACCAGTATTTGAGTGTAGAACGCTCTCTCGGTTGATGCTTTCATACTCAGTGGGTGACTGATTTTGCAAACTGATTTAGTTGTGTTGAAGGGAGTATGCCACGGTGTAGACATGTCCGAACATAACTCTTGCTCATCTTTTGCAACCTGGATGACTGAGAAGCTCCACAGAAATTAAACAAAAAAAAGTTTTTTCAAGCACATTTATTAATTTGTATTGACAAAACAAGTTGAATAACCAGGCTATTTAGCTGAAGACTTTATTTGTAGTTAATTTTCAGACCAAGTTACATTGTAATGAATAGTCATTTTAAGACAAATCCAGTGGAATTAGTAATTCCATGCACCAACCAAGACTCAGGACACACTAGTGTGCCAGTTGGAAAATCCCTGGCGAATACAATCAAATATTCCTTTGTCTAATGTCATAAGTAAAATGTTCCTTTGTCTCATGTCATCAGCACATACTGCGTTGTTGACATCATCGCAAGCTTCCTGAACGAGAATAACGTGGCAACTGCTTCCTTCCTCAGATATGGTGAAGCTGACAAAAGCCAAGACATTCCAGGCTTACCTGGACTCCTGCCACCGCCGCTACAGCTGTGTGCACTGCCGCGCTCATCTGGCCAACCATGACGATCTAATCTCAAAGGTGAACTGCCACCCACCCTTTTGCTGTATTTATTGCTTTTCACGTGACTCGTGCATTTTCACACGCAACCGAGTGCACTGCTGCACGATGCCCTTACTTGAAAATTCGTAAACTTTAGTATGCCACGAATACTAATGTAGACATGAGCAAACTGCATTACATATAGTGTGAGCATTCAACGCAATATTATGTTTACTTTTTTTAATGTGAAACTGAGAGCTAATTTTAGAATATCGGACACTGCCATCAAGTAATTACAGTAACTAGAACACCCTTTTCTGTCACATAGAGATTAATAGTCATGTGAAACAGGTAAAACTGGACTGACTAAAACCGTAAAGATCTGGAGATATTTTTTTTGATCACTAATTTTTCTCCTTTGTGTATCTTAGTCGTTCCAAGGTAGTCAAGGCAGAGCTTACCTCTTCAACTCTGTGTGAGTATTTCCAGTTTTACTTTGTTTTCGTGAGAATAATTCCAAATGAAGCCAGCATGGCATAGAATGGCGCAGCTGGTAAAGCATTGGCCTCACAGTTCTGAGGTCCCGGGTTCAATCCCGGACCCGCCTGTGTGGAGTTTGCATGTTCTCCCTGTGCCTGCGTGGGTTTTCTCCGGGCACTCCGGTTTCCTCCCACATTCCAAAAACATGCAACATTAATTGGACACTCTAAATTGCCCCTAGGTGGGATTGTGAGTGCGGCTGTTTGTCTCAATATGCCCTTTGATTGGCTGGCAACCAGTTCAGGGTGTACCCCGCCCATTGACAGTTGGGGTAGGCTCCGGCACTGCCCGTGACCCTCGTGAGGATAAGTGGCAAAGAAAGGGGATGGATTGATAATTCCAAATGAAGGTTATGGATCGAATCATTGGTTAGTCCCTGCATGGAATTTTTCGATTATTCCAGTTGTAGTTTAAAGAATTTCCCAGTATCAGACATGTTGGCACAAGCGTGATAATACACAGATAATATGATGTGGGACTCAAGTGGACCTTGACATTGGGTGTTTGCCTTGTTACTATTGGGTTAGTAGGTCAGTACTACATTGGCTCTGACCTGATAATGTGATGTAATAACTGGAAATAATTTATCTTGCTTCATTTTTAATTTGTTGAACAAATGTGAAATTTCAATTGTTGCTGCAATTTAGGATATTTATATATATTAATGATTTCCAGAGTGAACATCGGCTGCGGTCCGGCAGAGGAAAGGCTGCTGCTAACGGGGCTTCATGCGGTGGCTGACATCTATTGTGAAAACTGTCACACCACCCTGGGCTGGAAATATGTAAGTGCACATACAGAAAAGCACAGATTGGTCAGAATAGCAAGATAGAATTTATCAGTTTTTTTTGTTTTTTTTTTTAACTCATTTGGGATTAAAAACACAGTGAGCAAATACAGTTTTCCCCATCTGCTTGTTATTTTGCTTTTTTTAAGGAAAATGCACAAGTTGCACCGTTTACCCTCACTAGAGTTTCGGTCACGCTGGGGAGTCTCCCAGGTATCTTTGGGTGAGAGGCTGCCTGACAGCCTGAAAGTGTTTGCCAGCCAATCGCAGGGCACATATAAACCAACAACCATTCACACTCAGGTTCACACCTCCCAACAATTTTGAGTTTTCAATTAACCTACCGTGCTTGTTTGTGGGACATGAGAGAAAACCGGAGTAGCCGGATAAATCCCATGCAGGCAGGCACAGAGACAACATGCTAAGTCCTCATAGATGAGGCCAGAATTGAACTTGGGTCTTCTGAACTGTGAAGCAGACGTGCTAACCCAGGGGTGCCCGGACTTTTTTACCCCAAGATCTACTTCTCAAGCCTCCGGCCTCTCGCGATCAAGGGGTGGGGGAGACCTTTTTTTAGAATAACCAATGATGAAAACAGTGACTGCTGTGCGACCAGTCCGTTCACTTTTCTAATTCTCAGCTTGCTTTTTGGCGGAATGTCGGTGTCGTATATTCTATAAACAGTTCGAATATGCCATGACACATTTCACTCCACTAGCAGATGAGGCAAACACACTTCTAAAATAACATTGGGAAAAAAAAGTCCGCCTCCCATTCCGTATGAAAGTGATACGTTTTTGTTTTCTTGACTCCAGCATCCATACTCATGTTTTGGATTTCTTAAGCGAGAGCTTAAAATACTCATTGACAGTGTGTTTTCCTGTACTGTCGTTCTTTGCACATGCGCGGTGAGCTGAAATTTAAAAAAAATATATGGCTTTTGTCTTTTTCTTTTTTTTTTCTCGGCACGCCGTCGCAATCGACCGAAACTGCCTCGCAATCCGATTGCAATCGATGCATTGAGCACTCCTGTCCTAACCAATTTACCACTGTGTTGCCTCACCATGTCTTTTGCAAAAAAAAAAAAAAAAAGAAAGAAATAACTGTTTTTTTGGGCGGCACGTGGTTGTGCAACATTGGCTTCACAGGTCTGAGGGTTCAATCCCGGCCCTCCTTGTGTCGGGCTTGCATGTTCTCCCCATGCCTGTGTGAGTTTTCTCCAGGCACTCCTAAAAACATGCGACATTAATTGGACACTCTAAATTGCCCCTAGTTGTCAATTTGAGTGCGAGTAGTTGATAGTTTCTAGCCTACGAAGCTAGTTTAATAGTTTCTATGTGCCCTGTGATTGTCTGGCAACCAGTTCAGGGTGTACCCCACGTCCTGCCGAAGAAAACTGAGATTGCACTCCCGTGACCCTTGTGAGGATAAGCAGCGAAGAGGATGGATGGAATATTGTTTGCTCTTTCCGTCATAATGGGCGGCATCTTTTTTTCGCAGGAACAAGCCTTTGAACTGAGTCAGAAGTACAAGGAAGGGAAATACATCATTGAGCTCTCCCACATGATCAAAGACAACGGCTGGGACTGAGAGGGGAAATCTCCTTTGTGTTCCATGACTTTTTTTTTCAAAGTTGCATCCCTTCGTTCTTAGCAGGGTTCCAGTGTAGCTTCCTTCATCCCCGCGTTCGAGCCGTCGCCGTGCCACACTTGTACTCGCTATGGCTTTGCCATGACTAGCATGCGATGCCTTACCTTCCTCCTTTCTTCGTGCGTTTTCCAGCAGCCACAGCGAAGTTTCTGAAATCGCTAGTTACGCTACGGGCAGGTTTGAGTGAATGTCGGGTTTGTGTGCTGAATAACTCAGTGGCACGTGTGTGGATATTGGATTTTTGAGTGATGAACCGCTTATCACTGATCAATAAGCAAGACTTGCTAGGTGGGAGCAAGGACAGTCAGTGCAAGTCAAACAATAACCTTGCGCTGGTGTCCCACCGCCCTTTCCAAGTTTAGAATTCTAGTTTAGTTCTATCGGGCCACAATAGTTTATGGAAATGAACTGATGAAGCAGTGGAGATTTTTTTTTTTTTTCTGATCATGGTCAATTGGTTATGAAAAATCTCTGTTTTTAAATGAAGATCAGACACAAGTTGTTGAATTAGTAATGGTAAACATTCCCACACACATGCCCTGCAAGTTATTTTTAATCTGAATTACTGCTTGGTACAGAAGATATGCGAGTGTTTTGAGTGTATTAGTTCATTCAGCTCTGTGGGGAAATTTGGAGTCCAAAGAGCACACATTTAGTTAATGTGTCTGGCACGTTGCTATTTCTTCAATGCTTGATTTTGATTATTCAATTTTGAGTAGAGGTGTCCTCGCTGGGACGTAATTTCAAGTTTGTGTTTGCGGAGTATGCCTGGACTTTGCCCTGCACAATTAGGATATCCACGACTTGCTGACATTCTTGAGATATCGCCTCCGTGTTTGTGTGTAGTGTAACAATGAGAGGCTTTTTTGCAGCTCCATTTACTCAATCATTTTTGAGCAATGTGTGAATTATGTAGCATATTTATGGTAATTTTTTTGTCTGCTTCTTTTCATTAAAATATAATTTTATTATCTTTCATTAAAATACAGGGCGTCTGTAATGTGTGGTGCAATTTTTCTTGGGTTTTAGCAGGTATGGTTTTTGAAGAAATATATTCCTTTCTCTGTTAGCTAAACTGTTCATTTTGTTAGGGGGAAGACAACCACTAAATAGCACCTAATGGGTTAGTCTCTGTCCCAGATGAAGTTAGATTCCACATTTTGGCCCAAGGGAGAAACCCTGATAGAGACAACTCACTTAAAGGCCGCATTGCTGACTAGAAAGCAGGACTTTCTCGCTCAGAACACAAACAATATCTTGCAGCATGTTACTGGAGCTCTCGCTTGTAGAAAGGCATAGTGCAATGTGTGGTGAACTGAAGGAATACTGTTTTAATTAGGTACACATTTTGACTACTATGATCTAAAACTAAGGGCTTGGGTGAACAATAATACAGATGGGAAAGTAGTGATTTCCCAACCACGTGAAGGGCATGTAAATAAAAGGATATTCATTATTTTGGGGAACCCCGATTTGTAATTACATTTTGGGCGTTTGTATTATAACGATTTATTGTATTTCTAAATGATACGAATTTGCAGTTTTGGCGATTAACTAACAAAAAGTGTCAAAAGTAGTAATTAAATCAAATGTACACTGCTGTCCGAGCTGCAGGTAATGCATTTGCAGCAGAATATACCACTGCGTAAACACGGTACAATCTAGTCAAATGATTTGTCGTCCATTAGACTGCTGTAATGAGAGGTACCCGTTCAAACGACTTCAACACTCCATCGTTATCGATAATGGTTTACAGCGCGTCAAATATTCCCATGAAAATTGTGAACTTTCGTAATCACGGCGAGAAGCACCCCCGAATTGGTCCAAATGGTTACTTCCGATTCGGTTGGTCATGTGACTTTTTCCGTTTCGCCATTTTCCCCTTCTGTACCGGTCCTCTAGCCCGCTGTAGCCTGTAGCAACACCGTTTTCAAACCAGTCTGTGGCTGACGGTGGGATAGAGGTCAACGGTAAGAAACACTTCTCCCGTCGCTACTTGGGTCCGTGAATACTGCGAGAATGTCATCCGAGGAGAGCCCCGAGTACTCGCCATTCTTCGCTGTGATGGGAGCATCCGCGGCCATGGTCTTCAGCGGTAACTACAGCTGCTTCTTCATTTCACATTGCTCTTTCGTCACTGGCTTTTAGCCTTTCGTGTATCCTGAATCGTGTCTTTTTTTTTTTTTTTTAAAAAAAGAAGCAAGCTCGGATTGAGTAGAAACTGGTAACACTTCATAGGCTAGTCGGGGATTCGTGTCATTAGGCGGTAGACTGGTTGCTACCACCCGGCCTTCGTCGAACAGACGAGCGGCCACCGACTGATGCTTGCTCGCCTGTCATCGGATGGAACGACGCAGAATCAATCGTCAGTCACTATAGTATCAGGGTTGAAAAAAAAACCCTGATCTTTTAATTTCTAAAAAATTCGAATACCAGTTCGGATGAGGAATAGTGAAGAGTCTGAGGCCTGATAAGAGTGTGTGACAGTGAAGGAGAATACAAGTGCATCCACTCATTCATTCGTGGGGCCTATCTTGCTTGACATACACGGGGCGAGGAACATGGGAGTGCACCCATTGCGTAGCTGCCAACTGTCTTGAAAGGTTAAGAACATCACTATTATGTACACCTCTCACATCCCCAAAACGTGCATTAATCGGAGACTAAATTCCCCATAGGTGTTATTGTGAGCAACCAGTTCAGGGTGGACCCCGCCACCTCCCCCAAGATGGCCGGGGTAGGGTTTTGCGACCATTGTGAGGATAAGAGGCTCATAAAATGGATGGATGGATGGTTTTAAGATTAACATTTTAGTCCGAGGGAGTCAAACTCCTTCTTGTCACAGGCCACATTGTAGTTATGGTTTAACTTAGAAGGCTGTGATGACCAAAATCGTCCATGCACGCATCTTCTATATTGCTTATCCTCACAGGTATGTTGGAGCCGATCCCAGCCGACCTAAGTCGAAAAAACGGGCTACACCCTGGACTTGCCACCACCAGTCATTTGCAGGACTGAACCCAAAAAAATTTAACTGTCTCATCCTGTTTTTGACAGCCATCCACCCCCTATCTTGTCTAGATAACCAATTACTTTTGAATTCACAAGGAAAAGAGCTTACTCAGTTATTTTTCTGTTTATTAAAAATGGCTTCAATGTCCTCAAATGTGAAGACTATTTGCAAGTTTGGTACAGGTTTGAGCAAGGAACATGAAGTAGACACATATGATTTGGTTTAGCACGCCATCTGAAATTAAGTTGAGGGCCAGTTCGGGCCTTGGGGCGAACTTTGACACGTGTGATTTAGATGTCAGTTATCGTATTAAATAGGGTTGAAAATATATTGGCAGCACAGTGGCTCAACTGGTAAAGCGTTGGCCTCACAGTTCTGAGGACCTGGGTTCGATCGAGTTTGCGTGTTCTCCCCGTGCCTGCGTGGGTTTTCTCTGGGCACTCCGGTTTCCTCCCACATCCCACAAACATGCAACATTAATTGGACACTCTAAATTGCCCCCAGGTGTGATTGCGAGTGTGGCTGTTTGTCTTGATGTTTCCTGCGATTGGCCGGCAACCAGTTCAGGGTGTACCCCGCCTCCTGCCCGTTGAAAGCTGGGATAGGCTCCCGCACTCCTCACGACCCTCATGAGGATAAGTGGCAAAGAAAATGGGTGGATGGATGGATAAAAATATATTAAAAACGCATTTGTGGCTTGAGACTGGTTGTGATATAATGACACCTGGTCACTGATCCATAAGCTATACTTGTATGTGCGCCATATTGTACATTACATTTTTTATTTGCAGCACTTCTCCTAAAGAGAACTTGTAAAGTGCTTCACACAGTTAAAATACGGTTTTAAGCATACACAAATAACAAATCAGTCAAATCAAAAATAAGTAAAAATATGACCAATCAATAGCAATTCAGTTTAGCAAATACGTTTTAACTGTTATATATTTTTTTTAATGTCCACTGATGACAGCTTTTATCTGAAAAATTTTGGAGCTGAAATTTTGGATCAACAAACTCCTAGCCTGTATCGCCTTCCATTTTTAATATCACGTGAGGGATGTTAAGTAAAGGGCAATTAGCGTTGCGGGGTCTTAATTGGACGATAAAATGTCACCGAAATGCACCAGGCATGGAAGAAACTGACCAAAGAACAGTCATCCCGTCCAACAACGACAGAAGGGGAGACATGTGACTGAGTGATATGGGATCTCGGGGTGCTCAATGCATCAATCGCCATGAAGGTATTATTGGTCAATCCCATGACCACATGACAAAAAAAAATACACGTCAGCCTATGATTCATCCTGTTGCTTGATTCAGGTATGCCCAATACATCTTTTTGATCTACTGATCAATTGCAAAGGTAGCCTGGGTATATCGCAAAACATTAAAACTTAGACGTCGGGCTATCATCCTCACTATGAAAGCTACTGAGTTGGCCTCCAATTTAGGAGGCTAAACTTAAACTTAAGGGTATAAAAATGAGTGGGCGAGCTGGACCAACTAAGAAGAGCAAAACTAACCACTTTCACACAGAATGTAAGGATTTTTTTTTTCACGCTGACATTTTTGAAATGCATATGCATCATCTGCCAATCTGTCATTACATTACCAAAGAAGGGAAAGTTGAAAACTAAACACAGATAAGGACAAAAAAAAACCATTATGTTGTGTTGCGTAAAACTGGCTCATGCAGTAATGCAAGGTACAACAACATACATCGGTGATGAGCTGTCGGCTTCCCAGAATTTTAACTTACTGGTAGTTCTCTGTGCTTTCAAACCGGAGACATGGTGGTAACAGCACCCCCCACCCCAAAAATAATCAGGTAGCCTGTTGGAGGTTGAACCCGATGCCTTTTTATCCACACTGTGCTAACGTGTAGTAACAATACATTTTCTTGGTTTAGATTTGAGTGCTTTTTTGGCATTCCTATCAGTTTTTAAGTGTTCATTCAGTTTTAGTCCCATCGTTGAAGATTAAGAGGCTGACAGCATTAGATTTATGAATTTTCTAGGTTTCATCACAACCCTCCTTCATAAGGTTTTGTATAGCATAGGCATTATAGCCATCATTACAAGTAGGTTTACAATACATTCTGAAAGAAATTTAATCAGATAGAGTATTTAACATGCGGCTAAAATGTTTGTCTTCAGACTATCTGGACATCAAGATAATGTGGTTCACCCTTCCAGTCACTAAAGGAAATACAAGACTACTGCTGTTGCATGATGCACTCATACATGATGGCTTATAATATAGCAATATTCTTATGCAAAGGAAAAACATTACTTTATTTTGGTTGTTTTTCTGTTTGATGGGTTGAAAACAAATACTGTTGTTCAATGGCCATAAATTAACAAGTGCTCAAACGTGCAAAGTCATTATTCCTCCTTCAGCAAGTGTGAAGAGTTGGTGTTGGGTTTGATATTAATTTTCTTCCAGTTTGTCTGAGCTATAATTATATTTTTCACAATTTAAGATGAGGCTGTTATCACAATGTGTTGCATCCTGAAGAGGAATGTTGCTGTGTTCATCCATGGATTATTATTTTTTTAAAATCTCACATTTAAAACTGAAGTGAATTCATTTTAACATTAGAAAGGGCATTCTTGAGATTTTTAATCACTAATTATTAAAGTTTCAATGAAAAAAAATAAAGGACTGTATTAACGGGTACCAACGTCTGTCTTGTAAAGCTCTAGGCGCGGCGTATGGAACGGCGAAAAGTGGCACTGGCATTGCTGCCATGTCTGTGATGAGGCCAGAGCTCATCATGAAGTCCATCATTCCTGTGGTCATGGCGGGTATCATAGCCATCTACGGGCTGGTGGTGGCGGTGCTGATAGCAAACAACATCTCAGAGAGGGTCACCCTGTACAAGTAAGATTCGTCACAAACTCCTGTCTGCACCTGGTGGAATTTTGTATGGTCTGCTTGCTGTGTACTTGAATGCTCTGTGAGAGGAAAGTTCCCAAAGTAAACTGAAAACCTAAGACATCAAACGTCCCTCGTGGGCTAATTAATTCCAGATTTTTTTTTTGTTTTTTTGAATAATGAGATTTGGAACAAAAAGGGGGAGGGGGTGACTTTTACTGTTACTATTGCTCAGAGAGTAAATTTGCCCAAGTCCCAAGATGACAAGATCCACAATTGCAACATCCTGTCAGGCTTTTGATTCAGCATCCACCAAATTAAATGGAACTTGCATTAGCTACACATCTAGGAAGGGATTTACCAATGTTTTTTTTGTCAAAACTTTGTTTCCTTTATTAGTACTTTGCCAAAGGACACAACTATTTAATAAAATGCTTTTAGATTTCCAAATAACACCTCATTTCAAAATAGTCTCACTGGCCACAACATAAAGGTAGCCTGCACAGTCTACTGAGAGGCAAAAAAAAAAAAAAAGCTGTCAACAATTCAGCCTTTAAAAAATGGTTCCTAATAATTTGCTTCGGTTATTCCGTGCGCCCCCCGGTTATTGTAGTTCACTGTGCACAAATTGACCCTTTGGTATGGAAGTCAATATGCGCCACCAGGATTCAGATTAAAAATGCCAGTGAAAATTTTTATTTTGTAAAATTCACATTATTTCAAAGTGATCACATTTTGAATAGCTATATTCGAGTTTAACTTTTCAATGTTAAATTTGCCATATAAAAAAATTCACCCTTTAAAATTCAAACGCAATATGTTCAGTCTCCTGAGATTCAACTGGCTACAATTCGCTGTCTGAAAATCACCGTCTAAATACAGCAATCAGTGAATTGCAGACAGTGAATAGTAGCCGGTTGAATTGCGTTTTGAAGGTTCAAGTGGCGACAATTCAGTTACAAAGGCAACACACGTGCATTCCCAGTGCTTTAATTTTTTCGAAATCAAATTATCTGTAGGTCATTTCTTTTTAAGGGTCATGGTGTAAGATGTTTGAAATATTTAAGTATTGTTACCTAAACTATTAATATAGGGAATTGTAAACCTTTAGTTTGCGTCAAATATTTTTTGGTGTATTTGTGGTAGTGCTCACTTCCTATCCCCCGTGAATAGCGATTGGTTTATTGTACAACCGCTGTAAATGAGAACGCCTGATGCCCACATGATTTATCTGCCCTGCTACAATAATGAACATATTGTTAAATGAATACCTCTCAATCAAAACTGAAGATTATGATCTTTTGTGAAGGCAGCCTGTGAGATACAGCCGTCATATTGGCTCTCATCTATTTGTCCAGTCGCACCTAATGTTGTTACTGTACGCCTTGCTCGCTCGCTCGCTTGCTTCAAGCTCTTCCACAGCACAGCCTTGTTTCTGCTGCGCTGCTGTCAGTCTGCTGTGTTCCCTTTCAATTTTCTTTGTCTTGGACTCGCCAAAAATAGCTGAACTGAACAATCACGAATAAATTAGTCGGCGAGTCACACTCACACCTGCTTATTGACCCTGCAGTGGGGTAAAACTGGTTGTCTGCCATATTTTAGTACCGTAATTTCCAGCCTCCAGCGCGCTCCTCATTATAAGCCTCACCCAGTACGTTTGTAAAGGAAATACCATTTGGTACGTACATGAGCCGCATCTGTGTAAAAGCTGCAAGTGTCCACTTTGAAACACGAGATATTTACAAAGAAAGATGGTACACAGAAAGAGTTTTCAAAGTTTTAATACCTTAGCTCAGCTTAACATAGCAACAACACTGTAGCATGAACAGGTTAAACAAAACAAACAAACACATACCGGTAAAAAAATATATATATATCCAAGGCAGATACACAGAAGCACAGCACTTACAGGGTCAGTTAAAAAAAAACAAAAAAACATACCTAAATCACTGAGACGCAGCAGTAACAGAGCAACAACATCCTAGCACGGTGCTAATGCTAGCACAACGCTAACACTAGTGTTGCGTTAACAGGGCCAGTTAAAAAGAAATAACATACTGGTAAAAGTCACTTCCTCTGCACATATGTTCCATCGGTCTCACATTTTCTGCTCAAGTGCCCCCTCTCAACCGTTAGAAAAAATGCACAAATTAGCCGCATCACGCTTATGCCGCAGGGTTGAAATCGTGTGGAAAAAAAATGGTGGCTAATGGGCCGGAAATTACAGTAATAATACTATTAGTGCTTCGCGTCAATCAGTTCTGAATTGACTTTATGCTCGAGTGCAGGGAAGAAAAGCAGAGTAAGAATTTTCCGTTTTGAGTGAAAATGAATCAACGAATAATGTACTATGACAAGAAGCTGCCTTGCCAGTATGTACTTCCTTTGTTTTACGACCGCAATTTTGACTAACTGCACATGCGCATATGCACAGTTGTCCAGTAGCTTCCAAGTCCCGTGTTTTATCTTGAATCACTGACGCACATGGCCGTCTCCCCCAAGACGGTAATCTCCACTAAGCGAGGCGTCCGATATGTCGTGCATGAAGAGCTGCACAGATGTTCATGACTGTGACCGCGGCAGATGAATCGGATGAAGTTACGCAAGATTCATTCAACAACAACATGCCAGATGATTAACGAGAGTGAGTCAGTTACCGCTAACTAGCAGCTAAGCTAACAAGCTGGCTTAGTAGAGGCGGATGTTGCCAGGCAGCTTGGCTTGACACCACCCAAAACAGACGACAGCCACAATGTGGCAAAGTACCCTGGTTAAAGTTAACTACTTTAAACTACTAAGAAACATTTGTCAGTAGCGTTTTTCACAGGAAAAAGCTGTTGCCTAAACATTCCAGCCAAAATGTGTGACCATAATTTAAAAAAAAAAAAAAAATTAGAACGCGATGTCACACATTCTTGAGTGAATCAAAGCAAGTAGGCAAATACCTAAAAGAATAAAGTGTAATAATTGAATAATACGCGGTATTGGTGTGGCTTGGTGGTGGCCATCTGAATGTAGCTTGTCCAAAGACGCACTTTGTTGTGAAAGCTCGTGTAATTCAACGTGGCATTTTGCATGGCCGCTGCCGATGCGTTTACCGCTCATGAAAACAAGTAACAGCACACAGCCCGTTGCGTGACGTGTCAGTCACGTATGATCAAATTGCTCGGTGCAGCGGGCCTTATGGCACATTTCCCCTCTTATTATTGTTTTGGAGCAGTTTTCCAATGTTGCCGCTTACCATTTCCGTTTCCTTCAACAGGAGCTTCCTTCATCTCGGCGCCGGTCTGAGCGTGGGCCTTAGCGGTCTGGCGGCCGGCTTCGCCATCGGGATTGTAGGCGACGCTGGCGTGAGAGGCACGGCCCAGCAGCCCCGCCTCTTTGTGGGCATGATCTTGATCCTGATCTTCGCCGAGGTGCTGGGGCTTTACGGGCTGATCGTGGCTCTCATCCTGTCTACAAAATAAGCGTCCGTGTCAATGCAATTTCATTCATTCCACATCCAAGCAGCGAGAACAAATAGATTTTCACCAACTTCCATGACACCAAGAGGGCCTGGCGGGACGGGATGGCGAGCTGAAGCGTGTTGCCGTTGGACCTGGCAGTTTTGTCATCAATAGTCGTGATCTACCCAAATTGTATTTTCCAAGCCATCCAGTTGTGTCAGGTGGGGTGTACAGAGCGAGCATGAAGATGTGTTTGGTTGTTGTGGGATGATGTGTGGACAGTCTGCCTGATGTGTTGTCTGATTTTATCCTGTACAGTGGTCACCCCCTTGTAAATGTAGTAATCGGTCTGTGCTGTGGTGAGTATCAACGTTCACACCCATTCCCTCTGTTTTTTTCTTTTTTTTTTTTTGCTTTTGTCATTCTTACCTGACACTACAGCAGAATTGTGCACATCAGTATTTTCTTTTATTTGAATGTTCTTTTTGGGGACCATTTTTTGGAATCACAGCAGTGAAGAGCTGTCAACTTTTGTTTTGCTATTTATGGAACGCTATGAAGACTTAATGAAATTGTCTAAATGGAGTACTGTTTATGAAATACCCTATACACATTCAAATATATACATTATCTGTGTATAGTTAGAGTAATTGCACTGTTGGTAATTGTTCTAAGTGCTTGAAATTCCTCTGGATGTAGTGTGACTCATTATTGGAGGATGTCCACATGTTGAAAGTGTGCGTGACCTGAATGCATCGTGTGCAAATACATTTATGTTTACTATGGCATCCTCAAAGACTATTATTGTTAACCTGTAGTGCTGCTGTCTTGATTTTGTTTGTTTTGAGATCACTGTTCAACTGTGGTATTCAGATTTCCAAATAAAACTCATCCTCCTCCAGAACGCAATGGTCAAGGTATTTATTTACGTTTAGATATTGAAAATGATTGAACAGCGGTTTAGAAATAACAGTTGAGTCTTTCTTACATGACTTTAAAAAAAATCCATGTCCATTGTAGCGCCTGACAGTGTATATTTCGAGAACAAAGGTTGAGAAACATGCTCTAATTTTAACATGCACAATGTCTTGGAGCAGAATAGTGTACATGTTACTAATATTACACTGCTATTGTCTTTTAAATGGTATTTTTATCCTGCTTTTTTGTATTATATTTTTCTTTGTTATTTGACTAGTTTGTGACTACTTAATTGCATAAAAAATATGCGATAGCGTCCGTAAAATGACTATAAATAGCTTATTTCCATCGAAACTCCCGGAAAGGGAAGGCGAGGCACATGTGACGACTGATCTCCAAGAGCCTGCATGTTATTGTTTGCGATCACGCTTTCAGGGGAAATTGGGTCATACGCAAAGAGAACGCATTGAGTGACACATTCCTTCGTTGTCTCCGGATATGCATCTTTAATGAAGATTTGGTTCGGTCGCCAGCAGGCAGGTAACGTTGGTGCAACTAAAATAGCAGCAGAAGGAGCTCCCGACAGCTAACTAGCTTGTGTGGTTATGCTAGGTCTGCATCACATTCTCGTTTTGCGGGAAACGGAACAGTGCACGGTTGGCTGCTCGTTAAGTAGTCATTTAGCAAAAATGTCTCGGCAAAAATAAGTTTTTTTTTTTTTTTTTTTTTTGGAGTACGTCTTCTTAACGTTTTTAAAAATGCTTATAGAACGAAATAGTTGCTAACAAGAGATAGCTGGTCACGCGGTTCGATGATTCTTAAATAATTAATAATAATCACATGTCAAGCATCCAGAATCATGTGAACATTCGTTGTTTTTTTTTTATTGTTTTGAAGGTGAGAGAAATAGTCAGTGTTTATTACGCTCACGATATGATCGATAAGCACAGGGTTCTTCATTAAAAAGGGTTTGTGTTGTACTTGCGGCAGCTGATGGATGCTGTTTGACACCGTTGGCATTTCGATTAAGCGTGACCGACAAGTGAGATGATGTCCAGGCGAGGCAGGAACAGCCGCGCTTGGCGATACGTTTGGGGCGGCATACGGCGGGATGCTGATGCAAGAGGGCTTGTCATGGCCTCCGAAAGTGACCGATGGGGTTATGAGCGCCTGGAGGTTAGCACTTAGCTCCTGCTTTTGTTTTTCCAACTCCAATTGAAATGCAGAAGAAATGTATGGCATTCATGATATCTGAATTCTTCCCTTCTTCTACTCCACTCTCAAGTACAGCGATTCTGATTCTGAGGTCGACTACTCTCCGGGGATGGTCCCTCCGGTGCCCAGCGCTGTGCCCGTCACCGGAGAGTCTTACTGTGGCTGCGACTACCAGGCTGAGACCATCCACCATCTGCGAAGTTTTTACCAAGTCAAAGACTGCCACTGTGGCGAGGATGACCAAGGTAAGATATATTGTGGGCTCCATTATTTTGCATCTCGCGTATGCTGAAAATATTTTTCGGGATGGGATCAAAATCACAATTGTTTTGGAACATGCTCACATTCTAGTAGTAGTAGTAAGCACTTAGTTATCAGTGTGAGAGTGCATTTCTATACATGCTAATGTGGGTTTTCTCTGGGTATTTTCGTTTCCTCCTCCATCTCAGAAATGTCATGGATCAATTCATTATTTTTTTTCAGAAAACAATACAATTGGTCTTTCACCACATGATCCAGTCTTTTTTTTTTTTTAATTACAACATAATCCTAAACATTAATACCTTGGGAGCAAATCTATTAACTCTGTCTCACAGTTCAATCTCACTTTTAATTCAATATGTGCAAAAAGTGTTAATTATATATTGGTTGCATGTTGTCACTGTTTAGCAACAACCTCATCTCCAAATCTGGCCAATTTAGTATTTTTTTATTTTTTTTTACAAATGGTACTTCGTCACCCATTGCATTTCTCGTTTAATGGGTATTTTGTACAAGTGGTTGCCAAATCTTAAGTGTTGAAAATGGTTCGCTCTCTTTGACGATTCAGTGATCATGGCTCAGAAAACATTTTTGTGTTTTTCGTAAAAAGTCATGCCTTTCAACGTGAGAAGATTCTACCCAACCCCAGCGTTATACAAATGAATATTAGCAAGCAGATGCTAACTTATAGTACTTTTACCATCGTCAAGTAAGAGTCCAAGACAGTAAAGAATGAAGATGGATATTTGACTTCTAAAAATGTGAGTGGCAGTGAATGAGTGTCGTGTGTACCAGTGAAACTGGCAAAACAGCATCTTGACCGTTTGGACCATTTTTAGAATTTGACTGGGTTTGGGATGCCAGCAGCCGATCGACGGCGACCTTATTGAGATGCGACAACCGCGAAGTCAACTTCCACTCCGAGTACAGCTGCGGCACGGCTGCGATCCGCGGTTCCAAGGAGTTGGGGGAGGGCCAACACTTTTGGGAAATCAAGATGACATCCCCCGTGTACGGGACAGACATGGTATGTGCCCTACTGGGAATAACGGAAACCAGTTGTGGCAATGTAAAGCTAAAGATAATTTGTTCTGAAAATTGACATTTTGCCCAGATGGTTGGAATCGGTACCTCTGACGTGAACCTGGACAAATACAGGCATTCATTCTGCAGCCTTTTGGGGAAAGATGTGGACAGCTGGGGTCTGTCTTACACTGGTATGACCCCCCCCCCCCCCCCCCGACCCCCCATAATGCACAAAACAAAACCAAAGCAAGAATTTCGATAGCCAAGCCATTAATAGTTCAAAAGACACATTCTTTTTGTTTGACAGGCTTGTTGCATCATAAAGGAGACAAGAGGAACTTTTCCTCTCGCTTCGGCCAGGGTTCCATCATTGGGGTTCACCTGGACACGTGGCACGGAACGCTTACGTTCTTTAAGAATCGTAAGTGCATAGGTGAGTGCTGGAGTATGCATTTTTTTTTTTCCAAATACAAATGTGCTGTAAGTAAATATCATCTGTATCGATGCCGATGCTGTAATCCAGTCCGGTGCGCTCACTATTCTGAGGAGCTGGGTTCGATCCCGGCCCCACCTGTGTGTAGTTTGCATTTTCTCCCGGTGCCTGCGTGGGTTTTCTCCAGTCACTCCGGTTTCCTCCCACATCCCAAAAAGATGCAACACTAAATTGCCCCTCGGTGTGATTGTGAGTGCGATCGTTGCCTGTCTCAATCTGCCCTGCGATTGGCTGGCAACCAGTTCAGGGTGTACCCCGCCTTCTGCCCGTTGACAGCTGGGATAGGCTCCAGCACTCCCCGCGACCCTCGTGAGGATAAGCGACAAAGAAAATGGATGGATGGTATTTTCAAGATGCAGTCTTTTATTTTGTTTTGTATTATTTTGTAGCTCAAAACCAGGACTCACTGTATCAGATATGATTTTTCCATTTATAGATGGAATTCCATCTTTTTAAATTGCATTGATTAAAAAAATATATATATATATTCTCCGATTTTCTGCAATATTCCGACCATAACCCGTGCCAGAATCCACACTCGTTCATATTCTAGTCGGACTTTTGCAGGCAAGGTGGAAGATTAGACACACGTCTGTTGATTGGTCGAATGTGTTCCTCCTGACCAATGAAAACGCTTGTTGCATATGAGGCAGATCACGGGCCCATTTTCAAGTGAACACGTTGGCAGTGCACAAGAGGAAAGACGCTTCTCGAGTGAAAGAATTTGATAAATAAGTTCCGATGGGATTGGATGGAACGAGAAATCGTCGAGACAGTTGAAAAGCAGGAAGTTACCACTCTGTAAAGCGACTTCATTCGCAAAATCGATCGACCACCGCAATAACGAGGTGAGAGTTCAGAAGCAAATAATTTTAAAAATGTCTATTACTTCCTGATAAGGACACATGACGTTAATAATTGTTGTCAAATTTGTGCGTTTCAATCATTTTCTAAAACAAGAAATTAAAATGTTTTTGAATTGATGTGACACACACGCTATGAAAGCACACTTGTATGCCATGATGCAAATCTGAATTTAATCTAGTAGTTTACTTAGTTGAATTTGTCATTTTTGGGGATAAAGGTATGCACCTAAATAATGAATATTGTGTACATTTTGAAAACAGAATGGCATTTATTTATAGATGTACTAGATATATTTCATTCATAATACAATTTATAAAACTTACACGTTAAAAGTGGTGATCATCCTTTGATCATGCTTGCAGCCCCCAGACCCCCGGCTATTTTTCTGTCTTTTTTTTTTTTTTTTTTTCAGTCAAATCACATGTTTGCTGTATAAATGTAGTTGTAAATTCAAAACGACCTCACTTCACGTCTGACAACGATATTTGTGAAAATCGGAAGTGGACTCCGATCACACTTTTTCATCTTGGCCCTCATTGGATTGCGCTGGCGTTTGCTCAGTGAAAAGCTGCTCATGAACGTGTCCGTTGTCAAACTAGGAATTGCCGCCACGGATCTCCACAACAAAAGGTTTTACCCGATGGCGTGCTCCACAGCCGCTAAAAGCAGCATGAAGGTGATCCGATCGTGCTCGGCATCCACCTCCCTTTTGTACCTGTGCTGCGCGCGCCTCCGCCAGCTCCTGCCGGAATGTACGGACACCCTGGACGCGCTCCCCTTGCCGCCGGGGCTTCGCCACCTGCTCCATAACAAACTGGGTTGGCTGCTCAATTTCCACGGCGGCGCCACGGAAGAAACGGCGGACGTCCCAGAACGCTCCCCGCGCTCGCCCGTCCCTCCCTCGGCCGGGCCGTCGTCCTCTGAGAGCGATTCGGAGGGTTGCACGTCCGACCCCGAGGCCTGCCAGAGGAAGAGGTGCCGCTGGACTTGACATCCTCCGATGAAATGTGGCAGATGTTCCTGTCGCGACAGGTTTCAAAGGACAAGGACTACTGTAGCGAAAAGACCTCTTACTGTTGACGTCTCTTGTCATTCATGGACAGGCTTTTGTAAGATGAGGACGTACTGTAGAGCGTAACACTGAAGTCTCAAACGTGGCAGTATTTCGCTGAAGTGGCTCTCTGACTGAGCCACGCAGCCATGTTCTATGTTGTTGTCTAGTTATGCAAATCATGTATATTCTTAAATTCAAACGCTATCACTTCTTAATCAAACTAATCTATTTTGCACTCTGCAATTTGCTTTGACTATTTATTTGTGAGATGAAGAATAAGAGAACTACTTCTGAGTGTGCTTAATTCATGAAAATGTTTCAAAAGAAGGACCAGCAACCCTTTTTACTTTATTCATAACTGTTACATGCAACTGCCTTTATTTACTGCTACACCATAACGAGACCTTTTCAAATATTTTGTTTATACTTTCCAAATGCCTTAGTCTACTTTTTAATGCTTTGGACATTTTTTTAATTTAAAAAAAAAAAACTAAAATCTGTAATGTTTTTTTTTTTTAATTCTGTAGCCTACAAACATTCACATTAGCTGTAAAAAATTGAGAAAACATCTTAATTGGAAAGAATTCAGTCAGTTTAGTTTTGCAAGAGATAATAGATTGTGATCTTCCAAGATAGCCCATTATGACTATGATGCAATATAAAAATTTTGTCCTTTCTGAAGAAATTGTCCATTGCGGTGCAGGAAGAGTGGCCTCTGTTTACAGTGTTAGCTAAATGACAATTTTCACCCCTGCGGATCTGGTCGCGTCACTGCTGGGTTACGGCAGCTGTTATTCTCACGATTTGTCTTATTGATGCAACCAAGCACTTGTCATTTGATAAAAAATGAAAATGTACTTTTTTTTTTTTACTATCAATCATTGTATTAAAGAACTTTTATTTGCCTTTTTTTGTTGACAGCATGATTTTCTGATGAAAATAAATGAATGCTGAATATTGAAGAACATGGTTTCTGAGCACAATGACTGGCATTTTAACTTTTTTTTTCATCTGTCCACTATTTCAAATTAAGAGGCAAATTGTGCTTATGAAATTAAACGAAATGAGCATGGAACTATGTTTACATAGAATGTTGGTGAGTAATGGTTAAAGCAAAAGTTAAAGAATAAAATAAAGTAATAAACTTCGTTAGAACACGTTTTAAATGTACAGTTGCTCTTCAATAAATTAAAAAATGGTTAAACTAATTTTAGCAAACAAATTTCAAGATAACGATAAACCAAAGTCTCCATCTCAAGGGAAATATTACTCAAACAATATCAACAAAAATGATTTTAGCTTCTGTATTTATTTATTTTATCACGTAAATTATCTATAATAAATGGTCAAAAAGTATAGGAACTAAAGCCCGCAACGGATTCAGACGGCTCATGATAACTGTCGGACCAACATTGCGGAAGTTGCGTGTTGTGTTAGCGGAGGTCAATTGAAATTCTATCTTCAACAACAAACCTTCAGGTAATTTGTTTTAACGGCGTCTATGTTTGATTGGAAGAAATTATAGCTAAGCAAGACTAAGATTGGAATTACTTCACGGGGGTTACGAACCGAGAAAGAGCAGGAAGATGAAGTCAGGTCCGCTTTCTTCCCCACAGGTGCTCCCATCACCGCCATGGTGAAGAAAAAGCCGCTTCGTCTCATAGCGGAGATGGCTCGGAAGGTCCGCGCCTACCGGGAACTGAAAAACCGACCGCGGGAATCGCAGAAGTTCGCCCTCGACTACGACACCATGAGGCGGCCTCACACGGGCAAGATGCTGCCCGTGCTGGCCTGGAAGGATGTCCGCCGCGAGAGTCGCCTCTTCTCTCTGCTGGCAGGTATGCGGATGTTCGGTGTGGGCCGAGTCTTCACTCGCAAGTCGTGGCTGGAGGATCACACGGAGCCCAGTTACTGGCAGCTCACCAAAGTCAAGGTGGACTACACAGCTGAGGTAAAATTTCCATAAAAACGTAGTAATTTACTCCCAACAAGGCTTCCCTTGTCAGCACTTCTTGCACTACTTATGGAGATGTTAGTTTTCTGTCCAATCAGATTTCAATCGCTTGTAGGTTGCCATGTCAACCTAATTGCCCAGCACTTCCGGAATCATTTGTTCTGCCCGATGTCATTAAAACTACATTTGCAATAGGACTGGTTCTTTAGCGCATCAGATTTCAAAATGTCAACATTATTCCACCTTCTGATTGGTTGGTCATCGTAAGGACACAGTTTGATTTGCAAAACATCTTTAGCGGCTCTGTGCAAATTCACTGGAAAAAAAAAACAAAAAAAAAAAAAAACATTCAATCACATAGAACTGTTGCTCATGTTTAAAATGAGTTGAACTAACATGTTATTAAATCATGTTAAATTTAGATGATGACTGAGTGTGATAAATTAATTTTAAATAGTTTGATTAATTCAGTCAGGCAGTCCCCCACTGAGAGCCCAGTTAACAAATCCACTTGGTGTCGGTTCTCTCCATAATCCAAGTGCTTTGTGTTTCTTCTAGAACATGGATCATGGAAAAGCTTGGGGCATCCTCACCTTTAAAGGTAAGCAACAAGGGTGTCTTAAAGGTCAAGTGTCAACCCTATAAACATTCGAAAATCGCTATTTTAATGAAAAATACATATAACATTATTCACTTCAATGTCTACACGAAAAAATAAATACGAGTGGGGAGCACGTCATCCAAGCGCAACGCTGCGGAAGTCTCATTCGAGATTGAAGTGGTCGCCATATTGGCTGCATCTTCTGTCCGTGACTTCACACCGGGACATTTGCCATTGAAAACACGCTGTGGCTCCTACTGTGGGACACGCCGCTTCAGACACGGAAGCTCTTTTCAAAGAAGAGAACATTTCACAACCGAGTGAAGTGACTGTGACAATACTAGCCTATTGTTTCGAGCTATATGTAGATGATATGCGGCTCACGCCCAAACCGCATGCGGCCAAACCACCTCCCCGCCCGATCCACCTCCGTGGCGGTGATAAACAACACCGCCCGCGAGCGACGAGGCCAACGTCCGCCGATGACGGCTTTGGCCAGGGTGGCACATCGACACATTTAGCACCCCTGACTTTACAAATTACGTTACCCCCACCAACTATTATTTATTTTTTAGTAGCTGTATACACACCTACCTGTCATTTGGAACCCACGAAGCTCTCGTCCTTTGCACCTGTGCAATCCATTTTTTATGACAAACCAGGTCTTTTGGAAGAGTATGAAGCGCGAATCCACCCTCCTGAGTGTTCGAGCAATATCCAGCAATAACAAGGAACAATGAGCTCCCTTCCAGCAGGGAAAACCAGTATAAACATACGAGACCACTTGAGTGTGCTACTGCCCTGTATGTCACTTCCTGCTTCTTCTCGAAAACAAATCCCTCGAGAGGATTTTCATGGCGGGAGTTTCAAAAAGCCATATATGTCAAAATCATGTTTTGTGGTGAGAAAAAAAACTTTTTTTTTTTTTTTTCATTAGTAACGTACTAAAAATCATGTATTTCATGACAGTGGACCTTTAAGTTCAAACCACGGCCATGAGATTGAGTCCTGAGTCCCAATTAGCATTTCCCTATCTCCACGTGTGTTTGTATCGTTCTGTGCTATCAATACGTCTGTGGTCCCCTGACATTCTTAAAGAAAATCATCTCTAAATTGCCCAAAATGAATCTTAATCTTTTTGTATTTCTCAGGAAAAGAGGAGAAAGAGGTCAAGGAAGTGGATCAGGTGATGTACCACGACTGGCGTCTGGTTCCGAAACACATGGAGCAACAATTGAAGGACTTTGTGCCTCTTCCTGAGCCGCCCGTACGCTACGTCGTTTACCCTCCGCTGCTGCGCGCCATGAAGCTGGCGCGGTACAAGCAGACGGAAGGCAGCGTTCTGAACGAGGAGCCCCTTCTGCCTTTGGAAAGGGAAGTGGTGCTCACCAAAGAATATTTCCAGAGTCAAGACCACGGGAAGAAATTGAGACAGGAGACGGCCGTGTGACGTCTGCAGTTGTGAAACTCAAGGACAAGAGCCCAAATTGTGCTTCCGTCGTATGGAACTGACTCGTTTCCACATTTAAAATCACTTGTCAAATGTATGATGAAGATTAAACAAATATGTGAACCCTCCCCTCCCTCATTGCTCTTGACCCCATTACAGCATTGTGATCAAACTGGCATTTTTGTCATCAAAACATCAAAGAGGGATCGTTAAGATGACTGAAATTTGGACAACACACCAAAAAGGTTTCAATTAAACCACATAAACACGGTAAAGGTGGTCCATGTTGGTGGACACTTCAAAAGTGACCATTTTCAGGAGATGAATGGAAATTCGTAGATTTTAATACGCTGATTTTCTTGGTTGTGGTCGGGAGAGCTGGAACCTTCCCCCAGTTGACTTTGAGGCAGGGTCCACACAGTCAAGACTAATTTTGGGTAAGTAATGCAAGGACTATCATTCACGTTTAACATTTTTCTAGTGCAAAATAATACCTAAACGACTGATTTCAAGTAATAAAAAAATACAACTTGCAAAGTTTCTTTGGTGAAGTGCTCACAGTAACCATTGGGGTTCTTGGTCAGCTCCCTAAATTAAGTTTTCTCTCTCTTGTCTGAAAGGTGGACAACTAGAGGAGTATGGAAGTAGATAAGTGCCACCAGGATTTGAATTGGAAATGTAAAGTGATCACATTTTCAATAGTTGCTACAATTCGGTGTCTAAAATTCACGTCTGTCCCACCAGCCAATCGCAGTTACGCTCTCTTACTCACGTGACGTCACATACTAAGAAAGCGTAACTGCGATTGGCTGGCTGTTTGGTTCTCGCCAAGTAACCCTGCCTGGTGGCGCAGCAGGTGAATTTTAGACACCGAATTGTAGCCAGTTGACTTGTTCACTTTGAAAAGTTACACTGAAATACAACTATTGAAAACGTCATTACTTTACATTTCAAATTCAAATCCTGTTTTCTGTGGCATTTCAAATTGAAACCCTGGTGGCACTAATCTACTTCCGTGGAGGAGTCGTGGTAGTTTTGAACTTCCATTTATAGATTATCAATGGATTAAGGTAACAGTGCTCGTTGGGCCCTTCAACAGTACATTATTATTATTATTGTTTCCCAGATCTGTGCATCGAAATAATCCTGTCTCTGAGGTCTACAGACAATTCTTTTGACTTGTGCTCTGACACGCACTGCCAACTGTGGAAGTTTGAGACTTACAGAGGTGTATTTTTTTTAAATATTGTAATGTAACCAAATGATTGTCATTGTGGGGTGCGTGTGGAATCCAAGAGAACTGGATGGAATGAATTTTGTAGCAGGGCTTTGTAAATATAATTTACAGTACGTTGAGGTCCTGGAAGATAGAGAAAATATGCTGCGGTGTTACAAGACTAATGTCTTGGATAACGACAGAATTTCTTACGGCACCTTCATTTAATATAAAAATAATGTTGACGAGTGGATTATTTTTTAAAATTATACAAATACGTCGAACTAACACTCATGGGTTTATCTTTCTATCAGGACTGAACACGTTTCCGCCATTCTCCGCTAAAGCAAAGGAAGCGCGTGCTCAGCCCCAGCCGCTCACGGCAACATGTTATGCTTCTTTCTCTCTTTGTTTTCTCAAATCTTCCAGTCAGGTTGGTGCTACATTCGTTTATACCTTACAATTCGTCACCGTGTGATTATTCACGCCAATGCCAGTCACGGCGAGAGGTCCACATTTTGACGCCATACGGTCGCCGCAGCGTTTGTCCGGTTAGCCCATTGGGTGAAGTCAGCAATGGCATTGAAAACCGCCTTGCATTGTGGGATGTGGCGGCCATTTTGAAGCTAGCTGTATCCATGGTGAACGTAAACAAGGCTGCGTGACGGCATGTTAAAATACAGGAAAGGAAGTGGGGTTACTGTACACAACTTGTATGTACTGTAATACTAGTGCTGTCCTCTACCGGCACTGTGAATGAGAAACGCTGCAATGGGGCCGAAAAAAGCCTTTTCGACCTCACTATTGAATGATAAAATGACCTTTTTGAAATTGATTTCATAGAACTGTGTCCCATGTCATGTCGATGCTAACATGTGACCTTGTCGTTCTTGTGGCCGATCTTGCAGGATGGACAGGTGTGAACGAGCGCACCTTCATTGCTATAAAACCAGACGCCGTGCAGCGGAAACTGGTTGGCAAAATCGTACAGCGCTTTGAGAGGAAAGGCTTCAAACTGGTGGCACTCAAACTTGTGCAGGTATCGGAAAAGAACAGAGCAGATACATACAGCGTGGAGTGCTTTATTGTTGTTATTATTTACACCAAGTCTGTGTGTGTGTGTGTGCGACTATCAGGCATCAGAGGACCTTCTTCTGGAACACTATTGGGATCTGAGGAACAAGCCTTTCTTCAAAGGACTGATCCACTACATGAGGTCTGGTCCAGTTGTTGCCATGGTGAGATGCTATCACCGTACCTGAAGGACCCCTCCCTCAACTCCCTCCCACCTATCTAAAGTTGCTGTGCCTACATGTATGTCCGCTTTGAGGAAATGTTTTAATATTATGTCCACGTGGCTGTGTATTAATTCAGGTGTGGCAGGGTCTCGATGTAGTCAAGACCGCCCGCAAGATGTTGGGCGAGACCAACCCAGCGGAGTCTCTGCCTGGGACCATTCGTGGAGACTTCTGCGTAGATGTGGGAAGGTAAGAACAACTGACAATTTACTCAGTGTTTAGTAAGTAAGTTAAGTAAGTAAAATTGGCATGTGCGTCCTTAGCGAGCGTGTGGCGCACTGGTATTGACAGCACACAAGGTTTTGTGATCATAAATATAGAACCCCTTTCAGCTGTCCCTCCGATCGTTTTCAAAATAGTACTTTTTAGCACACCCCGCATGAGTCACAAATTAAGCAACGCTGACTGTGGTTTTGCAAACTAGCAACTCTCTTGTTTGCAGCCATGTGGTCGGTGTAATCTGTGAGTATGAGTGAGGACTATGGGAGCTGCAAAAGAATGTACCGTAATTCCCGGCCTACAGTTATAAGCTTCACCCAGTACATTTGTAAAGGAAATGATATTTGGTACATACATACGCTGCACCTGTGTAAAAGCCGCAAGTGCCCACATTGAAACACGAGATATTTACAAAGAAAGACGATACACACAGAGTTTAACGCTAGCGCCGCCGCTGTGCTAACACTAACGCTAGCACCGTGCTAACAGGTAAAAAAAAAAAAAACATAAACACAATACACAGAGCGCTAACAGGACCGGACCGGTAAATGTCACTTCCTCTGCACATATATTCCACCGGTTTCACTCTTATCTTTCCCGCTCAAGTGCCCCCTTGCGGCCATTAGAAAAATGCACAAATTAGCCGCATCACCACATAAACCGCAGGGTTGAAAGCGTGTGAAAAAAGTCGCGGCTAATAGGCCAGAAATAACAGTATCCTGAGCAATAACTCCTAATCAATACAGCGATTCTCCAGCGCGCTGATGTTGTGCGTGTCAGCAGGAATGTGATCCACGGCAGCGATTCTGTTCTGAGCGCCCAGAAGGAAATCTTCTTGTGGTTCAGGGAGGGCGAGCTCCAGCTGTGGGAGCAGAACAGCGCACCCTGGATCTACTGAGGACAAAAACACCACTGCTGCCTTTCAGCTTCATCGTCACGCTTTGCCGTCGGGTCGCTCGTCCCGATGTCAGCGGAGGACTTCCTGCGGCTTTTTGACAAAAAATTATTTTTATACTTCAATATTGAGGGAAGGAAGACCTGACGTACGACGTCAATTAAACTCCGACTTTGTTATTATTAAATAAGACTACAAGAAATGTCTCACAGATGCTAAAAAATTAGAATGAAACCACCATATTATTCTGTAATATTCCGTTTAAAGTATTGAAATGTACTTCCCCCTCTATGGCTCGTGCATTTTTGCTGTGAGCACATTGTAGTCACCTAATTTTCAACAAATGAGATGTATGCAGCGTTTAGTTTTCAGCTTCACTCCAGAGTTCGCCATCATTAGTGCACCATGAAGACAAGAAAAAAATGCAAGAATGTCATAAAAAATAAAAGATTGGGAACAAATGTCTTATTCAAACAGCAACAGCGATACTATACGCCAATGTTTGCCTTTTATCAGAATTTTGTTCTTTGCGGTATATCTAAAACACGGGTGTCGAACTCAAGGCCCGGGGGCCAGATCCGCCCCGGCGCGTGATTTTATGTGGCCCACAAAGCTAAATCACGTGTATGAACTCCCGAGATTTTTGTTGAAATCTGTGCCAAAATTTGAAATTATGATGAGGCGATCAAAGATTATGATGGTTTCACAGTCATGATGGCCCGAGGAGGGAAACCGGAACTCCAACGTGGCCCACGACAAGAACGAGTTTGAAACCCCTGATCGAAAACATCCATTGGTGAAAAAGCAGAACATTTTTTTTTTTGTCAGTGCTTTTTTGTTTAAATTACTGTATTACATAAAACACCCAGCCTGCTTTATTTTTGTTTGATGATGGACGATTGATTTTGTTTTGCAATTGCTCGAATAAAATATATCATCACTCATTTGATGCATTTGTGTGTGTGAGATGCATACACACGCACAGGCACTAACTTTGCTGTTTATCAGCACACATTTAATATTTTAGAATCCACACAGAGATCAATGCATGAATTTCAATTTTTGACTAAAGGAAGGGCTTCACGGCGACCCTGTACACAGTGACAACAATCCAGCCGCTCCGGGTCACCTAAAGAACCGCAATAACCTCCGACCTTCCATCAAACGTTTCTATCAATAAATATCTCTGACGGAGGGTAACGTCATTTAAACATGCCTTCACCTTTGAATCCATCCATTTGTCATTACTTTGTATTCAAGTGCAAATGTATTCTTACAAGTATCGTAATGGATGAAATTTGACCGACGGCAACTTTGAAGATAATCTTGACGTCAATCTCGGGATGGTTTTGGTACATACGATGGATTTTTTTTTTTTTTTTTGTCAGGGTGGCTTTGAGCTGCTTTGAGAACGATTTTGGGTTCGCCGGGCAGCAAACGTAAAGGAAGAGGAGGAACCGTTGGGTGATGCAGGACGATATAGAAGGAAATAGTGCTTGAAGGGGTGACTACACGACAGATAAGTGGGGCAGGGAGGTAGTTATGAAACCGAGTTACAAGGCCCACGATGATATTTAGAATGCCCTTGATGGGACAGGAACAGCATGGCAGGCAGATTAGGACGAGGTACGAGGCATTAATTAACGTTAGTAGTTGACTGGGCGCGAGGGATGACGCGCAGCTCGTACGCTTTTAGAGCCGAGGGATGACTGATACATGACCGGGGATTTCCACCGCAGGGTGTTGAGTGGCTGAAGGGGGGAGACGTCACTCGGGTATGTAGGACACCTGCCACACGATGATGTGGCTCCGCTCGGCCTTGCACAAAGCAGGTTTGACCTGGGAGGCTCCGTCGCTTTCGCCTTCCTCTGTCTCGTCATCCTCGCCGTCCCCTGAGGACGGGAAAAAAAAAAAAAAAAAGGGTGTTGAAATTATGCAAATTGCATCTCTGATGTTTAACTCGAGCGGCTTCGCGAACGCTCACCTATGCGGAAGTCGATGTAACCCTCTCCGCCGCTGAGCACCAACACATTCTGAAGGCTCTGGGCCTCGGTCTCCGGAGGGGCCGTGGAGCCAGGACCCTCCGACGGGCTGTCCAGCACGCTGCCATTCAGTGTGGCCAGAACGTTGCCTTTCACAAACAAAACAAAAAAAGAACCTCATGTTACTTCAGAGATCCGTCAGGTGTGCAGTGGAAAATGTTTGGATTTGACTTCATTGGTCCAAAAAGTATGAATTAATATCTCTGTGTGTCTGTCTTTTATTTCTGCGAGTACATCAGCCTTCTTGTTTAACTGCACGTACCCGCATTTTGCACTCAGTAAGCAAATTTTTTGGTACCATTTCAGCATTCCCGCTTTATCTCACTGAATATTCTCGTTAGAAAACCTGCACAAAAGAGACCTTGCCACATGCTTTCAACACATGTAAACTTATTTAAATGCATTGCTCGGTCTCTTCTCTTAGTGAACAGTCGTGTTTCACTGTACTATATATGCTTTTTGTGACATTTTGAGTTGCTGGTGTGTGGTGAGATTGTTCTAATATACTCAAGAACAGTTACAAGACACTCACCTTTACAGTTTATAACAGGGGTGCAAAGACTTTTTTTACCCAAAGATCTACTTTTAAAAAGTCATTGGATCTTACAACAACAGCATTTCTTTTTTAACTTCCTCCATTAATACAGAAAGTAAAAATAAGCAGCATGTCAAGCTTGTCTTCGCTCTACGTTGCCCATACTGTGTTGCTAACTAAAGCAGCGGTGGTGGACGCTGTCATTATAAAACACATTGATTTGACACAATTTGTAATTATGAGTGTACGCCTTTAAGAGCAAGGGGTGGGGGGTGTAAGGTAAACTAGGAAAAAGAGAGTGTGGCGGAGCAGCGGTCGTTGTCGGAGAAAGTTCCGTGTGCTGCCTAAAAGAAACCAATGGAGGGAACATTCACTGACATCTTTTTTTTTTTTCGGCACGCCGTCCCGCGCTCGACCGAGACTACCTCGCGATCAACATCGACGCATTGAGCACCCCTCGTTTATAACATGTAAATGGCCTTTGAGACATACCGTGTGAAATTTGAAAATCAAAAGCATTCGCTGCGACGTTTGCATGCTCGACCGACAAGAGAGCGAGACTTAGGCCCACCAGGTACTGTGACGAAGAACTTGACAGCATCGCGGTGTCCGTGGAAACAGAGCTGGGCCTGAGCCATGGAGCAGTAGGGGATGAAGCTGCCGTTGCTTTTCTCGGAGCCGTCGTCGCCGTACACGTGGATCACTCCCCCGGAAGATGTCGGGGATACCTTATTGGCTGAAAAAATTGAAAGAGGGGGAGAAAACAAAATTGCCAATGTGAGGCTGAAAAAGTTGACATACAGTACACTAACTTAAATGAAGTAACGACAAATTAAGAGTGATGGGTTTCCGCACGTTCCGCATGCAATAGATGGAAGCCACAGCAGCATGTCCCCGAGAGGTCATCATCATCATCACCACAATGTGGCAAAAAAACAAACAAAAAAAGCATGCAAAGCAACCAGCCACCGAGGGAGTGCCGTGAATTTCTGGCGGAAATCAAAAACAACCACCTTCAAGAGATCCCGACCTTTAGCATCGCTGGAGCCGAATGCTAACATCAGCATGCTAATAACACGCTTTGTGGTCAATGCTGCCGTGCTGCGTAGCATTGACCTTCTTTTTGTTCGTTTTACTTAGCATGTTAGAAAGCTGACATGGTTTGAAATATCAAATTAATTGTTATAGACAATGAGCTCCAAAAAGGTTATACTCGACAACAATTTTTTAAAAAAGGGCCCTGCAGATACAGCACTCAGTAAAAGTTAGGGATGCTGAGCTTTCCAGTTCTAAACCGCACTTCGACCTTTCCAGGTGAATTTCATTTGACCATCTGTAAAGTTTTGAACGCTCATCCGCTCAACGTTGACATACTTTTGCACAACGAGCAGCACTGAAGCAGTTGCAAAGCTACATTCGTACATCCAGAAAAGGCCAAATGAGGTCCACCGGGAAAGGGTGAGTGCAAGTTTTCTTTTTGTTTGTTTTTTGCAAGTATTGTATGTCACTTTCTTTGTTGGTTGTTAAAGGGTCACAAAGGCAGGTGAAGAGGAGGGTCGGGAGCGGGAGGAAGGAGCGCCCCCACTTACCCCTCAGACCCAGGAGTTGTCCCCGGTGAAGGACCACCGCTACGACGAAGAGGAGGAGGATGAAGAGGAGGAGGACGAAGAGGAGGAGGAAAGAGAGCAGATGAGAACGTAGAGTAGCAGAAATAGTTAGAACCCAGACTGTCCGGGGGAGAAGGGAAACCCAACATGGACGGCCTTTTGAAGTGGAATAAATCTTTGATTACTTTTCAAATGTGGGTTATTTCTAAAAATAGACTTTACATTGAATGTGAATTGATTTAAACTGCTTCTGCTTGATAGAAAAATACAAATTAAGGATGCTGGGTGGATCTTTGCGTTTAACTAATAAAACCACAACCCTATTTTGCATAATATTGCACTAATTAATTCAGTTTTTTAATCAAATGAATGAGATTCATAATATAGTGAGGCTAACCCGTGCAGTAAATGATTGAATATTTATTTTGAGATTCTCGTTCATTTGACCACACTCTTATTGTGTTTATTATTTTATCATTTACAGTACATCACTGTACTCGTTCTAACGCCCTGTACTACAAAAATGTCTTAACTTTCAAGCATACATTCACATTTCCCTTTTTAGTTTTTATTTTATTTTTTTTTAAGTCTAAGGTAGTTGTTTTTTTGTTATTTATTTTGCTCCTGCATCTAGTTTGGTGTCTTCAGACAACCACTAAACTGCAAAAATGAGAATAAATTCAAATGCTAATCTATTCTAATGAACCTGAATGAACCGACCACCCGCAAATTTTTTCACACGCTTTCAACCCTGCGGTTTATGCGGTGATGCGGCTAATTTGTGCATTTTTTTCTAACAGCCGCAAGGGGGCACTCGAGCGGAAAAGGTAAGAATGAGACCGGTGGAATTTATGTGCCGAGGGAGTGACTTTTACCAGTCCTGTTAGCGCTGCGCTGGCGTTACCGCTCTGCTAGCGTGTTGCTGCTGTATTACTGACGTGTTTCAGTGATATTTACCGGTAAGTTTTAACCGCCCCTGTTACCTTTAGCGTCAGCGCAGCGCTAGCGTGGCGTTAAACTCTTTCTGTATACCGTCTTTCTTTGTAAATATTTCAATGTGGGTTTCAATGTGGGCACTTGCAGCTTTTACACATCTGCAGTGTATGTATGTACCAAATGGTATTTCCTTTACAAATGTACTCGGTGAGGCTTATAACCAAGTGCGCGCTCTAGGCCGGGAATTACCTTAGTGCAACCTCCGGTGTGTAAAATGACTCAAGTCCTTTAATTAGTTAAAAATTGTGGTTCTTTCTATATGCAAACATTTTTTGTTACCTGATGTCGAATATGCGCCTTGTCTCAAGAAAGGTTGGGGAAGACTGCTCGGGTCATGTGACTGATTTGATACAAAAGCGATTTTGCCGTGAAGGGAAGTGATCAAAAACTCAAGCTGGAATTTAGAAAGCCAAGCCAAATTTTCTTGATTTCAGAAGCTACATGATGTCAAGACGCACAATAACTCACAACAAACAAATGACAAAAGAAAATTTGTAAGGCCCCAAAAATGTAAAGAGCTGCTGCCAGTGACTCAAAGTGCCCCCCACCCAGTCAATTTCCTACCGCACGTTTGATGCAAATGGCATGAAGGCTGTGTGCGACTGACACTCACTCTCTGTCAGCGGGATGGAGATGATCACCCCATTTCCAGTTCCCACCCACAGGCGATTTCCACCAATCAGAAGAGCCGTGATGCGCACGAATGAGAAGCCCAGCTTGCCGGTGCCTGCGGATCACAAGTTGCGATTCAAGCGGAATGTGATCAGAGGATTCACAAAAATTGAATATCATGATTTTGCTGGCTATAGGTGCAATAAAACTACCATGCAAGCTCATATATTTTACATATTGAGCATCATCTCGGCAAAAGACGCCCCCTCACCGAGCATCTTGCTGACATAGGGCTCGATGTCCACGTCCTGCAGGTGCTGGTGCGTGTGGGCGTGGTAGAGGCGCAGCGTGGAGTCTAGCCGGATCGACACCCACACGCCGTCGCCGATCCACGCCAGCTGGCGCACCTGGCTCTCCCGACGAGGGTGGGCGTCGAAGGACTTCTGTCAGGGGAGGCGGCGGCGGGACACGTGACGACGGGTTTTTATACAGCACACGGCGGAAGAGAAGGAGCAAACTCGCCTCAATCTGCATGCTTTTGGGCTGAATGACGTGGATCTTGTTCTTGTAGCCGCACCACACTTTATCGTGGACGACCGCCATGCAGCGGATGGAGTGATGAGGTCGGCCCAGGTCCATCAGGTGGTAGTTGGATAAATCCCACTGGCCGTCTGCATGAAGACCACAAACTCATTCGTAGCGCTCAGGAGAGGCAAGACTTGCTCTGCTGGCCTAAAAACTACCATAAGCACTCATCTACGTTTACTCGAGTGAAGGGTGAGGAATGCACAACCCACCACTGGGAGCACTTTAAGTAAACTGTCGCAGATAAACTTGGGAAAAAAAAAAAAAAAAAAAAAAAGAAGCATAAACGCTCTCATAATTTCAATGAATTCTTGTGCTGGTGCAAACCTGAAAACACAATCATTTAAAAGACATGTAAGCGTTACCTTCGGATCTGTGGAATATGGCAAGGGTCCCGTCAGCGAGGGCCACCAGAACACGACCCTTCACGTGCCTGCAATGGTGAGGGGGAAAGAAAAAAAAAACTTTGGAGAAATTTTGACAACTACTCACATGGCAACATTCGCATTCAACATTTTTTGTGTGTTTTCATTTGCAGTATTTACCCAAAATGAACTAATAGTGAGCTGCAGTAATACGGTCAACATTCTTAATGTATGTTAATCCAACCATCCATTTTCATAGCCGCTTATCCTCACGAGGGTCGCGGGAGTGCTGGAGCCTATCTCAGCTGTCAACAGGCAGGAGGCAGGGTACACCCTGAACTGGTCGCCAGCCAATCACAGGGCACATTGAGACAAACAGCCGCACTCACAATCACACCTATGGGCAATTTAGAGTGTCCAATTAATGTTGCATATTTTTGGGATGTGAGAGCAAACCGGAGTGCCCTGAGGAAACCCACGCAAGCACAGGGAGAACATGCAAACTCCACACAAGGGAGGGCTGTGATTGAACCCGGGTCCTCAGAACGGTGAGGCCAACGCTTTCCAGCTGAACCACCACTAGGTCGCCCTATGTTAATCTAAAAAAAAAAAATGTTGCCATCAATCAAACAAAAATAGCAACGGCTCACGATAACACTTTTTTCCAACAATATTTAGTGTCAGAAGCACAATTCTTGATTGACGATGGCACGAGCACGCGTGGAAACAAAATCTGACCGGAAAACAAAAACAGACGATGATGTTTACAAATGGAATCAATCAATGAAATTCGCCTCAATTTGTTAGCAGGACAAGTCAAAAACACACAAGGTTCCACGTCGTTACAGCACCGCAACTCAACTGTTATCTGCCGATTCCTACATTTTTCTAATTTGGGACCCACTTTTAGAAACAAATTCTAAAGAATATGTTGTCGGGGCGGCACGGTGGCAAAGCGTTGCAGTCACGCGATCAACCAGAACGTCCTCGTGATCGAGGACACATTGAGCACCCCTGCAGTATACAGTATGTGGTTATGAGGGCTCTGCGAGCCATACGCAAACACCAAAAGAGCCAGGTGTGCCTCGCGATAGGTTCCCGACTCCCGCTCTAAACCATCAAAGAGAGAAATGATGAGTCTCTTACACCAGGCTGAGCACCGAGTCTTTGAGTTTGATGGAGTGGAGACAATTTTTCCAGTTGCCAACCGCAGAGTGAACATAAAGCCTGGAGGGTGATAGAGAAAAGTCAGAGAAACACAAATTCTTAGACATGGTTCATTGGAGCAACGGTCACAGAAGTGGAAGACGTTTGTGTATAAAAAAAAAAAATACGAATACGAAACTTGCTCACTATCCCATCACATCCTTTTCCTACGCTTATCATGTTTGATGTAGTGTATGGTAAACATGTAAGCCAAAATTAGTCTTCATTGATTAAAATATGCAATGCATTAGAAGATTATCATGAAAAGCTCTGTTTTGATGTACCGTATTTTCCGCACTATAAGGCGCACCTAAAAGCCTTTCATTTTATATGCGCCTTATAATACGGTGCGCCTTACATATGGATCAATATTGAGGCTTTAGTGCAGCTCCAGCTAATGGATGCATAATGTAACCCCAGCCTCTACTGTAGCGTCTATTCTATGCGCCTTATAATGCGGTGCACCTTATATATGAAAAAGTTTTGAAATAGGCCGTTCATTGAAGGTGCGCCTTATACTGCAGTGCACCTTATAGTCCGGAAAATACAATAACAGTTGCTTGCTTACCAGCCGTTCTGGGCCCCGAGCCACATGGTGGGTGCCATGCTGGTGTAATTCTTGGACTCTTCAACACCATCTTCCATCTCTGGAGGTACTGACGTCTCTTCTTTGGGCTGACCAGCGGCCCTGCGTGCAAGGACAGTTTGCAGAGTTCCGTCTCCTCGCTGACGCACTTTGATTGTACCTGTCAGTGGTGTCTGCTGGACGAGGCGGCGGATCGGTGAACACGTGTTCCATGAACGGTCCTGAAGGTGCGGACCCGAGTTCCGCGTGACCGGATGTCGACTCGGGAACTTCGGTGGCCTCCGTGGCCTCCTCAGCGGACTGGGCCGAGTGAATCTTGCCACTTGCAGGGGGCGCGACAGGCGCTACAGCGCAACATCGTGACAAAATTAACATGACGCCTGGCGGAGCCGACACGGTCTCACCTCTCCATGGTTAAATGCAAATGTAAGGGTGCATTCAGGGGGTGCCCACCTTGTCCTTTGTCCATTATGGGAGTGTCAGTGCGTGAGGAGCAGTTGCTACGGGCAACACTGCAGTTAGTGGCGCAACCCACTAGCGTGATACCAGCCAACATACCCTCCACGCTGCCGCTGTTCTCGCCACCCCCTGCACCACCACCACCCGGATCCAACACGATCTCACCAGCCGCATAATCGCTTTCACTGGCAGCTGCACAGGCGCACGCACCAAAAAGTTCAAACACTAAACCACTTCATTGCTTTCTATTCTATTTTATCATATTGAACTGTTTTTTGGAGAATGGAACCAGTTGATGGCGTGAGCTGTGATCTTCACCTGGCACACTAGAGATGCAGAGCACGTGAGCGTTGCAGACGTTGAACTGGTCGACGAGCGAGCCCGGCTGGTTGGCATCGATGATCACCACCTTGCTGGCGGAGTGCGTGCTGGTGAGGATCCACACGCGGCTGCTCATGCTGTCTGTTTCCTGCAGCTCCTTGGACTGCAGGAGGAGAAGAGCCTTAGAGGCTCGGCCGCGGGTGGTACAAATACTCACTCTCTACTTCAAGAAATGTAGAGATATTTGAAGGTACGAGTACAAGTTGTGATTCTATTCCGGTACTTGGGTAAAATAGTATAGAGTTTGTAAAGTGGAAATGCCAAGTTATGTGCAATACCCATTCTGATAACTTGCCACAGTTATCCATAATTTCCTTGTTTTATTAACTTGCACAGTGCTTGTACTGACATGAAGAAGAAAAAAAAATCATTTTGCATGCCACTTTTTGTTTTTTTTATCTATCAAGATAATGTGATCGCATAGCTTTGCTATGTTGTCTATTTTGGGAATCAGAAATCAAGGGAAATGGGTTTTTCAACAATTGCTCATGTTTGGTAATGCAAAAATGGTTGTAATATCTCAATGTTATTTTGGACATATGACAATTTCAAATTTTGGTACAGATTTTCACAAGAATCATGGAAGTTGGCACACATGATTTGCCACATAAAGTCATGTGATGGGCCGTATGTGGCCCCCGGGCCTTGTGTTTGACACCTGGCGTTTAAGGCCACAAGTTGTCAACTGAAGTTAACGTTTACATCTGTCTCTTTGTCTTTTTATATTGCAACATCGTCCACGGAGGTTGAAAAAAAAAAAACAAAAAACTAACAAGCCAAATTTGACAAAGTGCAAAGTGCAGATATCTGTTTTCAAATGGAGAGAGAGAAAAAAAAAGTACAAGGTTCTCCAAAATATAACTACTCCGGTAGAGATATCTGAAAAATCTACTTTTACCCACTGCAGATCAACTGAGAGGCAATGATGGGTCGCAGGCTCACCTTCCTCTTCTCGGGAGAGTTGTGGTTGCTCTTCTTGCTTCCGTCAATCTCCTCCGCTTGCAGGGGGTCACTGCCACTGGGGACCGCTTGAAGTGGTCCAGACTCCTGGCTGGTGGCTCTCCATCCTGCCAGGTCCACTCCAGCTGCACACCACAGCTGAGGCAGCCACAAAGACGCCCATAATCAGTGAGGCCATTAAAAAAATAAAAATTAAAAAAAAATCTACGTGGAACATTTGAAGTCATTCTCCCTGAACCAGTATGACATTCATCTATTCTAAAAACAGTGATACCTTGACTTCAGAGTTTAATTTGTTTCGTGACCTAGCCTGTAACTCAATTTAGTCGTACGTCAGAGCAGTTTTCTTCTCTATGGTGAATTAAAATTAAAAAAAAACTAAAAATTTGTTGGAGCTCCCCCACCCCAAAAAAAAAAAACCACAAAAAATGCTTCATGTTTATAATAATTAAAAATAACATTCCATTTTATGGGAAAAGAATAGAACAGAGCAAAAGAGGATAACAAATAAATAAATACATTATAAAACAAATATTTATTTATTTATGTAGATCTTTCAAGCAGCAGCTTTGCTCAATCTCGATCGTAATTAAAATTTTGGCTCGCAATGTAACAGATAGATAGATAGATAGATAGATAGATAGATAGATAGATAGATAGATAGATAGATAGATAGATAGATAGATAGATAGATAGATAGATAGATATAGATAGATAGATAAAAATGACCAAGATAAAAGTCAAGGCACCACTGTACGTGTAATTCTTCCTTTTATGAAATTCTCAAGCATCATCACGGCTGTCCAGCCTTCGTGAAGATTGCTTTATTATCAATCTCTGCCAACCTGCAATTCTATGCCTGTGATCTCCTGCAGAGTGCAGTGTGTGAATTTCATTAGGGTGTAGTTAATTTAGAAAAATCAAAAAAGAACTTCTTACCTTTCTGTTGGGGTCTTTCTCAACTAAGGGTCGACAGTACACCGGGACAGGAACGTTCTTCATGCGATTGTCCTCTTTCTCACTGTTGGTCTAAAAGCAAAAGTTGGCAAGTGGGCCAGAAAAATAAAAATGAATAAACATTGGTTGTGTGGCTCCTCTTCAAACACATTCTGGGTTGCTGGACAGGATAACAACAGCAACAAAAAAGAAAACTTGGAGGCATTCGAGAAAAATTCTACTTAAATAACTACTTTGTTTGGTTTGTATTCATTAAAAACTCATATTTGATCCTGATTCCTCACTTTGTGTTGGACTGAGTGACCAAGAGGACGCAAATATCCCAATATGTAAACAATATTTGTATAGAATAAAGATGGTGGTAATAATAGCATGGATTTCAAGTGGATCAAACACCTATTGTGAATTTGGCCATTCAGCTCAAACATTGAACGGTTGAACACGAGGCAAACAGTAATGAGAAATATTTGTGTCCCCGCTTTGGTCAGCACGTCGGTGGCTCTCCTGTTATATAGGTCAGCGCCGTAGGGATGCGTGTTAAATGGACGCTCAAGCCGAGACTCTGTTGGTGTTACTTGCCTGTTGTCTTTTCAGCTGGCTGTCCTGAGCGCTGTCCGTCTGACCGCCAGTCTGTGGGAGACCAGCGTTAGTCTCAAGACTCTCATATTGTCAATGGACTGAACCGCTCCAGTAGGTAGTTGATGGCCCCGTCACAGCATGACGTTCTGGTCAGCGTTCTCTGAACATTTCAATCGTTCTATTTTTCAGCGTTCTCAAATGAGGATGACACATCTGGCGTGTGATTAACGTGTGTCTAACGCACGAGAAGCGTGTAACAGCGACCAAATAAGATACCCCTAAAAACCATTAGCATGTGCTAACGTATCACTGGCACGCGACGAGCGATTTGTCAACGTCAGACGAGCGTGTTGAGCGTGTGACTAAACGGGTGAATAACGACAGAATAGCGTTTTGCTGGCGTGTAATTTTTACAGTGGAACGGGAAGCAAAACGTTGGAAATTTCATACTCACTTCAGTTGTTCTGGTGAGTTTGAACAGTCAGCATCATGCTGCCTAGACGAAAAAAAGGTGGGAAGCGGACTTCAGCAACTAGCGCTGCAAGTAAGAATGCAAAGCATCAGTTTATATACCCATATGCATGGAAGTTCAGGAAACACTCGAATGACGCTCAATGGACACCAAACGACGTTCGTTTGACTTTAGTTACCCGCTGTGTGCGCTACGGGATTGTTCAGTGGTCGTTGGCAGGTCGCCAGCGAGTCGTTCACTGCAAAGCAAACGATTAAGCAACAACCAAGTAACGCTAGAGTAACGACTGACTAACGATAGCCAAACGCGTGCAACGCTCGGCGAACCTTAGTAAAACGTTCCACGAATGTTCTTGAACGTTAAACGTTGATGAACGCTGGTCTCGGTGAGAACTTTTGTGCATGTTCAAAACTTTTTTTCCGGACCGGCGTTCTCCGCCGATTCCCAGCGATCATTGACGTTCACTAGCGTTCAAACAATGCCCTTCTGGCGCTATCCCGGCGACCATGGGCAACTACCAACGTTTCCTCAAACGCTACAGAACGCTGAGCAGAACGTCATGGTGTGACGGGGCCATTATGTACATCTTCATCCCTCATTTCCAAAGGTAACATGGTATAAATCTGGTAGGAAAGGGCAACTACGGGAAATCTTAACTAAAATTATTTGCAGCACTGCAGTCTCAACGGTCGCGGCCGCAAATTCATCTTGATCATGACCAGAAAGATCTGGGGTCACGCGGGTCGGGGTGACCTGTGTACCTGTTTGAAACGTGGCGGAACACTCCAGCCACAGGCCTGCATGATGCCGTCGTCGCGGCGCATGTGCTCGCGCACTTGCCGGTACTGTTCCCGCCGCTGCTCTCGGCGGGCCAACAGTGCCGAGTCACTGAGGAGAGACGCAACACCGTTACTGGCCAGTCTGGAAGCAGCGGCGAGGTAAGAGGGTTTTTTTTTTGGGGGGGGAGCGAGGAGAGAGAAAGCCAAGCGTTAGGAGGCAGCCAGCAGCAAGCCGCACACATGAAGATGTCTTGCAATTGGCCTTGCCTTCTATTATACGATACAGTAATCCCCCACGATATCACGCCTCACCTATTGGGGTATGCTAAACATATACAAGTTTTTTTGCGTTGAAAAAGAGTTACGTGTTTAAAAATTCTGTTTACAATGTGAATTCAATGTGCGGAAGAGACATTTTACAGGGCTTGGACGTCAGGGTGAACAAGGGCTTCTCTGTTGACCAAAACGCTCACTACATTTACAACCGAAATTACAATACTTGTTCCGTGTATTTATTTATTTCCAATAATGTAAATCTGCCCAGTCATGCTGACAAAGGCAGTTTAAACTCCACATCCAATGGTAGTTTCTTTCACCAATCAGATTTTCAAATTCGTGTTCACGGGCCTGCATCATTGGGCGCCGATGACATCGCGTTTTTCTATCCTCTGATTGGTTGGTCAGAGCAAAACATTCTGTACACATTGATAGTTATTAATCAGCATCTCTTGTAAAGATAGCAGTTTGATTAAAATTTTAAAAATTATTCTGCGTGACATTGTGTTGAATTTTTGTGATGGTTTCTGTAATTGTGAGGTGGTAATGGGAGTATGAAAAACAGTGTGTGGAGTCAGACAAGGCCTTACTAAAGGCCCAGGTACAAAATGCATGGCCCGTCACTGATAATTTACTGATAATTTTGTGGGTGGATGTGCGTAGTATGAACTCCCGCGATGAATTGGGGGGGGGGGGGGGTGACCGTAATTCACGTGTTTTCATCTTTGTCGTGCGTGAGGCGATTTAAGCCAGCTAAAGCGAGCAAAGCGGCGAGGCGTTAACACGGAGAGGGAGGAAGCCAGTGGCGCGCGCTCACTCTTCTGGGAAGAACTCCAACGTGCGGTTGGAGGTGGAGATCTGGCACATGGTGTGGCTGCGGCGCTGGGGGAAGCCCGCCGGTGAGGGCGACTTGTAGTGAATGTTGACGCTGTAGTACGGACGCTTGACAGGCGGAGGACTGGACGATGAACTGAAGAGACGCGCAAAGCTGGAGGGATGCATAGATGTTGTCATTTTGTTTCCCGTTTTGTTTGGGGGGGGCGACTAAAAACAGGTTTGTTTCAAGCAGAAACTTACAACTGCCAGATGGTTGACTTCTTTTTCTCCTGTATTGCAGGACTCTCGCGGGAAGCCCTGGGGGCGGGAAAATATACATATACACATATAAATATAAAGATAAGTGGACGTTTAAAAAAATCAACAGAATCTATTTTTGGAGATAATTATTTTATTCATCATCAACCTATATTTACAATACAGTGTTCACAGAATATTTTTAGCCTACCCTCCTTTATTGGCTAAAAAAAGTGACCAATTTCGTTGTAGTCTTGTACATAATACTTTTCTTGTGACATTTTGGCGCCGATGAATCTACGAATTAGTTGAGCAGGTCTGACGGTCTGAGCGCTCCCGGTGCTGCAAAGTCTCTTTGTGAGTAATGCGCATGCGCATATTTTTTGTAAACTTCCGGCCATTCTGAAACATTCCCATCCGTGCTTCAACATGTGCCATTCAACAAGTTGTCGCCGAGTGTTCAGGATTGCTATGGATGTCTCAGAAAGACAGTGAACGTACATACATGTGTATATCTTTTCTTTTTTCTTTTTTTATTAACTTTTGTTTTAAGGATAGGTTAGGGTTAGGTTACAATGTATGTTAGCTCCCACTATGTGGAAGAAGGGGAACTATGAGACCGGGAGATTTCCCAGTAATGGCCCCGTCACACCATGACGTTCTGGTCAACGTTCTCTGAACATTTCAATCGTTCTATTTTTCAGCGTTCTCAAATGAGGATGACACATCTGGCGTGTGATTAATGTGTGTCTAACGCATGACTAACGTGTGTCTAACGCACGAGAAGCGTGTAACAGCGACCAAATAAGATACCCCTAAAAACCATTAGCATATGCTAACGTATCTCTGGCGCGTGACGACCGATGTGTCAACGTCAGACGAGCGTGTTGAGCGTGTGACTAAACGGGTGAATAACGACAGAATAGCCTTTTGCTGGCGTGTAATTTTTACAGTGGAACGGGAACGAAAACGTTGGCAATTTCATACTCACTTCAGTTGTTCTGGTGAGTTTGAACAGTCAGCATCATGCTGCTTAAACGAAAAAAAGGTGGGAAGCGGACTTCAGCAACTAGCGCTGCAAGTAAGAATGAAAAGCATCGGTTTATATACCCATATGCATGGACGTTCGGGAAACACACAAATGACCCTCAATGGACGCCAAAGGACGTTTGTTTGACTTTAGTTACACGCTGTGTGCGCTCGGGGATTGTTCAGTGGTCGTTGACAGGTCGTCAGTGAGTGGTTCACTGCAAAGCAAACGATTAAGCAACAACCAAGTAACGCTAGAGTAACGACTGACTAACGATAGCCAAACGCGTGCAACACTCGGCGAACCTTAGTAAAACGTTCCACGAATGTTCTTGAACGTTCTGCAGCATTTAAAATTAAACGTTGATGAACGCTGGTCTCGGTGAGAACTTTTGTGCATGTTCAAAACTTTTTTTCCGGACCGCCGTTCTCCGCCGATTCCCAGCGATCATTGACGTTCACTAGCGTTCAAACAATGCTCTTCTGATGCTATCCCGGCGACTATGGGCGACTACCAACGTTTTCTCAAACGCTATAGAAAGCTGACCAGAACGTCATGGTGTGACGGGGCCATAAGTATCTGCTACGTACCCAGAGTTCCCCTGTTAGTAACGCACGTCCATTCATCACAAGGAGACTTTTCAGGACGGGGGAGCGCTCAGACCGTCACACCGGTCAGTACATGTCGTACTTGTGGCATCTAGAGGTAATTATAAATCTTCTTAGGGTAGCATCAACTAATCACGAATTTTCATTTTTCGTAGCAACTGTCCCCTGAGAATAGCAAGGGAACACTGTACAAGCAATATTTAAGTAAAATCATTAATGTCGCAGGGGTCGTAGAATTGAAAGATGCAAAATCAACTACTGCTAATCTTGCAACAAAAGAAAACAATAGCCAAACAAGAACTAATGATGAGTGATAAAGTAGTATGGAGACGTGAATTAGTGAATCACTTAGCATGAAGACTCCTTGCTTTTCACTTTTTAACTGTCATGCAACAAAAAGAGTCAAAAACAGCTAAGAGAAAAATTGTAAAGCATGTACTTGAACAAGTTTTGTCAGTGAATAAGAGAAGGATTACTGCTTGCTTGTTTGCAACTCATTTTCAGATGTACACACATTATGTTCGTCTTTTATTATTAATGTTGTATTATTGTTTGTGTAGTCATAACGGATTTGAGGACAGAGACGCTTTCCCACTTTACGAAAAATACACATTTGAAGTCAACTTTTATCAGAATCAAATCCTGAAACACACTTGAAAAGAGAATTCATAAGATGGCTCACAGGATCAGGAGCATCAAGAAATAAAGGAACCAGCCGGGTTGATTTTTCGTGCTGGCCGCGGCCGCTTACAGCACACCGCTGTCGGACGTGCCGCTGAGAAGGACCGATGTGGGAGGAGTACATCAATGTGGTACACATGAAGCGGATGTGTGCACAATTACTCCCGTGATCAAACCCGTGGGAGGGACGCATGGAAAAAGTTTGCTTTGCGTTTAGTGTGAAGGTAGCAGCACAATGCAAAATATGAGTGGGACATCAATCAGACTACCTTTCAAAGACTACTGAAATGCTTTCACATACCCAGCAGATTTTTTTTTTTTGTTGGAGTATGCGAGAGGGGATGTTTTTGCCAGTTGCAAACCTTTCAGTAGTGTGTGAGAGGTAGCGAACAGTATCACTATTTTCTCCAGCGTCTTCTTGGCTCCGCATACCTGATCATCTCCGTCCACCGCACGGCCTCCTGCAGCTCCATCAGCCTCTCCTTGTACTGGTTCCTCTCCATCAACACCCTCGCCATCTCTACCCGGGTAAACCGTCGCCTCTGGGTCATGGTCATGTCGCCGTCTTGTATGGGTGATGAAAACTGAGCGACAGGTGGCAGTTGTTTGGGTGGTGAAGCAAATATTTACATATGCTGCTTAGCTGAGGTCATTTTATGACAAACAATACAGCCTCAGTTTAATAAAAATGTGAAATCTGAAAAAGAAGGTTATATCATTAGGTCATAAGGTACCAAAACAAGGACACATACTATCTGCACTTTAACGAGTTGGAGCAAGCGCACACACATCATCGCATCCAACGTCATCACTGGCACTTTACATTGTATTGGCGTGCAATTAATTAAGTAACTTCTCCGCGAATCGTGTCTACATTTTCTCACTCAGTCTTCAAAGCTAAATTATTCGCAATGTTGAAAATGGTGGAAAAGTCACTACTTCAACATTTGGCGATTACAGTACGATTACCTTAGTGAGTAGTTTGACAACGACACCATTTTTTTTCAATTGGAGATGATTAGTGCGGACGTATATTGACAAATAAGGAGGACTCACATCATCATTTCCTTCATCCTTGGAGTCCCGAGATGCTCCGAGAGCCTCTGCTCTTAACCTGCAGCCCAAATACAGAAATAGGTTTTCACGTGTACTATGCGGTTAACAGCTTTGGAAAATGTTACTAAGACGTCTCAAGATACAGCAATGGAGTTTTACACTCTCTCTGTCGGAGTCAATCAATATTTGAGCAGATTTTAAAACAAAACAAACAAAAAAAAAACTATACATAAATTCCACTCAGTAATAACGAAAACAACATTGAGCTTTTGGCTATGAAATCACTGGGGATCATTTCAGGCTATTCACAGAGTAGCGTTCCATAAATACCTGTACCCATGTTTTGTTCCCGTGGTGCTCAAACTAAGACAGACCAGACTTTTACAAAATATTCACATGACTCTTTTTCTGTTCAGTTGCTATGATCAATTTGATCTTAACCCTTGAAGGTATGTATTAACATTCAAAACTGGTATAAGATAAACTAATTGTACGTAAGAAGTCATTTCCGGCCTACAAGCCACGACTTTTTTCACACACTTTCAACCCTGTGTTCTTTAGCGGTGATGCAGAACTAGTGTTTATGCGCCGCTAGTGTTAGCGTGGCACTAGCGTTACCGCGGCACTAGCGTTACCGCGGCACTAGCGTTAGCTCACCTGGTTATAGGCCTCGGTACACAGAAAGTTTAACCCTAGCGCCACGCTAGCGTTAAACTCTTTCCGTATACCGAGGATTATAACCAGGCGCGCTCTGTAGGCCAGGAATTACGGTACTTGTTTGCCTGGGAGCAAGTGTGTACAATACTTCCATAAAACACATCTGTGCAAATAATTCTTTCAAAAGATTCAAATTAGCTGACAATCATTTTTACCTGCGTAGTTCTTCTTCCAGCTCCTTGACTCTGGCATCCACCTTGTTCTTGGACTGCCTCACCGCCTCCAGCTCCTCCCGCAGCACCTCGTGCTCGCTGGACAGCTCGTCCACTTTGGCAATAAGATCGTCTTTGACAATGTTGAGAGCGTTTCTGTCATGTAAAAAAAAGGAGGGTTAAAACTTACAAGTCGTTCCATTCGCGCATATGTGAGTCGAACCGGAAAAAAATTGCATTTGTGGTTTTAAGACGGGATGCAGACGAGGGACAAACCTAAAATCTGAATGTTAAGGCTACTTTACAATTGAAATAGGAATAAAACAAAGATCTTTATTCATGAAATACTTAGTGAATTTACCGTCATTTCTGGCCTACAAGCCGTGACTTTTTTCACATGCTTTCAATCCTGCGGTTTATGCAGTGATGCGGCGCTAGCGTGAGCACACCTAGTTATAAAGTAAGCCTTGATACTCAGAAAGAGATTAATGCTAGCATTAGCGCGGCACTAGCGTTAAGCTCTTTTGCTAGCACGGCGCTAGCGTTAAACTCTTTCTGTATACTGAGGCTTATAACCAGGTGCGCTCTGTAGAACCGGGAATTACAGTACTTTTGAAATGACAGCATACTGCATTTTAGGTTGACCCTATAATATTACACTCAATATCATTCGCTTTTTGAGGATAGTGTATTAAAATAAAAAAGCGTCCCGTAATGCTGACTGCTGAACATGAGGCAAGTCTGGGCTTCTTACTTGGTTTCTAGGAGCTGTTTGTTCTCTGTCAGCAGGTTCTCCACTTCCTTGCCCATCCCTGAAACACACACCTTTGTTACTCATCACACCACCACATGTTTTTGCTGTGTAAAATTAGAAGCATTTCCAGTCTTTCTGCATGAACCCTAAGGAGGACAAATGATGAGAACTCTTCCCACAGTGCATGCTGTTATATTTTAGTACAGTACGGCTATTAAGAAGAAAAAAATCTGTACTAAATTGTATACGTTGAATATTGGGTAAACACCAAATGAACCCTGAGGCAAAATAAACTTTTACTGTATATCTTTACTGATTGAAAGGTGCGAAAATATGGGGAAGAATTTCCTGGTATTCACAAAATCGGGGTTCACCGCTGTTGTGCTTCACCAAGCAAGCGCGTTGATCAAAGCAAGCTGCACGCAAAGGCAACACGAGCCAAACACAAATGACAAGTTTTATGCAAAAATTGGAGATGGAAAGAAAATTTGAGTCATATCATGCAGACTAATAAAGAAAAGGGGAGGGGCTGTACTACAACAGGACAAATTGTGCAACTAAATCACTGAACATCTGAAGTACTGTTTTTTTGGTTTGTTTTTTTGAAAAGGCTAAAATACACTATTAAATCGATATTCATTTAATTTAATTAAACAAAACAGGTGTCAAACAGTATGATTTTTTCTATATTCTGTCACTTTGATTTTGTAATTAACTTTTGGGGAAGTTCAACTAAGTGTCACAAGTGGCAGAAGTAAACAAACTATGGTTAAATGTAAATGTGAGAAAAGGTGGCAAAAACAAACAAACAAACAAACAATAAACCCACACAACAAGTATTAAAAGTGTACAATCAGCCTAGTCCAAATGAAGTAACAAGCCAATGTGAGCTGAAGCAAATTCTAAAGGCAAGGGCGCCTTACCGAAGAAATCGTCTCGGACTGGAGGCGCAAGAGGGGAGAGAGAGAGATAGAGAAGGCGGAAGAAGGGAAGGAAGATGATGGATGGAGAAGAAAAAAAAGGTTGGAGAGAGAAGATGCTGGTGAGCATTTATCAAATTTACAAATGGACGCTTGAAGAATCAAATACCATCTATGTCCTGAACTTTGAACACGACCAGAAAAAAGGAGGGTATTTTAAAAAAAATGTGCAATATTAATATTAATAATATATTATTATTTAAATAATCAAGCATATTCACAATACGTTTCAATTAACAATTATCCAAATGAAATCCCAATTTTAAAATGTGTAGTGGTAGTTTACTGGACAGGAATATAACTGCTACACTTGAAAGTTAACAAGTAATTTATTTGTTCTGCTTTTTAAATCGAAATGAAAAGTTACTTTTTGATGGATTGTGCGTTTGCAGAGCGCCAAGAGGTGAAAGACAGGAGATAAAATAAAAACGTGTTTCAATACACACCTGAGAACTCGCCTATGGGTGTCACCGGCAGAAGCACAAATAGGGGACAAAAGAAAAAGAGGGGGAGATTAGCAGAATAGAATCACTTCCTCCAATGTTGACATTAAAATGAGAACATAATTTCAAACTATATAAGTTGGTTCAAAACTGGGGGAAAAAAGCGTTTGTAAAAATATTTTGCTGCCTTTTTTTAAAAAGTCCCTTTCAGGGCTTAATGCCTCTGCACAAGCCAAAAATGACCAACAAAATAAAGGCGTAAATGAAATAAGCAGCATGGATTACACAGACTGCCAGTGAGAGGATCTCGGGAAGACTGCAGTGACGAATGAGCTGCTGAGCTGCAGCCGCAGAGCGAATTCCGGCCTCAGCCATGCCAAGTCAAATGCATCCACACCCATGCACACGCATGCTCATGGCTCAACTCCTATTTCCCCCAAAATTAGTCCAATCTGAACAGTCTGGTTAGCATGGGAGAATCAAAATGGTCCTCCCAAAAAGGTGTGAAGGATGTTAAGACATTTTGTTGTCGTCATACCGAGAAGCTCCGCACCGGCGTCTACATCTCCAATGATGTCCGACTTGGCATCTTTGATCTCGTGGTACAACGAATCTGTGTTGATGCCGAAGGCCTCGTTCACGATTCCCTGGGAGGGGCTACAACACCAACACATAGCACATGTTGGACATTTGAGCTCAGCTCCATGAACCCAAGCAGGGGTAATTGATGATGTGTGGTGTTTCAGCTCAAGACTAATCGAGACGTGCAAAGAGCTGATAACTGTAATTTCCGGCCGATAAACCACAACTTTTTTCACACGCTTTCAACCCTACGGTATTATGCAGTGATGCGGCTAATTTGTGCATTTTTTCTAACGCCTGCAAGGGGACACTTGATTGGAAAAGGTAAGAATGAGACCGGTGGAATATATGTGCCGAGGAAGTGACTTTTACCGGCCCTGTTAGTGCTGTGCTAGCGTGTTGCTACTGTGTTACTAGCGTGTCTCAGTGATATTTACCGGTAAGTTTTATTTTAACCAGCCCTGTTCGCACTAGCGCAGCACTAGTGTTAGTGCTACCGTTAGCGCTGCACTAGCATTAAACTCTTTCTGTGTACCGTCTTTGTAAATATCTCAATGTGGGTTTCAATGTGGGCACTTGCAGCTTTTACACAGCTGTGGCATATGTATGTACCAAATGGTATTTCGTTTTACAAATGTACTCATTGAGGGTTGTAACCTGGTGCACTCTGTAGGCCGGGAATTACGGTATATATTAAAAACACTCAAAAGATGTAGTCTGGACTCTTTGTGACCATATATACTATGTATACAAATTATCTTGGCCACACTGATCATCATCTTTGCAATATGTCAAAAGACTGCCTCATAAAAAAAGGGTCAAGCTCCCTCCTGGAAAAACAGATGTGTCCATTTTGTTTAGGTTTGCATCAGTTTATTTATTATGACATCACGTTTTTTCTTTTACATGAATAAACATACAGTATGAGGACTACGTTTAGGCCTGTTGAGGACTTTGTCAGGTGAGTACACGTTTGTCAAACTTGACCTAGTCTATACTTTGTCATATCAACACACGTCAGTATAAATCGTTCAATGTGGTTGTATAAACATTTGTCTCTTTATGAGAAAGAATACAAATAAAAACCCTGAAATGAATGCCTTTTCAACTAGTGTTTTTCAACAAATATTTGAAGATGTTATAGTGTGAATGTGGTAGTCCTCCAGAGAGGGGCTTTCACTTATAAAAAGTAAATAAATATATATATTTTTAGTAGCACAATTTTACTCTGGTAAGAATAAACTACTATTTTTACTGTTGTTGTTTTTTCCTTTATTTGTTGTTTTTTTTTTTCCAGCATTTCCAGCTTTTCTAAATCATTTGGTACCTGTTTCCTCCTCCGTACACTCGGGGATCCACACACATGTCCAATTCAGGAGTAGAATCGATGATTTCCTGAAACTCTGACCACTCATCGCTGCTTCCCATGCCTGAAAAAGAAAACCAGAAATGACAAATTCAGCTGCAGAAAGCAAAACTTATGGGTTTTGGGTAAGGAGGGTGGAAGCCGGGATCATCAGTGATATTACCGATGCTAACGTTCCGAGTTTCCTGAGAAACCTGGACTTCCATATTCCGGCTGAGCCGCTTGCCGCTTTTCCTGCCCCGGCTTCCGGCCCGCATCACATCAAAGTCAGCGGATGGTAGGAACCCCTCGTTGATTGGGGTGACGGTGGCAGACGGGACAGAGGAGGTGGGTGTGTTGGACTTGCTTCCAGCGCTGCTGGGTGTGGCTGCCACGGAGTCAGACTCCGATCCATCCTCCTTTTGTGGCATGAGAGGAGCAAAAGACAAGAATATACAGCATAAGCATCACATGCTGGAGGTACAGTCAAAGATGAACTTCACCTAAAAGATCTGTGTGACCCATTTAATCTCAACAACTGGAGTTCAAACAGATATTATCTCCAATCATAAGATAAGTTTAGCTTTAGTTGAAGTTACTTTATTCAAGTCCAAAATAGTGCGAATGTTTAGAATTGCTTATAGATGCCACAAAATGGGAGAAAACCACTACACGGAGCACTTCAACTCATTTCGACATAGTACCTTGGGACCAAGATGCCACAAGATGGTGTCAAAGCAACACTGTTACACCATTTTATTATTATACGTATAACCATTATTCATGGTTATATGCACCTGAAACAACCCAAAAATACATGTATATCGTATTGGGCCATCAAAGAGTGCGAATATATACATATTCTACATTTACCCATTTAGTATAATTGCAATTTTTACTTTGACTGACCAGTAAACTTTTAAAGAGTTTCCAGTGGAATTTAGGCTTTTGGATATTATTCGATATATCAGGAACTTAGACGAGCGCATGTTTGTATTATCGTTTAATTGTGGAAAGAAGCATGATAGCAATAAAATGTTTAAATGTATAGCACAAGAAATTAATAAAGCCAAAGATTTTTCCCTTATCTAGAGTAGTATTCTGCAATCGACATATCCGAGTAAACAAACAGCATCCAAAAGCACAAACCTCAACAAAACTTAAAACACGAGCACACGAGACAGAAGCTCCATGATCACAAATACATGATCACAAAGTTCAAAAGAAAGCCATCGAAAAGGACCCTAGCTTGCTTGAGTCGCCACCCAAACATCCCAAATGGTGTACTATTAGATTTAAATGAGAATTATATTATGACAACAAAAGTGACGCAAGCACGGTGGGCTGGTCCTTGGAGGTGTGGCTTTCCGGATGGTCAGCGCTAAGGCTGGCCATGCGACGTAAACGCTCTCCGGGCATCGGTTGTCAGAGGTGGGGGTCAGTCAGCCGTGTTTTAGTCACAACGCTCAAGTCTTGACAAAAATCAAGCGAGTCAAGTTGAGTCATTATTTGGGTTAAGCAAGTCATACGTCAACTCACGCAATCGTGCTTGCAACATATCTGTACTTGTGTTAGATACCTGTACTGAAACATTTACAATCACACTCTAAAATAGTCCTAAATCAGTCTCGGTATTGTCAATTAATCTGTTATGTGAATAAAAGAAGAAAAAGTGGCAAAACTGGACGAAATTTTCTCTTTTTTGACTAAAAAAGCTCTGGTCTGAAGCCAAAGTAAAAAGTACAGGATGGGATGGTGTAAAATGTTAAAATTCCACCTTGGCAAAGCCTGATCGAGGATAATAGCACAAACAATAAAGTGCACAAAAAGCTATTTCTGTATTTTAAATAAAACTTAAAACTGTTTGGGAGCATCATTCAGCTTTCAACATGCATTGCTTAAGATATTCTGCAAACAATTATTCAGTTTTACACCAAGAAAAAAGGACGGGGATATCATTGTGGGTTAAAAAAAAAAAAAAGAAACCAAGTTGGAAACGTCCTTTCAAATTTATAGTTCATAGTTGGTTGGTTTGGTTAGCAATGTAATTTTGTTTGTTGACGTTTTCATTGTAAGTTTGCAAAAACACAAAATTGTTCTTAAAAATGTTCTGATGGGAATGTGAATGCTGTAATCTGGATCTTTGAATGAGCCATGTAACTTCAATGGATGACACTGATCTGACCACATTGCGTAAGTCTGATGTTGCTCACAGTGATCAAAGGGGGCGCTCACGGGCTTAGTGCGCTTGCTCAGACACATCAAAAATAAGAGGGAACATTGGTCACGGGATTTCCATACTGTATCTTACTTTACCGTCTTCTCAATTAAACGCAAAACTGACGTTTTAAGATTGGATGAATTTATTCGTGTTGACCCTTCCGTTTTCCTGACTTCATCAAAAACATAATCATTGAATAAAAACTGAGTAATCTTCAGAGCGCCTGCCATGATACTCAACTTGTGTGGTTGCCTCAGCGAGATTTAGAAAGTCGTGTAGTTGAGTCTACGTCAAGTCTTTTACAAGTTCTAAAATTGGAAACATGCAGAAAGTCTGCCTTGAGCCAAGTCAGGTGACTTGAGTCCCCCCACCTCTGGCGGTTGCGGTTGTGGAGAAAAGAAATGGCCGCTGTTTGTCCCACCTGATAGGCCGAACTGAGGGCGGACTGGCCGAGCTCGCTGACCTGCCAGATGTCTTTCCCGGGCATCATCCTAGCCCCCCCGTGACCCCCACGTACCATGCCCTCGCCGGTGGGATACAGGCTCAACGATGGTGGCCGCTCTGCTTTGCTGTTGGCAGGGAACACACACACAGATGTAGACTCAATGTTAGCTATAGATTCCAAACAATATCCCTATGTTATGTTGTTATTCATAAGACAACCGAAGACGAGTCCAGGATGCAAATAAATGCACACGAATCAGTTTCTCCAGAAACACTTCTCATATAATACATCCATTCATTTTCTGTGCAGCTTATCCTCACAAGGGTTTCAGGAGTCCTGGTGCCTATCCCAGCTGTCAAGGGGCAGGAGGCAGGGTACACCCTGAACTGGTTGCCAGCCAATCGCAGGGCACATCAAGACAAACAGTCGTACTCACAATCACACCTTGGGGCAATTTATAGTGTCCAATTAATGTTGCATGTTTTTGGGATGTGGGAGGAAACCCAAGTGCCCAGAGAAAGCCCACACAGGGACGGGGAGAACATGCAAACTCCACACAGGCGGGTCCGGGATTGAACCCGGGACCTCAGAACTGTGACGCCAACGGATTCCAGCTGACCCACCGTGTCACCCGCCTAAACAGTCTCTAATGAATTAATCTAATTATGAGGATAAGTGGAATAGAGGGTGGATAGATAATCCACTTTCTATTCCACTTATCCTCATTAGGGTCACGGGTGAGCGAGAAACTATCCTGTCTGTCTTACTGCAAAAGAGATGGAGTATACCTTGGACTGGTCGCCATCGTATGGCAGGGCATATGTAGACAAATACATTTCACACGCACATTCACATCTATTGACACTTTTGTTTCCTTTTTAATTCCCTAACATGCATGCTTTTGGGATGTGGGAGGAAGACTGGAGAAATGCCACACAAGCACGGGGGGGGGGGGGGGGGGACATACAGTTTCTACACAGGAAGGCTGAGATTCGAACCCAGAAACTCAGAACTGAGGCAGACGTGCTCCACTTTTTCCCAAGTATTTTCAATATTATTATTATTATTATTAGCATTAACAATACTAAAGATATCTGCCTCTTGATGAATTTAATCTCTGGAAAAATAATCTCCTCGAAAGCAACATACTACAAAGAAAAGTCAAAGGAACAGGAAACAAGAATCTTCACCTCACATGCATAATTCTCTCTCTTTTTTTTTTTTTTGGTTCAATTAAAATAAATGCATAACTATGAAACCAAGGAGACAAGAAGAAAATGCTCATAGATGGACAACAAGCACATGATGGAGGAAAGTGATAAACCTGAGCGCTTCGTCATATATTTGTTATCAGAACCAAATATAATAACGTCTGCCACTTGTTACCGGCAACAATTCACAACACTTCAAAGTCATTACAAGTATTCCGCTTCCTGTTTTTGAGACAACATGCCGAGCGTTTAACGAGGTGGGAATCCGGAAAGTCAAATCCGAGCAGGCAGGTTGAGGAGTTGAGGGAAAGGCGAGGGCGACAGTCTAATGGCCGTGTTGGATTTACCTTTTCCTCCATGTGTGACGGTGACTGCGCGTGCGCACAGCAGCACAGAGAGCGAGCCGGTAAGACACACAGGACACACAGTGTCAGATTGGCAAAAGACATCGACAAGACACATGAAACCACTCTTACACGTCATTGAAAAATAACGACTTCACTTGTTCACTCAATTCCTGACTTGTTCTTGTCTGGGTTCTCAACGTTCAAGGTATTTTTTATGTCTAATCTCTCTATTAATCCATCCTTAATGGAATGAATGTTTGCGCCGTCCCTTGTTTACGATGTAATCAGCCCCCCTTAAAAAACAAACAAACAAACAAACGGACAAACAAAAAATCATCAGAATCACATGCCAGGGCTCAATTTCTTTCAGTCACTGCATGTTGGAAGGATTATGATTTATTCGAAGTCGAGGAGATTTTAGGAATGATGTGTACGTATTGGACAGGAGGTGATTAATCTGCGGTTGTCCAAAGGCAACTGCCCCAGATTGTATCATGCTCAAAAGTATTTGGAACTCATTTGCTAGAGACTTTAAGCAGGAAAATTTAATCTTTTTTTTTTTTTTAAGGTGTATCCTAATCCCAGTTTGTGCACGAAACCCGTGTGTGACGGACTCAGAACAACAAATGGCAGCAGCGGTGCGGTGAAGAAACGAGAAGACAGATACATGGAAGATGGAACGTGAGACATCAGCAGCGAGACGGTGGATGAAAAGTCACGATTGAAAACCTCACAAAGACAATAAATAAGTATAGTATACATAATGAGTAGATACTCTAACACTATGCTACTCACGTTCGTCCACTGCCATCTGATTGGCTGTTGCTCCCTGTCTGCTGCAATTTGGAGCGCTCGATATGCTCGACATACGTCTGGATCATCTTTAATAACAGAGGGTGAGATCCAAGAGAAGAAGAAGTGCAGAGGGAAAGGTCGATGGTGGAAAAAGAACGGTCAGTTAAGCGAGAATGAAAATGAATTCCCGTACTGAAAACTGCTTTTGTAGCCCTTTGTATGGCTGGGAACTATATTTGGTGATTTGAAATTTGAACTCAAAATTGATGCCTCATTATAGTAGCTACGTTTTAATTTATAATCAGACAGCAAGAAAGGTAAACATAGTAATGAAATACAGTATTCAAATTATTCAGGGATAAAATACAATGCAAGCAAAGTTCCGTAATTTATGGCCTATAAAGCGTGACTTTTTTCACACGCTTTTGACCATGGGGTTTATGCGGTGATGCGGCTAATTTGTGGATTTTTTTCCTAACGGCCGCAAGGGGGCACTCCGGCGGAGAAGGTAAGCGTGAGACCAGTGGAATATATGTGCCGAGGAAGTGACTTTTACCTGTTAGCGAGTTACTGCCGTGTCTCAGTGATTTACCGCGGTGCTAGCGTTAGCGCGGCGCAAGCATTAGCGTTAAAATCTGTGTACCCTCTTTTTTTGTAAATATTTCATGTTTCAATGTGGGTTTCAATGTTGCGGCTTTTACACAGCTACGGCGCATGTATGTACCAAATGGTACTTCCTTTACAAATGTACTGCCTGAGGCTTATAACCGGGTGCGCTCTGTAGGCCGGGAATTACGGTATATTACACAGTTCTATTATTTAAAGTAAGACGCGATCATATTTTAATCAGTCGTCTAAAGGGTGCAATAATAAAACTTCAAATAACAAGTATAGCATGTGCTCACCCTCTTGAGACTGAGGGAAAATATAATAGTGATTTTAATGGATAATGTTTCAATAACAACTCAGCTACCACTTATGTTTGTACGCTGAATACAGTCAAGTTGATTTCAATTAAATCAATTATTTGTTAGCATTTACCTCAGTGTGACGCTGGTGCAGAGCATTGTATTCTTTCTTCATTTCAGACTCTCTTTCCTCCAACCGTGTGACTAAAACAAAACAAATAATGAAGTAAGTAACGAGTGTTTCACATTGTATCCTAGTGAACACCGTTTCATGACAATTGAGTACCAGTAATTCATTTTGACAGATTCGGACTGAGCTTCTCAGTCAACTCACTTTGGTCAGCATAGTTCTTGGACTTGAGCTCCAGCTGTTTCCCCTGCAGCTCCAAAAACTCCACTTGGACCTGAAGGTCCTTCTTGTCTTCCTCCAACTCATCCTCAAACTCAATGAATTTCTTCAGGAAATGACAAGTGAGCACAACAAAGCTTTCACTCAAAATGTGCACAAATGCCCAACATTAAGAATAATAATTGCAACATGTAATTTCTGAGCAAGTAAACACAACCTAATATTATTACTTCACTAATGGAAAGTACATTTAATTGTATTGTGAAAACAGAAGCACTGAAGACCATTGCTTGGGTAGTATGTACAATATTTGGGAGGGAATAAAGTAATCTCTACGTCCACTTTCTCCTATACGGTCCATCCACCATTTAAAAAAAAATAAATTAACTGCTGAACATGTTCAGGATCCCAGCAAGTCCCTGAACTTCGGTCGGAGCCAGATATATATGTAAGACCTAGACAGAGCGAGATAAACTAGACATTCAAAGGGATATTTACAAACAAGAGAAATCCACTCACAAATCCACTCCCTTCACTCAAATATCTCCCTTTGTAAAGACAATAAAAACATTTCGATTGATGCTGCAGGGAAACAAAACGGAATACTGTACGAAATAGATTATGCCAGTTGTAATTTGCGATGGTGTGGACCTGCACTGCATCATACTGACAGCTGGTTTCAATATATTTGTGCAGGCAAAATTAAGATTTGCATCTGTTTCCATTGTTTTGACTTCTTGTTACATATCCATCACTTCATGAAGTACACTAATATTAGCACAATATAAAAAAAACACAATAATGCTTAGTTTAAAGGTCAAGAGTCATGCCTAAAAACATTCTAAAATAGATATTGAAATGAAAAATACACGTAACATTATTCACGTCAATGTCCATACAAAAAAATAAATATGAGCGGAGAGCGCGTCATCCATGCGCAAAGTTGCGGAAGTGTCATTCGACATCCAAGTGGTCGCCATATTGGCTGTATCTACTGTCCGTGACATCACACTGGGACATTTGCCATTGAAAACACGCTGTGGCCCCGACTGTGGGAGATGAAAACATCCGAGTGAAGGCAATATTACCCAATTGTTTCGAGCCATATTTAGATGATATGCGGATCACTTCTAACTGACAACAGACTCCCAGACAGTATGTATGAGCCAGCCCGGCCAAAGCCGTGCTTGTCCGCGAGGCACGATGCGGCAGCCTCCGCCGGCAACCCCGACCCGGAAGCTGCCGCGCGCACATCAACACATTTAGCACCGCTGTCATACGTACGCGGATCTTTTGTTACGTTATGAGAGACGGATTACGTGGTACCCCCCAAACTATTATTTTTTTTAGTTGCCGTATACACACCTACCTGTCATTTTGAACCCACGAAGCTCTCGTCCTTTGCACCCGTGCAACGAGCAATACCCAGCAATACAACGAGCCGGCATTTTGGCTAACACGAAGGAACAACGACCTACCTTCCCGCAGGTAAAACTAATAGAAAGAAACGAGTCCGCTTGAGTGCGCTACTTCCTCCAACGTCACTTCCTGCTTCTTGTCAAAAACAAATCCCTTGAGAGGATTTTCATGGCGGGAGTTACAAAAAGCCATATACATCAAAATCATGTTTTGTGGTGAAAGAATGGATGGGTCCATACCGGCTGCTGTTTTTTCATTAATTACATACTAAAAATCATCCATTTCATGACACTTGACTTTTGAAGCAAAACTAGCGTCATTGTTTTTTTGCTATGAAAACGTTGCATCACACTCAATAGCTTGGCTGGTAATTATTTTACACTACTAGATATTTTCAGCCCGGAAGTACATACCTGATGTCAAATCTTTCCAACACGTCAATAAATCTATTTTTTTTAAATTTATTTTCAACGTAAAAAAATGGGGTTGCTAGAGGTGTCAGTAAAGATTCTAAATAAAGCTCCCAAAACACTGAGTTGCCGACACCGACTGTGCTTTTGTTAAGTAGTTCATATCTGTTTACAGGCTTGTTGTAAGTGGATGCAGTGCACATCAGCAGTGTTATGTTTTGAACTGAGGAAGCCGCTTGGGGCAAAAAAAAAAAAAAAGAAAAAAAATCATCCTGACACTCAAAACAACTGATATAATCGACTGATTGCCCTCTCCAAGTAAATAATTCTCCTGCACATTTTGCTATAGGTGTCAAGGAGGAGACAACGAGTTTTTGGCCTTGTTTACTAATTAGCTTGCCCCTGATAACCTTGTAATTGGAACCGCTGTTTGCTGGCCGCTGTTTGCTCCCAGCGCGAGCAGCAGTTTTTCTCAGCCACCTCCTTTATTTACATCCTTCCGCTCATTCTGTGAACGGCGTGGCTCTGTAAACCTCGGTTTGCTTCTATTGCTCAGCTTTTGTTGCTCGGTTTCTAATGCTTGCGATCACAAATCGGGTTAAGAGTGCCAGACCACCTCTTTACGGTATTGATTTCCAGTGATCATGTCCTCCCCTCCCCCACCATGGCCCTGATATCTTTACATCCTGTTTTTGTCTTGCATCTGAACGCCTCTTACGACATCCTTCGGGATCATGGGAACTGTAGTTCTCGCAACAAAACAGGCATCAGCTGATCAATCTGGTGGTAGAAAAATATATTCCACGGCGCGTATGATAACCGTATCTCATATAATCGTGGATAGAGTTCCTCTCTGAAATTTTACTTTCATTTTGTGAGACAGGGAAAGGTGGTCGGGGGGCTGCCACTAGCAATTTTTTACGATCATGATAAAAAATAGTTTTCAAACATGAAAATCGTCATATCAACCATCAAGTATCATCACAATACTGCTGAAAGCTGCTGAACAATAAATATATCGCACATATAGCATGTGGCCCACGACAAAATTGTGTTTGATCCAAAAGGATGGACGGAGGAGGTTCTGATGTGGCCCAAGGAGGGTGACTCACCTCCTCCGCCTGCTTGCGCAGCGCCTTCTCCCTCTCGTACTGGGTCATGAGCTGCTCGTTGTCCTCCTTCAGGAGCTCCAGCTCCACCTCGTGCTCCTGGTTCTCCAACAACACGGCGTCCAGGTTCTCCAGGACGTTCACTACCAGCGGCATGAGCTCCTTCACGACCTCCTCGTCGTAGCTGCGGATCAGCCTCTCGAACTCCCGGTAGATGCTGTTGGCCAGGCCCGACACCCGCTCCGACATGACAGTGCAGGAGCCGTAGTCGTCCTGGAGGGGGGGTTTTCAAAATTGATGGAATTGTCAAAGTTGGAAACTTTCGTGGTTATTTGTGGGAAATCACAGGAATTTAGAGGGGGAAATTGAATTTACAACACGAAATATTGGCTTGTAATAGGGAACTGTAAATAAAGAGGAAAATATCCAGTCATTCATTTTCTTTGCCGCTTATCCTCACGAGGGTCATGGGGGGTGCTGGAGCCTATCCCAGCTGTCAACGGGCAGGAGGCGGGGTACACCCTGAACTGGTTGACAGCCAGTAATATTCCCTAAATATAATACCACTTGTACATTGAATTAAGACATGCGGAGTCATCACCTTGTCGATTTATTTGCTTTTTGCTTGTGGAACAAAATTTGAAGTATGAGAACTCTCAAGTGATGTGGAGTTTCTTTTTTTTTTTCTTTTTGCCACCTCCCGTGTGGGTATTTCTGTGTTTCGTGTGAACGTCTGCTTATGGGAAGACAAAAATTTATGTATGTATAGTGCTAATGTATGTTGTAATGTGTGTTACACACTAGGCCATTAAATATGATTCCGATGTTTGAATATGAAACATTTCCGCTAAATTGACCTAAATTTTCAGGCAATTCCCAAATATTCTAATGAATTTCGACCATTTCCACATTTTTCCTGACAAGGTAACAGGAACAGGTAACGTGGCGCATTCCCATGCTGATTTTTGGCCGATTGGCGGCATACGCCCGTGACTGGTTGCCAGTTCTAAACAGTCCACATAAAAAAAAACTTCACTTTCAAACTTCCGCTCACATTCACACCTTCAAACAATTCAGTCTTCAATAAACCTAACATGCATGTTTTTGGAAGGCAGGACAGAGGATACACCTGGGGCACACCTGGATAAAAACCCACGCAAGCACCGGGAGAACGTGCAAACGCCACACAGGAGGGCCAAAGGACAGATTCAAACTCAAAACCTCAGAACTGTGAGGTGCATACCTGACGTCCTGCTGTGTGGAGTTTGCATGTTATGCTCTGCACGCTTGTGTGGGTTTTCTTTGGGTATTCGGGCTTCATCCCCATAATTCCCGCCAAGTTTCCAATTTGTAATGTTTCCACAATACATCATCTTAGTTTCCCATGGATAGTGCACCTGTGCAAGCCTACCTGGTAAACCACCTCGTCTATCTGGAGGTCCATCATCTTGGCGGCTGCAGCCGGCCGCGGTGATCCAGACGCGGACTTTCAATGGGTCTCGTCGACTGTGGAGTGTGTTTTCGGATCGGGTCAACGCAGGGAAAACGCGCGATTCCGCATCACAGTCACCTCGGCGAAGGAAATGGAAGAGGATGAAAATATTCAGAGGGCCACTCCTCCTCCCCCGCCAGCGCCGGCTCGTCGTGCGGCGGCCCAGCTGGACGAGTCCCTCCGAACAGCACAGAAAAGCGGCCTCAGGGCTCGCGGACACCGTGGGGCTGTCTTTTCAGTGGATGTGGCCTCTCCCGGCCCATGCCGAGTTGGGAGAGAGCGATGCCGTCGTCGGTAATGCCGCACCTGCCTCTTAGCAGCCGCCACCACCGAGCCCAGCCATTGCTGGCTGGGGAAATTAATACGTGAATTAAGGAAAAGAATGATAATGAGACCCCCAAAACGACGACGGACGCCACTATAAATAGGTCTGTGCCATTTTTCTTCGGGGTCGGGAGGTGATGGTGATGTCTCCCAATGGGAGAGGTTCTCGCTACCGCTCAGATGGAGGAGCCAGCTGACCCAATGGCGGTGACGTCACAGCGCCTGCGCCAAGGTAGCGCGAGGCACCGGAAACTAGACCGAAGACTTCAAGATAAAACGTGAAGATATTTAAGCAGAAAGATCAGGTTTAAAAAAATAAAAAGTCACCAAGCTTTAAGTCTGTTGAACTCAAGTGTAAAACTACGAACGATTTTGATTATCAATTAAACATTACATAAATTTTCCCAATGGAGTGAAAAATTATCCGCAGACAAACTAGATAATTTTCGAAGGCCATATACTGGTCGTTGCATTTGCCACAAATCATCCTTGAAGTCTGACGGTGTCAAACAATCATCTTAAATAAGACCACGGATCAGGAATATCTTGCTTCTCTGAAATCAAAAGTGTGAATATAACAAAATATTTCTACTGTTACTTCCTACTAGTACGCTTAGGTTACTGCACAACATATGAAACATCTTTCTTTGTCAATGATGCATGAATTTCTTTACCAAATGTTATGTGACTATACAATAAATTATTAATAACATTGCAACTCATTTTGAAGTAGAAATTGTTGTGAGCTATAAATCACGTGGAAAGCCATATTTTACTTCTGTTGGCTAAAACCGGAAGTAGTCTATTATCCAAGGCGCTTAGGCCTTAAAAGTGTCTGGCGATACAATATAATAATAATGACGACGCACTCTGAAACTGATGCTTCACTGTACAGACAAAGACAGCCGATGATACACTGCATCAGTGACAAAAGCTGGACAGAATATAAAAGTAACCTTCAATCATTGATGATGGAAGAATTCTGTTCACTTACATCATCATGCAAAAGTTCATTATGTGCCTATTGTTTAATCACACTTTGATCAGTTACAGCTAATAAGATCATCTAGTATAGTCACTATGTGACTATGTATCAAAATGATGCATTTGGCATTATCTAATGAAAAAAAAAAGGTGTCAAAAACAACGTGGCGGTGCAACAGAGAAACACTGAAGATACAGTGCAATTACATCAATTTCACACAATATGATTGGAAGCTGATGTGAGTCACAAGACTTTCCATACAGAAGAGCAGTGATTGAAGCTTGGTCTACTGTGTGATATGGAGGGATTTTTTTTTTTTTTTTAACCAATAAAGGGCAAAGAAGCAGGAAAAAATCGTGAAGATAAGCGCTACAAAAAACGGATGGGTGCATGAAGGAATGTTGAATTAATTACTCCGGCTACTGAAGTGCTCAATGAAGTGTCCCCTTTGCACACAGCATGACCTCCATTATGTACACCACTGGAGAGGAAACTCATTTAGTTTGAAGCAATTGTCGTTGCACAAGGGCCAAGAAATGACAGAAACCGGGAGTAACAACCTATATGCAGCTCTGTGGATAAAAATCAGAGGCGAATGTCAGCCTCTCGCGGAGAAAAATTACTCCGACAGTGGTTAGATGAACAGGCAGCGTCATATAGTTAAAAGATAAATTACATAATATGAATACATTGTTTTAAACGTGAAAGACAAAGAAATTTACATTCTCTGGAGATTTCACATAATCGTGACTCGTTTGAGACAATCGTGGAAACCTGCCAGAGCAGTTTCAACTGCCGTATTGTATTTAGTATGTCTGTAGAAGGGTGGCACGGTGGACCAGCTGGTAAAGCGTTGGCCTAACAGTTCTGAGGATCCGGGTTTGATCCCGGCCCCGCCTGTCAGGAGTTTGCATCTTCTCCCCGTGGCTGCGTGGGTTTCCACCGCGTACTCCGGTTTCCTCCCACATCCCAAAAACATGCAACATTAATTGGAGACTCTAAATTGCCCTGAGGTGTGATTGCAAGTGTAATTGGTCGTTTGTCTCCATGTGCCCTGCAATTGGCTGGCAACCAGTTCAGGGTGTCCCCTGCCTCCTGCCCGTTGACAGCTAGGATAGGCTCCAGCACTCCCCGCGACCTTCATGAGGATAAGCAGAAAAGAAAATGGATGTATGTTTCTAGAACATTATATATAAGGACCTCAAGGTGGCAGTACTCTTTAAGTCAAACCACCGTGGCAAGTTGCCAAATTTATTGGTAGCAATATTTCAATCCGGTATTTTGCAACCATTCTTTATTAGATGTATTTGATGGATATTGGCCAGAGGGAAAGCATGGCATTTCTGTATTGGCAAGAATTCTCAACAACGGAAGAAAACAAGACAGCTTTGTATGCTGAATTTACCGTTTTTGTTTTTATTTTTAGCTAGGAGTAAAGCTCACCTAGTCACAGAATGACACTCAGTCATCCAACTGCAAAAACATTTTATTGCAATACACAGGACTGAATTCTGCCACACTCATTGCTGCCAGGCACATCAACTCAAACGGGGACAGGCCGGGTGCCAAAATATCTTCAATGAGCATCGTGAAACGGGTGGGAGCTGATAACCTAAAATAGCTCACCTGAACTCAGGTGGGCCACAAGCTTGTCCAGAGATCCCCCCCACATCTCCAACTGTTTTAATTTAAAACATAAACAGAGGCCAACCCCGAGGGAGAAAAAAAAAAAAAAAAAAAGGCAAAAAGATAAAGCAAGCAATGAGGGCAAAGCAGAAACTACACAATCGCATAAAATCAAGATGGAATTTCTGTACGGGAAGCAGAAACCGTTTAGAGTAAACATTCGCATTTGTCTTTGATTTGATGTCCTTTTTTTTTGGGGGGGGGGGGTATTTGTCCCCTGAAGGGTCAGCGCTCACAGTAGACCCTTTGTGTTAGGCACATTTGATTGACAGAGAACAAAGGTAAACAAAGATGATTTCAAAGGCCACAGAAATACTTCAAGGCAAAACTTTAGGGCTCACACACCCAGTAATTTTAAGTGATGGTCTGGCATTAAAAAAAAAAAAAAACATTATTGAAACAGAACCACAACAGTTCTAAGAGTTGATTGAAAAGGTGGTGATTGTGTAATGCAGGTTTTAAGGATAAAGTAAAGAAAGGACGAAAAGAGCTGCAGAGCTGGAAATCGGGCTGAAAGTGCAACACGTTGAGGAGGTCAGATCAGACCGTTTCATTTCAACAACAACAGATCTTGATCTTTTCGTGTACATGTGAGATAACCGTGAGGGGTGCTGTGCGTTGGAATGAAAGAAGATGCATAGGGGAGCAGACAAAACGTGTACAGGGTAGACCCACAGTGGGAGAAGGGGTGGGGGTAGGTTGGGGGCAGAAAAATCAGTAGAACACCACGCTGGACTTTCCTCCGGGGGGATTAAGGACCCTGTTGTGAGAGCGAGGCTTGGGTCCCAGGTGAGGCTCGTAGTTCTTCATGTCATGAGGAGGTGGAGGGGATGAGGAGGAAGAGGGAACGGCCTCTGGGGCAGCCGGGGCGGCTGGAGCAACAGGAGGAGCAGGGGGCTCCTCCTCAGGTAGCACAACGGCAGGTGAGACAATTTGCTCTTTAACCTCAGGCTGGATGACCTTGACCTCGGGCGAGCTGACTTTCATCTCGGTCGCTTTAAAATGAAAGACATCAATTATGAATATACCAGAGGCGGTGGGGGGGGAGAGAACTCTAAAGCCATGCTTGTGGAAAACTATAAATGGCAAATAGTAGCAAGAAATCCTTGTAGGTATAAGAGAACAATTAAAAAGATCCAAACAGTAACCCTTAAGGGTCACGAGCAGTCACTTATCAAGCAAGGATCTGTGCAACAATTTATAACAGCAATGTTAAAACAGTATACCGGTGAGTTCAAATTTATAGTTTTGCACCGTATGTCATCTAGTTGGTACTGCAACACATTGTACCCGACTGAGGTCTACTGGAAAAGATGCGATGTAATTAAGACCAAGAAGATGACACCCGCTGAGAGGAACACAGTAGCACGTTTTGCGGTTGAAATAGTCACCGTTCCTGCAGATATGCTTTTGAGTATTACCGCTGTTTGTATGCGCCTCTGCTCCATGGGTGTTAAAAATCACAGATGATTGAAGGTTTATTATTTCTGTAACATCTGTTGATTTCTGTTAGCATGTCAATGGAGTTATGTACTGCATATGTAGCATTAAGTTAGAGACATTTTACTGGGATATGTTGTTGGGCAAAATTATATGGTTTGGTTGAAAATGTTCCATTTAATCATACCGGTCAACTGAGTGCAACCAACCGCTTGAGGCAAGCACGGTTAGTCTCATATCAGGAGAACTGCGTGGGCAAGAGAGTGATAACAGCCACTAAGAAATACTTTAATAGGTTTGTTTTGATATGTTTAAATCCTTTCAAAGGACATGGGAGAGGTTAAAAATAAGTTTTGTGTGGTCTCCCTATTTTGCAAGTGCGAGTGGAATATATCCACTGTGATAATGTGGGTTCAAAGTTAGTGGAATAAATTTGCGTTCTTTACAGCCCACAAAGTTTACTAGTGAAAATTAAGATGCATATAAAATTACCTGATTTTTTTTTTTTTTCCAATCCAAAATCTGGCCATTCTTTAAACCTTTATGTTTGCAGTACATATTTAACCAATATTTCAATAACACATTCCTCTGTTTAGTGAAATCGGAGTAGCAATTCACAGAATGAGGAGAAATATTCTGTCAGTGGAGTAGAAAATACTGATTGAATAAAATGTGGAAACTGGAATATTTCTTACTTTTTGTCACTATCTGACACAGGCAAGCTAACTACATTTACTTTTATGAATAAATTGATGTTTTAAAATTTGGTACAAAACAGATATTAATAACTTTGAAGGCTCTCACCTGGTGATTTTTGTACCGATCCGACAGATAGATTGTCCTGTAAACAAACAAACAAAGAAAAAAAGAACAGAAAATTCAAAGCTTAAATTGAATGGGCATTTGTCAGCAACAAACTATTGACCTCTGAGGGAACCAACAGCACTGCACTAGAACACTCAGCATAATTTAAATGAACATTCAATCATAAATCAATGCCAAACAAACTCTATGAGTTGGTCATGCCTAGTCAGCAGAGAAAGGTGATATCAAAATATTAAGCAGACATCACCTTTGGCTTATTTGGGTGACTTGGGCTTTGGACGTCTGCACTATCCCCAGCCCCAAATATATTGTTGCTTGGTCCACCTGGGGGAAGGGATCTCTGTGGTTGGACTGGAGGTTCAGGTTCCCCAAATATTCCACTGCTCTTCCCACCTAAATGACACCAAGATGAGTGATACATCACAGATTTGTTGTAAATTATATACACAACGGTGGCAATGTTTTAGGTTTGGTAACTTAAAAAGGGATTAAAATACACAACATTTCACGGTTACAAGCACCACCACGTGACAAGATGCCACGCTCAGTTCCCCCCAAGCTGATGCGTGGCTGAGAAGTCCCTTCCATTCATTTTCTATCACGCTTATCCTTATTAAGGGCACCTCAAAGTGTTTTTTGTTAAATTATTTAGTGTAATTATGAGTTTACGACTGCATGTTTTGCATCGTCAGCATAGGAATGGGACTTCATCGTAAAACAGAGGTCACACCCCCTACACATATACTGTAATAAGATTGCCTCTGACACTATATTATTTTTGGAACTGAAAACTATGGCTCGAGTGTCACACATGAGATCAGAGTTTGAACTTCTGTGATTCTGACATCACGCCGTCATGTAATTTTTATATTTTTTGTAGTCACCAGAGTATTACCAAGTGTTTAACTTAGCATGCAATATCAATATTGGATCATACATTCTTAAATTATGAGAGTTAATGTTAAATTGGGCAGCATGGTGGCTCAGCTAGAAAAGTCGGCCTCACAGTTCTGAGATCCCGGACCCGCCTGTGTGGAATTTACATGTTCTCCCGGTGCCTGCATGGGTTTTCTCCGAACACTCCGCTTTCCTCCCACCTCCCAAAAATATGCGACATTAATTGGACACTCTAAATTGGCCCGAGGTGTGATTGTGAGTGTGGCTGTTTGTCTCAATGTGCGCTGCGATTGGCTGGCAACCAGTTCAGCGTGTACCCTGCCTCCTGGATAGGCTCCAGCACTCCACGCGACCCTTGTGAGGATAAGCGGCTAAGAAAATGGATGGCTGGATGTGAAATTGTTAAATACATATTATTACTTCCAATGGGAAATCTGATTCCCAATAAGCATCCTGAAACGACCTTTGTTCAACCTTGCGTTTGAAGATATGACTTATCCTTAGTCACGGGAGGGTCACAGTTCACGCCAAGTCTCATATTGACAACTTATGACTTTCAGACAGCACGCGCAATTTTGGGAAAACGCTGAGCAAAACAGTTCTCGCACACTGGCACTTGCCCAGATCAATTATGCGCTTCTCTCACCTGGAGGGTTGGAGCGCCTGGGTGCGCTCTGGGGCTCCTCTGGGGAACCGAATAGATTAGAGGCCATCTTATTTGGTCTTCTAGATTGCGGGGCTTCCTCTTCGTAGCCACCAAACAGATTACTGGAGCCGCCACCGGGAGGCCGCAGCACCCTGCAGAGGACACTCTTAGTGCAACTTGAAAGGGATTTAGGTTTTCAATCCAATTATATGAAGTCTAATCTCTTTAATGTGGATTTTGATATACACACACAAGGACGACCAAAGCCTAGCAACTATGTAGCATGACATGTAATTTGGTTGACGTGATTACGAATTGTGATGGACTATTCACATAAAACGAACCTTGATATTTATTCATTTTTCCTTTTCTCTCTTTTTGCTGAAAAACCTCACCTACTCGCCATATTTGTGTTCGGGCTGAAGCAATAAAAGTATTACTTTGGTGCCATCTAGGTGGCAAGAACCTATGTTGAAGTGCATTGAGAGGTTTTAGTTACACGAGAATATTTGCTGCTAGCTTGTGGTTTCACGGTGCCAAAATAGTACAGTAAATTTAAGTCAGTCGAGTTTTAGTTTTCATTCATCCTGTCAGTTGCTCGCAGACTTTCACTATTGACTGCAGGGCTTGGTTCGCCTTTTAGTACTCAAAGTCAGTGGTTCCCAACCACTGTGCTTTGCAATAGTATCAGGTCTGCAGGTGTGTTTCTCGTAAGTAGTCTAACATTACTTACAGTCATCACAAACAATACAAACTTGTTTATTCCAATCTTTGCCTACAATGCATAAGGACAGGCAAATCTGTTAAATGCTCTTCCAATGCCAACATTTGTTTGATATTTAAATACACACTTTTGTAACTTATACTAGGTGGTGTGCCTTGGCTAAATATTGTGAAGCACTGCTGCTGTAGGCTACACTGGAATGCTAAAGCAGACTTGGCAGTTAACATTGCAGTCAGTCCACGCTGACACACAACACGATCATATGGTCGGAAAGGGCGCCGTTTGTCAAGAAAATTTACGAGACTTCGTCAAGTCCCCAGATGAAAAACACAATTTAAATCGGACTATTCGGGGACAGCTGACCGACGTTAACGTAGCTTCCAACGGGCATTCCACGAAACGAGAACAATGTTGCCGCGTAGCCATTGCAGCTAGCACAAAGACGAAAGAGGAGCTTTATACTTCCGCAGGCGCAGCAGACAACGCCTGCTCCCTTAGCATAAAAGCTCAACATTTGCTCGCCAGGGCAACTTTATAACGGGTCAGTCCGAGCTGAACCAAACAAAAGATAAGGTACGGAAACGATACTGGTATCGCACTCGGGGTGGGACACGATATCAAAAGCTACGCCGTATCTCACATGACGAGATCTTGTTTAGAGTTACCAAAGACTTCAACACACTATTTATTCTTCACCTTGAGCTTGGTTTTGACCCACTATCCAACCCTTGAAACATGTTCGTCGAAGTCATTGTGGCTTTCGTTGGGAGCCTTCAAGTTTCCGAAGACAACTTCGTCACTCTGCCAACTGGGCGACTTGTCGGTTCCTCCTCGTCTCGTCTACTCCTTCGCTAAGAGTGTCAGTCCACGCGAGAGTGACATCGAGCAAGATGACGGATATCCCGGATGATGTGCGCTTGTTTTGTATTGCGTGACAGCCCACTCCAACGACCGCCAATACTGTTCAACACTCGTCTGTCTTTTTTTTTAAACAGATGTAACGAAAGCACTCAATCATTACTGATGTAGAAGTTCGTATACCTGTACTTTTGTAAAAAAAAAAAATACCAAATTACTAATTCATTTTTTTTAAGTCAGCTACACTCAGCCACATCTGAGGCAATTATAGTATGCAGTTTTTGTTTACACGTTTACTATTTTCAGGTTTTCGGGGTCGTTTTGTTGTTTTTCCGTTTTTGAGAATTATTTTGTTTCTGTTTCCCCCCCCCACCCGTATTTATCGAGACGAACCTCCGCGCAAATTGATTGGGTTTTTTTTTAAACCAAAATAATTCAATACGCTTCCCATCATGCATATCAACAATGGTTATTCTGCGTTCCATTTGAACTCGAAATTTCCAAGAGTTCCTCTTCACAACTTTCAAATGGAACACATTCTATAGTCCGATTTCCCAGTCGGAAAGTTCAAGAATCTGCGCATGACCAGGACAAAAACAACGCATTAATTACCTAAGGTGTTTTAAAATGTAGTGCAGAATTTCCTGACGTAACTGTTAACGTACAAATACGTAACATGTTGATTCGGTCATTCATTTCACAGTAAACATTTTGGAGTTCAGGTCAATCCCAATTTGTCTTGACGCAAGGACTACAGCAAATGTCACGTTTGCGTCACGAAAATGGTGGTCAAAATTAAATGTCAAATAATTTGATATTTGGTGCGTTTTTTTGGTAGTTATCACGAAACGAGAATTTTATTTTATTTTATTCATTTAAAATACACGACAGGAAAAGAAACACAATTGGTCCGTCCCTTGGCATTTGTGGTTTTCGATTGGTGGAGCTAGACGTCATTCAAGTTTTAACCGCGTTCCTCGTGGATTTGCCAACCAATCACAGGATTTGTTTTCGAGTTGTAGTGGGCGTGCCAAAGCGCGTGGAGTAGCAAGCAAACCACATGAAGAGTTGTCAACGTATCTGGTCATATACCCTGCGCCGGACCTCTCATGGAAACGTCACATTCGGACTTTTACTGCAGGTAATTCCAAAACATTAAGACTGTTCTAGGAAGCGATTGGCTGTAGTTCTTCAAGTAGACACTTTACACGAACAGATATTGTAGAGGCACGACTTTCAACAGTCACGTAGTATTAACGCTAGCTGGCGATGTTAGCAGGTATGCTAGGAACAACGTTATCAATACAGATGTCTGTAATAAACATGTGGATTGTCGTATTTATAACAAAAGCCACTTGTACTGATTGCCCGACCCCCTTAAAATGCTGTCACGTCTCATTTGTTCACCCTCTTATCAACGATCATAAAATGAGGTGGTAATTTGCATTCACACGCTATTTCAGTTAATATTACTGTCAATACAGAATGTTCAAGTAAAACTGCTAGATTTAAATGCATCTGAAGTCACAAAGAGCATGTTTGTGATTGTTGAATAAAAGCGGATGTGTTGTCACAATTTTTATTTCATGTTGATTCCACGAGTTGTAAGATGGAGGCTACAATATATCGTGGTTGTGTCCCAACAAAGGAAATGGGAGTCGATTTGAGGGGATGTCATTTATTGTCCAGCAAGCTGTCAGACGAGACAGAATAGCAGTTTAAAGGCTCTGTCTGATGCTGGAACGAGGCGATTTCTTGTCCTTTTCAAACCACAAACTACCCACTGCCATGAATTACAATCTGCCTTTGTTGTGGCAGTTGTACGTTGCTGTCACGAGGGAGATGTCTGTATTCCATCATTACAACATCCATCCATTTTCTTTGCCGCTTATCCTCAGCGATACAGTTTGCAATGAGATCGTGACGGACAAGTCCAAACATTACCAGGATGCACATGAAAGAAATATGACGAGTGGACATGCACGTCTTCGGCCAGACTGTGACGTAGCGAAGCGCTCGTAAAGGTTGAATAAAGTGTTCTCGTGGCTAATGGGGTCAAGCGAGCACGCTGGGGATGAATCTTGTCGGTGGCGTGGAGCAAATGTGACTTTGTCGTGGTGGCTCTCAAAGTTTGACGGCTTCTATTGTGGGATCATTGAGTAATATTAGTGATCGAGAGCAGGAGAAGTGCGCAGAGTTGTCGCCTCAATCGCAGCTGGACGACGGCAGGGACGAGACCGTGCTGCGTTCGATTATGCCCAATTTCATCACTTATTGCCAGTCGAACCGGGCGGACCCATGGTGAAGAGAAAGAAGACGTCGACCACTTGCGAAGAGCATGACATTTGGTACGATTGCGTTGGCAAGAAACACTTTAAATAGAGGTCGAATGCACCGACGGTGTTCTCGTTGTCGTTTCTGCAGGGCGCTAAAGTGAAAAGCGCTCGCGTTTGAATTAAGTTCACATTCGGCGATTAAAAAAAAGGGCAATTTTAACACTCTGCCGGCTAGTAAACACTCGAGGCAGTTCCCGTGAAGTTAAATGTATTCGGATGCTTTCAATGAATATATTTGGTGTTGTTTTTCGGGACTGGAGAGGGGATTTGAAACAAACAGCGGCGGCCATGTTGAGAGACAGCAAACGTCGTGTTTAGAAGTTCATTTTGCTCTACGCCTTGCTCCTCATGTCTCTTTTTGGACTGTGTGCCTTGTGGCAGCATGACACCGGGCTCCAGGGAGGGAATCGGTGTCGATGGGACGAGGAATCCGACCAGAAAGAACGACGGTTGCGACGAGGAGGAGAGCGGAGAGCAGGCGGCCGAGGAGCGCAGTACAAAGGGAGACGAGCGAGTGGAAATTCTTAATCCAGCACCCGCTACCCTCATCCCCGGTTCGGGTTCTAGCCAGCAGACCCAGCCCCCGGCGGAGCCCACCAGCACCCCGTGCCCTGACCAACATCATTTTCTCCGCTCGAGCGTTCGACCTCCGAGCAAAAGGATCCGGAAGGATTCCATCGGCTCGACCGTCAACGGCCATGGCGGGGCCAAATCGAAAGGTAACATCAAGCAGGAGTCTGCCTCAAATCTTGCTCTAGTAAACCGGGTCCGAACATGATCTTTGGTTCGCCACTGTCTGTCACAAATCGCTAATCCGAAAGTTGCATTGTCACACCACTCCTTTGCTTCTTCAAGTTCAGGGGGGGCGGGGGGGGGGGGTCTTTCAACTCTGCGTGGAAATGCATTTCCAAGCAAAAGGTGTCTTAATGATGAGAAGTCAAACTTAAAGACACTTTCATCATTAAAATTGGACAGTGAATGCAAAGTGCTTCTGTCGGGGATGTGACGGATGATGCTGCATTTTCTTATCGCAGATTTGTTGATTTTAAAGATGACAACCGCATTTCTGTTGTGTATGGTAAAACAAAAACCTAGACAATGTAATTGCAACATTGTCATCGTCTCATACAAATGGCATCCAATGCAGAAAACGTGTATTAGCAATGAAAACAATATTCACTTTTGTGGGGGTAATGTGACATTATTTTCAGTGTCGTGAAGTGCGTCAAACTGAGAGTTCAGTGTAATCTCTTAACTGTCTCGTTGCGAAATGAGGTTACTGAAAAATTACAACCAGCTCTAAATATGATTTGATGCATAACAACAACAAAACGTGCGCTGTTAAAAGCTTTCTGACATTGTTAAACAAAGCCAAGCGATATTATCGGTAATGTGTGTGTGTCCACCCTAATTATGCAGCCGGATATTATGCTTCAAAGTTTTCACAATAAAATTGTTTTTGTATGGCCGTAGGAAGCATTGAAACCATGATGGCATTTTTTCCTCATTTCTTGAGTTGCCGGCAAAGAGAAAATATTTTTTTTTTAGGCACTGCCCAAGTGTCAATGAATTGAGCAAAGTATGCGCATCGATGCTATATTGGTGCTCATCTATTTCGAGAGCGACGCATCTAGGTTAGCGTCTCTGACGTTCACACATAGCGAGCGACTCCTCCTGTGTCTGTTTTGATGCCTTCTGGCACTATTGTGCTTTATTCCTGGCTAACTTTGGCCTTGGAAGCCCACCCGGAGTTGGTTTTGGACCCGTGTGCTATGGTCTCAGCCAAAGGGACCGGTTTGCTTTTCTTGTTTTTCTGCCAGAACTCAACTCGAGTTAGAACATTTCTGAAGATTGTGTGCTTTCGTTACCCCACACAAACGCACCATTTTCTAGTTATACTCGAGGTTGACTATTTTACGGATATCTGTGCGTCACGGGCAGAGAACGGTACCGCTTCCCAGGGTGCAGTGGGACAGTCTGGACCGGTGCCCGGGTCTACGGGAGGAGTTTCCAAGACCACCAAGGGCCAAGGACCTGTTGAGAAGGAGGAGCAAGCCGGTAACCAAAAGCGGGCCCGTCGGCAGTGGGAATCCTGGAGCGCGGAGGATAAAAACAGCTTTTTTGAAGGGCTCTATGAGGTAGGAGGCGGAGCTGTCATTTCACGTGAAATGGGCCTTCTCATGTATTCATATCATCACCCCCTCCAGCACGGCAAGGATTTTGAGGCCATCCAGAATAACATTGCCATGAAGTACAAGAAGAGAGGCAAGCCGGCAAACATGGTGAAAAACAAGGAACAGGTCCGCCACTTCTACTACCGCACGTGGCACAAGATCTCCAAGCACATTGACTTTGCCAATGGTACGGTGACAGTTTAACGCTGACTCTGGGGCTTTTCTGTTTTGTTTTTTTCTTTTCTATTATGCATTTTGCAATTCTGTCAAATTGTAAGATTACTTTAAAAAAAAAACAACTGCAGTCTGGGTGATTTATCTATTTATTTATTTATTTCCCCAAATGTGCTTTAGCTAATATTTTTCGTTACATGTCTAATTGACTAAAATGAGTGGGATTATAGCACCACTTGCTACATTAGTACTGTTTTGGAGAAGGCTTATTATTACTATTATTTTAAAAATATTTTTATACTTTAGGAGATTTACTTACTATATTTTAGTGTAAATAAAATCTTTAGGGCAGCACGGTGGGGCAAATGGTAAAGCATTGGCCTCACAGTTCTGAGGACCCAAGTTCGATCCCAGCCTCGCCTGATCGGAGTTTGCATGTTCTCCCCATGACTGCGTGGGTTTTCTCCGGCACTGGGGTTTCCTCCCACATCCAAAAACATGCAACATTAACCGGACAGTCTAAATTGCCCATAGGTGTGATTGTGAGTGCGATTGGTCGTTTGTCTCCATGTGCCCTGCGATTAGATGGCAACCAGTTCAGGGTGTCCCCCGCCTCCTGTTCGTTGGCAGCTGGGATAGGCTCCAGTACTCCCCGCGACCCCCGAGAGGATAAGCGGCAAAGAAAATGAATAGATGGATAAAATCTTTACAATGACTTCACAGACTTGATAGTAATGTGCAGTGAGCGCTCCAGACGCTCATGACTCCTTTTCCCCGGCTTCCGTCGATATTAATGTCCCAATATCTTTTATCTTGCGTACATCTGTGCAGTGACTTGTCCTTTCTCTTCTCCTCAGTTTACACCCGAGTGCTAAAAAAATCCTCCCAGGAACTCTACGGTCTCATCTGCTATGCTGAACTCCGCAAAAAAGTTGGAGGGCGTAAGTCCTGCACAAGTTTCCTGAAGCATGGTTTGCGCGTGTGCATGTGGGGTCACGGGGGATGCAATTAAGTGTGGCATGCAAACAACCTGCTACACGCACACACTGTTGATCTTTTGGGAAAGCAGTTTTTCAGGAACGCTGTTGTAAACAATTTGGCTTTGCTTTTTTGTCTCGCACAGTTATGGATGACAAGAATGTGGCAAAGCTGAATGAACTCATCCAACAAGGGTAAGTTGCATCACGATGTTATATAACACAAATAAATGATATTAATGCTCTTGTAAAGAAAAACAAAAACACTAGGGGTTCAATTTGCAGTGTGTATGTTCCCAGAGTAATCTGAGTTTAACACTATGGCGGACGGAAGACTGAAAACCATCTGTTGATCATTTGTTTTTGTACTTCATATCGCAACACCAACATCTCTCTTCAACTTTATTAGAAGATCATTTAATTTTGGAAATGTTCAACAATGTCAATGAAGCCTTTTATAAACAGTATCATAAATAATTGTCCCGTATATATTCATAGGAATTCCAGTCAGTCCTATTTGTTCAAACACGGTCATTGTTGAGAGTTTTCTGTTACAGTCATGTAAAGCTATTATAGGTTGTTGTTGACTGAGCCAATTGACACAGACTCTTATCACTGTTCCGTCTGTTTGATCAGGGCCACCACTGTGCGCTCCAAAGGGAGGAACTTGCGGATTAAAGCACCCATGTGCCGTGCGCTGAAGAAACTTTGTGACCCGGATGGTGAGAGTACACCTAAACACACGCAGATGCACTGGAGAAAGTGCTTAGTAAACAAACAGCGATGTTAAAAATGCAAAGCGTGTCAATCATGAGGTACAGGATTTGGTTGGGGTGGGTTTTTAACAATAGCTTTGAGGGGAGGAGGGTTGGCTGATGGTGTTCCCATGGTAACACCAGATGGGGAAGTGGCTGTGCAGTTGGGAGACGGTGCAGTAGATTGGATGGATGGTCTGTCAGATGATCAGTAGCACTCATGATTGTTGAAGAAAAGGTTCCACAACCGCTCATATGTCATTGAATCACCATGTCGGTGAATTACGCTTTCTATGTTTTGATCTGTTGGCTGTGCTAGTGTTTACATTTGAGAATGCCCCTCCATCAAATGTGAGAGCCTCAAACAACTCTTCATCGCCGTCATTTTCTGTGTTTCTGTCCTCTGACGTCACTGCAGGAGTAAGTGACGAGGAGGACCAGAAGCCGGTGCGTTTACCCCTGAAGGTGGCTGTGGAGCTTCAGCCACGCAGCAACTACTCCTGGGCCCGTGTTCAGAGTCTAGCGCACAACCCCCGCCTTAGGTCAGTCGTCCTAGGTTGATGAAGCCACGGCCACATATACAGTACATCAGTGTAACACAATGTATTCCAGGAAGTTTGATTTGTTTGGATTTCATATACCGTAATTTCCGGCATACAGAGCGCACTTGGTTATAAACTTCACCCAGTACATTTGTAAAGGAAATACCATTTGGTACATACATAAGCCACACCTGTGTAAAAGCTGCAAGTGCCCACATTGAAACACAAGATATTTACAAAGAAAGACGGTACACAGAAAGCGTTTTCAACGTTTGAATACCTTAGCTTAGCTTAAAATACCAACAACACAGTAGCACAAACAGGGCTGGTTAAAAAAAAAAAAAAACAAGTTAGGGCGTTGGTTTGGTAAACCAGCGTCGGGAGTTCGTATCCCACTGGGGTCTCCATTCCCCAAGAGGGGTTGCGTCAGGAAGGGCATCCGACGTAAAAACTGTATCAAACAAATATGCGCGTTTCACTGTGGCGACCCCTAACGGGACAAGCTGAAAGAAACCTACTATGCTAGTTTAAAAAAAAAAAAAAACCAGCCGCGGCAGCTACACAGCACAGCACTAACAGGCCCGGTTTAAAAAAAAACAAAACATACAGAAATCACTGAGACGCAGCAGCAACACGCTAGGGTGGCACTAACAGGGGCAGTTAAAAAAAAAATCATACTGGTAAAAATCATGGAAACATAGCAGAAACACGCTAAGACAGCGCTAACACTAGTGCAGCGCTAACAGGGCTGGTTCAAAAAAAAAAAAATTGGTAAAAGTCACTTCCTCTGCACTTATATTCCACCGGTGTCACTCTTGCCTTTTCCGCTCCAAAGCCCACTTGTGGCCGTTTGAAAAAATGCACAAATTAGCCGCATCACCGCATAAGCCGCAGGGTTGGAAGCGTGTGAAAAAAGTTGCAGCTCATAGCCCTGAAATTATGGTACATTTTCTATATAATAAATAATAGAAAACATTTACATCCAGAGAAAAATACAGCAACATTTTAATGTAGTTAATTGTCAAGTTAGTACAAAGTTTTTTTTTTTAACCTGTTATGAATGCGCACAGTGATGACACGTGAACCAATGCATTTGCTTGAAACACGTACAGCCGTGAATCCCGAAATGCAATATTAATGCAACACTTTTTGAAAATAATTTACAGAAAAGCCACCATAGCATGTTAAAGAAAAAGTCATGTATAGAAAATCAAACAATGTCTAAGGCAAAGAATTAGGAAGCATAATATGACAATAACTAAAGGGTCAATTAATAACTTTTTTTCCATCTAAATGCTTGGTGCTGCTAAAAACCAGAAAGCAAAAAAAAAAAAAAAAGAAGTTATTACTGAATTAATCTAAAATTTTAGCTGGCCGAATGAAAAGCTTTACAAAAACTGTTTTACATTAAGGAGGAATTAACTGGATTTAAATTTAATTTTGTTTGTGTGTTTTTATTTGCACCAGGATGGTGGTGGAGCTTCACAGGAAAGTTTCCAGCCTCATTGAGTACCTGAAACAGAAGTGGGCCTATCACGACCAGAGAATTGTATCTTTCCATTCTTCTGTTGGGTTATTAACACATCTGGTCTTTTTGCACAAATGTATTCACATGAAGCAGCAATGTTGTTGTGCACAAGATATTTTCTTAACTCTGCTCTTTTAGATTAAAAGTCTGATGGAAAGGGAAGCGTTAGAAGGGGCTCAGTCCGCTTCTCCGAACAAGCCGCCACCCGAAGAGCTCTTTCTTTTCCCGGCAGAGAGCAGCTCCTTGACCACACTACCCGGCGTGGCACGTGTGGTTCACTCCAAGGCCTCATGCACTGTACACTGGCAAGAAAGCGGCAAGGCCCGGCCCAGCGCCAAAGAGCTACCCGCTGCTCAGATCCTGGGTATTCACACAGTTCCGCCCTCACGAGCAAGCAGCAAATCCGGACGAGGAAACGCGAGTTCAGCTGCTCCAGTGACGCCACACTGTGACGCTTGTCAAACCGAGCCCTCCACCCTCGAGACTTCGCCCAACGGCTCTGGCAAGCCAGAGGAGAGGAGGCCATCATCTGTAGCCGCACTTCCCCAGAAAGTTGGGATTCCCACAGAGGAGGCAACCGAGGGAGGGACTGTTGAGGGGAGCAAAACCTGCACCACTGGTGTCGATTCCAGTGGGAGCCTCGCAGGGGCCAAAACGACAGATACTTTGTGTAGTAGTGCAGAGAGCGCACTAGAGCAATGCAAGGAGGACCAGAGCGCGAGCACATCCTCCCCGGACGGCATCCAGACTGCTCCAGCCAAGCTTTCGCCGGCTGGCCCAGAGGAGGGTTTGCCGCAGAGTTCGGCCCCCGCGGCCAAAGAGCGAACCGTCGAGCAGATCAGAGGGGAAGGCTGGAACGTCCGTGACGCAGAGAACGTCACGCTGGCCGAGTTGTATTTGATGTTCGGGAAACCTGGCAAGCTGCAGCTGGAGTACGAGTGGCAGTCCATCTCGCACCCTCACGAAAAAGGGCAAGCGCCGTCGCAGCCGAGAATCCACGGGAAGCAACGAGTACTACGGTGTCTGCTAAGACTGGTCACTACAGAGGTCAACCCCAAGCCTTTGGTAGGCGTGAGTTGGTTCTTTACACACACTTTGTAAGATTACAGCTTGAACCTGAAAACTAAAAGCATACAGTCTTATTCTGGCTTCAATTTTCACATTTTACATGTACGGTCCTGACTTACCAACATAATATTTGCTGTTTCTGCACATCTTCACAACATCCGTCCTTCCATCCACTTATCCTCATTAAAGTCGCAGGTGAGCTGCAGCCTATCCCGGCTGATGTTGGGTGAGGTGGGCTACGCCCTGGATTGGGCGTCAGCCTATTGCAAAGCACATCCAAACAAACAACCCATAATACACTTTTTTTTTTTATTACTACATGTCGTTAGTTAGGTATTACACTCCACTGTATGTTTAGGTTGCAGACGACACAATTCACTTTGCTGTCTCCATCTCATTGCAATGTTCTATGCTTGTCGCCATGTATTCTCCTGCAGGCCCCAGAGCTTTGTTCCACAGCCACATCACCCCTCAAGAATCCCCAGGAGGAGCAAAACCAGGCCCTCACGCCCCCAGGAAAAGGCCCTATCGCAGGGGTCCGCAGCCCGAGTTGTGGCCGGCAGCAGGCTTCTGTCCGAGGGGCCAAGTTACACCTGCCAAACATTGGAGGCTCAGGTACCAGCAGATCAGCGGACTGTGTTTGGAATCGCTCCCTATTCAAGCATAGCCAACCTTTTTTGAGTCAAGGCATTCATTTTACATTAAAAATAATCTCATAGAACACGAACAAATGCCGTTTGACTGCCATAGATTAGAATTGGGCTCTGGATCATCCATCATCATCATGTGTTCTGGTCCTCCTCAGGTGCACGCAACCTTCCCCGCTCTCTTCTGGGCTCGTCAGGGGCCGCAGCCAGCGACTCCGAAGGCAACGTGTTTGCGGTGCCCACCACGCTCCCGCCGAACAGTTCCCGCCACAGCCGAATGTTCTCCCCCAACAAGGAGGCCGAACTGGCCCTGAGGCAGCAGCTCGACTCCATCAGCGTAAGACGCAGTGCATTTTGCATCTCAAAAATTCAACCCTACATTCTGAGGCTGTCATATTGATGATGACTCTCATATGTATAGATGCAGTCAGATCTTTTCCTTTCAAGACAAAGAAAACCTCGTAACAAACTCCGGAAACCGCACGTGGTTCAGGTAAGTTTTTTTTTTTTGTGTCCCCGATGTCGACCTAACAACTCAGACACTGCTAAGATGTTTGTTTCTCATCTATAGCGAACTCTTCTACCGCAAACCACGGGGGACACTTCGCAGCACGTCTGCTCTGTCTCCATCCTTTCCAACTCCTCTACCACAGGTACAAACATCAGGAGGCCACGGTAGATTATCAGTAGAGGCTGGACATAAAACTGACTTGTTCACCGTTGTCCAATTATTATTCATCTTATTCGCTGTTCCTTGCTTCAGGAACTGGATCTTTCCGGCCAATTCAACCCCAGCTCGCTCCTGCCTCCCTCCCTCCAACGTCCAAGGCTTCGTCCTCGGCTAACTCAGATTCTGCAGTCGCTAGCCAGCTCTCCAGTATGTGTTTCTGCATTTACCGTAATTTCCGGCCTACAAGCCGTGACTTTTTTTTTATGCGGTGACACAGCTAATTTATGCATTTTTACTAATGGCCGCAAGGAGGGCACTCGAGCGGAAAAGGTAAGAGTGAGACCGAATATATATGCCAAGGAAGTGACTTTTACCGGTCCAGCCCTGTTAGCACTGCGCTAGCGTGTTACGCCCGTGTCTCAGTGATTTTTACCAGTATGTTGTTGGGTTTTTTTTTAACCGGCCCTGTTACCGTGTCGGCGCTACCGTTAGCGCGTCGGCGCTTGCGTTAAACTGTGTACCATCTTTTGTAAATATCTTGTGTTTCAATGTCGGTTTCAATGTGGGTACTTGCGGCTTTTACGCGGCTGCGGCCAGCTATAGCGCGCGGCAGCACTATAGCGTTAGTGCGGCGGCGCTAGCGTTAAACTCTCTGCGTACCGTCTTTCTTTGTAAATAACTTGTGCTTCAATGTCTGTTTCAATGTGGGTACCTGCGGCTTTTACACGGCTGCGGCCTATGTATGTACCAAATGGTATTTCCTTTACAAATGTAGTGGATCAGGCTTATAACCAGGTGCGCTCTGTAGGCTGGGAATTACGGTAGTTTTTTACGATGTGAAAGTGCGTTCACGTTCCATTTGTAAGGTTGCCATAAAACCAACCAACATAACACTTTTTTTTTCCTCAGAGGAAACATTTTCCTATTATTATTGTTTTTTTTTCCTGGAAGGGAAAGCGAGAATTTTGGTCAAAGTTGGGAATCAGATCTTTGTGAAAAAATGTAGGCCGCATTGCCCAGCTTGACAAATTAATACAGGGAGTCCTCAGGTTAAGACGGACTCGACCTAAGACGTTTCAACTTTACAATGCCCATCCCTTGTCCGCCATTTTGTCTGGCTAATGCTTGTCTGTGTTTGTGGGCCGGGAGTTTCGTCGCATTTTTTGACCTCCTTTTTAGACATTATGGCCCCAAAGAAGAAAGCTGTGTTTTTTTGCAATGCTTCTGCAGCCAAAAGAAAATCCATTACCACGGAAACGAAGCTCAAGATCATGAAAAGATTGGACAAAGGAGACACACCAACGCCACAAGGCTTCAGTCGGTCGACCGTGGTGACAATTATTAAAGAGAAAGCCGGTATTTTCGCGCATGTGAAGGGTTCCGTTCCTTGTCACAAAACAAGGTTTTTTGATACTTGTCAAGATGGAGAGGATTGAGGACCAGGTTCCTTTGGCAATAGCTAAGCACAGCCTCCCCTACTTCTTCTCCATCCACCTCTCAGCAGTAACACTAAGTACATCGTCTTGTTTATTTCAATGTATTTGTTTTTTTATAAAAAGTATTTTGATGTAAATTCAGACTTTAATGGTGGAATCCGACTTGAGTCGAAATTCGAGTTAAGTCACTACTCTAGGAACGGATCTCGGTCGTAGACCAAGGACTCCCTGTAAATTGTACTCAAGTCAGTGTGTTTTATACAAGGAGCCATTTTGTCCTGCAAGTTTCTAACCAATTGTTTTTTTTTTTTTCAGGTGCACTGGATCTTGCAGCTAAGACTGCAGGCATCATTCCTGGAAGTCCTTGTCGGGAGCCGGATCCTCCCGGGCTGGTCACCCCCGTACCAGTTGACACTGATCCAGACTCTCAGCTCCTCCAGCACAACGTCTCAGAGGTCAGGAAAATGCAAATACACGGACATGTCCTTGGTCTGGGGTTATTTTGTTGAGATAAAACCCATCTGTAACTTCATGTAATGACATCAAATGCAAAAAAAATAAGATAAAAGTCCTGCACATTTGTGAAATTAGAATAGAAATCTAATCTGATTGCACACAAGAAAAAAAAGTCAAATCCATACTCACATACTTGAAGCAGTGGAGTGCAGCTAATAGAAATGCTACAGGATGAAAAGGATAGGTATATAGTTATAATTCAATGGTAGAGGTATTTGAGTTTAGCTTGTTGAAAAGGGCGAAAACCAAAGAGGATGTTCCTTGCGCAGAATGGTCTACCTCCGCCATCTCCCGGAGCCACAGAAGGCGGAGACTCTCTCCTCTCTCCGCCCAGCGTCGCCTCGCTCCTGGACATCTCTTTGCCGGGCCCCCCCGAGGAGGCCATGACCCCCGGAGAGAATCAGACGCACATCAGCGACTCCATCATCGAGCTCGCCATCAACTCTGCCCACTACGGTGCGTGAACACGGGAGCGAGACGAGTCGCGTGTAAGATCAGAGCAGTCGTGGCGGTGTTGTCATTACTTGAATGGTGGCGCCATGCAGGCGAGGAGGCGACGCTCTCTCCGGCCAAGCTGGGCAGCAGCGAGGGCTCCAAACTGCTGGCCTCGTCTCCCTCCATCAGCCCGTCCCGGGGCTGGATTCCTTCACCAAGCCACGACCCGCAGTGGTATCCCAGCGACTCCTCCGACTCCACGCTGGGATGTCTCCTATGTGAGTTGGTCTGTTTTTCAAATGCCGTGTCATGGATGGTTTATAAAAAGTTTACAACGGTACACAATAAAGTAGATTGTGGAGTAGGATAAAATTAAGAAGCAAGTTAGTGCTGTATGGACTGATTTTCATTGGATTGTTTTTTATTTAAGTCCCAGAATAATTTAAAAAAAAAAAAAAAAAAAACATGTTACCTCTACTTACGAACGTCCCTTCTCTTCGCATGGTCGCCCAATGACAAAGGTAAATGAACATAATTTTTATTATTCTTTACATGATGTACTTTGTTTGACGAGGGAGTTTGGAATGGATTAGGCTATTTACATGTAAAAAGCGCTTCCACTTGCGAAAAATTCATGTTATGAAACGACTTCTGGAACAAATGAATTTTGAAAGTAGCGGTACCACTGTAGATAGAAGTCTACAAAAGTCTAAGCCGAATTGACCGCTTCCTCTTGTGACGATGTGCCCTGGTGTCACACCATTCCAGCCAGCATGGTGTCTTCTGACAAGGGCCGGCGGAGCACCCTCACCCCCTCTGGCCCCTCCAGCGGCACGGCTTTGCTGGGTCCCAGCCTCCTTGACTGCAACTCCCACGATTCCTTTCAGTCACGGGGGCTTCCTGATGTGGCTGAGGTATGTTTTACACTTTGTATTTTATTTTATTTTTTTCCAGCGGTATACAACAAGTCACTTATAAAATTATTATCCATTATTTCACTACATATTTCTGCTATGTTATCAGCATTAACTATAAAGCCAAATTGGACCCCCGTGCTTGCGTGGGTTTTGTCCGGGTACTCCGGTTTCCTCTCACAAAACCTGCAACATTAATTGGACATCAAATTGCCCCTAGGTGTGATTGTGAATGCGGTTGTTTGTCTCTATGTGCCCTGCGATTGGCTGGCAACCAGTTCAAGGTGTACTCCTGTCCGTTAACAGCCGGAATAGGCTCCAGCCCTCCCGCGATCCTTGTGAGGATAAGCGGTTAAGAAAATGGATGGATGGATGTTAAAAACAAAACTGGTTGTCAAACAGTGCCAGGACAAAAGGCAGAGGATTACATCTTGGTGGTCACCTCGCCAAAGATTCTTTACTGCCTGCAGTAAATAGAAATGCTGCTTTGCGTACTTACCCTTAAATTTGTTGATGTGACGGACCTGCACAAGGAAATTCCTACTTGTATTTTGTTTTGCTTGTGTGCATTCTGTTCATTCTTTTATAATCGGCGATAAAAGTTACATTTATATGGTCAGCATTCAATTTTCCCTCTTCGCCATCACTTGCGTCACAAGGACAGGAAAAGCACGCATTCTCACGTTTATCTTTTAGATTAGGGGTGTCAAACTCATTTACTCAATTATTTCCGGCCTACAATCCTCGACGTTTTTCACACGCTTCCAACCCTGCCGTTTATGCGGCGCTAGCGTTAGCACACCTGGTTATGAGCCTAAGGACATAGAGTTTAACGCTAGCCCCGTGCTAACGGTAGGTCTGTGCTAATGTTAGTCCCGGTTGTTTGTTTTGTTGTTTGTTTTTTTTTTTTACTTGTCTTGTGAGCCAAAATTGCAAGCGCATTTCAGATACGGCGTCATTAGGGTGATGTGGGTAAAATGGGGAGTGACTGTCACCGGTGCACTTTCAGCTGTTTATTAATCTGGACAAATAGACCCGCATGCAAATATAAAATGAGAATACTCCCAAGGGGCTGCAATAGAAACTCCTATAACCAAAACTCACATTCAGATGTTTTTAGGCAGACAAATGAAGGGCACATTTACAACAAGCAGTTGTTGCGATGGCCGCATAGCTACAATTTTATATTAGACGCGGCTTGAGCATGAATATAAAACAGCGAGTAAGTGAGTTTCTCACTACGTAACTCCCCCAAATTCACCAATAGGCAACTTGAAAAATGCCAAATATGCATTTGGTGTAAAAGACAGTATACTAAAGGGGAATTCTGGTGGTTTGCTTTAATAATGTATCCAATAGGTCATGTAATATGTACTCTATCTTGACAATGTGATGTTAAATCGTCTCTTTTTTCTTAAGTGTTTTGAGAAGATTATCGACAATTACGAATTTGCAGGGGCGCCGCCATTTTCGCAAGTCACATGACCTACGTGGGTGGATGTGACGTGTTACGTGCCGTTCCAAATGCTCGATTACATGGGACACCATTTATGCCAGCGCTGAGGAATACTTCCATACAGAGTGGCTGTAAATAATGTTGAATATTCGGATGGTTCTTTGGCCAGAATCGCTGCTCAGCGGAGCGAGCTCGTCAGACTCCGCGTCATTCCGCCCAAAGAGCCATCCAGATATTCAACATTTATTGTCGAGCGGCAAAGCTCGACCGGGAGCAAGCTCATGGCTCCGCCACTCAGCGGCATTATTTACAGGCACTGGTTCAAATCTGTATGGAAGTATTCCTCCGTCTTCCCAATCAACCGATACTATTATTTCTTCATCAGATGAGGATAAATCCGAGAAATGAGCGCTGGGAATAATTGTTTCCCATGTAATCGAGCGTTTGGAACGGCACGTAACGCGTCACATCCGCGAACGTAGGTCATGTGACTGGCGAAAATGGCAGCGCCCCTGAAAATTCGTAATTGTCAATAAAAATCTTCTCAAAACACTATTAAATGAGATGGGATTTAACATCACATTGTTAAGATAGAGTACATATTACATGATCTATTGGATACATTGTCCATGCAAACCACAGGAATTCCCCTTTAATATATAGGCTTTTCAATACATTGAAATGGAGAATATTTTGATATGAAATTGAGTTTGGAGTTTGGTGGCAGAACTAGTTTCAATTCCAAAGTCAAGTTACAGGCTTTCCACAGTGTCTTTTTTTGCCTATCACTCCATATGTATCTTTCCTATATTCATTGTTGCTTTGTGTATGAAATATTCTGTGTTACATTTTGCAGATGGACTCTCAGCTTGCCTGCATGATGAACGAGAGCAGCGTGGACTACATCGCGCGCTTTAACGACCTGGCTCAGGAGCTCGCTGTGGCCGAACCCTCGATTCCGCCACCCTGAGTGGGGTAGGCGGAGCGGCTCCGCTGACCCGACGCCATCTGGACAACACAAAAGGAGCGCGTGCTACCCGCCGACTCGGAGCAAAGCGGCCTGTGGAAACAGACCAGTACCTTAAGCCATCCCTGCCCTGTTTGTTAAAGTGCAATAACGTGAGAGCCGCATCGTTCAAAGATGTGTTGGCCACACTAAACTATTTGCAATGAGATAAACAACAAAAAACTCCCTTTAAAGACTTCCGTTTACAATTCACAACCTCATGTACAGGAAAATAATTTGCCATATCTGAATGAAAATATTTCACTGATCCTGCTCTTTTTGTGTCTTCTACGTGTAAATTTAGCCCCGACAAATGCGCAGTTTCATCACTCACCAAAAGTTGGGACTATTTATTTTTCGGGTTAAATTACAAAACCTAAAATCCACTGACCTTTATGGGTGACCTTAATTTGACCTTTTCTACACTTTTAGTGCTTCATCAATACCTTTTGCAAAATGTACTGTTTTCTAACAGAGGTGATGCGAATTCCCTCCACATTACCAAGAACAGAAAGTTGAACTTGAGCTCATTTTAGATTCCTCCTCGTATTTCACCCAAAATGACAATATTCCTATTTGTGAACAAGTGTGCATATCCCCCCCCCAAAAAAAAGTAGTTGATAAATAGCTCGTCACTCCAATCTCTCGTTGAAGTTGCCTTGTATTTCATATTCACTTCATCTCCATGAATTCCGTTTGATCAAAGTAGTGAACATTTAAAAAGCATCCAGTATTTTTTTTTTATCTTTTGCAAAATGGCAGCTTGGTCGGCAGATAAGTTTGAAGTTTGTCTCTTCGGTGAGGTCGTTTCAATTTCGGCGGCGAAATGATTCAGTGTAAATATCCATCTGCTCGACCAATAACTTGTATCTGTGATGACGTTAAGACGTGAGTCCGCTTCGACCGGTTGGAAGAAAACCGTTGTACATTCTATAGCTTCACGTTTGAACCTTCTTAATTTACCCAAGGACACACATATTCATTTCTATTCCATAGATGTATTTTCCCTTTTTATTTAAATTGAACAGTAACACTTCAATTAAAACGCTACGAAAGTGAGTGTATTCAATTTATTTACCTTCGATGACTGAACGCTGGACTGGTTGTGTTGAATTCTTTTGAAATGTTGACTGATAGTCGTACGTGAACACTTGTGCCAAAGTCACTACAAACGGTTACCGCAGCTTCCTACGGTGATCTAGAGGTCGAGGGGGTGTCTTTTTTTTTTTTTTTTTTTTTTGGAGTGCTCGGTCATGTACGTACCGCGAATTATACGCGTCTCAAAAGTCCACTGTCATCGCATCGTGCCGTTTATCGAACCAGCATCATCGCAGCGTGAATTTTTGTACTTTGCGTCAGGTGGGTTTTAAATATTCCCTTCGCGGGGGTCTGTGGGGGAAATAGGATTTTGAGAACATGAATTTAAATTTGACATTGTAGAAAAGGAACTAACAGGTTTTAAACTTTTTGTTGTTTTTGTTTAAGGACTTATTTGTACAAATGGTGATTCCAGTACTCACTGTGCTTTTGTAACATAATGTAAATTATTTATTAACATTTCTAAAAAGTGGTTCTTTTAATTTAAAAATGGAACAACTTTGTTTGGAATTTCCATTTAGTTAAAGGTGTTTTTATTCTGTGCATAAAGTTCACAATATATACATAAAAATGTACATTTTGTATTTTTTGTTTTTTTGTTTTGTTTAACCAAAGCAATGTGAATGTTCATGAGCAGAGACATTTTGAATATTATAACAGTTGGGATATGTGGATATTACATAGTTTTACATACGCTTGGGGTTATGTACAAAAGTGACTTTTTTTTCTTAAATATGTTGAAATATACTCTAAACTTTTAGAGCAAGGGTGACTCATTTTTGTTGCAGACCACATTTTGGTTATGGTTTCGCTCAGAGGGCTATTTATGACTCATACACAAATTGATGGATAACTAGTTTTGAAATCACATCAAAGACTAGTTTGCTCAGCTATTCCGTTTATTTTGAAAAGGGAATTGATGAGGGGAAAAAAATTGCTTGGAATAATAATGTGCAACTTGAGTCCAGATTTTAGCATGAAGTAGTTACATGGACTGCCACAATGTTTGTGAACTCTTCTTGACCAAAGAATGCAACTTATTACTGAAAATGGAGCTGAAACATTTTCCCTAAAAATATTTTTTCATTTGTTTTAGGTGCCTAAAACAAATTAGGTTACACAAAACAAAACATGCTTATTCAGCAGAAGCTATTTAACCCTGATGTTGAAAATGTGACAAATATTTACAGTACTTCTGTTAAGTGTACAAACAACCAACTTTTACTTATTCACTACTTTTCTGGTTTCTTTCACAATCAACATCCCGTGTCCATATTTGTCCCTGTGGCCTCAAGTATTTTTCAGTTTTAGCTCCTTACGAGCGCGTGACGACATGATTTTAAAGAAGAGGCCGGGCCATAGCGTGCGGAGATAAATGGCCACTGTGGGCGAAAGTCCGGCCAAGACGACGTCTTTGCTCTTGTCGCACACCGCTTTTAGAACCGCGTGAGCCACGTCTCTGGGATCCCGACCCGTCGCTGTGGTCGTGTCCACAACTGAAAGTAGCGACAAGAAAGGAAATGTATGAAAAACATCTAAGGTTGCATCACTTACTCTGGATTTAATTGCTTGTGTGTAAAAATGCAAGGTGAAGTGTGTCCCATAAGATTAAATTTGCCAAGTAATGCGCGATGTGCCAACCCTTTGTGCCATTCCCATGCCGCATATTTTGAGAGGACAATAAAATCTTTGTTCAGCCTTACCGCCATATTTGGAGCCGTCGGCCCTGACGGCATTGACGGACAGATTTGTCCTGATGTATCCTGGGCTGATGACGGTCACTGGAATCCCGTAACACTCCACCTCAGCCCGTAAACAATCAAAGTAGGCCTGCGTGGCGTGTTTGGACGCGGCGTCTGAGACGGGTACAAAGCAGGGTTCTGTTCCATTTCATTTGGACTCTGAACGAAATAAAAGAAAAACTTACAGGCCGATCTGTACGGAATTGCGATCTTGCCCTGGACGCTGCTGACAACAACGATGTGGCCGCTGCGCTGTCGAACCATGGACGGCAGGAGAGCTGACGAGAGGAGCCCCACGTCAAAATCCACGACAGGAGTTTGGCGAATAGATCGTTTCTAAATCCCGATCTAACATCACTTTCCTCACTGACCTTGCGTAAGAGCGATCGGCCCGAAGTAATTTGTTTCCATAACCTCCCTCTGAACCGATATGTGAGTGTCCAGTATGTTGCCACGGTAACTGATCCCAGCGTTATTGATGAGGACATCCACTCGTCCGTAACACTTCAAGATGTCCTCGGCCGCTCTGTCTATCGAATGCCTGTCGGCCAGGTCGAAGGTCACGGTGCTGGGGACGTAGATCTGCTGGTGAACACACAACCGTTATTCCTAACCCTACTACTGGCAGTGTCAACATAAAACTAAATACAGTTGTTTTAGTACCGTAATTCCCGGCCTACGGAGTGCACCTGGCTGTGAGCCTCATCCAGTACGTTTGTAAAGGAAATACCAATTGGTACAAACATACGCCGCAGCTGTGCAAAAGTTGCAAGTGTCTATATTGAAACCCACATTGAAACACGAGATATTTACAAAGAAAGACGGTACACAGAGAGTTAAACGTTGGCGTCGCGCTAACAGGGCCGGTTACAAAAAAAAAAATCACTGAGATACGCCAGTAACATGCTAGCACTAACAGGGCTGGACCGGTAAAAGTCACTTCCTCGGCACATATATTCCACCGGTCTCACTTACCTTTTTCGCTCGAGTGCCCCCTTGCGGCCGTTAGAAAAAAAATGCACTAATTACCCACATCACCGCATAAACCGCAGAGTTGAAAGCGTGTGAAAAAAGTCGCGGTTTATAGGCCAGAAATTGCAGTACTTATTACCAAAAAAATATGAGCGTTCATCTGAGATGATATGCAGTGGCGAACCCTAACGGGACAAGTTCAAACAAATACACACACAATCTAACATATAGTAATTACAGTTGATAAAAATTTTATTCTCTTTAAAAAAAAAAAAAAAAAAAAAAAGTTTTGTTCTTATACATGCCTGCTGCTTTCCGCCCGTTGCGCTTGCACTCAGCTCCTTCACCACCTGCTCCAGTCGACCGGCATCTCGACCGCACAACACCAATCGAGCCCCTGCGCTGTGAAACACGTGTGCGCATTCTACACAGGCAAAATGACAAAAGAACAAAATCTACACCAATCAGGGTATTAATGTGCCTGCCGAAACCGAGAAGATACGAGCGGGCTGCTGACCTTTGCCTAATCCGGAGGTGGCGCCCGTGATGACCACCACTGCATCCCGGAGCGATGCACCAGCTCGAAGTCGGCCAAGTACGCGATAGAGAAGTAAAACCCCCACGCTCGCTAGTAGCAGTGCTGGCAGCGTTCCTCCACCTGTGACACGCTCCATCACCTAAACCACAGAGAGACACAATACTGTACATCTTTTTCGGGGCTGATATTGATAACAATAATTAGATATTAAACAATATTTGGAATAGGAAAAAAATCATCAGCAATATAGTCATCATTGACTGTTTAAATGCCTTTAAGTAATGAATACTAAGCAGCTCTGCACATTTGTAAAGAATGCATACAATGAATGAAATAATCTTTGTCTTCTATTTCCTTTAATTAAAGCAAAAACGGCAATTTGACTTAGCTGGTCCGAATATGATTATTTATTCACTAAAAACGAATCTTTCTTCGTCTATCTATGCCAGCGACCTATAGTCACAGGAAGAACAATTCTAATCTCTTCCACAAGATGGCGTCACCAAAGTACAATTCAACTGTGTACCTTCTTTTTGCCGTAGATTTGTGTAAGTAGTTCAATGTGGCACCGTCTGGTCGTTACAAATATTGAAACGCGTGGATAATGATAACGTTAACCAGTTCTGCCAGTGCACCAAATACTTAAATAGCAATACTGTACTACACCCACCTTCATTTGCACAGTGGCTCACTTGAGTCTCGACTCGTTATCGAGTTTTCACATCCACAACTCAGACTGACGTCGAACTCGCGGGACACCCAAGGACCAGGTCGTTTACTTCCGGGTTCTTTCTCGCAATGGTTCATGGGAGTTAGTGTTTTCATCTCCCTGTCACGAGCAGCGTGTTGTATATGTAAAAAAAAAAAAAAACCGCATTATTCTCTTTATTTTGTTTTACAAAAACGTATGTTTAAAAACACATTAGATTCTGTGCTAGGATATTTTAGTGCCCTTGAAAAAAGTGTTAAAATAAATAAAATGTTATGTTAAAACACAACTGTTGATCAAGTCGCTGCTCCTTTTCGAAAAATCACCTAACTGCCCAAAATGAAAGTTGCTTAAAATTATATATTTAAAATCATGAATTTGAAAAATAAATATAAGTGAAATGTCAGCAACATGAGGCTGCGATGGTCCATGAACACAGCAGTTAACCTTCAAAATCAATAATTATCGCTAAAGTTGTCATGTGGATGTAGATTGTGCATTTTACAGATATTAATAATTTTGTCCCTTTTAACTCAAGAATTGTTGGAATACGTCTGTAGAGTATTTCAAACTAAAAGACAACAACAAAAAAGCTTAATGTTAATATTGGTTTAGGGCTTACTGTTATGGTGTCAATCCAATAATCATATTTTTATGAAGCTGGAGGTCTCCGTGTACAATTTCAATGGCGTGACTTGTTACTCACTCACTCACACACACACACACCACACACACACACACACACACACACACCGAAAGTGTTGGGGTTTAAGTTCCCATCCTGGCACCATAGAATACTGTGAGGCAGAATGTTACGCTTCTGGTACTACCCAACATACGCAAAAAATTGGCAAGTCGCCTTCGTCCTCATATCATAGTTTGCTGTTAATCCCACACATATTTATTTCGGTTTTTCCCATAGAAGGTTTTGTTGGGTTTTAAATGAGAACATTCAGTGACAGCGTTCTTTCCCGTCATCACACAAGGTCTTGACTTGAATGCCGGCTATTTTTCGACCAGACCACCGAGATACATTTTTAAAAAGTCCCAAATTTGGCTATTCAAACCTCCATTGAGGGATCAACATGGATTTTGTATAAAAGTGTCAATTTCTTTTCAAAAGACACCTTGGTTTTTGGTTTTGTCATATGAGGATCCAGATGGAGCCCTCAGACAGGTACTTCTGTTTGACCCAGTTTTGTCCTCTGCAATGTCCATATTTGGCCAAACACCACTACCTCTCCTCTGATTGGTTGCCTTCTGTTTATTTGTGACAGCGCTGGCTCAGGAGCAGAGGTAGGTGCCAATCTTCACTAGTGATGTAAATAAGCTTGAGACATTCAAATCATCTAATTTCAGGCCTCTCCGCATAAAAACCTCTGGCACCCTAACACACCTGGACAATTTTAATGGACTTTGCATGTCCTCCCCGTGCCTACGCGAAATTTCTCCGGGTACTTCGGTTGCCTCCCACACCCCAAAAAAACATGCATGGAAGGTTGACTGAAGACTAAAATTGTCCATAGGTGTGAATGGTTGTTTATATGTACTCTGCACGTACCCTACCTCTCCCCTCTCCTAAAACTAAATTTTCTCTAGCACAGAATTTCCCCAATCATGTATACATGGGTCTGGAATGCATCACCCGCAATGAACGGGTATAAAATCTTTAATGGTTTCTGTTGAATGGACACGATCCGTTACAGGGCGGGAAAAAGTCACATCCAGAAGCAGGAGTTTGAAATAGCCTAATGTTTAATGAAAGGTGAATTACTGATCAGCAAGTAAGGGAGTACAGCAAAACTACGAGAGAAAGGATAAAGCTCAAATCACATTCGTCCGGCTCAACCGCGCAGCTTCTCCTGGAGCCTATACACGAACTTCGAAGAGTCAGAATGCAGGAAAGGTGGCACGGAGGGGACTACAGAGATCGTGTGTGTGCTGTGGTTGTCACTTAAAGAAAACATATGGGGAGGGGGACAAGAAAAAAAAAAAAAATTCCTTCTAGTTTTAACTATATCCCTCTGATCAAAGTTCAACATGGGAACAGCCACCACAGGTGCTGTAAACCCGATTGTGACCTTCCACTTTTCATATACCAAACAGTGGATAGGTTTGCTGTTGTTTTTTTTTTTTTTATTTTCCTTTTATCCCCCCGTCGGTTCTTAAATGGTCTTCAGAGTGCACTCATACAGCATAGAGTTCATAAATCTTCTTGGCGCAGTACGCCAGCGCGGCCAGTGCTATCGTGTTATGGAGTCTCTTTCTGTGGATATCATCCCTGCGCACCAAGACCACGGGCGTGGAGGAGGTGAGCGTGTGCAGGGGCAGCCGCGACAGTTTCTGGCTGTCATATTCCACCTGGTACTTGCAGCAGGGGTCGAACTGCCACGAAATTCCATAGAGGGCGGCGCAGGCCACGCTGAGGGCACCGGCGGGCAACGCCACGTAGCGCGTGTATTCCGGAGGCAGGGAAAGCGGCGTCAGGAGGCAGGCGGCGCCTGACAACACGGCCGTCTTGTGCAGGCAGTTGCCCACCGTAATCCACCGCGCCGTCTCGTCTCCGATGCGCGTGGGCTCGATAACAATGTATTTGTACTGGGCCTCCAGTGCTTGCTCCAGCTCATACTCAAACTGGTCCTGTGCGTTCTCCCCGTTGTAGATCTCGTGAACAATGTAGCAGTCTGTCGCCGCCATCACTCCCCTGTACAGCCGGGGAACAGTGAGGTCAAAAGATAAATAAAAACACCACCAGTGTATACACTGGACCGTCTGCATTTGCACCTGAACGTTCACACTTGGCCTTCTACTCCAGATAACTCCCACTACGATATGACAACATAACATGCACAGGTTCTTTTGTGTAAAATCTGAAGCAAAGTTTTGCTAATACGCAGTCACTCACATTTGAAAAATATACAGGTGTGGTCAGTCATGCCCGCAGATATAAAGTTGCGGGTGTGTGTTCTGTTTGAGTTTTCCTCCTGGATATTTTTTGCTCCTATCGGAACACAGAGTGCACAGCACTTTGCCTGGAATGTCCACTTTTTGTATGTGTTCGGTTAGACATGTTGATACCGTTTTCGGTCCTATCTGCACGGTTACACTTTTTTCAAGCCATGCCCGTCTGAAACAGTTTTTGATTCCAGCATCCTTGTCAATTGCCCTCGCTCGATCTTCATCCTTTTTTTCTAACACTTTCGCCATCGTAAAACTTTGAACACGCCGTCGCTCAGTTCGCGCTATCTGAGTCCCACGCGCCATTACTTGGCTATCTAACAATTTACACTGCGATTTCTGGGAACCGAGAACACATGCACATGGCAATGGTGAAACTCGATTAACCACTAACACGATTGGATCGTTATACTGTATAACTCTGTTGTCCAATCGAGTAATCTGCCGCAAAAAAGTTTTAATGTTTATGTCGCAAAATGCAAATATTTACACTACCAAGCAAGTTAGAACGGCATATGATAGTCGTGCTTGTGCTAGCACTAAGCTGAACTTGCAGCTTGGAGCCCACCACCGAGAGGCAGGCGCACGATACCCCCCCCCCCACCCCGAAATTTTCTCTCGAGAATGGTCATTTTGGTCTTAAAACGTCGGAAATCCGCCGATCGGCAGAAAATTCTCATCCCTGAAATTTAAAACTTTCCAGACACTACTTACCAGATTTCTTTATATTTGGAAAAAAAAAATTTAAAAAAAAAGTACATTTTAGTAAATAGCTTTATCATGTCGCTGAAGCGATTCATTAGTCATGCAAGATATTACTTATTATTCTGAATATGTACAGTCATAGAAAATAATTACACAAAACTAGCAGAGATGCTGAAGTAATCATAAACCTTTAAACAACTCATATTTGAACAAGTAGCAGCACATGCAAACAGAGCATACAACAAACCTCACAGACATAGTCACATTTGTGCTCGCAAATCTGCACAGTCCAGCATTAAAAAATCACGTGCGTAAAATTTGTTACGAGTAGAAAAAATATATATTGAAAGACGTCACATATATTGTGTAGTCTTGAGCTTTAATTTACGTGTTTATTTCATAAACGTTAACACAACAAGTCTGCTCCTAAACAATCAGTATTCACCCAGAAACAGGAATTGCAGGTTAACCGTACGGAGCATGTTTGGAAGTTATGCCGAAAGAGCACGTTACGAGTTTCTTCAAGTACTGCGAGCGTATTTACGTCGAAAGTCATCAACATAATTAATAATGAGAATTTTTATGAATGAAAAATTTTAAATGGCGTTTTATATCATGTTCTACTAAAAGTAGAAATTGGAAATGATCATTTCTGAGTTTGAAATTTGTGTTTTCTATTTCAGTCATTTGTTTTATTTTTAATTTACAGTTATGTTATATTAATCCAGTAAATTATTTTCAGGTCTTGAGATTCCATCCCTAATCACACCCACAACTTTATCTGCGGGCATGACTGACCACACCCACACATTTTTCAAATGTGAGCGACTGATATGTGATATGCATTATCCTTTGCAACTAATATTGCAGGTTAGTTACGAGGGTGGTCTTTTGTATTTCATCATTACATTTCTGTGTTGGTCTTTATGTATTATTCAACCTCTGGGGACCAAGGCAGACACACCAGAATGAGCTATTATGAAAATGTACAAACTGTTTAATTCTTTACATTCTATTGTATTATGCTATTATGGTATGCTTTTTAAAGTCCAACAAACATGCAACAAAAATGATATTGGATGTTTTTTGGGACATTTCTGGGGGTTTCAGTTAGAGGTGAAATAATAATAATCGACCATTAATTGATCATCAAATGAACTGGCAAGCACACTGACCATCATTTAATTGTTCAGACATTGCTGTAAAGGGATGGAAGTCGTAATTTTAATCAATTTCACCATTTTCTTCTGATTAATCTATTAAAATACATATTGTTTACAAACTTGCAACTAATTTTTATTCATTACAATGAGGAATGCCGATTAGAAATGGGTGTTTTAAGTTCCTAACATGGATCACGGAATGAATTAAACTTGTAAATCACGACACTACTGTACGCGAAAGGTGAGTTACGCAAAACTTTATAAAACTACATTTGCATCAATGTTGTACGTCAACTCAAATACGGGCTCCGTACAGATGAACCCTGTTTTAAGAAGTATTTCTAAAACAAAACAAAAAATACTTAAGGTAGTTGCATTCGAACAGGAAACAGGTTCGATAACGTTTTGTAACTCACGCAGGCCACCGCGAACCTAAGCGAAGCACGCGTGGAAGAAAGTTATGCGGTGATTGACCAGCTAAGTTAGGACAGATCCATGTCACTTAGCGGAAAAACTAACATATTCCGGACACAACACATCATTTAGCGGTTCATTGAGAGACAATTGCACGCATTACCACCGAGGTAAAGTTTGAACATCTTCCCAGGGGTTTATCGCTTGATGTGAAACAGCTAAACATCACATGAGAGCTTAGTTCGCTTCATTGCTAACACTAGCTAGCAGAAAGGTTAGCAACTTAGGATGCTAATATTAGCCAAGCATATGATCAAATTCTGATTCTCCCGGCGGGCATCTCGTTCAGTAGCTGAAAGATAAACATGCTCTTTGTCTAACGAAAGGTGACACACACAAACGGCCGACTTGGGCCGAAACATTTTGGTGAAATGAGCAAGATGTGAAGTAACTGACCTCTCCCTGCTTACTGGGACACCGCGCCTCCTTCCCAGCGACGCCATGTTGGAGATGGAACCGTGATGGCATGTGACGCATTTTGGTACACGTCCCAATGGGTAATGTAGTTTTCAGACAGCAATTTACAATTGCTACGAAGCAAAATCAAAACTACAATCCCCAGAACGCACAGAATAAGTGCATCTGCGTGACGTATTTTAGACGAGTGCGTTGACGTTTGAGAGGTCAAAAGAAATACATGCTTATGACGCATTCAATGTACTAAATGGGAGCAGAAATTAGGCAATTACTGTGTTCAAATTCACCATCCAAACGAATACATTGTAAATCTTACATAAACTCCGAAAGATGCTCGACATTTCTAGCAGTTAACGAGTCGGGAAAAAAAGCCATATGTATCATATTCTGTTATTCTTTGACAATGATTTATGCATTGTTGAGTGCGGGGGCGGGTACCCAAACTACTCAGCCGTGCTTTGGCTTCTGTGTTGTGCTCCTGCTGTCTCGGTTGCGTACGTGCCGTAACCTGACGCCAACAGAACGACGACTTCACGTTTTGGATGTGACAACAGCTGCCCCGACGTGCTGATGACAGTCACATCTATACAGTGAGCTCCAGTCTGACAGTTTATTGTCTAAATCACACCCACATCCTCATCGTAAATGTTGGGGGTGAGCCTTCTCCAAATGTTCTTGCAAGGGGATCCTTTCACCAGATTATTTCAGATCTAGAATACACTTTCCATCTGTTTTTTAGTCTCCCTTGTTTTCATGTCTTCCCTGCATCATTCCTCTTCCTACATTGCTGTCCATCAGTTCATCCAAACCACCCCAGGTTTCTTTGTAGGCCTCCTTTCTTTAAAACTTGGGGCACCTCGCCTGACCCCCTGATGAATTAAATCACTTTACTTTCTTTTTCATTACTCCAGACATCCATTGCACTTTTCTTATACTTCCTTGAGCAGTGTTCCTTCCAATCTGTACATCATGGAGGGGCTGGTCTGGGAGTTTTCCCCTCCACATTTTATGAGTTCACTTCCCTTCCCAGTCCCCATTTCACCTACCATCAAACCAAGTGCTCGTTTTTCAAAACAATAAATCGAGAACCGCCAGACGCTCAAGTCAATTGTGAGCAGACGCGTTGTCATGGCGAAGCAGCCGCCAGTTGTCCGCCTCTTCGCGTGCAATGGACGAAGCAAATGGCGCAGGACGCGTTTTTAGATGTGTTTGTCGATCATCTGCCACTGTGGGAAGAACTCACGTTGGACGAGGCCTCTCACATCGAAGAATGCGATCAACGTGACTTTGACGTAGGATCTGAACAGGCTTGCTTTCTTCGGTCTTGGCGCCTTTGGATTTTACCGCTAAAGGCTGGTTTGATCCATGAATCATCATCAGTGATGAATCTCCCCCGCCCGTCTAGTCTCATTGGTCTCATCATCACTTTGCTCATTACTTGGCAACATCGTGCAGGAAAGAAAAAAAAAAACTTCAATGGCTGCAGACAATTAAACTCACAAACACGATTAGATTGCAGAGGAAAACCTATAATTTGCTGCTTCGGTTTGAATTTTTTTTTCCCCCCTGGAACCATTCTGTCACACCTCGTATTTTTCTTTTCCCCTTAGGGGCATCCTCATAAATAAGATGGCAATCTTTAAACAACCATACCCTAAAGTTAATTTCACAAAACTACCTACTTTCTTCTCCAGTAATGTCATAAATGTGTAAGTAATGTATCATAACTCTTCCACCATTGTTTTGTGAATTATATTGCTCCACAATAAAAAAAAATGTGTGTGTATATTGTTTTATTTTATTCATACAATAAAGTGTCAAGCACAAAACACATTTAACTAGTCAAGTGAATGTTTTGAAAGGATCAAGTCATTCTCCTCTCAAGCTAATGAACACAAGTCATGAAATATTGCCTATAATTAGGTGATTGCCACCTAAGCTTGTCATTTTCTGCATTTAGACAGTTGGCCCTGCACGTAAATGTAGTTCTGCCAGAGGGTAAGGAACTTCCTGAGGTTTGTTACTCCTCAACACCTAGATTGTCAACAGCAAAGGGAGCCGAACTAGTGGAAACCGCAGTGAAACATTTCAAATAAACAATATCTCAGTGTGAAATCCACACGTACGATTCCTAGTGGTGCAGAAAGAAAATGACACGCAACAATAGAACGTGGTGTGTAAACTTCAGCCATCCAGTTTCAAGTTCCAGAATCAACAAAGGATGTCGTTAAACTTGAATATAAATGCCCTGGATGCAGCCGTGCTGTCCTTAAAATGCTGGTTTTTGTCCATTTGCACGTGTCACAGTGACAGGCTGTCATAAATAAAAAGGCTTGCGTCCTGTAGTTTCATCTGTACTCTTTACAGACTAAAAAAAAATAAAATGAAAATATTAATAAAGCTTTTGCTTTACCAACCCAATGTATGACACCCCCGCCCCCTTTGATAAAGTGGTTACATTTCTGGGAAGACTGGATCACTTCAGACAAACAGGAAAGAAAGAAAAAGGACCAGGTAAATACGTGGGGGAAATCGCATGGACATGTATATATGGTATATTATTTTAGACACCTTAATATACCCCAAATATGCATTTGCAACTAAAATTCAGCCCAAGAAGACACTTAAAAGATGTTCCAACATTAAGTTTGACAAACTGCCTCCTTTAGAAATTTGTGAGGCTGAAAATGCATTTTTTGCATACTAATGATTTGTCTGATTTCTTCTAATCCAGCGCAAGGTATTATTGGATCATTTACATTTTTACACATTTGAAGTCATAACGCCAGTGGAAAAATAGTCACAACACGCCGGCAGAGGGAAGGTTAAATGAAGACAAACGCCGAATTATGTGAAAAAGTGAATTCGGTCAAACCGCCATGAAGGAAAACAAAGGGTCAGACAGCTCATAATGTCTACCTTCTACCTGTGAGCAAATTAAATGCGACACCCGTTTCATTCATGCACACACACTGGTGAAGAATTCATATCCTGAAGCTTTTCCATCTGATAGAGTTTAGGCTCAAGTCAGCTGATTGCTGTCCTGTTTTCTGCCGAAGAAGCCTCCCCTTGTTGTGGGTAGATGTGACTGAGTCAAGTCAGCGTTGGAGTTTCTTGCAAGGTGATCAGCGACCTTCTTTTAACAATGCCTGGAAGGTCTTGGGTTTTTTTTGTATGTAAGCCTTTAAATCCAAAGCATACCTCAGTTCTGAGAGTCTCTTTCTCTCCTGTCTTTTGGCACCACATGAGGTTATTGGTAAATATGTTCGAAGTAACGAGGTTGAGGGTTCTCTTTGACATATTTCTGGATGTACCAACAGGTCAGGTGAGCTTTCAGATCTTCTTCCACCACAAAATCCATGGCCGCCTGCGGGAACACAACACTAGTTGTCTTAATCGGTGAAACTTTGCCGTTCATTTAGTGGTAATAGCAATGGTGCTGGTGGACTTTACCTTGGCCAGGTGTTTGGCAATTCCTCTCCCTCTGTAAGCATCTGGAACTTCAGTGTGTTGCAGGTCCACCGTCTTCTTCCCAACGTATTCATACAGAAGAACTGCACGATCGTGGGACCCTGAGGGGAGTCAGGCAACACTGTTACGGTAATTTCCGGCCTATGAGCCGTGACGTTTTTCACACGCTTTCAACCCTGCGGTTTATGCGGTGATGGGGATAATTTGTGCATTTTTTTCTAACGGCCACAAGGGTGCACTCAAGCGGAAAAGGTAAAAGTGAGACCGGTGGAATATATGTGCTGAGGAAGTGACTTTTAGCGGTTCGGCCCTGTTAGCGCTGCGCTAGCGTGTTACTGCGGTGTCTCAGTGATTTTTACCAGTATGTTATGGGCATGAGCTGTGGGTCTGAAAGAACAAGATCCGGGATACAAGCGGCCAAAATGAGTTTCCTCCGCAGGGTGTCCGGGCTCTCCCTTAGAGATAGGGTGAGAAGCTCGGTCATCCGGGGGGGACTCAGTGTCGAGCCGCTACTCCTCCGCATTGAGAGGAGCCAGATATGAGGTAGCTGGAGCATCAGATCCGGATGCCTCCTGGACACCTCCCTGGTGAGGTGTTCTGGGCATGTCCCACTGGAAAGCGACCCAGAGGACAACCGAGGACATGTCTCTCGCCTGGCTTGGGAATGCCTCGGGATCCCTCCTGGAAGAGCTGGAAGAAGTGGCTGGGGAAAAGGAAGTCTGGGTTTCCCTGCTGAAGCTATTTCCCCCGCGACCTGACCCGGAAAAGCAGTAGAAAATGGATGTATGTATGTTTTTTTTAACTGGCCCTTTTAGAGTGGCACCAGCGTTAGCGCGGCGGCGCTGGCATTAAATTCTCTGTGTACCGCCTTTCTTTGTCAATATCTCACGTTTCAATGTGGGTTTCAAAGTGGGTACTTGCGGATTTTACACAGCTGCGGCGTATGTATGTACTAAATGGTATTTCCTTTACAAATGTACTTGGTATGGCTTATAACCAGGTGTAGGCCGCGAATTATGGTAGTTTCTCTCCCCGCATTGTACAGGTTTACATTAGTTGTCCTTCCACCACTCACTGGCAAACACCCAGGAGGAACGTAACTGAATGCGCAATCTGGACAGCAGCAGAGGTGATACTCAACTTTTGCACCTCAAAAAGAAACAATGCTCCTTTGAGGACAAATATTTACATGTTCTGGACTGAGGAGACATGGTCTGAAAGAGGCGTGAATGTGGCTATCTTCATTAGGGTGGAAAAACCTTTAGAGCAGGGGTGAAAAAACTCATTTTTGTCATGGGCCACATTGTAGTTACGGTTTCCCTCAGAGGGCCATTATGAAGCCATGAAAATCTTTCGCCTCATCATATTTACACACGAATTTTATGAACTAGTTTTGTAATCAGAAATCAAGCATAATGGGTTTTTGAACGATCGTTCATGTTTGGAATATCTCAACTTTATCATTTATGTATGATGACAATTTGAAATTTTGTAACAGATTATCACAAAAAAATCATGGAAGTTGAATTACATGATTTGCCTTCGCGGGCCACAGAAAAATCATGCAGCGGGTCAGATCTGGCTCCCGGGCCTTGAGTTTGACACCTGTGCTTTAGAGAGAGGAATAGGCTGAAGACAGCACCTATGTTCCACATTTAATGCAATCCTTTCATTTCTTCTGAAGAGAATGAATAATTTAGTCTCTAACGAATAAAATGACAAATCTGATCATTTGACTTTGAGAAACACACACACACAGGTATTACAGTGCTTCCACAACCATGGGTACAATTGAACGGAATATTAACATTTTACCCACAGAACTGCCCCCGCTTGCGTAATCCTCTCTCCTCTTTAAATAGACGCCAAATAGGAGCCCAAATTGCTAGAATGTGCCTTTATGTCCAAATGCACAGCGACACGTCAGAAGAGGGTCAATTTACCCACGCAATCAATGTATTGGCGACACGACTCGAGCGATGAGATGGGTGATAGACTGGATAGGCTGACATTTTTTAGGGGGTTCACGCAACCCCTTGATCTATACTTTAAGCAAGAACTGATTAAACCTGCTCAGATAAGAGGAAACCTATCTATGACAACCAGAACATTTTAGTTGTATAGAGCAGCGTAAACAGTAGAATTTAACATTTGGTGGTTTGATTTAATGTTGCAATAAAACCTTGAAAAAACTTCCTCTATTTTTTTTATTGTAAGAATGGATTCACTTGTGACAAATTGTCGCACTGTCTCATGGGGATAATTTCAACAGACAGATCACATCGATTATTTCGGGAGGTAAACAAGCCTGAATCTCTGGGAAAATTGTACACAGTGGTAACACAAACCAATACATTGTAATGAAAGGATATTTTTTATGTTGATAAACTCGGTAGCAGCTTTCAGTTGTCGTTTTGAACTCATGTCTGATTAAAGATTTGCAATGCAATTAAAATCCCTGTGACCGGGATTTCCAATAAGAAAAAAAATGTTTTGATTAATTTGTGTTTATGTAGGTCATAATTTTGCCGCCCCCCTCCCCCCCCAAAAAAATGCAGACAGCTAGGTTTTAATGTTGTTTTTTTAAGACACAAGCTAGTGTATCTAATTTCTTCGCATTAATTTTCGGTATGTTTATCTGGGAAAAGTGGAAAATTTGGTTCCCTGAAAGGTTTTCTAGTAGCAATTCGCATGACTTTCTTTTACGGTTTGTATTTGTCTCATACCTGTTTCCCCATACTTCAACACAGTAAGTGATGTGTGGGACTTTAAGTGAATATTATTAATTGTACAATGATTACTAGTTTGTAAAGTCTCGTGCTTTATACGATAAATAAAGGCAACTTAACAACAAGCTGTGGGCTAACGTTAGCCAAAAACCTACCACCATCATCAACACGTTGAACATACCGTTTAGTCTTATGACAAACTGTCGACGCTTTTTGTCGTGTTCCACCTGGATTTGAGGGTTATTGGCGTCGAAGGCATTTGCTTGTGCTGTATGAGCCATCGCGGCAGGTTTATAAAAACAAAAACACGACGATTATGATGTGAACACCACCGTGCAGCAATGGCTACAAACAGAACACGGAAAGCTAAACACTACATACAACGAAATCAGCTGGAGGGTCACGTGATGGCTGGCCAACCAGCGCCTGTTTTATCTGAGGGAGGCGGGACTTAACGTCCAAAACAGAAGGACGCGAAGCCTGGACAGCGTTTGAACTAATTGCACCGCTTCACATTGTTTTTTTTTTTCCCATGTCAGGTGGGTTAAAGACGCCATGTTGTATTGATTCCGGTTTTTGGCCTTTTTAAGTGTATTTTTTTTTCTATTTTTGGCAGAGGGTTGGTTGGGTGGCAGTAGTAGTAGTTTCATTCATCCCGAAAAATTTGTGCTGGTGCATGGTTTCCCCCCCAAAAATAAAAAAACATGACATATGTGGGAGGGAACGCCGATATGAATCATATACAGTATGAACTAAACAAAATCTAAAACAATTATTTAATCAGATTCATTGGGAATTTATTATGTGTTAAAACTTATATTTTTTGAAAATTCGTGTTCTTGTCAACACAAAACCCATTACCTCCAGACAGCATTAGGAAAGTAAAGACGAATAAAAATACAACGAAAAATAAAAGAAAATGTTGTATTAACAATCACAACATTTGTTTTATAGTTCACTAAATGTATATGATAATAATCTCAGATGAACATAAATGATATACTGATATACTGTGTGGTTTCAGTGGAAATATCCTGCCTGTTGATAGCTGGGATAGGCTCCAGCGCTCCCCGAGACCCTCGTGAGGATAAGCGGCTAAGAAAATGGAAGGATGATTCCTTACACACAGTTAAATTTTATTGTCTTGTATTCAAGAGTGATATGATGCCAAGATGGGTAACAATATGGCTTCCTCTCCAGTCACTGACCACACTTTGTTTTCTACACCTTTACTATAAATGAAAATTCTCCAAGTAATAGATGACGAGACAAAGAGACGTGGCTGGTTATTACCTCACAACATATTCATACTACTGTACAGAGCAGCATCAGAATAACATCAGAGCACTTGAAGTTAGCCTATTCCATGTTTTGATTCTACAATAATAACTTCATTGCTCCACCATGACCTTTGTTTGACACTCTACAACTTTTGGTGTCACCTTGTGTCTGGGGCGGTGGGGGTGAGTCAATTACCCACAAACTTTTCACTGTACAGTATACATTCATCACCTACTGTATAGTTTCTTCTTGTTCTATCTATGCCACGGGGATCATCAAGGGATGACTGGATCTGCAATGCACTCCTTCAAATTAGCTTTATTAATTAGTACTTGCTATGTGATGCTGAGTGATAGTTTGATCATGGTGATTGTGCAATTCATGACTGAATTAGTTGGTGCTGGAGCAAAATTCAGATGTAACACGATAAAGGCATATTTGAAGAGGTTAGTTCCAATCACAGTCCTTCTGATTGGTGACTTTCCAAAGAGACGCCTTAATTAGATTAAATAAAAGTGAGTTCGTTTGCTGTACATCACTATTAACGTGGATCACGACCGAGTCAAAAGAATTTTGTATACTGTATGTATATACGCATACACGCACACATGCGTATATACACATTTTATTGACTGTTTAGAAACGTAGTGGAAATTTAGAGGATTTTAACGATGTGCCAAGTGGCCAAGTGACTGTGTAGTAATCCCGTTAATCTTTTGACCTCATCCCTCAAAACTAATGGAGTTTGTCAACCCTGTCGCGGATTAGGCAAGTGTAACACTTCTCCACAGACCTGTTAGTGATTTGTTTGCTCATTTTTTGAGCCGAAGCGTAACTGTTTTTTTTTTTAAAGAGTTGATTGAATAATTTGACAGAAGCGCTCACATTTGCCTTAACATTTTCATTTTTCATTTGATAGTGTCAGTAATTGATAATAATTCAGTAATTTTGGTCAATCTTTTATACGCTGATGTAGTAAATTGGATTTTCATTCAGTATTTTCTTCAAAATTGGTCAAAATGATGTCTAAGGCTCCAAGGTAAGTGACACTATGGCACCACATTTTTTTGTAAAAGTATTTTTTTAACAAAAGGAAAAACAGGCCTTGTGTAGATATTGAATTCTGAACCAAGACAAAAATAATTTTCTAGTGTGCCAATTTATTGACTTATTTTTATCTGCTAGACTATATTTGTAAGACAAACAAACAAATTTCATGGCAATTAATAGAAAATCAACTGTGATTTAGTGCACTTAACATTGTCTGTGTGTCTTTATCTGGACTTTAAAAGGTTGTCAGTTTGAATTAACACTATCCACTTGGTCTGAATATCAGGTGGCCTGAGGTCCTTGTGAACACTAAGATTCATAAACCTACACAAAAGAAGGCAGGAAAGGTATGTTACTATGATTCTGTATATGATTTTTAGATCATGTGCTTCGTAGGTAGGGCTTGTGGTCCAGATCCTCATTGATTGCCTCTTTAGTAGTGAGTGTGTGTGTGTTTGTCACTGATTTAGTCAGATGGCCCTTAAGTAAATTAAGAGATCTTGTCGGGATTTAATGGTTTGCAAGAGTGGTGATTGGATTGAACAAGTCAAAGAGTCCAAATTGCTATGCGGGTAAGCGCGATGTTGGACATCCGTACACACTCATCTTCAAAACAATAACTACGGCAACAACCATAACAGCAAATCAATTTCCCTTTTCTTTTTTTGCTCGTATCATGACTAAGTCTCATCAAAATTGTAAGTCAGTTGCTTGCTTCTCTGTGACTACGGCAATAAAACAAAGGTCTATCTCTTTGATAGACTAAGTGTAAATAATGTTGCAGACGAGGGTTGATTTACCCTCTCCAAGGACCTCCCTCATATATTTGCTACTCACAAAATGTTACGATATATTTAGCTCTTGGGTGAAATCTCATGACTTACTTGAAACCCTGATCAACATCACAGGAGAACTTAATTTTACCTTGTCTAAATTTATGAATGTCTAGCTGTTCAACATTGCAGTGCTTTTCGCACCAACTTGCTCAGAAGCAGCTCAATGGCAAAATTCACCATTTTCACCATTCCTTGACTAATACATGGCGGCACGGTGGATGAGCTGGTAAAGTGTTGGCCTCACAGTTCTGAGGTCCCGGGTTCAATACTGGACCCCCCTGTGTGGAGTTTGCATGTTTTCCCCGTGCCTGCGTGGGATTTCTCCAGCCACTCCGGTTTCCTCCCACATCCCAAATTCCCTAATTGCCCCTAGGTGTGATTGTGAGTGCGGCTGTTTGTCACTATGTGCCATGCGATTGGCCGGCAGCCAGTTCAGGGTGTACCCCGCCTCCTGCCCGTAGACAGCTGGGATAGGCTCGAGCACTCCCCGTGACTCTCATGAGGATAAGCGGCAAAGAAAATGCATGGATGGATGACTAATACATTTCCTAGTTTGATTAGAATTGCAATCTCTCTAAAACAAAGATACAGAGAGAATGAAAGCATCACAGAAAGGCACAGAAGCGAACGCCTTTGGAAATGTAATGGTTGGTTGATTCATGGATCGAACACCTGTTGGGAGCAACAGGAGTGACTAACACTGTATCGCTGTTGCAATTTGCTGGTTTCAGTCTGAGCTCAGTGACAACATCCCATTTGAAGGCTCACAATGGCAAAGCGCTGTTGATCACTTGTTAGCTGACGACTTGACTCATCAAGTCAAAATATGAATGGAGTGATGAGAAGGACTTCTTAAAAACTAATTTGAATCAATTTTGGTAGTGGTCCAGTTTCGTGGAATTGAATTGAATTTTTGCTGTTGTTCTTGCGTTTGGTGGGCTTTATGTTGCTTCATCACAAAACTGAACCAATAAAGTGTTTGAAGTCTGTATCTTTCTCTCTGTCTCTCAAAGGAGGCATCATCATTGATAGTAGAAGTATCTAATAGAAATAAACAGGCTGCCAGCAGTGCAACGAAAGCTACTTTAAATGGTGGAAGGAGTGACAGCATCAGCAGCAGCGACGGGGATGGTAAGGCCGTTGGCACTTTGAAAAGGAGCAGCCAGAAAGGTCGAGGGGGTCATTGGGCTTCCAGGTCGTCGTCTCGTCCAAGCAGACCTGCTCTACAGCTCTGTAGCAGCCGGAGCTTTTCATCCCTCCACACCTCCTCCCTCATTCATGCCCCGTTCGTTAGGAACAGTCGCTCCCTCGACAGACTCGACCAAAGGCCAACCAGAGACGGTAACGTACACGTAATTTATACTTCACATTATTAGTGATGATGGAGGCCGACAGAAATGAGATTGGCAGTATTTCTTACACAGAATCTGATGTGGATGGAAATACCCAGGTTAGGAAAAAAAAAGTCCTCCTTTGTGCTAAGCTGTCCTCTGAAGAACCAGTCAGGTTGGTTGTTGTCCTAGCAATGTGTCCATGTTATCTACTGTACTCTATCTGTCATGCTACAACTGATGTGCATTGTCTCTTGTCTATTTTTATTTTTCATTTTTCCATCCTGGAAGCAATAACAAAGGGCAGTATTGTGGCGACAACGATGAAAAGAAGGAAATGAGCAGCTCATCTGAGACCCCGGAATCTTCTTCTTCTGATCTTTCTAGCAGCGCGTGTCTTCAACACGGTGGGAAAGTCAAGAAATCGGTAATCTTCACTTAGGTCTCAAATCTGTCATTAAAATTAAAATCCCAACATGCACATTCTATGGCCGGGGTGGGTAAATATGGCCTTGTGTAGCCTTGGGTCTTAGATCCAAAAGGCTATGGTTTGCGTTTTGCTGTGGACAATTGTAAAATGATTATCTGTCAGTATTCTTTGTGACTACAGTTGAAGTGCCTTTGAGCAAAACACCCACCCTTCAAACAGAGAAAATTAACAGATTTCTTTTGTTTTTTTAAAGTTCATTGTTCCAGATGCTTTCCAAGTTAACAAATCTCCTTGAAACCTTTTGTAAATAAGGAATGAGCAAGTACATATTTAAAAAGGAAACAATGGATGAAGAATCTTCTCATTAACTAAAATATGTGTAATGTGTATAGCTGCGTGTGTTTGTTTGTACAGGGCAAAGAGGAATGTTACTCTCTTGTCACTACTGGGACCAGACGCAATTTAATGAAAACAGATTTAAAAAATGTTGGGCCTACGCCTGTTGCTGCAAGGTAAATAAATCTGGACCATTTAACTAACGTGCTCCTTTTTTTCTGTTTAAAAACTCATTGTGCATATTTTCCTCTCAGCAATCAATTAGAACTGAACGCCAAGGACGATTCCGAAGCGGAGCATCAAGATAACCGCCTGCAAGAGATCGCATGCCATGAAGGTGCAGAAGACTCAGACAAACCAGAAGAAGCGATCAAAGTGCCGCAAACGATGGAGGAAACATCTGCTGACATAAGCTCTATGTCATCTCCCAGCGTCTCGCCCATCTCCTCACCCTGCACTGACTCGCCATCTCCTATCAATCAAACACAGCAAGCAGAAGGTGGTAAAGGTACTGAAACATTGATGTCCATGAGCTTACTTTTTTCTTTTTTTCATCACCTATTCCCAAATAGTTTTTTGTTTACATTTATCTATAGCTGATGTTTTTATGGGTGGCATGGTGGAGTAGCTGTAAAACGTTGTCTTAACATTTCTGAGGACCAGGATTCAAATCCCGCCCCTGCCTGTGTGGAGTTTGCATGTTCTCCCCGTGCCTGCCTGGGTTTTCTCCGCGCACTCCGGTTTCATCCACATCCCAAAAACATGCAACATTAATTAGACACTCTAAATTGCCCCTAGGTGTGATTGTGAGTGCGGCTGTTTGTCTCGATGTACCCTGCGATTTGCTAGCAGCCGGTTCAGGGTGTACCCCGCCTCCTGCCCATTGACAGCTGTGACAGGCTCCAGCACCCCCGCAACCCTTGTGAGGATAAGCATGTAAGATAAGGATAAGTGTGGGATCGATTCCCACTCAGTGATGATGTTAATATATGCCCTGCGACTGACTGGTGACCAGTTTAGTTGTTATTATTCTGTAAAATCTTCTGGCCCGTGGATATGGTTCCACAAATGTGTGATTTATCTTATCTGTTTTTTCTCTTTTATTATTTTGCATGATGTGTCCAAAAGCTCCAAGTGGAGACGACTCTAATGCCTGGATGTCGTTCTTTGCCTGGATCTAATTGTATTTGTGTGTGGCTTTCCAAGCAAAGGGCTCTCCATATTCACCGTCATGTGTGATGCCATCCAATGAAGAAGAGCCTCGCCCTTGTGAGTTTGAAAGAGAGCAACTTGTCAAAGAGGTGAGACAGACGTGGGTATGAGGGAATTTGACACAAAAAAAAATATGCAGCCGGATAAATTCCAATGCTTGTGTCCATCTCCAGCTGGAGCAAACGCAGCAGGAATTGTCTCGGCTTCAGCAGCTAAGCAGCAACTTGCAAAGTGAGCTACAACAGGAGAGGGAGAGTCATTTAAAAGAAAAGGTGACTTGAAGTCTTCTGTGGATATACAGTTTTTATTGTATTTTGCATTTATCATGGTTTTTGTACTGGTGTAAACCTCACATAATTTATAGTAAAAAAAAAACAGTACTCTCTACTGTTGTCAATATTGTTTTGTTTTGTTTTTTTCACATCGTAGAATGAGCTTCTGTTCAATTCTAACTCATCATCAGAGCCAGCTTCAACGCTGCAGCGACTGCAGAAGATGAACCACGAACTCCGCGTTGAGTTGGAAGCACAAAAAAGAATACACGAGGAAGCCAGGGAAGCTGAACTACGTCAGAGAGTGGACATCTTGGCTCAACAAGCCCAGCTACTTGTGCGAGGGGATGCAACGGCCCTTGCTCAGGCCCATCTAGAGCAAGAACGCAGATATTTCCACAAGCAGCAGGCGGAGTGGGAACATTCTGTCAGCTCCTTGAAGACCCAGCTAAGCTTCAGTGAAGAAAAGAGGAAAGAGTCAGAGCTGCATGTGAATCAGCTCCAGGGGGAGTTGTACAGTCACCAGGCTGTTTGGAAGGAGGCTGACGAGCTGAAGAAAGCTCTTCAGGAGGCCACAACAAAACTCCACACCAATGAGGATGCACAAGCTCAGAAAGAATCTCTCCTGCATAAGCATCTCATCCTCCTTCAAGCTAGCCAAGACCGAGAACGGAAGAGTTTGGCAGCCAGCTTGGCCTGGGCAGAACAACACTCGCAAGAACTTCAGGAGAGACTGGAAAGAGTTGAGCAGCAAGTTGAGAGCCAAGATAAGATGCTCATGAGGAGTAGGGACATTGAAGACACTCAACAACAACTCCAAGAGGAGTTAGCGTCGTCAGTGGCTGCTGTGCAAAGGTATCGAGATGAAAAAGAGCAGACTGAGCGACAATGTCAGGAGCTGGAATTTCGCTTGTCAGAGGAACATGAAGAGGTGAGCAGGCTGAAGAGCAGCTTGACGACAGAAGAGGCACACTACCGAGACCTTAAACATTCATATGAGTGTATCTCAGAGAAACTCCTGGAGGCTTTGGAGGAGGCGCAGCAAAGGGAGTCTGAAACTCGGGAAATGCGTGACAGCTTTGAGAGGCACCTTGACACCAAGGAGCAAGAACTGAGTGAGGTTTTGCTGAAGATGGAGATCTTGGGTAATTGTTTGGAGGAGACGGAAGCACAGCTCAATGAGATGCTCACAGTTTGCACCTGTGCTTCTTCTCAAGTGGAGGATGAGTCTTTGGAGGCAGTGTTGCACACTGAGGTGATAGCAGAACCACAAGTCCCAAGTGACAGCAGGTTAGAGGAAAGAGACGTGTTTTCTGGGAGTCCGGATGATCTGAACAGCCATCATCATGCAAGAATCCGGTCTCATTCCCTTGGCCCATCGCACCAGTACATCATCACTTCAGGAGATGACCCAGAACGCTTTACATCGGTGATCCAGTTACTTGAAACAAAGCTGTTCGTAACAGAGGAGAAACTAAGGGAAATCACTGAACGACTTGAGGAACGCCAGGATCAAAAGGCCTGCCAGGACCCCCACCTTGAGTGTCAGCTCACACAAAGCCAAGCCTCACCCCAGCATCTTGCGCAGTTGCTTCACAGCCGGACTAGGCAGAGCCAGCGTTTTGCTCAGGAGACGGAGAACATTTGCAGGCTTTTAGCCGGTCGCTTTCAAATTGCACTGAACATCGTACGAAGCTGTCGAGAGAAACTTCAAACCAGCAGCACAATTGAGTTGATTGACTTTGAGAGGAAACTATCAGCTGTTGAGACATGTCTTCAGCAAGGACGGCACGATGCAGAGAAACAACAAAATGCATCTTTTAATGCTCACGAGATGGAGGAAAAAATCCTCAGTGATGTATTGGTCGAACCTGAGAGCAAGATTAATGCAAATGGGGAACTCGCTAACAACGTACATTCAGACGATGTTACAAGTGTGGGGCAGTGTTTGATGAGGGAATTCATTTTAGTTGAAAAAATGTCAGCAGCCCTAAAGAGTTCAAATGAAGAACTCGAGTTTTTAGTGCCAAGAAAAGATGGTATGAGTGTGGCACAAAAGTACAAATTCATCATCTCCCAAATTCTGAACTTAAACCAGACTAATTTAGAGGGAGGAGGAGAAAACAAGGACCACAAAAGCATCATAAGAGGCTGCACTGAAGCAGAGTTAATTTATACTGCCTTTAAAATCCAGCAGCAATATCAGAATAATCCCGAAGGGTACAACAAAAGCAAATGTCTGGCAGACACCGCCCTGCCGGTTTTCTCTTCCTATGAAGGGCAGGAAAATAAACAGGATGTGGTTTTAGAGAAAACAGCATCTCTTCAATTTGAGGACACGGCACCTTGGTTGGAGCGACTTATAACGAGGCTACAAAGTAGAGCTAAACTTTTGTGGCACTTTAGTCAGGAGTGCACTTGTACGGTGGACAACAGTGAAACAGCCCCTGTAGTGGACCTGAACTGGATGCAGGAGCAAGCAAAGCTGCTTTATTTGACAGAGAGGCTGCACTTAGATTTTGAGCAGGAACACTGGCAACGTGTAGTGTTGCAGGACAAACTGCAGGCTTTGTGCAAACAGCAGGTTGCCTCATTAACGGAAGAGCGGGAGGCTTTTAAGCACGCCTTATGTGAACTCCAGGAGGACAACAGAGCGTTGAGAGAGGAACTGGAGCATGCTGAGGACAAGATAATATCCATGGAGACCGGAAACCAGAGACTCCGGGAAAACAAACAGAGAATTGAGGATTACCATAAGGAACGCACGCAAAAACTGGAAGCAGAGTTCCAAATTAAGATAAAGCAACTGAGGCGGATCCAGGAAGAGGAGATGGAACATGTGCAAGAACACCACATGAGATATTTGGTTTCAAAAGGAAAACACACTGCAAACTGCAAAGACACGCCTCCATTGCATAAAGGCAACTCACCACCGACAGAGCAGCAGGAAGCGTGCCAGGAGGACTTTGAAAATCTTCAGGTAACACTCCTCATCCCTGTCGTCACGATTTTAGCAGCAACAAACTAAAAGCAGGCGCTTCAGTCACTGGGTTTCGTGCTGACTCTGCACCAGTAGAAGACCAATGGCTGAGGTTCCCAGAGCCAGAGAAGAATTTTCATATGAATCTCAGATGTCAGAGATGAACTTTAGCACTTGACTATAAAGAGACTTGTAGACAAGCAGAGTATAAACTCTGAGTGACAGGAACCGATCGCAAAGACGTGCGAGTCCCAGATTGCACGGACGGTATGGTTATCTTGCAATCCATAAAAAAAAAAAATGGATAGAAATGACATTACGTTGACAATGACAATGCATTATGTTCTTGACAGATGAAATACTTGACTGTTTCACAAATAGTAACAAAACACTTTACGCCATTTGAATTATAGGATCAAAGATACACCCGGAGCAAGATGAAGGATTTTTATGAAAACAATCATGCTGATTCCTACCAGGACGTCAAGCCACTAAGTGAAGATGTTCGCTTTGCCAATGTGTCTTCCAGTCGACTTGGAACTGGACAAAAGCCTGGTAAGAGAACGTTAAGGTGTCTGGCCAACCATCAATACTTTTGCTGCCATAGTTGACACAATATTTACTTATTTTTATAGATGCCACTAACGCTACGTTAGTGAAGAAAACTGACAAACCTTCTCTCCTGCGTCGGCTTAGAGCAGTAAGGTCAAAGGTAAAACCTGATGCTACACAGGACTTGTCATGCAATAGCTATAATAAAATTACAGAGTAGGAAAACTCGTGTCAAATACTTCAGTCCCATTTTTATTATTATTTTTTCCTCTGTCTTTATTCGTGAATAGATTTTTTTTTTCTGTTTGTCTTGCAGAGTTTGAAAGAGGGCCTATCTGGACAAGAAAGGATGAAGCTTTTTGATTCATTTTGATCATCCAGGGATGATTACGACTCAAAAAAAAAAAAAGTGTTGCACACGCATCCCAAAGAGTGCAGAGATGACATGTTTTCCTTTCTTTCTGAATATGCAGTCTCTGTGTTTTCCGGCACTGAAAAAAAATAAAACTGTGATGAACATATTTTGCCACTAGATGTAGCATGATGCAAAATTTTGTGACCTACAGTAACTGGAAGCCAACTTGTAATACAGAATTGAGACCACAGCAGGTCACTATCACCCATTTACATAAATTTGATGTACTGTAATGTACTGTACTGCAATTGGCCGCAGATAACCCTGAACTGCAGTGGATGCAACGCCAATACTTTTAACGTGCCACTCATTGCTAATATAACGATTTTCATGAAAATCTAATTCAATTTGTAGGCATTATTAAAAACACTAAACCCAAAGCAAATAAGATTCCCTTTCCGTTGCCACGGAGAGCTTTTCATTTCACTATTGTTGCATCATCGTAGAGTGTGATAGCTTCTAACAGCTTCAGTTTCCAAGAGATCCAATACAAGAGATGTTTAGAAAAATTGCCTTTTCTTTTGCTGCTTATCCTCACGAAGGTCCGGGGAGTGCTGGAGCCTATCCCAGCTGTCAACCGGCAGGAGGCGGGGTACACCCCGAACTGGTTGCCAGCCAGTCGCAGGGCACATTGAGACAAACAGCCACACTCACAATCACACCTAGAAGCAATTTAGAATGTACAATTAATGCAGATAACTGTCTTTTGATTGTATCAAGCCTTACTTTCGGGATTGTAACGAGAGCTTTAGCTATGTTTTCATCGTGTAAACTGGTGTGAGATAATGTATAGAATCCCACATTTACAACAATCAACAAGTACAATGAATGTGGATGTCATAAATCACGGTGCCCTTGCGAAAGGTCTTGTTCTTGGATGTTGCTCGCCACCACGGAATCACATTTCTCAAGAGGAACATGGCACCTCATTAAACCCTGCGCTCCTTTCCTGTGACTCCAACGTGAGGAGTTCCGATCATGTGAGGCAACATTTTCAAAAGAGCAACACTGCTCCGGAATGCTATCCATCACGAACAATGCTGCGAAGGTGAACTTTTCTTGAACTAAATAACATTCACACAGCCACGTATATAGGATCTTATTCCTTACATGAATGTATATGTGGTCTCGTAATTTTGAATACACACTTATGCTTGAGCTCAAATAGTCAGATGGATGACGAAAAATGTAAAAGAAAAAAAAACATGTTGGAGATCTTGGTAATGTGACTTAAGAAGACATGGAGGAGGATAGAGAAATGTTAAATAAAGAGCAGGAGGAGGCATCTCAACCTACACAAAATCAGGAAGACAAACTTGCTTTTGTGTTTTTTGTCTTAGAAGCTACATCTCCAATTTTGGAGGAAATGCCAAATTCCCTCAAAATCACTTGCTTCATAAACTGAGCTAAAAATGGGCAACTTTTTTTAAACGTATATTTCTTAATTAACTCATCACCTTGCAGTTTTTTTGCTTCTTTATTGTCCTCCTCCTTTCTTCTCATAAAACATGCAAATTCCTCAAATAAAATTCATAATATCAACAATAATCAATAACAGTCTTATATGCCATATCGTGAATATGATGCTTATGTACAGTCCAAGTGCTGTACAAACCTCTATCTATCTATCTATCTATCTATCTATCTATCTATCTATCTATCTATCTATATCTATCTATCTATCTATCTATCTATCTATCTATCTATCTATCTATCTATCTATCTATCTATCTATCTATCTATCTATCTATCTATCTATGTGTGTTTCTTTCGGCTTGTCCCTTTCGGGGTCGCCACAGCGTGTCATCTCAGATGAACGCACATATGTTTGGCACAATTTTTACGCCGGATGCCCTTCCTGACGCAACCCTTCTCAGGGAGTGGAGGCCCCAGTATCTATCTATCTATCTATCTATCTATCTATCTATCTATCTATCTATCTATCTATCTATCTATCTATCTATCTATCTATCTCTATCTATCTATCTATCTATCTATCTATCTATCTATCTATCTATCTATCTATCTATCTATCTATCTATCTATCTATCTATCTATGTGTGTTTCTTTCGGCTTGTCCCTTTCGGGGTCGCCACAGCGTGTCATCTCAGATGAACGCACATATGTTTGGCACAATTTTTACGCCGGATGCCCTTCCTGACGCAACCCTTCTCAGGGAGTGGAGGCCCCAGTATCTATCTATCTATCTATCTATCTATCTATCTATCTATCTATCTATCTATCTATCTATCTATCTATCTATCTATCTATCTATCTATCTATCTATCTATCTATCTATCTATCTATCTATCTATCTATCTATCTATCTATCTATCTATCTATCTATTAGACAGAAGTACTCCTCCTGGCCGTACAACAGTTATCCCTAACAAAACATAATTTACGCATACAGTATACATTTCTGACATTTACACTACCTGAAATATAAAAGTAATGAATACAAATGTCATGTCCGTTCCTAATGCTCAAAGCTGTGTTTCTGCATTCCTAATGTGTGTGTGTGTGTGTGTGTCTGCGTAGGTGCGCGCACATGAGACGTCACGTCCTTCGTGCATGTGAGCGCCCGTGGGATTCCTTCTGAGCTGAGCTGGCCCACAAAAGCTCCCAGGCCGCATAACTGATCATTGGCTGATACAGAATCACCAGCACACAGGTGCACCTGCACAGGCTACAAAAATAAGTGTCCTATTTAGTCATGCAAAGATCAATGATTGCAACCAGCAAAAAAACATACAAACCCCCCCCCACAAGAACTACACACTTCAGTCTCGTGGTCCCTAAAAGGACGACAACTCACGATGCCTTTGCTGATATTTGATGAGCATAGAAGTGGACTTTACACAGGCGTGTGACCCGCATGAATCCTTTTTTTTTTTTTGCTCTGAGCAACATTTTCCCAGTGTTTCCATGACAATGGATAGAAAGCCTACAATGTTCACCAGAGTCAAAAATAAAATTGGCAAGCGCCAACATTAGTTTAACATCTCCAACCTCAGCATGGAGGATGATGTGGCTGATTGATATTTGGGGAAGTGCTGTAGAATGCCAACACACTCAAAAAGAAAAAGAAAAAGAAAAAAAGGTTTTCATGCACTTTCCTAGCCAAACAAACATAATAATAAACAATACACAAACAAATTGTAATTCCACCAGTCCCGTTTTCTACAGCGTTCATTGACTTTGGGCGAGAGGCGGGGTACGGCCTGGACTGGTCGCAAACCAATCACAAATAGACAAATAAGCATTCACACTCGCATTCAGACCCTTGAGAAATTAATCTTCAGTGAAAAAAAACATGAATGTTCTTGAAAAAAAAAAAGTAGATTTTCTTTGAGGAAAAAAAAACACATACAAATGCCACCAAAGATTCAAACTCTGAACTTTTGACCTCTGAGCCAGATCTATCTGTGTGTATACATACAGCTTTTCAGCAGACAATTACAAATTTTCAATTTTTTTCCAGACAATGCTAATTCTAAAAACTGGAAAAACTTTTGGATTTAGATTTTAAAGAGACGGTCACTTAGAGTAAAGTCAAGAATTATTCATACCCTCTTCTAATAATTATTATTTTCTAATGGGTCTCAACAAGAGTCTTATATAGTATTAGTGGCATCTTGAGTGCTGCAAACAGGAACAATAATAAAACAAACATATTTTTTCAATAATACTTCTAACACAGTTAAATGGAAGAATCTGAAAGTACTTTATACACTTAAATGTTACTTTGGAGCTCAATTATAAGGTAATGAAATGCCTAGAGAGTGTGTAAAATAGAACAGTCGCAAAAAATAAGTGCAGAGACACGCGATACATAAAACATGATCAGCGTGAGTGCTGCTCGTGCCGGCCTTAACAGATGGTTCCTCTCTTACATAATAATTGTTTACCTGCCACGTTAATCCTGCCACAAACGGCCCATCTAAGCACTAAAACATAAACATGGTTGACGGCTCCACTTCACACAGGTCGACCCAGAGCAAGCGTAACTTTGTGGATGGATCAGGTCTGTGTCTGCTGTTCACTTGAAAGGCCATCAGAATATGATCAAATGCAACCCGCGTCCCGAGTGGGCTTCAGGCTGGCCCACTTTGCAGACTTTAAATAACTTGCAGGGTGCGTTCCACTGGCTGTGAACCCCACATCCGATCTGCTGTATATTGACAGGATTTCTAACCCATTTAAAAGTTCTGCCCACCGCTTTGCTTTCATTATAGATCGCATGTATGCAGCAAGAATATTGATGCTTGGTAGATAAAACATTACACACAAGCGCACTTGTGTGAGTACAATACCACAAGTCGATTGACAAATTAACATATAACGTTTAGTCTGTGAGATATTTTGATCCACGGAGAAAAAATTGGGCCAGTGATCCTTAGATCCCAAAACTATCTTGTGAATCTAACAAGTATTGTAAAAAAAAAAAATCCAAAGTGATTAGTTTCTGGTCAAGTAATATAAAGCAATTGACACATTATGCTTGGATTAACCATCAACAGTATTAGATATACCCCTATAAATTGGATTCTTTGGGAGGAAATGGAAATTCTGGACCTTGACAGAAAAGATGGGGGAAAAAAAACCTCTTGCTATGAGGCAGTAGTACTATCTATTGCATTGTATTGTCAATCCAACAACAGGGAACCCCCCACTGCAGTATTTGTTCTGATAAAATTGGGAAAATCTGCAGGTAAATGACAGCCTGCTGCTCCTGAAAAAAAATGAGTAAAGCCACACAACACAGCCCAAGCAAACACATCAAGAATGATGTGATGGTGAAGTTTTGGCACGACATCAAATCTTATCATTAATGCGCAATTCAACAGATCTAACAAACCCACACAAATCAAAATCGCATTCAGTCGACTCCAGAGGGATAACGGCAGAGCTCTTCAGTTGCACATTCATTTTGTATCAGCGAGAAGATACACTTCTGCGAGTATTTCTGGTAAGACAAGAACGCTCCGTTTCCAAATACCAAGTATGTACCATGACACAGTCAAAGGGAGGGAAGGGGAGGGCTGAGCAGTGCGCAGTACCTCTGTGGATGTGGGATACAGAGTGGGATCTTCAGCAGAACCAGCAGACATAGCAGAAACGCTGACAAAGTGTCGCGGACACATGGAAGACGGCGATAGATGCCTCCGAAATGATCCTTGAGGGATTACTTCTTATTTATCTCTGCATTTCTGAGGCCATCCGAGCCCAGATGTATCGAAATTGACCCAATAGAGAAGCTGTGTTCAACTCACTGTAGTCATACAAGCTGGGAAAATTTGGGACTATGATCAAAGGCACCTTCCAGTATTTTCTTTTGCTGTCAACCAAGCAGTAACTTGGTCAAGGGACGGGGTTGTAATGCTGTCCTCGGTGACCGGAGGAAAAGGCGCAATTAAACTTGTGGAGATGAATGTGGCCAGCGGTCACGCACTTTTTTGCCTCACCAGGATAAAGTGGTTCTACCCATAACAGAAGAACTAACCAAGAAGCTTGCAGAGAAACATGCAGCACTTTGGACAAAAGAAAAAGTTGTGGGAGTAACAAGAAAGAAAAAAAAGGAAAGATTTCATCTGCACTTAAGGTAAGCAGCCTGTACATTTTTTATTCATCATTCACAGCAAGGGACAATAAAAATAAATTCTGCTCCATCATTAAAGATCACAGCAGCAGACGGACAGTTATTATTGCAAATATTAGATAATAGTCCACCTCGGACACTCATCATCATCATCATCACCCTGACGCTTAGCAACTAGAGCAGTGTGAGGCAGCAAGTGTGAAGTAACTCACACACAAATTTATATATACACACAACAACAAACACAACACTTCAAATCAATCATATTCTGCAAATATGCGAGTACTCTATCTATCCATTTTGGACACTGCATATCAATATTAGGGTCACGGGAGAAGGGTCAACCGGAAAACTAAGGAGTCTCGTCCGACATCCCTTGAATTACTTAACTGTTCAAGGGTTGTGACCTAATACCATATCGCATGTGGGTCATGTACTGTGTAAAAATAAAGCAAGAGCAGACGCTAAACGCTGGGAAGATTCAAGCAGAATTAAGGGGTCTACTCCAAACCCATATTCATGAACTAACCAGTCACATATTAACCGCTTGTCCATATAGTGCATTTTAGACTGAAGTAAAGTGTTAAGGATGGAATGTCACCAAATGACAGCTCAACCAATGCGCTTGCAGCTAACTGCCGAGCAACGTGTCATTTTGCACTGACCCACTTAAAGTCTCGTCCTTGGGGGTCCCTGCAGCTTAAGAGAGTAAAAGTTTTGATGACGTCAGATGAATAGAATTTCCATTCAAGGCCAATATATGTAATTTGTGACTTCATCTTATGACAGCAGTTTAGCCCGCATTAATATAAACGACTTTTGGATTTGTGTCCCGAACCTTCAATTTCATGCTTCCCTGACTTTTAATCTTGCGACTCCCCAATTATGACCCAACAGCAGACGAGTAATAACATTAGCCCTAAGTCCTTTATCAGAAACCTGGAAGCAGAACTGTCTGGTTTCCCCCAGCCAATCAGCAATAAAATAAAGAAATACATTGTGAAATGCAATTATGTAACACATAGTCAGTAATATGACGAACTGTTTTTAAAAAGTATTGCACTGAGGTCATTTTGAAAATACGAATATTCACTTAGAGTGAATTGCTAATTTCATCTTCTCTCAAAGTACTCGAAGCACTTGTATAAAGTTTGTACGTGAGATAACGACGTCGCATGTTTTTTTTTTTTCTAGCCGCAGTGGTTTCCAGCACATTCTCAAAAGGGAATCAGACAGCATCATCAGTGGCCCAACAGTTATTTATGCCAACTGTGAGAAACAGATGATGTGTCACATAAAGTGGGAGCGCATTAGATTAGCTGGCTATTTCTGTACCGTCTTTGACAGAAAAAAACAAAAACATTTTATATCGATGAAGTGAAGGTAACTTTATTTTCAGTAGGTATCGCACTTTCCCATCTCGCCCGGTACTCCGGTATGCATCCATCTTCTGAAGATGTCGTTACGGAGGAAACCATTTGGGAACCTAATTCCTTAAATCACCATCAACCATCAAGTTACTGGAGTACGTGTACAATATATGTAGACAGGAGTGTGAGCTGACGCTCTATGAGAGTAAAAAAAAGACACATTTAGTGCATCAAAGCACTGTAAGGCATACTTTATTCCAAGAGGCTTGCTCTGAACAAGTATCTTTATCTTCACTTATTTTTTTATACTACTCACTGGACTACCATGTCAATAAGTGAGTCCAAAATACAATGTGCACGCCTCTCTATTGTACCTGAAATAGCACCCAGCTAATCTGTAAAATGGTAATTAGTCCATTATCAGAGCAATAAATCGGATATGAATGTGGTCTTGTTGTCGCTGTTTTGACTTTCAATATTCACAGCTGGGAAGCACATAACTCGGCTCAAAACTTTTCAACACGTCATACTACGTTAGGTCAACGAAACTGGCTCCATGATTTTCTTACTCTCGGGTCCTTTCTTGTCGTACAGAGGACAATGTGAATGTGATTCTGCTCATGTTATTTGTCTGTTAGCAGGGATTCATTATTTCGGTGTAAAAAAACAAAACAAAACCATAAAAATATTGATTCCATACCAGTTAGTTGTCAATACTGACATCACTGTGCTTTACAAAATAATTCCTTTCTGTTCACAGCCATCTTATTAGTGGAAGAAGTGCATGTCAGCAAGTGACGATGATTAAATCAAGTACACTTAATTTAAATGACTTTGGTTAACATCCTTATAATTAAACAGGTTACAATTAATTAATTAAAAAAACATTACCACGGCGGCATTTTTGGGGTGCACATTGTCATTATGTTAAGGCATTGGGATTATAATGATAATTAAGTCCAAAACCTTAGTTTGGATCTTATTTCCTGGTTTACAATGGTTGACGAGCTGAAGGGATGTTCCATTATAATTATCACGTCCAATGGTCAAAATAAATTCCTAAAATCTTTATCCAGACACTAAAAAACATGTTTTAACAGCTTCGGTGATTAATAACTGTTTCTGCCCTTATATTGACTGTTTTGTCAAAAGAATCAGAATCATCTTTATTGGCCATGTACTGTATGTAAGAACACACAAAGAATGTGCGGGAGGGGGCGGGGGGGGGGTGATACATTTGTCAAGGTACCATAACAAGTTTCCCCATGAAGGGTTAAAATGCCTTTCTTTCCACAGAGCTCTCAGTCTGCTTCAGACCGAGCCGAGCCCGCGGTGTACGCGTCAGCCTGATCGCGTGAAGCCACGTGGTCGTCCTCGCTGAGGCATGAATGTGGGACGAGCCCACCAGCACAGCTTCCTGACGTGTGAAGAAGAAGGCCTGAGACTGACCAGCATGCCCGCTGTGGGGAGCTTCGGCAATGGCAAGATCCACACCAGACGGCAAAGACACAGCCGCTTCGTCAGCAAGACGGGCCAGTGCAACATTCACTTCTTAAACATGGATGACAAGTCAAGTCGTTACCTATCGGACATGTTCACCACTTGTGTGGACATACGCTGGCGCTACATGTTCCTGGTCTTCAGCCTGGTGTTTGTGGTGTCCTGGCTGATGTTCGGCCTGGCCTTCTGGGTCATCGGCCTCCTGCACGGCGACATGGAGCACCCCGCCGAGGATGACGGTTTCGTACCTTGCGTCACGCAGGTCAACACCTTCGTGGCCGCTTTCCTGTTCTCCATCGAGACCCAAACCACCATCGGGTACGGAGCTCGGTGCGTGACAGAGGAATGCCCCGCCGCCGTCTTCATGGTGGTCTTTCAGTCGATTGTAGGCTGCGTCATCGATGCCTTTATGATCGGCGCCATCATGGCAAAGATGGCGCGGCCGAAAAAGCGAGCGGAGACGCTCCTGTTCAGCCGCAACGCAGTCATCGCCATGCGTGACGGAAAGTTGTGCCTCATGTTCAGGGTGGCCAATCTGAGAAAAAGCCACATCGTGGAGGCTCACGTGCGAGCCCAGATGGTCAAGCCTCGTTACACAGACGAGGGCGAGTACATCCCTCTGGATCAGATCGACATGAACGTAGGCTACGACAGAGGCACCGATCGCCTCTTTCTGGTCGCGCCAATCACCGTCATCCATGAGATTGATGAAGACAGTCCTCTGTTTGGCATCAGCAAACAAGATCTGGAGGTCTCCGACTTTGAGATTGTGATCATACTGGAAGGTCTGGTGGAAGCCACCGCCATGACCACGCAAGCGCGCAGTTCCTACCTGTCCTCGGAGATCCTCTGGGGTCACCGTTTCGAGCCCCTCATCTTCGAAGAGAAAAGCCAGTACAGGATAGACTACGCCTACTTTCACAAGACCTTCGAGGTACCGTCAACCCCAAGGTGCAGCGCCAGGGACATGGAGGACAGGAAGTTCCCGACTTCGGGGGCTAACTCCTTCTGCTACGAGAACGAGCTGGCATTCATCAGCAGAGACGAGGACGAGGAAGCAGACTTTGACAAAGAAGAAGACAGACAGTGTTCTACGGCCCTGCTGAGTGAGCGCAGCACCCCTGAACGGGATCAAAAATCATCCAGTCAAGAATCGGAGATTTGAACTTGACCTTTACAGATCGCTTTGCTGTTGGATGGATAAAAATGCAGATAAAGACACCGCACAAACTACTTATAGTGTCCTTGTTATAGTGTGCATGACTGCAACGTTTGCAGGGTCCCAAAATCCTGAGAGTTTTCAAATCTGGAAACTTTCTGGGAACGAACGGAAATTCACGGGAATAAATGGAAATAAACCAGGAATTTACAAAATTGAAGAATGGAACTGAATATGGAATTTAAATATAGCTGGGGGAATACATTTTAGCATAGTCCTGACTGAAACAACTAGATTTCATGCTCATCAGTTTAGAATTGCCTATAGGTGCCATAAAATGACACAGAGCATTACTATTGCTTAAATGAAACTCCCCCACTCACTTCAACATAGTCAGGGGGCACCAAGATCCAGTAATATTGTGGGTGACAAAGAATGACTTGAATGTTGTAACAATAACTCCTCAACAACTCCTTGGTGCCAAGATGCCGCAAGATGATGCGAAAGTAACACTTCAATTGTGATGGCCGAGACAAAAAAAAAACAAAACAAAAAAAACAACGTGTTTTTCAGAAAATAACGGAGGGCAAGTTTCAAAATTTAAGGTGAACACAAATAGGTGGATTTGCAAAAAGCGAACCAAGCTATTAAGCTTCCATCTTAGATGTCCATTGAAATCTTCAAAGAATTTTCCATAAATTTGTCACCCCTTTGAAACCTAATGGTTTTATAATGTATTTTTTTTTTAAATGCATTTGTCCACTGTTCACCCTACACCAGTCTTGTTTTTGACCCTTCTGACTTCAAATAGCATACTAGCCACAACATTAGGTAAACCTGAACAATCATACTGAGGAGCATCTTAATATTTTGGATTGTTCAGATTGTTCAGGTGGACCTAATGTTGCTAGTTTGTGTATATTACAGACAATATCCGTGCAGGGTTGATGTGCCAGATGCGCGGCAGTGTTTTGATAATAAATGGAGGAGTTTTAGTTTTTCCCATCAATTATGCATAGAACCGGGGACGATAAATATCCCATTGCCTGATCATTACTGTCATTGCGTTGTAGGAGTTCGCGTTGTGGCCGTGGGAGTAGCAAATCAATGTTTACGCTTCATTTCTTTGAATGCTATCCTCAATTTTTGTGTTTGTGGCAAATGTCTCCCATTCATGTAGAAAATACAGTAGAGCAGCAGTGTGTTTTGTTTTGTCTTTTTTTTAAGTTATTGGCGGGATCCATGAACCACAAGCGCATGTAAAAAGTCTAGCAAGAATGCATGGGACTGTTTTTGTTTTTAGCTACAACTGCATATCTGTAGCACACCTTAAGACATTGGATACATGTTGTGGGTCTAAATGCATATTTTATGACACAGCGGACTTGTTGAACTTTGCAGCTTTGAGTACTGTACCAGTACTGTATGGCAAAAAGACTGAAACGTGCATACACGTGTGCGAGCATCAGGGACGCTGCAGCAATGAGAGGGAAGTGTTTGCAAAAATGGAAAAATAAAAATTACATCACCTCATGAAATGCAATTGACCCTTTTATTTAATACGTTCATTGCCAAAACTTGTACTTCAAGGCACTGCTAGGGATGATCTCAGGAACTGAACAGTCTGTCGATTACTGGGGTGTTAAACTAATTTTTTTCGGGGGCCATATTGAACTTGCGGTTTCCCTCAAAGGGCCGTTATGGCTGTGAAACAAAAAAAATCTTTAACCGCCTCATCATATTTACACATGAAATGTATTAACTAGTTTTGGAATCAGAAATCAAGGGTAATGGGTTGTTGTTGGGTTATTGTTGTTTGGTAACAAAAAAATGCTTGTGATATCTCAACTTTATCATTTATGATATGACAATTTGAAATTTTGGTACAGATTGGAACAAAAAAAATCATGGTTTTGCCTCCGCGGGCCACATAAACTCAAGGGTGGGCCAGGTTTGGCCCCCGGGCCTTGAGTTTGACACCTGTGGTCTAATTCAACCACATTCAGATGTAACTTCAGTGAAAAGATAATATTAGTATAGTACATTATAATGTGCACAAATGATTGGGATTTCCTAATGTACTCTGTAATGTAATGTGCAAAATAATAAAAAAACACTACTAGATTAGTCATGCCTTAAAAATAATATTGGATTGATTGCTGAGAATTCTGATTAAACATTGTGAAAGAAGCACTCTGCCAAGGCAGAACAGATGAAAATGACATCATAATGAAAACTTGAGTTCAGAACATTCAGAGGCATCCCAAAAGAGAAATGAAGAACTCCATGGATTGCACTCTCCATTGTCAGTCAAATAAAGGGATTAATTATTAAATCTAATTCACATTTTCGTACTCTCATTAAAGAGAGAAAAAACATGAATCAGAATGTAAAGACGCACATCATTTACTGAATACAAGAAATAGTCTTGATGCAATATTTTCTAATATTCCACACACTGAACTCTAAAATGCAGATGACGAGTTGTGATTTCTTAGATTGCGCTGTATGTGTTCTCGCAGTGATCAAGATCTATTTCATAAATCAAACTATTGGAATCCTACATGTGAATTTTTAATAATATATAAAGACAGAACCAAAATATCCCAAAAGTCTTACTTTCAGTCTTCTATTTGAGTTGTCGTGGTCTCTGTGTACCTGACTGTCATTTCGGCACAACTGTCCACTTTTGCATCGTGTTCAGATAAAGTTTTTCCCTGAAAAATTAGTACTTTTGCCATTTTCACGATAAAAAGCAGAATGGCGGACGGGATGACTCCAGTGTGTACTACTACTGCAGGTTAGTCAGGTCTGTATTGTAAATAAATATGCTTCTTTCTTTGTTGTTATTGTTCATTTTTGCTCAGTTGATTACACTTAAATGACCCTGACCCACCATGCAACTCATCTGAAGCCACGTCGACCTTTGACCTACTGTAAATACCATTCTTTTTTCCTCCCTCAAGAGGGCACAGACAGACAAACGAAGGAATGCATATGATTGGGGTCAAAGGTTTCTTCTTTCATGTTTACGCAACCTGCGACAAGCATCTTTGCTATGGACACATCACACTCGGACGAGGTGCTCCACTTAATTGACCTGTGACCTTAATACCAGCCCGTACTGTAACTGCAAATGCCTGACTACTGTAATATAATAAGTGCTACGTTTTTCCATTTTGAACTACTATCTTTGGACAAAATTAAGAGTAGAAAAGGTATCTGCTAGCTAAAAACCACTTACCTAAGGCTGCACTGTGACTTGAACAACAAAAAAGAAAAAGTCATTTCCCCAATTTACATTTTTAACTTGATTTGTTCATTTATAGCACATGTGGCAATGTCACCAAGCAAATATCCATCCATCCATTTTCATTTATCCTTCTTGGTGTTGCGGGTGAGCTCGGGTCTATTACGATCGACTTTGGGCAACAGGCGGGGTAACGTGGACTGGTTACAAGCCACTCCCAACTCCGGCTACACAATAATACGTACTTAACGGTCAAGTGTCATCCCTATAAACATTCTAAAATAGATATTGTAATGAAAAATACATATATCATTATTCACTTCAATGTCCATACGAAAAAATAAATATGAGTGGAGAGTGCGTCATCTATGCGCAAAGCTGCGGAAGTGTCATTCGACATCCAAGTGGTCACCATATTGGCTGCATCTCCTGCCCGTGACGTCACCCCGGACATTCGCCATTGAAAACACGCTGTGGCCCCTACTGTGGGAGACGAACACGCCCCTTCTGACACAGAAGCTCTTTTCGAAGAAGAGAACATCCCACAAACGAGTGAAGTGACCGGGGCAATATTACCCTATTGTTTCGAGCCATATTTAGATGATATGCGGATTACCTCTAACTAACAACAGACCCCCAGACAGTATGTATGAGCCAGCCTGGCGCGGAAGCCATCACCGGGGAGTCCGGCGCAGAAGCCGTCCGACGCCCACATCGACACATTTAGCACCGCTGTCATTTGTACGAGGATCTTTTGTTACATTATGAGAGGCAGATTAAGTGGTCCCCCCCATACTATTAGCTGTATACACACGTACCTGTCATTTGGAACCCACGAAGCTCTCTTCTTTTCCACCCGTGCAATACATTTTTCACGACGAACGGGGTCTCTTGGAAACTTATGAAGGGTAAATCCATCCTCCCGAGTGTTCGAGCAATATCCAGCAATACAACAAGCCGACATTTAGGCTAATACGAAGGAAGATCGAGTTACCCTGTACATCACTTCCTGCTTCTTCTCAAAAACAAATCCCTCAAGAGAATTTTCATGGCTGGAGTTACAAAAAGCCGTATACGTCAAAATCACGTTTTTTGGTGAAAAAACGGATGGGTCCATACCCGTGGCCGCTTTTTCATTAATAACATACTAAATATCATCCATTTCATGACACTTGACCCTGATTATAGTGAAATCTGTGATCCGTCCCATGAGAATGTCGAGTGCAATGTTTGAGATCCGCTGTGATGTAAGCATAATGTGGAGAACATAACGGGATGCATCCCACCCACTCCGGAACGTTGGAGGAAGAAAACCTGTGGAAAGTCAGTCTTGCAACATGAAGAGTGGGCCGCAGCCTTAATTATCACAACCTTGCTTCTTCTTTCACCGTTTGCTTGCAGGTGTTAGGAGGTGGGAAAAAAACTAACTTAAATAGTACTTTAAGCTTTGTAGTTTATTTTTTGTTGTTCGGTAACAGCCCTGGATCATACGAGTACTGGTGTCTATTTAAGATCCGGAATTACAGCATCTATTTACTCACGTTAACCCGGATTTATTATTTTTCCATGATGATGATCAAACTCACTGGCATTTTGAGATCCTGGTTTGTTCCAAGTGAAGTCATTACATAATGTTATCACCGTCCAGATGACGAGAGCACAATTCCCCTTTGTTGAGGCTACTGTAGTACAATTAGCACCTTCCAGTGAGTGAGAACCGGCCTGCTAAAGTCTTGTACAGCTTCAACAAAAGACACTAATCAAATGATAAAACAAAGTGTTAGAAATGTTGATATATTTTAGATATTATGTTACAGTACAGGCGGCACGGTGACTCAGCTGGTAAAGTGTTGGCCTCATAGTTCTTAGGTCCCGGGTTCAATCTCAGACCCACCTGTGTGGAGTTTGCATGCTCTCCCCATGCCTGCGTGGGTTTTCTCCAGGCACTCCGGTTCCCTTCCCATATCCTAAAAAATATGCAACATTAATTGGACACTTTAAATTGTCCCTAGGTGTGATTGTGAGTGCAGCTGTTTGCCTCAATGTGCCCTGCAATTGGCTGGCAACCAGTTCAGGGTGGACCCCGCCTTCTGCCCGTTGACAGCCTGGATAGGCTCCAGCACTCCCCGCGACCCTCGCGAAGATAAGCGGCAAAGAAAATGGATGGATGGATATTACAGTACTCTCCAAGAGATTGAAAGCGAATGAACTGACAACATGTTGGCAAAATATAAGCCGGTGTTTTGGGAAATGAATGCCCTTGTTCAAAATGTCAAGGGAAAGTCATCTCGGGCCTGCAGATGTCATATGTCAACCAATAAATCTTCACATCTTTTCCCATGTGAGAGAGCGAGACTATTTCTTTATATAATATTGCACTTTTCCATTCACATCAGAATATTTTTTTCTCCTTCTGAGGGTGCGGATTGCTTAAGGTTATAAAAAAATGGGAACATGGGAATGGAAGACGTTTTGTAATAATATCCAGTAGCACAGGGAGGGACGGAGAGAGGAAAGTAAGCAAACTGGTTTAGGAAATACAGTACATGTACCAATGATGAGATGATTAATAATGTAATAATAAACATGGACGGTGTACTTCAAGGGACCCGAGAATGCTTGAAAAGTAATAGTGATGAAACTTCTCAAAGGAGAACACAAATTTCATCATTCATCCATGCATCCGTCAAGTATTTTTGATTCAATTGTCTTCAGAGCCTTCAATCAACTGAACCAACCTGTATGTTTTTGGAATTTTATTTTACTTTTTTTTTTTTTTTTTTTTTTTGCGTCTTCTGGTTCTTTTAAAGCATTGCCCAAGGCTGACTATGCTAAGATGGCAGCCACCCGTGGAACAGCGCAGTCCGTCGTACCATTGAATCAGAAGAGGAATCAAGGTCACTGAAACATAAGCGCGTCGACTGTGTGGGCCATATCGCTTTACGTCGTAGTTCTGGAGCGTGGTGACGTGCAGCTGAGCACGCCACTCAACGGGCCGATTGGGTTGCAGGGCGAGGAGCTGATTCGAATGCCGAGAGGAAACACAGTTGACAAGCTGACTGTGTGGAGTGCGGAAAGTACAAGCAGAGGTGACAGGTACTCACGCTCTGGACTTAAATAGAGGATACTGTGACTAATACCCTGGATGAACTAGAAATGTTGACTTAACACTTTTACTTAATCCATCCATCCATTTTCTTTGCCCCTTATCCTCACGAGGGTCGCGGAGAGTGCTGGAGCCTATAACAGCTGTCAACGGTCAGGAGGCGGAACCCCTGAACTGATTGCCAGCCAATCGCAGGGCACATGGAGAGAAACAGTCGCACTCACAATCAGACCTAGGGGCAATTTAGAGTGTCCAATTAATGTTGGATGTTTTGGGGATGTGGGAGGAAACCGGAGGGCCCGGAGAAAACCCACGCAGGCATGGGGAGAACATGCAAACTCCACACAAGGGGGTCTGAGATTGAACCCAAGACATCAGAACTGTGAGGCCAACGCTCTACCAGCTAATTCACCGTGCCGCCACTTTTACTTAAGTAAAATTACATTTTTTTTAAAAAAGTATAGACTCGGAAATGCAACTAAGCACAAAAGTAAAAAAAAAAAAAGTCAGGATGTGTGCGTTTTTTGTTGTTGTTGTTGTCAAATTAAATAAATTTCTTAGCCGCGTATCCTCACTAAGGTCACAGGAGTGCTGGAGCCTATCCCAGCTGTCAACAGGCAGGAGGTGGGGTACACCCCGAACTGGTTGCCAGCCAATCGCAGGGCACATTGAGACAAACAGTTGCGCTCACAATCACACCTAGGGGCAAGCTTTGAGTGTCCAATTAATGTTTCATGTTTTTGGGATGTGGGAGGAAACCAGAGGAAACAGTGGTTCCACTGAAAACCGTCCATCCCACAGTTCTAGGTCCCGGGTTCAATCCCCGGACCTGCCTGTGTGGCGCTTGTGTGTTCTCCCCGTGCCTGCGTGGGTTTTCTCCAGGTACTCTGGTATCCTCCCACATCCCAAAAACATGCAACATTAATTGGAATTTAAATTGCCCCTAGGTCTGATTGTGATTGCAACTGTCTCTATGTGCTCTGCGATTGGCTGGCAACCAGTTCAGAGTGTACCCCGCCTCCTGCCCGTTGAAAGCTGGGATAGGCTCCAACACTCTCTGTGGCCCTTGTGAGGACAAGCGGCTAAGAAAATGGATGGATGGATGGATGGATGGATGGATGGATGGATGGATAGATGGATCTTCATCCACACATGGAGCAGTATCAGACACAAGAAAAGAAAATTGTCTGTTCCTTTATACTTCCCAAATTGAATTATTTTTTTTCCTCACTATACTGTATTACACAAATACAGTATTTTTCCTTGCACAAATTCAAACTGTTGAGATGGACTTGCTCGTATTTTTTAATTCAAATAGTTCTCCGTATAGAGAAAAGCTAAATATAGTATTTACAATCAATCTTGGTTTAACTCATCTACACTAAGACAGTATTAACAGAATCACTGCGGTTAAGGAGCAAAAAGGCTCTCAAAGCCTCTTTGCTGCCCTCGTGTGTTAACGTAGTACAATAAGTACTGTAGTGTCATTTGTCTTGTTTCACGTGAGCATTTGCCTGTTGGTTGGAAGGGGGGGAAAAAAAACTCATCAAAACTGAAGTTATTTAATATATTTTATTACATAAATGACATGAAGCGCTCTGGCCCTTCACAAATATTTTGGATGACTGTAATATCGCAACATATCAGATGAAGCTGTATATAAGGTATCCTCTGCGTTTGCAACTTTGGGGAATTACAGTATTTAATCGTGGCAGACACAGACAAGCACCCTTCCATTAAATCCTCCCAAATACCCCCCGCCTCCCCTTCCCAACCCTAAACCCAGAGTTCCCCCGTATGCTTTCTTATGACACCCACTGGTCTTCGTCTGTCATTGTCAGGATGTCCGTCACCAGGCCGGTGCCGATAGTTTTGTTGCCGTCTCTGAGAGTGAACCTCTGACCTTTCTCCAGGACCATCGGTTGTCGGAGCGTGAGGGTCAAGGAGGTGTCCTCCCCCGGCATCACCATATCCTGGGTGGGACAAGATCAGATGGCATGTTTGGCATAACTAGTGAAATTAAGATTTTGTGCACTTTTTAATATGGGATGGATGGATGGATAGATAGATAGATAGATAGATAGATAGATAGATAGATAGATAGATAGATATAGATAGATAGATAGATAGATAGATAGATAGATAGATAGATAGATAGATAGATAGATAGATAGATAGATAGATAGATAGATAGATAGATAGATAGATAGATAGATAGATAAATATCACAATTCTGTAATTTAGCAAATACAAATAATTTTGGGCCTCCTAATTGACCTAAAACGTGAAAAATTGGGTCCTATTTCATGTTCGGCAGTGAGGAGAAAAAAAAAAGATGCCACAGTGAGTACTAGTACTGTATAACAGGGAGAATGTGAAAGGTCATACAAAAATAGATGAAGTTCAACAATATTTGCTTTCGGACCAAAATGCAAGCACACACCTTGCCAGAAGGCACGGTGACTCTGCAGGCCATGTCCCACGTTAAGGAGAACATGACTGGCATAAAGTTGGTGACAAACGGCTTGTGTCGTCCTCCCTCCTCTTTACTCAGAATGTACACCTGCAACACATGAAGCACGTGGGACACAACAGTCTGCCTTTGTGAGGAATCAAAAAGTCTTAAACTAGCATTAACATGAGTGGTAGGATGTGCAAACGTGATGGACTTAAGGCAATTTGCGCCCGTGTCGGAGTTCGAACTATTATAACATTGTCCTCCAAACCTGAGCGTTGACTTTCTGGTGAGGCTTGATGGATCCCGGCTTACACATCACCATCCCTCGCCTCACGTCCTCCCTCTTCATGCCTCGGACAAGAGCGCCCAGGTTGTCCCCGGCCTCGGCCTGATCCAGAGATTTATGGAACATCTCGATACCTGTGCCAACGGCATAAACACCAGAGTTAAACGCAAATGCATCTTTTTTATTTTTGTTTTGCTTTTCTGTTGGCTCTCATTAGGATTTGCAAAGTCTCAAACAAGGTTTACTGGTGAGCGTCACTCTGCTATGTACCGTAATTTCCGGCCTATAAGCCGCGACTTTTTACACATGCTTTCAACCCTGCGGTTTATGCGGCTAATTTGTGCATTTTTTTTCCTAACGGCTGCAAGGGGGCACTCGACCGAAAAAGGTAAGAGTGAGACCGGTGGAATATATCTGCCGAGGAAGTGACTTTTACCGGTGAGGCCCTATTAGCGCTGAGCTAGCATGTTACTGCCGTGTCTTATAACCAGGTGCAGTCCGTGGGCTGGGAATTACGGTAAATCCAGGCTCAAATCTTTCCTCATAACTAATAAAATATAATAATAACGTAATAATAACCAGGGTTTTTTTTTTATGTCTTCCACTCACCTGTAACCACAGATTTGGAACTGCGATTGTGACCCACAAACTCACAGTCGGACCCTTTTTTCAAAACACCCCTCTCCATGGTGCCGGTCACGACTGTCCCCCGGCCTGAATGCAGACAAAATGAAAACATATTAAACACATCTGAAACTAAAAACACTGCACAAAATGCGGCATTGAGTCAAATAATTACAATAGTCAACGTGGACATATTGTGATTTTAAAATGTGTTCCGTATACTGACAACAGCAGTGTTACAGTATCTAGCCCGTGACAGTACAAACTGAATCAAATATTTTGTAACAACGATAATAATGCTCAGCATTAATGGATAGCATCATCCATTAATTCACTAGTTTATTAGTGTGGTTATAGCCTTAAACATCTGCTAGTGTTTTGCATTGCATCACCATAGCCCTGTTAACTGCTACATAACTATTAATAATCACAAATATACAAATATCGTACTGACAATGTAAACTCAGCATTATCATCTTTGCACGGGCAGACTTTGAAGAACTCTTGTGTTAACTGTTCACTAGACAGGGCAGGTCTATGTAATTTTCAGACCTGTGAGTTTATCAGATGAACCGAAATAAAATGTAGACTTTATTTATTTTGTTATTAGTACCATAATTGTCTTTCCATCCGTTTCCTCATTTGGGTTGCGGGTGAGCTAGAGGCAATCAAAGCTGAATTTGGGTGAGAAGTGGGGCACTTTTACACCCTGGACTGGTTGCCATCAGAGCTCATATAGTCAAACAGCTATTCAATCCCATATTTATGCCACTGGACAATTTATAGCCTTAAAATTAACCGAACAGGCAAGTTTTGGGATTGTGGACGGAGACTGAGATTCAAACCCAGAAGCTCAGGAGGTGTGAGGCAGACATGCTAACTATTAGGTCACTGTGCTTCAACATAGTTGTTAATAAATTTAAAAGAAAAAAAAGATAAAACATACGGATAAATGTGGAACCCTAACCCTTCAATACAGTGGATTAAACTTTGGGTTCGTACCTGGGATTGAATAAACACTTTCGATCGGCAAAAGGAACGGCTTTTCCAGTTCTCGTTGGGCAATGGAACATACGAATCCACAATCTCCAGCAGTTTCATGACTGCACTGACACCGAGCTCTGGCTCACGACCCTGAAAAGAAGCATCACACACATTCAGTCAAGACGCAAAAGGGTGCCGCAGGGGATCAATTCCTTGGGCCGGTTGCCGCCTTCACTCACCTCCAGAGCACAGAGGGCCGAGCCTATCACAACAGGCGTGGTGTTGCCGTCGTAGCCGAACTCCGTGAGAAGCTCGCGGATTTCGATCTCCACCAGCTCCAGCATTTCCTTGTCCTCCACCGCGTCCGCCTTGTTGATGAACACCACTACGTGCTCGACCCCGATCTGCCTCGCCAGCAGGAGGTGCTCACGAGTTTGGGGCATCTGACCATCGGTGGCCGCCACCACCAGGATGCAGCCGTCCATCTGAGCAGTGCCTGTGATCATGTTCTGAAAACACAAAACAAAAACAAAAAAATGGCACAAAAAAGCCACTTAAATTTTGCGATGGGTTCGTGAAACTAAAAATTTTTTAAATAAATCAATTATTGTATTTGTGGCTTGTTCGCACAGTTAAGACAATTTACCTTGACATAGTCAGCATGACCAGGGCAATCTGTGTGAGCGTAATGTCTGTTGGCTGTGGTGTATTCCACATGAGAGGCGTTGATGGTGATTCCCCGGGCCTTTTCCTCAGGGGCATTGTCGATGTCCTCATACTTTTTAAAGTTGGCACCACCGGCATCAGCAAGTACTGACAATTGAAAACAAACAGCGGTAAAATGCCTGGAGACCACAATATACTAGATCCTCTCATTATGAGCCAATGAAGTTGTACAAAATGCCATAAATTGAACCGTTACAATTTATTGTGCCACTTGAGACCTTAGAATGTCTTATTATATTTACTCACAGCTCCACAAATATCTTTTCTTTGCATTTGTACTTTTTGTGAACAGCCCAGAAGGGCACAAGTGAGGAAAATGAGAAAAAGTATGATGATGACGATCAAGATTGAACGTAAACTGAACGGGACAGTAATAAAGTGGTACACACATCTTGGTCTTAGCTGCTAAGTATAATACGGGTAAAGAGTCCATACATATAGGAATATGTCGATTACCACAAATTTATTTTTTCCACTTTGTTTCATTATACTGTGAGTGCCCTGTATGATATTTTACACTGCCTGAACAGCTATTCATGGTTTTATGACGGCTTCCATTTATCCTGGAAGAGATGTTTACTTCCATAACTTCCTATTAGAAAATGTAATTCATTTGATTTCCCCACCACACTGTCCCAGAGAAGACATTGTGGCAATTCACCCTTACCCTTTGTTATGGCTGCAGTGAGGGTGGTCTTGCCATGATCGACATGTCCAATTGTTCCAACGTTGACGTGGGGCTTCTCTCTGCTGTAAGTCTTTTTAGCCTCTGCAGCAAAGGTCCGCCGACTCAGGGGCACAGCACACTACATCGTGCATAAATGTACATAGATACATTCAGATAAGGATAATATATCTCATGTGTACAGGATAGTTTAGGTGCACACTCACTAATTTAAATGAACTCTGCACAAGGCTCGGTGAGGACAGCTGAAGAGCTTAAGGAGACAAAAACAGCATCGTTAACACGATACCACATAAAAAATTGCGTGTACTAAAAAAAAAATGCCAGATCATGTGTAAAAAGCATCATCCCATTATGGAACACGAAGCAGGTCTTAATAGCAATGCTCACAACACATTCACACGGAAAATCTGTTTGGAATATGGCTAGCTCCATGTCGTACTCCTATACATCAGACCATTACCTGTGTGAACATAAAATAAGTTCCAATGTCAACGAATTAAGGCTGATCACTTTCTTTATTCTCGTTAGCTGTAACGTTAGCTTACGAGCACCGGTAACGTGACCTTGCTGTGCTAATAAGAACAGACAGCATCATCCCCTTTTCTCCGTCTTTAATACTGCAACAGCGGACAAAAGCATCTTCCCAAGATTACAGAGTGCTGCAAACCAAAAAACGATCAGAAACACCAAGACAGCCTAAAGTGAGTGGAAATTTTGAATTTCGGACAATTTTACCGGAGACGAAAGCACGCAGTCCCAGTAGCGCTGCCATCTTGGACAGTGACACAAACCAGACAAAGATCAGCAGTTTGCCAAGAGATAAATCCGGTGCAGACGCAATTTACTGAAATATTACCTAGTTTTCCCTCTTTACCCCTTCATATGTACTTTTTATTTATTTAATCCTCATTAATTTAGTCAAATTATGGTTCAATAATCAGACACACATTACATATTTATTTTATGAAAAATGACAACCATTATGTATAGAGTAACTGTCCCGCTTCTACTAATAGTCTCTGAAAGTTCCAACTGGTACGTAATTAAGCTACCGTAACTCTTGTAGTAAACAATAGAACGGTTTCCTTCTTGAAAATACAAATTTCATCAACATTAATTAAGATGTTGTTACCTTTAAAAATAATAATAGATTTTAAAATGTATTTAACTACCGTTTGACTGTAAAGACTCTGTTAGTTCTACATGTCATTGCGTCTTTACTTTTTATCATGACGGTAAAACATGGCGGCTTACTTGCCACTCATGTGCTAGCTTTAGCTCGAATGTTCTAGCGTCTTCGCGTGTCTGCTGGGTTAAAGAGGCGTCGACCTTCTGGGCCGTCAAAAAGAGCGTGTTTACATTTGTTCAGTATCATTTCATGAAGCTCTGAAGGTAAGTTGGATTTCAACGTTCTAATGTAATTTAAGGTAGAGTTGTGGTGGCTGGATCCATTCTAGATTCTCGGACCCGTTATGGGTGGGTTGTGGACAGGTACTAAATAAAGTTAAGCAGTGGGAGCGCCCTAACCCTAATGTTAGAACTTTAACATGACATTAACATTAATGTGACTAAACGTCGCTGTGTTGTTGCGTTTGCATTTTTTTATTTTTGGTGAACTTGGCTACCTGAATAGTTCATTGTACGGGTAAAACCTGGCATCACTCAGTAAGACCACCCCCTTAAAGATATTACATAAACACGAGACACTACAGTCAAGTAATTAATTAGGCTTCATAAAAGTTTATTTCTTTACGTTCACCTTTTTTTTGTGCAAAATGTTGCTTAGGGGCAAAAGTGACAACAGTATACTTACTAATCGGTTGAGCTATGTTTTAAACAAGGACTTGCAAATGTGGGCTAAAATTACATTTGATCAGATTGTATGTATGTACTTGGATCCTGCTCAGTTTGTCTTACTTAGTTGATGCTTCCCCAACACTCAAGCAACATGGCAGAAGACAGACAAAGTAGGAGGTACCCTCAGAATCTTCAGGGGGTCCTGCAGTTGGCAATTGATGCTGGTTCCAGTGCCGATGGGCCTGCTCCTGTTGAACCCATATCAGAGGAGGTTGGTTCTTTCACATGCACACACACTGAGAAACAAAATAAAGGCCTTTGCAAGCCAATGTATATACAGTAAATACTGTGAACCCCCATTTATTGCGTAACATATGTTCCCCCGCGCAATAGGTGAAAAACTGATATGGAAGTATCTTAATCCCTCTAACAAGCTTTAAACAAGTTTAAACTCATCAAAACACTTGACATCAAAAGTAAGATGGCATAGGCTCCATCACTCCTGCGACCTTAGACCTAGACTTAGTACCTTGGAGAATGTATGAATGGATAAGCCACCATACATTGACTAAAATCGGCTAGCTTAATGTTAATATAAACGCTGCTACTTTAACACAGATGGAGCAGTATCGTATACAACAAAAGAGAATAAAATATTTTCACGTTTAACCACCTGTGAAATTTTAACAAAAGAAATACGATGTGTCAAAATCAAGATGATTCTGATGTTTTCCATCTTTCAGAGGAGCACGTGGCTCAGGGAGGCTCTCGCGGATCTGTGCAAAGGACAGATGGACGAAGTGGAGCAGATGAAGCAATGCTTGGCCCTCCTGAACAAGGAGGAGCTGAACGGTGACGGGGATCGGGATGAGGAGGATGAAGACGAGCGTGAATCAGCCTTTGAGTTGCTGTCAGATTTGTGTGAGAACCTTGACAATGCCAGAGGTCAGTATTATTATTTCATATGATATCAATTCATTAAATGAGAGTCATATCAATGCAACTGACAGTCTCCTAAATGTGTCCCTATATTTCTCACAGACCTGATGGTTCTGGGAGGCTTGGATGTGTGCGTCTCCAAATATTTGTGCCATCCCCAAAGTAGGCTGAGGTGGAGCGCTGCTCAGCTGATTGCTACCTGTGCCCAGAACATGCCACAAGTGCAGGATCACTTGCTAAAGATGAGCACTTTACCAAAGCTTCTCCAGCTGACAGACTCGGACCCCCACCCCACAGTCAGAGTCAAAGCCCTTTATGCAGTTTCATGTGAGTGCAGGATGTCATTGTGATTTCAAACTTTAGTGTGAACCATTTCAAACAGATTCTGTTTGTGTGGTCGATCTGGTGTTGTGACCGCAGGTCTGGTCCGAGAGCAGGATGCGGGAATGGAGGCCTTTCTGTCCCTTGACGGCTTTTCAGTGCTTATGAGAGGCATGCAGTCAGAACACGAGAAGCTCCAGACCAAGTCGGCGTTCCTTCTGCTCAACCTGCTGACGTCACACCCTGAACAGAAAGGTGCAAAACAGAATGATGAATGGATTGTTTTGGTTAGCGCTCAAGAATGTGGCCTCAATTAGCCTAAATGGACCTTTCCGACTGACGGGCTTCAGCTCCGCCCCCCCTTAGCTACAGTTGCCATGCCCCACAATCTTCCAAAATGGCGACTGAACATAATGGGTTTGAACTGGATCCTCTATCCTGTATTCCAGATAATATTGGGGTATGTTTTTTGCCAAATGCGTCAGACTTCTCCAATGGTGTTCTACAGAGAGGTCTCAACTATTTCACGCAAGGCTATGTACACGGAATTAAGATTTTGGACGAAGCAGGACGCAATGTCAGAGTTACAGCGAAATGTTGTCAATCGATGCAAAAACGTTTGACCCCTCACAAACGTCATATTGAAAGCCAACAGGATAAAATAGTGGAATCGTATTGCACATGTAAAGCAGGGTGAGTACTTTTTACTTGGAAAGATCACGAGTAATATCATTGCAGTCTTTATAAGTGAGTGGGTGTATTCATTTGACTTGCCTCGTAATGGAACCCAGTTTTCTGTCTTAAAAGTCCGATGTGATACAAAAAGGCATTTCCCTTGGATGATGTCGCGCATTTACGTATCACTAACCCGACTCTTCGGCATAAAACATGACACACTTCATTCAGTAGGTCAGTGATACACTAACAAAGTGAAAGTTGTTCTCCTGCAATGTATAAAGCCCTGATAATATTTCAATCAAACTCAGAGAAGATACTTCTCACTTACTTACCTTTGAACATACGGCCTTGTGTTTGTTGATATTGTTCACATTTACACATTGTGGTCTTCCGCAAACCTTAATCCATCGTAGACAATTCGTCAACTGTGTTTTAGGCTTTGGATGAATGAACCAACTGGGCCCCTTGTAACCTAGCCGGATATCTTTCATCAGAATTGCACGTTCCCCAAGCGCATCTGAGGATAATTTTCTTCATAACATGAACTTTCCCAAGCGCATGCGACCGATAACCAGAATTGCAACCAGAGGAGCGGGTCAAGCCAGGGGTTAAGACAATCCGGCTGTCTGATTGGCTATTATTGTACGAGTGATTGACAGGTCGGAAAGGTCCATTGTGAATGTAAGAGAGCAGGAAAAAGTACTCACATTCTGTACTCAAGTAGAAGTACAGTGAAGCCCTACATATTTGCAGATTCTGATTAGTTATTAAAACTGTTCTCTGGTATTTGATTTACAAAAAACGTGTTTTTTGTGCTTCGGCCAATGCTCTATCTAAAAAGTGTGTGCGTGTGTGTGTGTGTTGGCATATCTTTTGCTGAAAAACTACCTTGTTTTTAATGCTGAGGCCAATGCAATAAAAGTATAGCTTTGGCATTTTGGTGCCATGGAACTATTTCTAAGTGAGTTGAAGAGTTTCATTTTGACAAAAGTAGTGCTTTGCTACTGTCTTGTGGCCTAAAATTATGCAAATGTTGTTTTTTTTTTTTTTTTTGGGGGGGGGGTTCTTGCAGATTTTCTCTTTGCTGCAGGACTTGGTCATTTTCCCCTGTAAATAGTGGTTGAGCGTTGTAATTTTTGCTTCGAGTATTTAGCTGCCACCACTGGAGGTGGGTTCTCACTGACCTCGCTCATTGTCATTGGTTCTTCCTGTAGACGCTGTCGTCTCCATGGGGATGGTGCAGCAGCTGGTCTCGGTGCTGCGCTGTCCACACTCAGCTTTTCATGAGCACGTGCTCGGTGCCCTTTGCTGGTAAGACACCCAGTTTATCTTCTTCCCTTCTCAGCGTATAGCAATTGATGATGATGGGGTAGGTGAGTTTGTTTTTAGCTCACACGTTTGCGGGAAAATGCCAGAATTAAAAAGCGGGGGGGGGGGGGGGGGTTAAAATGGAGGATCAATGCAGTGCCTTTCTTCCTTGTGTGTCCAGTCTTGTGGAGGACTGTTTGAAGGGACTCAAGGATTGTAGGGACCCATCGCTCGGTCTCGAAGAGTTACTGCGACTGCGAGCCAGAGAACTCCAAGGCAAAGAAGAAAGTCAGGTAGAGTATTTCACCTACTATTTTAAATGGAAACTCGACTGCTACTCAGTGGCACTCAGCAATTTGCATTCCACCTCACGTCATCTCAACTTGATGTATTTTTTTTTTTGTCCTGAATGACCAAGTCCACGCACAGCAAGGCACAACACAAAATACATTGGTGATAAAATATTTTTTTAAAAAATAGCCACTAATTGAGGGTGCAGGGTCATAGTCAAACCTGTTTTTAAATCTTATGTATGATGTGTTTTATCAATTACTGTAGTGTTTCTCCTTCTCACAACAGGAAGAACTTGAATTCTGTGAGCGCTTAAGGATGGCTTGTTTCCGTGGACACCAGCCAGACGACCATGGGATGGACCGCTGACCTCAAATCTGTTATTTGTACGGTCGTGTACATTCATCTGCATTCATAGTTGACATGAAAGTGTTTGTCATTTTCTGCATGTCATCCAAAGTGTTAACTTTGTTGTCATACAGTCCAAGCAGTATGTAAAATAATGTCTATTGAAATTTTCATTGTTGAAAATCAATACCTGTGAAATTTTCAGCCCTCAAAGAAAATGTAAGTTGTCTGTTAAAACAAGACTCTTATTGTACGTGGATGTCATCAATTTTCTTTATACAGTATTTATGAAAAATATTTTTATACACATAGCAACCAGCTCCCATCAATATGAATTTTACATAGTTATGGAAATAAAATTAGTCAAACATTTTTAGTTCATCATTTTAAAGCAATATCAAATAATACATACAAACATTTTTATACTTGATCCAGCATCTATGAGTATTAAGCAGTATTATGTTACTATGGATGCTTCCAACATTGGGAATGCTGCATGGATCCTGGCTAGGACCTCTTCCATTTTGCAAAGTCCCTTTTGTTTTCCACTGCCCTCATGGCCCCCACACTAATAAGCAGTTGCGCTAAGTAATATGTCACCATGATAGCAGTATTGCTGTGTTCAATAGGTGCTGTCACCTTAAACTCCTGCAAAGCCAACATGAAGTCAGACAGCATGAAGCACAAACCTCCTAGCAGTGTAAATGCATGACGGGTTCTGATGGCTAATATCGCCATGATTGAGAGTAAGGCAACGTAGACCCCCACGCCGGGAGTGAGGAGCTCTGAGTTTGGATTCTTCCGCAAAAATGGAAACAAGTATATGTAAACACCTCCCGTAATCAGGACCAGGATCAGATACAGCGGGCCAGTCCACCAAGAGGAGGATGAATATGGCTCGTAGCGGGATGAGAGGAAGGTGAGCGAGTAGAGGAGGTGAGCCAGTGCAAATGCAGCCATTCCTAAAGGAGATGACAAAGATGTACAGCTTTAAACAGCAGGCCTATAAAGCTGCCGAAAAAGTGTTTCCCAGCTTTGCATAATTAACATAAAAATGCAACAAAAGGTACATACAGGATACCAGCACTCCCGCAACCCTTGTGAGGATAAGTGGCTTGGATAATGGATGGAGTGAAAGTAATCTCAAATGAAAATTTTAGTGTGAAATCTTGAACTGGGGTGGCACGGTGGTTTAGCTGGTAAAGCGTTGGCCTCACAGTTCTGAGGGCCCGGGTACAATCCCGGACCCGCCCGTGTGGAGTTTGCATGTTCTCCCCGTCCCTGCGTGGGTTTCCTCCCACATCCCAAAAACATGCGACAATAATTGGACACTAAATCACCCCGAGGTGTGATTGTGAGCGCAGCTGTTTGTCTCCATGTGCCCTATTGGCTGACGACTAGTTCAGGGTGTACCATTGACAGCTGGGATAGGCTCCAGCACTCCCTGCGACCCTCGTGAGGATAAGCGGTGAAGAAAATGGATGGATCTTGAACTGTTCATTTAAAAACAGAAAAAGACCTCTTACATAATTTTCCTATTATGCAGTGAGGGCATCCATCAAAATATTTCTACTTTTATATTAAATCGTCATGCTTTATAACTACTTTAAAACCTTCCTGTACATGCTATTTTGGTTATACACCTGCATAAAAATAATGACATGATTCAATGTTTATGATTTCTGTGTGTGTGTATGAAGAAAAATTAAAGAAAAATGGTGTCTCCTACCATGGAGGAAAAGCTCAGGCCACACCAGGCAGCAGTCGCCCACAGCCGAGAGGACGAGTCCTCCCACCACACCCGGCGCACTCTGACCTCCGTTCCAGCTCAGCACCGTCGCGGCCAGCAGGAGCGCCGGTGCTGATTTGACACCCGCCAGCGTGATGGATGCCGGCGAGCCTGGAGTCCACACGTAGAAGTACACGGCAGAGGCCAGAAAGAAAGGTGTGAGGCAGAAGAGCAGAGCACAGGACTGAAAGAGAAGGAAACAGACAGTGTATATGAAAACAAAAAAAGGAACAGATCAACGATGATATCATTTCGAATAATCAAAATGGCAAATCAATGTAAACGAGATCTTACCGTGTTTCTTCTCTGGCGCCTGTCGTAGGCGTCCGTCTCAAGGATGTCCATGTTCTCCACTGGGAAGAGCTCAACGTCCTGCTTTGCTGCGCACTTGCCGCGCTGCCTTCACTAATCTGGGAAACGGGGGGAGGAAAAAAAAAATGTAAAAAGATAAAAGGCCACCCTCGTGTGCTGTTGTTTCTGTCAGATCGAAATCCACTGATCTTTCAGAGCCCTGAACTTTAGACTGATCCTTCGTGTGTAATTACGTCCCTGATTATCAACCTTCTCCCTGCTTCGAGTCATCGTGAACAAAAAAATTGACCTTTGACCTCCCCAGAGGGAATACATTGGTGACAACAACACATAGGGCAAAAGTGAATAAACCAATCCACTGGTTACAAAAAATGATCACTTTTTGGTCAGAACACCATGGATTTTAGAATGAAAGACAACGGAGTAATACATTTATACAGCACATTTTACAAGAAAGCACAGTGCACTAATGGTCAGCAGGTCTGCCTCACAGGTCTGAGGTTCTAGGTTTGAATCTCTGATCTTCCTCTGTGGAGTTTGCTTGTTCTCCCTGTTCTTATGTGGGGTTTCTTTAAGTAATCTGACATCCTCTCACATTCCTAACACAGGCATGTTAGATTATTATCCACCCTAAATTTTCTTTAGGTATAAATACAAGTGTGTGTAAGTGCCCTGCGATTGGCTGGCGACCAGGCCAGAGTGTACCCCACCTTTAACTCCAAATCAGCTTGGATAGGGTTAGGGCAAAACTTTGTTGTGAAAGTGTGCAAAGGGGGGGAAACTAACAGATTAAGAGACACTTTTTCATCTCTTTTTCGTACATCCATCCATCCATTTTCTTTGCCGCTTATCCCCACAAGGGCCGCGGGGAGTGCTGGAGCCTATCCCAACTGTCAACGGGCAGGAGGCGCCCACAACATGCCAGCCAATTGCAGGGAACATGGAGACAGACAAGTCGCACACACATTGACACCTAGGAGCAATTTAGAGTCTCCGATGAATGCATGCTTTTGCGATGTGGGAGGAACCCAGAGTGCCCGGAGAAAACCCACGCAGGCATGGGGAGAACATGCAAACTCCACACAGAGGGGGACAGGATCGAACCTGTGTCCTCAGAACTGTGAGGCCAACACTTTACCAGCTGAGTCACCATGTTGCGAGGAGGGCGGGGGGGGGGGGGGGGGGGGGGGGTTGTACAAATTAACTGAAAGAACAACCTGCCAGTCAAACAGAGAGCACTTATACCGTAGACCAGCAATTCCCAAACACTGTCGTGTGGCATATTAGTGATCATCAGGTACGCTGAAGAAAATTATCCAATTCCACTTAATTGCTCCACAAATTATGATCTATTTACTACAAATGATGTCTCGTTGTACATCTATCTATGCCAGCGATGTATGTTGACAGGCAAAAAAAAAAAAAAAAAAACCTAAATCTTCATCCACTAGATCATTGATTCCCAACCTTTATAGAGCCAAAGCACATATTTTGCAACTGAAAAATCCCACGGCACACCAACAAAAGTAAATCTCACCAAAAATCGATCGATTAATTACTGTATGTACTTTTTGAAATCTAATGGAAGAGGATTTTTTTGTTCTGTCTGTCATTCTGCCTCACTGGCATAAATAGATGAATAAAGATACATTATTTCTTGGAAATAAATCTTTTTTTAGCAAATACATAAAATTGGATAACTTCCCACGGCACATCTGAAGAGCGCTCGTGGCACACTAATGTACCCCGGCACACTGTTTGGGAATCATTTCACTAGATGTCCATCCAATCCATCCATTTTCTTAAGCGCTTATCCTCACAAGGGTCCTGGGGAGTGCTGGAGCCTATTCCAGGTGTCAACGGGCAGGAGGTGGGGTACACCCTGTACTGGTTGCCAGCCAATCGCAGGGCACATCGAGACAAACAGCCGCAGTCACAATCCCACCTCGGGGCAATTTAGAGTGTCCAATCAATGTTGAATGTTTTGGGGAAGTGGGAGGAAAGCCGAGTGCCCGGAGGAAACCCAGACAGGCACGGGGAGAGCATGCAAACTCCACAAAGGCGGGTCCGGAATTGAACTCAGGACCTCAACAGTGTGAGGCCAATGCTTTACCAGCTGATCCACTCTGCCACCGCAGAAAATAGAATCAGCCACTGTAATCACTGGTTGTTACTTGTTCAAGAGAATATTATGTGTTCAATTAAAATAGCCCATATTTCAGTAGGTAAACTGAGACTAGAATAATATTTCCGTATATATTTTTGAGATGTTTTTGTTTGGTGTGGGCCATGGACTGTGAGATTAAAAAAAATATGTGCAATGGCTCGGTGCAGGATGGGAAACTGCCGTGTAGACAGATATTCATTGGGACTCACATTCACATCTATAGAAAATTTTTAGTCTTCCATTAATCTATTATGCATGTCGAAAGTGGGAGGAAGCCAGCGTATGTCCCGGGCAGGGTGGCGTTGGGTTGGGGGTTTGACACACCAGCACAAGAAGAACATGCAAACACCATACAGAAAAGGTCAATCCACAACCTTTGACTGAGGTAGACTGTCTGAAAAATCTAAAAATGAAACGGAAATTCATTTGTTATATTCTACAATCGGAAGCATTTTAAAGAAGACAATTCCAATCCAGTGGCTAAACTAACAATGATTAACTTTGGCCTCCGCGGGTCAAACTTTGTACTGTGTGCTCTCCCACAATTCCTTTGTCAGACGTGCACCATTCAGATTGGGAGACGCAGGAAAATTGTGGGGATTATCGGTGAGTGGAGCAATAACACCGATCGAGGGAGCTCTGATATGAAGTTAAACGTAAACGTGTGTCCTTGAATGTTCTGGATCTTTTTGGGCCTGTTTGCGTCCTCCTCCACAGGAAAATGGCAGCGAGGTCCTCTTGCCTGCGCATCGGAATTGTAGGATTTGGACATCTAGGTGTGAATTGCCCCTTAGCGTGAACGCTCACCGCCATCCACATTCATGAAGCTCTTTGTACATGAATATCGTTACATCTGAGGATGCCACTGTCAATTTCCATTTTTTTCCCCTCCCCTCTGCAGGGCAGTTCTTAGTGGAGAGAATCACTAAAGACGGAGCCAGTGTAGGATTAGCGCTGGCTTTTGTTTGGAACCGAAATCCTGAGAAACTGAAAGGTTTAGTCGCGGATGACCTCGCACTGGGGAACCTGTCATCCTTCGGCGACAGGTGCCAACGTAAATATTACGGCAGGCGTGAATGCAAATCGTGTGACGTAAACATTTCTGAACATCTAACTTTGTTCTACAAATGTTCTGCAGGCAATGCGATGTCATTGTGGAAGTGTGCCATCCTCAGGTGGTGAAAGAATTTGGGGTCCACTTCCTGTCTCACTCACATTTGATGGTCAGATGTTGCCCCTTTTTTTCTGTCCTTTTAGTAAGAATACAGAAACATTTTGAATGGTAGTGTCAAAAAAAGATATATGTTCTGCAGTAGGAGTGTGACAAGTTAGTTAGTAGATGATCTCCGTGCTTGTGTGGATCGATGCATTCTGGCATCCTCCCACATTCCCAAAACATTCATGTTAAATTCACTGAAGACTGTAAATTGTTCTTTAGTATTAATGTGAGTGTAAATGAATAAATCAGATGCAGTAAACTTCGGCACACCCCCGACACTAATGAGGATAAGCAGTAAAAAAAAAGTCCCTCTCGACACAATTTAATCCATCGTCATTATTAATTGATTTTTAATCAAATTCTCTTTAGGTTATCAAATTACAATGAGTGAAAACTAGAATTAATACCCAGATTGTCAGATTGGGCAGTAGTGGAAGTGCAAAAGGAATTCTAAATTGAAATCTTACATTCATTTGTAATTCATATTTTCATGCTAAAGTGATCAAATTCTCTTTGTTGAGATAACTGTTCATGACCATGACTTTAAATTTTAACCATCAATATGGTTTAAAGATTGGAGTATATAGATGCATAGATACACAGATTCTCAGATAGATTGTCTCAACCTTTTTAACAACAATCTAGACAAGGGCTCAGCAACCTTTTTGAGACTGAGGGCTACTTCGTGAGCACCGATCATATGAATGGCGACGTGACCTGTTTGCGGCAAATTTTAGACTCAGTTCATTACACGTACATAACATATTTTTGTTTTAATTTATTGTAGTAAATAACATTACAGGTATTTTAAAATCTTAATTCACGTCAGCAAGTCAGATTCAGAATTTAAAGCACAAATAATAGTAATTTGTGGCCTATGGTATTTTTAGAACATACCTCGCGGGCGCCTTATATGGTCCTCGTGGGCTAACATTCGCCCGCGGGCACAGTGTTGGTGACCCCTGATCGAGAAGCTCACTGGCTCAAAATTCAAATTGGCTGGGAGACGGGACCGTCTCAAGGTGAAGTTACATACGGTGTCATGATTTTGATATAATCCCTCCCGCAGGTTGGCTCCCCCTCGGCCCTCGCCGATCCCGACCTGAATGACAAGCTTCGACGGGCGGCGCAGCTGAATGGGAGAACGCTCTACGTCCCCAGCGGCGCAATGTGGGGCGGTCAGGACATCCAGAGGTTGAACGACAGCGGGGCCTTGCAGGTAAATCTGCTTCTAGGAGTCATTTACAGTACCGCAGACTAGAGCAGGGGTTGTCAAACATCTTGGGTCTTGGTCTCAATCCTAATGCCAGAATTTATGTCCACCCAGAAGATTTCTAAAGATGCCTATTTTTTAGACATTTTCACACTGTTTTGTGTCTGACGTTATTGGCTGAATAAGCTTCTTCATCCTCATCTTTTTTGAATGTCTGCAGGCTTTATTCATAAGGATGTCCAAGCATCCATCCTGCTTCCGGCTCACAGGAGACGTCCTCTCTGAGTGGACGGAGGGGGAAGGGAGGCGGGTTTTATTTCGGGGCTCGGTGGCGGAGCTGTGTCCCCTCGCCCCCAACAACGTCAACACGATGGCGGCGGCGGCAGTGGCTGCAGGGAAGCTCGGTTTTAACGGCGTCCAGGGAGAGATCGTGTCGGACACGGCGTGAGTCTCCCTCTCGTAATCCGCATGGGGGAAAGCAGCCTAGCACGCTCCAGTACTGGCGAAATGATGTAACCACCCTTCGTCTGGGCCCAGGTTGAGTGACTATCACGTGGTGGAGGTGCACGTGACAGGGCCCGGCGGTTTCTCAGTGCACACAGTGAGAAGGAATCCGGCCCGTCTCGGCGCAGTAACCGGTAGTGCAACATACAACTCATTTTGGAATAGCTTACTTGGTAAGTTTCCGATGTTCTTAGGGTTCGGTGCAAACGTCAGTTTTAAGATTGAATACGGGCTGCTGATGGTCCGCCGTCATACGAAAACACCACTTCAAGAAACGCTCTCAAATGCCACACATACTGAAGTATCGTTACTTATGAATTCCACTTTCATTCGAGACAGTGTCAATCTCAGATGATTACAAGGTTGACACAGACAAACATTTATGTGCACAGTATCACTGCTTTGGATTACATGATTGCATGACCGGTACCACTTACCTGGTGCTGTGTATTCCCTGATGGAATCCTTGCATGCCTTATTTTGGTCCTGCACGTTTCGCTTTACCTCTCATGACGACATTCTAGAGACGATAAAGAACGCGGGCGCGCTCAGTAATCCCTGCGGGTCTGCACAATTAATTAAACCTTTATTTTAAAAAGAAGTACTTACAAAGACTTGTGGGTGTTGTTGTGGCCCAAACGGTGTGGCTGGTGAACAATCATTCTGCGTAGCTGGTCTTGGGCCTGGCAGCAAAACAAGCTCATACGGGCCACACTTCCTGGGGAATGAGGCAATCTCTGTCACTACACCTGTGCCTGAAGACGAAACGAGGCGGAATGTAGTCCTTACTTGGCTTCCTGACTGTAGAGAGAAGGGGGAAAAAAAGTCAAAAAAAAGTTTTCAGGATTGTCCGAAAAAAATAAAAAAGGAATGCTATTCAAGCCAATTAAAACGCTTCAGACAAGAGTTTGTTCAAAATCCCATTCAGCAATCCCAGCAATGTTTTTTTTGTTTTTTGGGAGCGTCTCCAGTCAGCAGTTATTTGCATCTATTTTTTTTTTTTTTTTTTTTTTAAAGGGACACTCCTATGAGATTGACAATCTCAAAATTACAGATAGGGAGAACTACTGTGTTAAAACAAGTGTAAAAGAAGCCATCAAGAAACTACAATGAGAAAAGCGGTCTCAAAACAAGGATGGGCTGAGGCATCGCCTGTCATTTGTTTCTAGCCAGTTCTTTAGTGCCACCAGGCGAGTGAACGACAGGGCGGAAATCAGGACAGTCATTCCCCAGCCACACCAAAACTTTAGACCTAAAGAAGCCTGGTAAAACATCGGAACAAATAAAGAGTCCAGTTGCCTCGGTTCAACCTTGGCAAATAACCAGGATGCCCGAGAATTTACACAGACGTACTTTAAAAACGGCTTGAACCAAAAATGACTCTTTTCATGTTTTTCTTTTCAGTTTGCAAAGGCCACGGGGGTCGGGTTTATTTGTGCTGAAACATTGAATGCCCGATGAAGAACAAATAGAGGTCAACCATGGCTATCCCATGTGGCTTTCACGTAAACAGCCTTGTGCTCCAATAAAAAACACATTCAAGCAAAGAAGAGCAGTTATCCTTTGTGAAACTGACAGATACTATATATTTACTCTTTATTATGTTCATATGATGCAAGATTGGAAGAAATGATTACAACTCTCACATGGAGTATACATACTGTACATCTTGCAAAATGTTTTTCCTTCAAGCATGTTCCGGCTCTTATTCTAGGCTCATCTCGCTTGTGCAAACACGGATGCAATCTCTAAAATGCACTCTCCCCCCCATACACCCACCCACCCCAGTCAATAATAAATACTTGTCAGTGCAAAGGCAAAAAAAAAAAGCGGGAGTGTGAGGTCATTCACAGTAATCACCGCAGAAATGTAAGGCTTGGAAATAAAATCAAAAACACAAAAAAACAAAGTCCTCAGTGTGAAAGGCCAAAGATTTTTGGTTCTATTGTTCTTTAGTTTTTTTTTTTTTTTTTCCCATTCTGGGGTTTTACGAAGGAAACAAGGCATTTGAAAGATAGGGAGAAAAAGTGCTACAAGTGAGTGTGACACAGTTTAACCGGGACAACACCAAGCGGTCTTACTGGCTACTTGCAGCAAATAATGCCGTCTATAAGAGGTTCCTGCCGTGGAGTAAAAAGTCAACAAGACGGTAAAAAGGAGGATTTGTGTTGATTTTTTTTTTTTTTTCTGTTCATTAGAAAACCCTTAGCGAAGCCAGCGTTCCTAAAATATAGCAACTGCGATATTTTGCTGCGTGGTGTGCTGCTGATACTTCGAAACAAACCACTTGTAGCACCGCTGGTGTGACAAAGAATCCAAACTTCTGAGGCATGTTTTGCAAACTTGATGTTCCCACTGCTCGGGAAGACAGATTCACATCAAATGTACTTTATATTCTTTGTTTATATCATTTGCTGACTAAATCTGTGGTTGGTTATTAGTCATCCAAAATCTCGCAAGCAACGGAGCGCTCCGATGTGTGTTTCTGTCTGTCTTGTCAGTTTTTCTCGCTTGTGACACCGTTGCCATTCCCGCCGGCCCTTGCGGAAATCTTGTTTTTAAACGGCAGCGTGAAGGGCTGGCGAATGTTGACCCGGTCCTTTTCCGCCTCCAGATCTTCGTCGTAGCGCTCGTCCTCATCGTTGTCCTCGACGTCGCTGTGGTGGGGGGAAGAGTGGCGGGAGAGGGAAGGGGATGGCGGCACGGAGGCAGGACGGGGGTAACGGAAACCTGACGTCTGACGAGAAACACGAGAGGGACGTCAGAGGGTGTACTCGTGTAAAATGAATGAATACTTTTGCTGATTTCCGACATAAACATCCGAGTTAACTTACTGAGGTGGGGTCATGGGGTTCATACAGGAAGGTGTCAGGGAAAGCTTTAGCCAGGGCCATGTGACGTGCAGCGACATAATACTGACGCAAAAGAGAAATACGCAGTACAACAGGCTTCAAAATGGTGGCGTGAAAGAAACGGAAAGGCGCTCGCTATCTGAACTCATACCCTGCCGAGGTATCGCCAGTCCAGGAGGTCGCTTAGACGCTCCGTGCGGTTCCTCTGGATGATCCTCTGGCGCCGGCTCTGCTTGCAGAACTGGAACAGGAAGGAGGTGAGCTGGTTACACGACTCGTCCACCCCTCGAAAGCGCCGGTCCAGGATGTAAATGCCTGCAAAGGTAAAAGGTGTGTGAAGGAGGATCTCTCTCTTTCCTCATTTTTTCCAAAATCATTCTGAAGATAGAATAAAATGAAGAACGCCACCATATGCAGAAGGATCTGCGATGTGTTCCTCCATAAAACAACCAAAGCCCGACAGGTTTGTTGAGATTGATGGAATCCCCATGACTGTGCACTCGGCTAACAACGACACGTAGAGTTTAGTTCACGTTTACCGTTTCGTTTAAAATCTCAGCGTTGTGTCAGCATGCATGAGGCGTACCTGGTGTGTACCCCCAAGGTTCGTAGTAAGAGGGGAAGACCCCCAGGTGGCAGCCCCTTACGAACTCCTCGTAATCCATCGGAAGCAGAGGAGAGGTGGAAGACAGGAACTCAGGATGGAAGATAATCTGGATGGAAGCAGCGCATGGGTGACAGTTTAATGGCAATCTGTAGCGATAAAATGCTGGTCTTGAATAAAGCAATGGCTTCTTTTATTGAGTTCTACCACACCACAAGTACTAAACTTGGAAACAAACACTTAGACATAGGCACTGCTGAAAGGTCAAGTGTCATCCCTATAAACATTCTAAAATAGACATTGAAATGAAAAATAAATATGACATTATTCACTTCAATGTCTATAAGAAAAAATAAATATGAGCAGAGAGCGCGTCATCCATGTGCAAAGTTGCTGAAGTGTCATTCGACATCCAAGTGGTCACCATATTGGCTGCATCTCCTGCCCGTGACGTCACCCCGGACATTCGCCATTGAAAACACGCTGTGGCCCCTACTGTGGGAGACCAACACGCCCCTTCTGACACAGAAGCTCTTTTCGAAGAAGAGAACATCCCACAAACGAGTGAAGTGACCGGGGCAATATTACCCTATTGTTTCGAGCCATATTTAGATGATATGGCCAAACCACCTCAAACAATGCCACCTGCCCATGAGCGACGACAACGCAGCCAAAACGCCACCCTGTCCGAACCACTTCCGCGGCAGAACTGAGCTACCGCAGCCTGGCGCCGCGACGAGCCACCCCAATCGAAGCCGTGTCGACAAGGCCGGCGGCGATTCACAAGGCCTGCGGAGGCTGTCCTTCGGCGGCTGCTGCACAGAAGGCTTCCGATGCGCACATCGATACATTTAGCACCCATACTTACTTATTACACCCCCCCCCCCAACTATTGTACTATTTAGTAGCTGTATACACACCAACCTGTCATTTGGAACCCAGGAAGCCCTCGTCCTTTGCACCTGTGCAATCCATTTTTCACGAGGAACCGGATCTTTTGAAAAAGTATAAAGAGCGAATCCATCCTCCCGAGTGTTCGTGCAATATCCAGCAGTACAACGACCCGGCATTTTGGCTAACACGAAGGAACAACGAGCTACATTCCAGCAGCTCAAACTAGTATAAAACAGACGAGACTGCTTGAGTGGGCGTCTGCTACTAACATAACTTCCTGCTTCTTCTTGAAAACAAATCCCTCGAGAGGATTTTCATGGCGGGAGTTATAAAAAGCCATATATGTCAAAATCATGTTTTGTGGTGAAAAAACAGCTGGGTTCAAATCAGCTGCCGTTTTTTCATTAATAACATACTAAAAAGCATGCATTTCATTACAGTGGACCTTTAAGTAAATACCTCACTAGCATAATCAAATCTGAGGATTACTGCCTTTGAAAGAGCATCTTTTTCAATATTGCTTTGGTCTTGAATCTCAATTAACTCATTCACTCGCAACCCTCCTGGTTAACGTGGCTATTTGACATCTAAAGCCGTCAATGGCAGTGACTGAGTTTTAATAGATTGTGCAGCTGTGTCTCAGGACGTGGTGAGTAATAATGGTGGTTAGTGTATGGTTTTGTTGTGGCTGAAGTCAACTAACGTAAACATACCTTGACACGGTCGGAAGAGCTGTTGAAAAGGCCGACGCGACGCACGGAGTTTAGAATGGGGTCGCCGCTGTCCTCTAGCATGTTGTGCGTGCAAACCGGAGGCTGACACTGTCTTTGCGTGGCGAAGATGGCACGCTTCATCATAGTGAAGTCTTCTTTGTCCAGCATCTTTGACACGTCTGGCAGCTGCCCACTAAGATCGATCAAAAGGGATCAATTTGAATCACATTTTCTAACAACATGGGGGGAACCATTTCAAGACGCGGAAGAGTACTTACACTAGTAGTGACTCATAAAGTTTCTTTCCGAATCTCTCCTTCACCGTTTGAGCAGTATCCCTATCAGTGAGAAGATTTTTTTTTTTTTTTTTTTTTTTTTAATGGAATTATCATAAAACTACATCTACAAAGAGTGTCTAAGGTGAAGACTACCTTGAGAGTGAGATAATTGTGATTTCTTGTCTCAAATTCACAACATCTAGATTTAAATAAACTACATGGGCTAAAGTAGTGAAACACACTCCTTAATTTATTATCAATCTGGGTTGGTTATGGTAATTCCTGTTCGGCTCTATGTTTGACCCGGTGACCCCATGCATTTGCCCACACATTAAAACGGCAGCCTCACCACAATTGCTTCCTGACCGCTTGCCCCTTTAAGGTCTCCACATTGAAGTTGTTTGTCCGAGCCGGCATGATAAAAAACGCAATGACGGTCACGTCGCTGTGATTGACCTGCAGGGTGTGGCAAATATGCACGTTTGTTTCAGAATGAGAGATGGCTACGATTATGCACATATGCCACAAAAATCCCGCTTACTCTTAGCAGGTAGTTGAGTCTGGCCAAAGATTCCAAGAAGATGTCAGCTCCTTTGTTGGAGAATTCATATCTTCCGGCGATGAAGAGGAACAAACATTTGTCCAGGTTGAAGTCGAGATGCCTGATTGGTCATGACAAAGCAGGATCGCCAGTCACGTGATTTTAAGAAGCAATTAAGATCACCGCTTGTTTTATGTGTGCGCTATTAGATTTCTGACCCGTAAAAGTGTCCTCTGACAAACTCCTGAATCCGATTCTTGCTCTGCGCATGCAGGTTCTGAAACTCGTGAACGGCTGAGAACTTCTTTACGTTGAGTCCGTTGGGAGTGACAATGTCTGCGAGGAATATGTGACGTTAAGCAACCCACAGTGAAAGACGACTGTGCACGAAGGCCCGCGTGTCTCCCTCCAGCGAAATCGCCTTGGAGTCTGGGACACACCTGGTTTTCTTTTGAGCAGGTTTTCCGCCTCGATGGCGGTGATCTGGGAGACGGTGGTGAAGACGTGGGCGCAGTGGGCAGCTGCTCGCTCCAAACAGTAGCGGTGGTAGATTTGTCGGTCGCCTGCTTCCTTATCCACGTTGAACTGACACACACATGCCCAAGTGAGAAAGGATGTTTTCTTGTTGAAAATGAAAAAAATAGTTCCAATTTCCAAACTATTCCCAGCATAAAATTGCCTCCAAAATGTCTTGTTCAGATGATAAACTGAGGAGGAAATCAAATCAGCTACACATACAGATATACGCGTTACATATTGTAAAATGCTTTTTTTAATATATATACACACACACACACACACACACACACACACACACACACACACACACACACACACACAACTGATTTCTTTCCAGATTTTGATAAACCACTCTTTTTGATGCTGTACAGTATTTGAAGAGGATTAACACTGATTTCATCATAAGATATATATTTGGCAAAAGTAAAAAGCATATAACTGGTGTCAAAATGTTCCTTGGTCACTTATTTTACATTTCATAAATGTCAAACTTTTTCAAGCACTCATTTAGATTTTTTGGGCACACTAGTTCACTACTTCACTAGTAATAACCTATTTTGGTAATAAATTCCTTACCACATTGGTTAAACATTAAACGCCAACATTTATTCCCAAAAGGTAAATTTAATGTAATTTTAGGACACTAAAATTATGCACCAACAAAATATTTTCTTGCACTTAAATATGAGGATTTTTTTTTTTAATAATAGTACGTAAATGTTTCAATTAAATTGTGTTGCACGAATATATTAAAACTTATATCAATTTTAAAAATAAAGTTCTGTAACAATTAATTGGACACTCTAAATTGCCCCTAGGTGTGATAGTGAGTGTGACCGCTTGTCTCTATGCGCCCTGGGATTGGCCGGCAATCAGTTCAGGGTAGACCCCGCCTCCTGCCCATTGACGGCTGGGATAGGCTCCAGCACTCCCCACGGCCCTCGTGAGGATAAGCGGCAAAGAGAATGGATGGCTGGAAGTTCTGTAGCATTAATTCAAATGTTTTAAACTTGAAATACGACCTAATTCTGTTTGGGCAGTCATCCTTTTGTATACCGCTAGAGGGAGCTAATGTAGCAGTGGTGGAACTCACTACACTGAGAATCAGTTTTTAAATAGAGTCGATGGGATTTTATTTTAATACCATTACCAGTAAATAGACCTTTTTCGGCACAATGTGAATTTTGAAACTGTACATAATTTTAATAACTTGAGTAAAACCTTAGCCTCGTTTTTTTACGTGCACTTTAGCATCCACTGTAGATGAAACCTCCGGTGCTCTTCCGTGTCAACAAAGTGTCAGATGCAAACACAAACCTCTGAAAGTTTGTTGTAGAAGTCGACATTTCCAGCGCACAGGTAGCGTCCGAGGAGTGTGGCGTGAGTGGTGAATATAGTTGCTACGGGCAACTGTCTGTGCCTACACAACACCAAGCCCAGGCCGGCCAACCACTCGTGGAAATGAGCCACGATGTGAGGAGTCTCGTCACACTGGGCGGCGTACTGCAATTCAGGGGGAGATAAACACAGAGGTGGGGGATGATGGGATGTCCTTTGTGACGTGAGGGAATTCTGCAGGAATTTCTGACCTCCCCCAGCAGCCAGGCTGTCAAAAAGCCAAACAGCACGGCATCGTTGGCCTCGCGGTCGAACCACGGGACGCCGATGTCGCAGAGGTCCCACAGCTCACTCTTCCAGGTGTCCAGAGACCAGGCAGTGAAGCCCACGTCGATCAGAATCACGTAGGGGCTGCCCTCGATGAGCCAGCGCCCAAAGTAGACCTGCCAAAAGGGTAAATGTGAAAAAATAAAAAATAGGTGTCATGAGTAAAAAAGATATCCCATGAGAAAATTGCTAACAAAATGGTACTGCACAATGTTGATTTAGATGAGCACCCGGAAAAAGAAAAAAAAGTCCAACTACCGCCCCCATCTGTCTGCTATTTTCATTAAGGTTCATGCATTATTCACTGAGGACTTAAGGGAAACCTCGCTCTATCGTGCAACGTAGAGCTCTTCTTCCTTCATCCTCGTCCCACCCCTCTAAAATGTTTGGGGGAAAACGCGAGTATTTCTTTTTAACGGCACGTTAGCAAACCCGTCATTGAAAACAAAACCTCTTCGGTTGAGGGGAGTTGTTTGTTTATATGCCGTTAAGTTACTTTCACGCAGAGGAATAAAGAACTGAAACACACCTTTGGACTTATTTGTCCTGGAAGTCAATCTAAAACAGCCACGTGGTACTACTTGAGTTTATTTAAAAATACCAGTTTAAAAAAAATAACATCATCTCGAGTTGCAAAGCACAAAGCGTGTGCTTAAAGTGTGCGCCTGCGCCTGCATGCCTTCGGGTGAATGGAATGTCATACAACCTCTAACCTTTGCGAGGAAATGTCACAGCAGTTGGGAAGCATGATCTGGGCCAGGGGCCCCGAGTCGGCACGCCCTCGAATCCCTCCCACTACAAGTGAAGTGAGTGGGTCTGTTCCCCGCTGGGGACATTCAGTTCTAGTCAGGCATGTCGAAGTGCGTTGTGCGACTTTACCTTACAGCCGCTGGAGTTCATCTTATCTATGGTCCTCTTGAGCACGGGGTTTGTGGGCTCGATGAGCTCCACCTGGGTCCGCACGTTGCTCTCCACGTAAGGGCCCACCAGGAAATAGTTCTCCCCCCATTCCTCCGACGTCAGGCGGGCTTTGGTCTGGATGACCGTGTAGATTCCTCCGACTGCACGCACGCGGCACCAAAATACAGATCATGAACCGACGTGTGTGTGTGTTGTGTCAATGTGTGCGTATGTAGCACTTGCCTTTGTTTGCAACCTCCCAAGCAATTTCAAAAAGAACGGCGTCCTCCAAATCAAAGTCCTCATCCCACTCCTCCAAACCAGGGAGGGATGTGACGGACAAGCTGCGAGCCAGCGGCATACTGGCAAAACACAGAAAACACGCTGCGCTGAAGTCAGTGCACAGTAACGCGTGTACAACATTAACACGTGAAGTCATCGCTATTGAGAGTTTAACTCAAAAGTCAAGCAATCTATTTTCTGATCTCGTTCGGGTCACGGCTCACTCAGAACTGTGAGGCAGCTGTGCTAATCGGTCAACCACCATGCCGCCATAACATCCATCCATCCATTTTCTGTGTCGCTTATCCTCACGAGGGTCGCGGCAGTGCTGGAACCTATCCCACCTGTCAACGGGCAGGACGCGGGGTACACCCTGAACTGGTTGCCAGCCAATCGCAGGGCACATGGAGACAAACAGCCGCACACACAATCACACCTAGGGGCAATTTAGAGTGTCCAATTAATGTTGCATGTTTTTGGGATGTGGAGCCACGGGGAGAACATGCAAACTCCACACAGGCCGGGCCAAGATTGAACCCGGGTCCTCAGAACTGTGAGGTCAACGCGTTACCAGCTGATCCAGCATGCCGCCCCCGTCATAATAGTTCTGGGTTATGGTCAGGCTTGACGAAAGCGCTTTTGAAAGTTGATCACCAGTTGACTCGTGAGAGAGGAAATGTTTGCCAAGTGATAATTAAGCTTAAAAATAATAATAATTACCCTTGAGGGTTTACCTTAAATGACGTGGGGAACCTTAAGTCAACACTTTTGAGAATTTGCATACTTGGAGAATGTTCGGTAGCACCGTGCCAATCCATCCATTAATTCTCTGAACCGCTTATCCTCACCAGAGTCGCAGGTGTGCTGGTGCCTTTTACACTTTGTCAGTCCCTCCCCACATGACCTCAGGGAACATCCTTTCACCAATGAGACCAGTTTTTAACTTCTCATCCTTGCACTTATGTGCATGGATTTCTCCAGATTCTCTAAATCCACACATTAAATTCTCTGTAGATCACAGGTGTCAAACTCAAGGCCCGGGGGCCAGATTCGGCCCACCACATGATTTATTTGGCCCGTGGAGCCAAATCTGGAGCTTTTCTTGATTCTTGCAAAATCTGTACTGAAATTTCAAAATGTCATTATTATAGATGAAGAAGTTCAGATATTGCAAGCATTTTTGTTACCAATTGAAAAACAATTGCCCTTGATTTCTGATTCCAAAACTCGATCATAAATTGATGATGATGTAAATATGATGAGACAATTACATATTTTTATTGTTTCGAAGTCACAATGGCCCTCTAAGGGAAGCCGGAACTATAATGTGGCCCGCTAGAAAAATGACTTTGACACCCCTGCTGTAGATGATGAAATCCCTGAATCCATAAATTTGTACATTGAGAAATATTGCTCTTAAACTGTTGGGACTGTTTGCTCACACAGTTTTTCACAAAGTGGGCAACCTCACCCCATCCTTGCTTGTAAACAGCCGAGCCTTTCGGGGCTCCCCCTTCCATATGCAACCTTGCCACTCACCTGAGTCATAACTTCAAGGATTAGTTTGTGTTTGGAGTGTATTCAAATCTATCCATGCATCTTCTGAGCCGCTTATCCTCACAAGGTTTGTGGGGAGTGCTGGAGCCCATCCCAGCTGTCAAGGGGGAGGAGGCGGGGTACACCCTGAACTGGTTGCCAGTCAATCGCAGGGCACATCGAGACAAACAGACGCACACATAATCACAAAATTAGAGTGTCCAATTAATGTAACACATGTTTTTGGGATGTGGGAGGAAACTGGAGAGACCGGAGAAAACCCACGCAGGCACGGGGAGAACACGCAAACTCCACACAGGGAGGGTTGGGTTTGAACCCGGGTCCTCAGAACTGTGAGGCCAACGCTTTCCAGTGTTTCTGTGCTGCCGTTTAAATCTACATAGGTTAAAAATGATTTGCAAATCATTGTATTCTGTTTTTAACATCCCAACTCATTTGGAATTGGAGTTTGTAAGTGGCTGGGACGCATCCATCCATTTTCTATGGTGCTTATCCTCACTGACTTGGCAAGAGTACTAGCATTGTACACTCTGGACCGGTTGCCAGCACGTTGCAAGGCAAAGCCCATATAGACGGAACCATGCGCAGTAGCTGGATAACACACACACAAAAAAAAAATGCAAAAGAGATTGCCATGAAGGTTTTAGGAGGGCGGGTGCGTGGGCCAAGAAGAGCCAATCAATGGGACAATCCACCCTCCAGAATCATAATGGCGCCATTCATCAAACCCAGGAAGACATAGTGGTACTGCTAACAGATGGACAACCATTCTGTTAGCAGCATAGGCCGCTTAGGGTGTCTGCACTTCTAGTTATGCATTCATTCATTCAATCATTATAGCATTGCTAAAACAACAAATGTAATGATGGCTTAAAGATATTTGCACAAAACGCGCAATATTCTATGTTTAGAAGCCGCGAAGGTAAAACACACACAACCAGTCTGTTTCCCCCATAAAGTCCATTGCGTAATTTAAAGCCACCATTGTGTCTGTGTGCGCATGTTTGAGCGTGAGAGAGTCTTTTATAGAGCTGCTTGGGAAGGTAGCCAGAAGAAGCCCTTTGACCATCTCAGATTGTAAAAAAAAAAAAAAAAAAACATAAAAAAGACCAATTGTGCACACGCATACACACAGTGAGCCATTAAGAGTTCTTTTTAACAATCTAAAAAAAGCTATATAAGCCCCACTGGGTTCTATATGCTCTAATTATACAGCTCATCATGGAGGAGGGTCACTTGGCGAGTAGTGAACTCAAGGCCACTATGAAAGCGGCTTTGCTTTTAGTTCCTGCTCGCTCAAATGGTGCAATTACCTGATGAGCACACGACGCAGGGACCGCAAAAAAAAAAAAAAAAAATAATAATAATAAAAGGTTGGGTCGAGTATAAACTTGATCTACCTTTTGTGACATTCCGAAATGTGAAATCCTCGTAACGCGTGGTTGGGACATGTTTGACACAATAACTGGGTGGTTTCGCCTCGGAGCTTATATCAAAACCGCTATGAAGTTGTGCTGCGCTGACACCAGTAAACAAACGGGGGACAACATGAGTGAACAGGCTCCGTCTAGTGCAGTTGGTGACCACGATCGCTTTCGAACTTACCTTTAAATAGATGTTGGCAGGGTCACATTAAGTGGGAAGTTTGATATGTGGAAAATTAAATATTACAATGCTCCACTTCAAACAGAGAGAGGAACTTCATAGACAGTTATGTATAGGGGATTATTACAACACCAAAATGTAATCGGTATGTGCCCAAGATGTCAAAATTAATGTTCCACTCCAGTGAAAAGCTTTTCTTTAATAAAAAAAAAAAAGGGAAATCTAAAAATGTTTGGAGGGGATAACCACCCCTGAGACGCTCGCCATCATCATCATCATGCCCTTGTCCACTTGTTGTCCACTCGTTTGATTACTGGGAGCACGTAAAGGCCTACAGGCACTCGAGCTACGGAAGATCCATTTGCACGCCCCACCGTAAAACAAATATAAGCGCAGCACTCCAGAAATCAAGCCCCAGCCTCGACATGCAAGCGCATACTTCCATTTACAGTGTATAACGCGTCTTTGATGGGGCGACCGTGACTACGCTCGGCAATCGCAAGCCGCCTTCGGAAACACACGCAGGACACGGCGCGTTTGACGAGCGCCAGCGTCCGACGAGGAAGTATTCCGCTGTCCTTCCTTTGCAAAGATAAAAGAACGTGTCTGTGTACTCACCTTTCTGCTTCAACTTCAAGTGCTCCGGCCGCACATCGCCAGCTGTCGCACTCAATCGAATGAGGGTGGGGGGGGGGTCTGTGGGAAAAGGGGGCGGCAGCTTTCGTTAAATGTCATCCACTCACATTGGCTACGTGCGTTTTCACACTGACGTCGGGAATGGGGGAGCGCGTGGCCTACTATACGACGCTAAAGTCGGGTCCGTGAACGCACCGCCCCCTGCTGGTTGACATTATTCATGACCTGCACTCCCATTGGCTACGGGCTCGGTCTGTCCCCGCCTCTGCATGTGACGTAAGCACTAGTGGGCGGCTCCCTTAACGGGGGCACACGATTGGCTGCTGGGCAGTTAAAGGGACTTTATTATCCTTTGTCAATGAGGGACCATTTGTCACTGGGGAGGGAGAGGAGTTATTTCTAGCATATTCTAGCATTTTCTTAAACTTCCTTCACCAAATACTGTCCAACTACCACCGTCCTCATGACATTGAATACAGTCATGTAGTAGGCCCGTGTTCATCATCAAAATAACAAAGGTTTTATTGCCAAAATATAAATATTATTGGTAACCTCTGACTTAGAACTGCACAGGGGGGAAATAAAAAATAGTAATTAATTAATTTTGGAAGCATGGAGCGTTGGCCTCACAGTTCTGAGGTCCCGGGTTCAATCCCGGACGCGCCTGTGTGGAATTTGCATGTTCTCCCCGTTGCCTGCGTGGGTTTTCTCTGGGCACTCCGGTTTCCTCCCACATCCCCAAAAACATGCAAAATTAATTGGACACTCTAAATTGCCCCTAAGTGTGATTGTGACTGCGGCTGTTTGTCTCGATGTGCCCTGCGATTGGCTGGCAACCAGTTCAGGGTATACCCCGCCTCCTGCCCGTTGACAGCTGGAATTGGCGCCATCACTCCCCACGACGCTTGTGAAGATAAGTGGCTTAGAAAATGGATGGATGGATCATCTTTTAAAAAGTTCTTTAAATACTAAATGGACTGTACTTGGTGACATGGTGAACTACTGGTAAACAGGTTTGCTTAACAGTTTTCAGGACTCTGATTCAAACCCGGCTTCCCCTGTTTAGTGTTTGCATGTTCTTCCTGTGCTTGTGTGGGTTTTTTTCAGGTACTCCAATTTCCTCCCATATCCCCAGCACATGCACGGTAGGATCGGTGGAACGGGAAATGATTGGACAGATGGACTGTGACTCTTTTTCATGTACCCCACTTGTGCGCCACTTGGAGTACCACACATGCCATCTCTCCATTCATTTGCTGGACCACTTACCCTCACTAGGGTAAGTGCTGGAATCCATCACAGGTGACTCCGAGCAAGATGCGGTTACACCTTGAACTGGTCACCAGACAATCGCAGGGAACATATAAACATACAACCATTGCCTCCTATGGTCAATTTAGAGTCTTTATGTAACCTACTATTTTTTTTTTTGGCATGTAGGCATAGAGGGAACATGGAAAATCCACACAGTTGAGGTGGGATTTGAACCCGGGTCCTCAGAACTGTGAGGCAAGTGTGCTAACAGTCGTACACTCTTTCGCCACTTTGAGAATCACCATACTAGATAACACTGGGGAACAATTTTGAAAAAATTACAACTAAAACAGCCATGCTGATTCCAAAATTGCAGTTTTTCTCCACATTTTTTTTCACGACAGCTCACCCTCCAGATAAGCACAATTCCACTGATTAGCTGTAGTAAGACTTTCCAGCTGATTACGACTGGACTCATCTACAGCTATGTGGCAACTTGTTTGTGTAGTCCCCATTGAGAATGTGTGTGTACTTCCCAATAGGTCAGCACTATCAATATCTGCAGATAGAAAACTAGCATGGTAGGAATTAAGAGGATTTGTGCCATATCCCTTATAAAACTGTGCAAAATAAACATTGCAGTCATGCCTGTTTCATTGTTTGTCAATGTTTGAAATGTTTTTAAAAGCAACCACATACCTGTTAATTATCGTATTTTCACATTTTTTTAAGAAAACAAGGACGTGTAGTTTAAAAGTGTGACGTGACAGATCTCAGGTGTCCGGCAAATTTGCTCCACTGGAGCAAATAAGGAGAAGAGAAGCAGAACGCTGGTTCATGTTGACTCTTAAAAAGTCAGTAAGTTTTCTCTTGAAAACATGAGGAGTACCAGTATGCAAGTCTCAAATTTGACTAATTATAGGACTCTGTAACACCGCCATGAGGCACAGGTATGCTTCCATGTTGTTAACACGTGTCAAACCAAAGACCCTTCAATCACGTATCACATACAGTGGAGAAAATATTTGAACACCCTGCTATATTGCTAGTTCTCCCACTTAGAAATCATGGAGGGGTCTGAAATTTTCATCGAAGGTGCATGTCCACTGTGAGAGAGATAATCTAAAAAGAAAAATCCAGACATCATAATGAATGATTTTTTTAATGCACCTACAATGTAAATTTCAGACCCCTCCATGATTTCTAAGTGGTAGAACTTGCAATCCAGCAGGGTGTTCAAATACTTATTTTCTTCACTGTATGTAAAAACAGTAGAACGTCTTCATCTGACCCCAAAAAGTTATAAACACGGGAAGTACAACGCCCGTGGCGGGCAATTTCCAGGTTGGGACGACGTGAGGCAATCAGTTGGGTGGCTTCTTACGGACATCTCAGACATGAATGCAAGAATGGTACCTTTGGCCTTTTGCTCAATGGCCACATTCTTGTGTAACAACTTTCAACATGTTGAATGTGACAGACCCAACGCTTAACAATCATTAAGTGTATGTGCTCTAAAGATTGTGGGCTGTACTTAAGTATATGACACACCAGATGCAATATGAGAAGCGTTTACTCCCACCAACTTGGTATTGACTACACTCACACACAACTGCAGTTGATGACAGGAAAATTGTGACCGCTGTTTTGAAACAACCAAAGACAACAGTCAGTCACATCACTGTCAACCTCCACAAGGACAGGGGTGAAGTTATCACACTCAACTCATTGAAGTAGACTTCGAGAGAAGAAATATACAAGCCGCAATGGCTAGCAGGGTTGATGCAGTTATTGTGAGTAAGCATTAGACCACCAAATATTCACTTTGAGTTAATGTAATAATGTCAGTTGCAATACTTTTCCTCACTCAAAAACAAAGGAATTGGACCTTGCCATTCCGGTACCTTTGCAAGGGCTTGACACGCCTACCAGTGCCCTCATTAGGGTCAAGGTGAGCTGGAGCCTATCCCAGATGACTTTGCATAAGAGACAGAGTACACCCAGTACTGGTTGCCAGTCAACTACAGTGCACATCCAGACGTTTCACAGGAGATAGCATCAGGGACCAGCTCTGAGCCCCTTCCTGTTCGCTGTGGTAATGGATAGCCCGACAGATGAGGTTATACTGGAATCCCCCTGGACCGTGATCTTCGCAGACGATATTGTGATATGCAGTGAAAGCAGGGAGCAGGTGGAGGAACAATTACAAAGATGGAGGCATGCACTGGAAAAGAGAGGAATGAAGATTAGCTGAAGTAAAACAGAATATATGTGGATGAATGAGAGTGAATGAGTGGAGGAGGAAGACTGAAGCTCCAGGGAGAAGAGATAGCGAGGGTTGACCGCTTCAAATACTTGGGGTCAACAATACAGAGCATAGGTGAGTGTGGTAAAGAAGTGAAGAAACAGGTCCAAGGGGGTTGGATCAACTGGCGGAAGGTGTCTGGTGTTCTATGTGACAGAAGAGTCTCTCCGCTAGGATGAAGGGCAAAGTTTATAAAACAGTGGTGATGAGATGTACGGATTAGAGACGGTGCACTGAAGAAACAACAGGAAGCAGAACTGGAAGGTAGCAGAAATTAAGATGCTGAGGTTCTCACTTGGAGTGAACAGGTTGGATAGGATTAGAAATGAGCTCCTTAGAGGGACAGCCAAAGTTGGTTGTTTTGGAGTCAAGGTTGGAGGGAGCAGACTTTGATGGTTTGGACATGTTCAGAGACGAGAGAGTGAGTATATTGGGAGAAGGGTGTTTGAGGATGGAGCTGCCAGGCAAAAGAGCGAGAGGAAGTCCAAAGAAAAGGTTGATGGATGTGGTGAGGGAGGACATGAATACTATGGGTGTTAGAGAGGAAGATACATGAGATTAGACATCTCAGGTGGAAAAAGATGACACGCTGAACCGACCCATAACGGGACAAGCCGAAAGGAAAATAATGAAGGTACCTTGCATGATACGGGAATGGGAGGGGGGGGGGCGAAGGAAATGTAAACAAAAGGGCCATTCTGAACTTTTGCACTCATATTTTTGATGAATGAAGCAGATGCACTAAAGATTTGATGCGCTGTGTCACCAAAAATATCAACCTAGTCAAGATAAAGTGATGAGAATGACATGTATTTATGCTCAGAATATACAGACACATACCTCAGCTATGTAAAAATATAAAAACTTTTATTGGTGCCACACACTTAAACTTATTAACAACACACTTTAGAAGTAACATTGCTTACTTTCACTCACACAGCTCTCCCCCAAAATTGGCGCAGTGTAGTTGCTTGCTTTTGTCACCCCCAATTTAAGTTCACTGTAAAACTGACAACAAAAGAAACACCAATATGTAATTTCATCCATACAAAATTTGCCGGGCACGAGGCAGCGTCCGTCACAGCGTCCACTTGAGACATCTCGTCTCCCGGTGAGTCACCAAACACTTGCCGCAGCAGTAGCGCCCCCCGCATGTTGTGCAAGTGTAGTTGGAAGGAAAGCCACACACGCAGCAAAAATGGCGCGGCGGGAGCGACGACGGCGGAACCAGCGCCGAAAGGTAGTTGGGCTCCGGCTTGTCCGCTAAGTTCTCCTCCTCCAGAAGCGCCGTGAAGTTCTTCCTGAAGCGCAACTTGAAGTGGTCGCCCCGCGTCTTCCTCTTCTTTTTCTCGGGTTCCTCCGTTTCACTGAAGGCCGGGAGACGGGCGGTCGGTCCGGGCGGGGGCAGGGAGCTCAGAGGATCGTCCTGGAAGTTGTCTTTCTCCAGAGCCTCGAGCTGCCTGGTCAGCCTTCTATGGCGGGTGGCGTCATCCAGAACCCTGCGCTGGCCCGCCGTGTCGGCTCGAGCCGAGCCCTTCTTTTCCAACACCATCTTAGTGACTTGGCGTAGTGTCGGGAGACAAAATGAGCACTTCCGGGTCAACCGCGGGACCGCCTAAATCACACGTCACTTCCTTTTCCTCCCAAAATGGGGGCGGGCTACAAGCCGGAAATCAGATTCCGCGCTTTCTGCCCAGAATTAAAGAAGAGTGGCGGGAGCAGTTGGGAAAAAGTAAGCTAACGTTCACACATTTAGACAGAAAGACAGCAGTTTTCATGCCGAGACATATGCCAGCCTTTGATTAAAATCCGAAATGAACCGACATGGATGCGGTTGTGATTGTTACTTCGTTTGTTAACTTTTAGTTTTTAGCTGAAATGTGTGCAACTCCCGAAACAAGCCAGACGTCTTTTAAACGGGGTTCATAGATGATACTCAAATAAATGCCAATGTTGACTAGGAGAGTGCAACAACAGCAAGTTACACACTTTAACTAGGAGGTCACTAACTTGCCAAATTATTGTTTGAACTTCATGTAGTAACTTTCCATTTTGTGGGCCCGCTGCTCTCCCGTTCACTCCGTTGTGTTGAATCAACAGGTCATGTTAGTGCTCTTTCATTATTATTATTTTTATTGTAATGTCGAGTACGTGGTTGACACATGGACGAATTACCATGTTTGTCAGAAAGAAAGGAGGATCCCTGCTCACAATTTTCTGCCGTTTTATTAATTGAAACATTATGTACTAGTTGTTAGTTGTATTGGTGAGTACTCGAGAGATTATTCCTACTGGTATGGGTCTGAAAAAAGGTAGGTTCAATACTTAAACCCTTCCATGTCTATTGTCTGTAAAAAAAAAAAAAAAAGTTTTTGAAGCCACACAGTAAAATTTATAATGTGGGAGACAATAATCAAATCTTCCCCTTAAATTGGGAAACTTTTTTTGGGAGGGATAGTTTTGCTCAAGTAATTAATTACATGACCCGCTATGATCAAAGTGACTTGTGAATGTGTTATGTTGTCATCATTGACCGGCACAGTGTTCAAATAACTGTGTTTTGTATTTCAGTTGTAGTCATGGATTTTAAAAGGCGCAAGGGTGGACCTTTTTTGGGTGGCGTTTCCCAGACTAAACGCACCAAGATGGCTGGTGAATGGGAGGACAGTCCTTCACACTTTGAGGAGGAATTGTCCATGTTTGATGACGTAGACATGGATTCCGAGGAGATGGAGGGGCAGGCCGGCCATGATGTCATTCCTGTTGGTATGGAAGAAGTATCTGTGTTGAAAATTCTATTTAGTACTGTGGTTAACTTAACATCTATAACCCTTTTTTGCCAGGTGACCTCTTTTCGACAGACCTCAACCCTCGCTGGCGGAGGCCTCATGCCCCTTCGCTCGATCCATCCTCTGATCCTTTGGTTTTTCAACAGATTGATCTGGACTATTATTTAGGTACAGCAAACCAACGCATTTTACAGGGTTTAGGGACCAAGACCTGCCATGAATAGTAAATATTTGCAAATAGTACATGCCCTCACCTTAAAATGGCAAAATTTGCCGATTTAGTGTGCTGTAATTTAAACCCTAAATATACTATTTGAAAACACTAAGATAATTGCAAACCCCTTCACTATAAAAGTTTTCAAGACGATTTATCCATCCATCCATGCAGCTTCTTAGACGCTTATTCTCACAAGTGTCGCAGGGAGTGCTGGAGCCTATCGCAGCTGTCAACTGGCAGGAGGCGAGTACACCCTGAACTGGTTGCCAGCCAATCGCGTGGCACGTGGAGACAAACTTCCGCTTCATTTTTTTTCTAAATTAAATCGTTTGGGGTGGCACGGTGGTTCAGCTGGAAAGCGTTGGCCTCACAGTTCTGAGGTCCCGGGTTCAATCCCGGCCTTGCCAGTGTGGAGTTTGCATGTTCTCCCGTGCCTGCGTGGGTTTTCTCTGGGCACTCAGGTTTCCTCCCACATCCCCAAAAAATGCAACATTAATAGGACACTACTCAAATAGCCCCTAGTTGTTATTGTGAGTGGGGCTGTTTCTCGATGTGCCCTGCAATTGCCTGGCAACCAGTTCAGGGTGTACCCTGCCCTCTGCCCGGTGACAGCTGGGATAGGCTCCAGCACTCCCCGCGACCCTAGTGAGGATAAGGGGCAAAGAAAATGGATAGATGAAGCGGAAGTGAGAGGATATTCACGCGAATGGCCTCGCTTTGCCACCTGAAAACACAAATGTCTACTTTCCTAATAGTTATTTTATTACATGTTTGACTCTGATGCTTGTATTACTGTTCTCACAACAAGGTGGGGATTTTTGGCTTCTTGGTGAAATTATAGGATGAACCTTAACCGTCCCCTTCTCAATGTTGTTCACCTTTTTAATCCCAGTCTGTATCCACCTGCTACCCTCTGGACTTGGATTCTGTTATGTTGTGCAGGGGCGGCTGTGGCAGGCATGCCCGGTCAGTTACACGGAAAAGTCCCCATCATTCGGATGTTTGGTGTGACGGACAGCGGAAACAGTGTGTGCTGTCATGTTCACGGATTTGCACCCTACTTCTATGTCCCAGCCCCAAAAGGTGGATATTTCTTTTAGGATGTCATTTTTTTCATTCTGTGCATGTTTTTGGGGGGAAATTTCTTCCACTCTTAAAATTTTTCTTTCCCCCCTATGAAAAGGCTTCACACCGGATTACTTGGGCGAGTTTAAAAGAGAGCTCAACTCTGCTGTGCTGAAGGACATGCGCTCCAACAAAGATAACATCTCTGTCACTGTGTTGGCTGTGGACATCACCCGGAAAGAAAGTGAGGCTGAGGACAACGGGCCAATTATGGTCCGACTGATAATGCTGAACCAACACAGAAAACAACAAAAAACATTTTAACGATGATATGTCATTCCTCTTCTTTGTATTTGTTTCCCGCTTTCTCCAGATATGTACGGTTACCACGGTAAACAAATCTTGGATTTCTTGCGGATAACCATGGCGATGCCTCGTCTCATTGCCCCCGCCAAACGACTGCTGGAGCAGGGCTTGAAATTCGGACCTTTTCCCATCCATTGTTTCCAAGCCTTTGAGGCCAACATTGATTTTGAAATAAGGTGTGTGTTTACTGCAATTCCCGGCCTACAGAGCGCTCCTAGTTATAAGCCTCACCCTGTACATTGTAAAGGAAATACCATTTGGTACATACATACGCCGCAGCTCTATAAAAGCCGCAAGTGCCCACATAGAAACCCACATTGAAACACGAGATATTTACAAAGAAAGGCACAGAGTTTAATGCTAGCGCCACGCTAACACTTGTGCCGCGCTAACAGGGACTGTTTTAAAAAAAAAAAAAAACTGGTAAAAATCACTGAGGCGCGGCAGTAACATGTTAGTGCAGCGCTAACAGGGTCGGACCGGTAAAAGTCACTTCCTCGGCGCATATATTCCACCGGTCTCACTCTTACCTTTTCCGCACGACTCCCCCCTTGTGGCCGTTAGAAAAATGCACAAATTAGCCACATCACCGCATAAACCGCAGAGTTGAAAGCGTGTGAAATAAATCGCGGGTTATAGGCCAAAAATTACGGTATATTGAATTTTATAATACGGAGCGGCGTGTTAGACTGGTGGTTACTAAATCTTCCTTTGGGGTTTGAATCTCTCCTTTGGCCTTCCTGAAAATAATTTGTGTGGGTTTTCCCTGGGCAGTCCACCTTCTTTCCACATTCCAAACAAAAGCTTGCGTTTTAGGATTAAGCAAGACTTTAAATTTCAAAGTCAGCTGGGGTAGGCTCCAGCTCAACCCTGACAGGTAGAGGACAGCTGATACAAAAAGTAGATAGAATCCGTAATGTGATATATCAAACCCAAAGTAGAACTTGGTATAGTGACACTTTTCAGTGTACTCGCGATGCAGCCTAGTTTGTAAATTTGACTGACAATGATTTGACAATGTTGTCATGTTGTAGTTACATATGTTTGGTGTTGTCAGATTCATGGTGGACAGCAACGTTGTTGGATGTTGCTGGATCGAGCTGCCTACAGGCAAGTTCAGAGTCCGTGAAGAAAAGAGTTCAGGGTGCACAGATTCCAAGCATCCAGGCAAGGTAGCTTGGCCTTACATGACATTAGTCGCCATTTGCTGCACACAGCGGATGGTTGCGATGCTGCAGCGGACCACACAGTGTTATTAAATACAGTATAATCATTTTACTTTCTTGGGCTTTTTAGGAGTCTCTGTGTCAGTATGAGGTTGATGTAGCGTGGACCGACTTGATCAGTCATCCAGCAGAAGGTGACTGGCAGAGGATCGCACCGCTTCGTGTCCTCAGTTTTGACATTGAATGTGCTGGGAGGAAAGGTACCACAAATACCCCGTCCGTTAGGTTATTGTCATTATATATTGCTTTTCTCCTCGCGTAGCAGTCAAGCCTTTTAATCCCTTGGGGATGGTTGATTCTTTCACATAGATCCAGGCTTTTAAGTTTCACTTGCAGACCTCAGAAAACGAAGACTTTAGCATGCGGCCAATTTTCGTGATAGATTTTAAATTAATTAAATTCAAAGTTTATATTTTACATATATGCGTGTTGTGCTGTGTCCTGCTTTGAGGGCACCAGAAAACTACCGCCTTCTTCTGCTAGCGGGAGGTTCATCTTTTCCTACATGCAATTGAGGTAGATTCTTCTCCTACGCTCAATGAATAGGTTTCCAATTATGCCATCTTGTGTGTCATATAGGTCAGAGAACACAAGTGATAGGTGAAGCATGAAGTTTTTTTCTATTGTTAATTCTTCCAATTGGTCTAAGGACTGTGGTGACGTCATTGGAAACCTATCCATTGGGGTAAACCCTCCTATGTGCGGTGAAAGTAAAGTCTTCTTCTACACATTGGAGGCATCTGCTAATGCCCACCCCTATTGCATTATAGGTAATGGCCATGTTTTACCATTTGGTTCAAACATGTTTTGGCTGTATTTTTAAACTCATAGTCGCTAGAAGACAAAAAAATATATATTCTAGCTGTATTGTTAAATATGCCGCAGGGTTCACAGCGCCTAAAATACGGTATTTTATGTTGCGTTATCTTCCACAGGGATTGAAAAAAGTAACAAGCGTACTTTGACAAAATAAGGAATCAAAACTACAAGTTTGTTTTCTAATAGAAAGAGTACCGTAATTCCCGGCCGACGGTGCGCACCTGGTTACAAGCCTCACCGAGTACATTTGTAAAGGAAATACCATTTGGTACATCCATACGCCGCAGCTGTGTAAAAGGCGCAAGTGCCCACATTGAAACATGAGATATTTACAAAGAAAGAGTGTACACAGAAAGAGCTTAACACTAGCGCCGCGCTAAAGCTAGCTAGCACTAACGCTAACACTAAGGGCCGGTTAAAATAAAACCTACCGGTAAATATCACTGAGACACGCCAGTAACACAGCAGCAACATGCTGGCACAGCGCTAACGCTAGTGCAGCGCTAACAGGGCCGGTAAAAGTCACTTCCTCTGGACATATATTCCACCGCGAGTGCTCCCTTGCAGCCGTTAGAAAAAAATGCACAAATTAGCCGCATAAACCGCAGGGTTGAAAGCATGTGAAAAAAAATCACGGCTTGTAGGCCGGAAATTATGGTAATAATGAAAAAAAGTCAGATAAATACTCAAAATAAAGTAGCTAAAAAAATTTACTGAAGTACAGTAACCAAGTATTTTTGTTTCATCATTTGCCACTGCTGGCTGACAGCAAAAAAAGCAATTGCAGGCAATGCGACGATATCGGCCTTTTTCTGCCCCCCTCAGGAATCTTCCCAGAAGCAGACAAAGATCCTGTGATTCAGATCGCATCCATGGTGCAGCGACAGGGTGAGACGGAGCCCTTCATCCGTACGGTCTTCACGCTCCAGTCGTGTGCCAGCATTGTGGGCTCTCAGATTTTGTGCTTCACTCAAGAGAAGCAGCTTCTGCAGGCAAACACTTCTTGTTTAAGTTTAGTAGCACATTCTGCAACAATGTCTTTTTGAAACAGTCCTAACATGTAATTGTGTGTTTAAGCAGAGCTGGGCTGAGTTTTTAAGAACAGTGGACGCGGACATCATCACAGGATACAATATCCAAAACTTTGACTTTCCCTACTTGCTCAACAGGGCTGCTGCTTTAAAGGTTTGCCGGATCATTTGGTGCACATGAATACTTCGGCACCGCCTGCCCTCTCTTTGTGCAATAATTCGCCCTTTCCATTGCGCAGGCCGACCTGTTTCCTTATTTGGGCCGTGTGAGAGGGATCAAGTCAGTGATACGAGACCTCAACTTCCAGAGCAAGCAGATGGGCCGCAGAGAAAACAAGATCATCAACATGGAGGGCCGTGTTCAGTTTGATCTACTGCAGGTCAGCGTGGATTTCTCTCACTACATTTCACACATACTGTGAGTACATAAGAACACATGTATTTTTGAGAAAACGTACATTCATATATTCAGAATATGCACCTGTCAATATTTGCATGAAAAACACCCTGTACTCCGTGTGTGTGTGTGTGTCATTAGGTTCTCCTCAGGGACTACAAACTGCGGTCCTACACACTGAATGCTGTGAGTTTCCACTTTCTGCAAGAACAGAAGGAGGACGTGCAGCACTCCATTATCACTGATCTTCAGGTAATGCGCACATGCGCCCTCGCTCACATTGACTTTGTTGCATCGCTGCCGAAATAGACCTTTCCGATCTGTCAATCACTCGTACAATAATAGCCAATCAGATAGCCGCATTGTCTTAACCCCTGGCTTGACACCCCCCTCTCACCATAGTGTCCCACAAGCAATGCTGGTTGTCAGTCACGTGTGGTTGGAAAAGTTAATGTTACGAAGAAAATGGTCCTCGGATGCACTTGGTGGAATGTGCAATTCTGATCAAAGATATCCGGCTAGGTTGCAAGGGTCCCGGTTGATTCATTTTCCAAAGCCTAAAACGCAGTTGTCGAAGTGTCTACGATAGATTAAGGCTCACGGAAGAGCGCACGTACAACTGAATATTATCAATATCAACAAACACAAGGTTGCATGTTCGGTAAGTGAGGGAGAAGTATCTTCTCTGAGTTTGATTTAACTGTTATCAGTGCTTTTTACATTGAAGGAGAACAACTTTCACTTTGTTAGTGTATCACTGACCTGCTGAATGAAGTGTGTCATGTTTTATGCCAAAGAGTCGGGTTAGTGATACATAAATGCGCCATGTCATGCAAGGGAAAGGTCTTTTTGTATCACATCAGACTTTTAAAACAGAGCACTGGGTTCAATCACGAGCCAAGTCAAATGCACTTATAAAGACCACAATGATATTACTCGTGATCTTTCCAAGTAAAAAGTACTCACCCTGCTTTACATACGCAGTACAATTCCACTATTTTATCCTGTTGGATTTCAATATGAAGTTTGTGAGGCGTCAAACTTTTTTGCATCAATCTCCAACGTTTCGCTGTAACTCTGACATTGCGTCCTGCTCCGTCCAAAATCTTAATTCCATTTGCATATCCTTGCGTGAAATAGTTGAGACTTCTCTGTAGAACTCTCTTGGACAAGTCCGACGCATTTGGCAAAAAACATACCCCAATATCTGGAATACGTGATGGAGGATCCATTTCAAACTCATTATGTTCTGTTACCATTTTGGATGATTGTGGGGCATGGCAATTGGAGCTAAGGGGGCGGAGCTGAAGATCGCCAGTCGGAAAGGTCCATTGGTTGTCCTCTTCAGGTGTATTCATTCGAAATGTTTCCGACCACTATCAGAATGGCAACGAACAGACGCGGCGACGTTTGGCTGTCTACTGCCTGAAAGACGCCTTTCTGCCACTGCGGCTGCTGCAGAAGCTGATGTGCGTGATCAATTACATGGAGATGGCCAGAGTGACCGGTGTGCCTCTCACCTATCTGTTGTCCAGAGGGCAGCAGATCAAAGTTGTCTCCCAGCTCCTGCGACAGGTGAGAGAGGCACGTATGAGGGACTAGGCCGAATGTGTCCTCACACAGGCATAGCCTGTGTTCAGAATCATTCACTCATGCACTATTGCATCATCAGTATACCGTAAAGGGAACCCTGCGTACTTTACATTCACATTTAGGCAGCCAAACAAGATCTGGTGATGCCTGTTGTGAAGTCGCAGGGAGGAGAAGATTACACTGGCGCCACAGTTATTGAGCCAGAGAAAGGGTGCGTGCTTGCGTCCACCATTCTTTTGTGTTGTTAATTGTAAGTACAGGCATTCAATACTGTATTTGCCGTCTTGCTTCGTCAGCTATTACAGTGTTCCCATCGCCACATTGGATTTTTCATCCTTGTATCCATCCATTATGATGGCTCACAATCTGTGTTACACCACTTTGCTGCAGAAAGGTGCCGTGGAAAAACTTGGGTGAGTTCATTGAATTATTTTTGCAGTCTTTAAAACAAAAGCATCTTAAAAACTGTATGATGCAGGTGAAGGTATGAAATGTAATTGGTGGCCTTCGGAATGTAGGTTGTCACCAGCGGACTTCATCAGGACACCCACTGGTGATCAATTTGTAAAGAGTTCGGTGAGGAAAGGCCTCCTACCACATATCCTGGAGAACCTGCTTTCGGCCAGAAAGAGGTTTAAATAATAACTTTTGGTTTACACATGTTAACAAATCTTGCAGAGCATGCTCTTCAGGGGCGCCCAGATTTCAGCAACGTGTCGTATCCTTCTCTACTTCTCGTCCACAGGGCGAAGGCGGAGCTCAAAAAGGAAACAGACCCTTTTAAGAAGCAGGTGCTGGATGGTCGGCAGCTAGCCCTCAAAATCAGTGCAAACTCTGTCTATGGCTTCACGGGGGCTCAGGTGGGCAAGCTGCCTTGCTTGGAGATCTCCCAGGTAAGTGAACACATCTGATGAGGCTGTCCCTGACCCTTAGTCACAGCTCTGACAGTGTGGCATCTAAAGCCTTTTCTGGACACTTGTGACAAAACCAAATAGTTTTTTCAATAAAATTAACACACGTTTAAAGGTCAAGTGTCATGAAATGGCTGATTTTTAGTATGTTATTAATGAAAAACCAGCAGCCGGTATGGACCCATCAGTTTTTTCACCACGTGATTTTGACATATATGGCTTTTTGTAACTCCCGCCATGAAAATCCTCTCGAGGGATTTGTTTTCGACAGGAAGCAGAACGTGACGTTGGAGGCAGTCGCGCACTCAAGCGGACTCGTTTGTTTCTATTAGTTTTACCTGCGGGACGATAGCTCGTCGTTCCTTCGTGTTAGCCAAAATGCCAGCATTGCTGGATATTGCTCGAACACTCGATAGCGTGGATTAACACTTCATAAGTTTCCAAGAGACCCGGTTCCTCGTGAAAAATGGATTGCGCGGGTGCAAAGGACAGGAGTTTCGCGGGTTCCAAATGACAGGTAGGTGTGTATACAGCTACTAAAAACCATAATAGTTTGGGGGGCCCCACATAATCCATTTCTCATAACATAACAAAAGATCCGCGTACAAATGACAGGGGTGCTAAATGTGTCGATGTGCATGTCGGATGGCTTCCGCGTCGTACCTCGCGGATGTGCATGGCTTCGGCCTGGCTGCCTCATACATACTCTCTGGGAGTCTGTTGTTAGTTAAGGTGATCCGCATACCATCTAAATATGGCTCGAAACAATAGGGTAATATTAGGGTAATTATTGTGAGATGTTCTCTACTTTGAAAAGAGCTTCTGTGTCTGAAGGCCACAGCATGTTTTCAATGGCGAATGACTGGGAGTGACGTCACGGACAGTAGATGCAGCCAATTTGGCGACCACTTGGATGTCGAATGACACTTGCGCAGCTTTGCGCATGGATGACATGTGCTCCGCTCATATTTATTTTTTAATATGGACATTGAAGTGAACAATGTTATATGTATTTTTAATTTCAACATCTATTTTAGAATGTTTGTCGGGATGACACTTGACCTTTAAATTTCCTTGTTAGAGAGTCACTTTATGGAGGTCTAAATAGCCGAAATGTGTGATTTTGAGCTTGACTTGAAAAGTATTGTTAAGATAACTTCATAAATGTGGTGCTTATTAGGTAGTCCTCAGCTATCACATTAATATCCTGTTTTGTCATTCCGACTGTAAACTGTAGCCCATAATATGGCTTTATGTTTCACTCCACACTTTGATGTGGACTAAAAGGGGAAATGAAAGGCGTGTCTGAATGACAGGCTGAGGAAAGACACATGTTGACATGTTTTTTTTTTTTTTAACATGTAGAGTGTGACCGGGTTTGGAAGACAGATGATTGAGGAAACAAAACAGTTGGTGGAGTCAAAGTACATCATTTCCAATGGTTACCAAGCCGATGCAAAGGTTTGAGACACGTGAATGCGCTAATATGCTCCACTTTATTTTTGTTGAAATCGTCAGTTCACACAGAAGCAGATGATATCGTTGATCTCGTTTTCCTACCAAAAGGTCATATATGGTGACACCGACTCTGTCATGGTCAAGCTCGGTGTCGCCACGGTGCAGGAGGCCATGACCATCGGAAGAGAGGCCGCAGAGTGGGTGTCGTCTCATTTTGTAGCCCCCATCAAGCTGGAATTTGAGAAGGTAACGAACGCTTTCCACGATGCAGTCGGGGTCAGAATGAGTTGCAGTTGTTTCCCTCCTCTGTTACTGCTGTAGCCATTGTCTTAACGTGGGCTGTGTGTGGAAGTAAATATGTGCCATTTGAATTTGAAATACCACAGAAAACAGGATTTGAATTTGAAATGTATAGTGATCACATTTTCAATAGTTGTATGTCAGTGTGACTTTTTAATGTTAACAAGTCAACTGGCTACAATACACTTTCTGTAATTCGATCAGCTCCAATTTGCTGTCTAAAATTCACCGTCTTCAAATTCTAATCCTGGTAGCACGTACTGTATTTACTTCCACAGCTGTGACATCGAGTATTAAGGCTGGATGCAAATTATAATTGTGTTGTGAAGTATTAGTATTATTTCTTTCAGTTGTACAGAATAGATTGTTGATTGCTTTTGTTGTGGAGTTATTTAGATGATATTATTTGCGCTACACGAGTTTCCGAAATGTTTTTGCGCCACGGCGCAGAGGTTTATGCATTCTGCCATCTAATGGAAGAGGATTTGTTATGCCTGTCACCATTGCAGCACTGACAGACTGCAGATACATAAAAGAAAAATGACACTTTTTGATGTCTGTAAATTCAAAATGTCAGAATTACTATAAATGTTTGCTTGAAAAACATTTTTAAGCCATAAACATAAAACAGTCGAAAGAAAAAGAGTCATTTCGGCTATGCCGCATGCTGTTTGTAAGCTTGAAATGTTTGTTGCAAACAGAGGAACCCCTGTAATGTGGAGCTGAATGATTAAAAATATACAATGATTTTTCTGTATTTTTATTCAGCTAAAATTGATATAGAACTCCGGCTAACCCATTTTCTGAATGTAATTAATGGGTGCCCTTATTGAGAGTAAAGAAATTAAGGTTAATTAGTGATGTGTTATGTAAAAACGTGTTGTTGCTAATGTCTACAGGTGTACTTCCCTTACTTGCTGATCAACAAGAAACGCTACGCTGGCCTCTATTTCTCCTCCAACGCAGATGTTCATGATAAGATGGACTGTAAAGGCATTGAAACAGTCCGCAGAGACAACTGCCCCCTGGTGGCCAATCTGATTAACACGTGCCTGCAGAAAATCCTCATCGACAGGTGCACGATCTTCATAACAACTCAGACACCGCCGGGGCAATGAAAACCTTCACAGTGCCGTTGCGTTTTTAGGGATCCCCAAGGTGCAGTGGCGCACGCCAAAGAGGTGATCTCCGACCTGTTGTGCAACCGCATCGACATCAGCCAGCTGGTCATCACCAAGGAGCTGACGCGGACGGCCCAGGAGTACGCTGGCAAGCAGGCGCACGTGGAGCTGGCAGAGAGGTCCGAACAAGCCCGTGGTTCTCGTTAAATATTTTACGGCAGTGCTTCTCAATCTTTTGGGTACACCTCAGTACTGACGGGGGATAAAAAAAAAAAAATGGAATGTTAAAAAAGTTTTATTGGGAATTCATGCCAAAGTTTAAAGAAAGAAGAAATTAGTGAATAAAAGTAAAATACCTTTTTAGATGGTCATCAAGTGAGGGCCTTTACGGTTGTGTGTCATGGACAGGATGAAGAAGAGAGACGCAGGCAGCGCTCCCAACCTGGGGGACCGAGTTCCGTATGTGATTGTGAAGGCTGCCAAAGGAGCAGCAGCGTACATGAAGTCCGAGGTTTGTTTTTAGTGCCGTATCTCCCCCCCCCCCAATCACGCTCATCCCGGCGAGCATCATTTGTAAAATTCCACACCCCACGATAGGATCCCATCTATGTGCTGGAAAACAACATCCCCATCGACACCCAGCACTACCTGGACCAGCAGCTATCCAAGCCCCTGCTGAGGATATTTGAGCCCATTTTGGGGGAGAGCAAGGCAGAAAACGTGCTCCTCAGTCAGTATTTTCCCCGCCTCTCTTTTCCATACTCTGGTGCTCAATTTTGGTTGCTAACAACTTGCAGCTCGCTTCAGTTGAGTGGGAAAAGTGTAAATCCCCCAAAGAGAAAACTTCTGTTTCCTTCCAGAGGGCGACCACACGCGCTGTAAGACGGTTTTGACGTCGAAGGTCGGCGGCCTCATGGCGTTCGCTCAGAAGAGGAGCACTTGTATTGGCTGCAAAGCTGTGCTCAAGACAGATGGTGCGTGTATTTTGCCGTACTGGATCTGCTGCCTGCTATTTTGCCTCATGGGGCTTGTTTACTGTAGCATTAGCCGCTAGCTTTGTGAGCAATCTCGCCAATACGTAGGTTGACAGTGGGCCGGCCGTCACTGTCTCAAGAATCGGCACAATTCCATTTGATGTGAGACTACAGTCTTCTTTGTCATTTTCTTTTTTTGTCCGTTGATCAGCTGGTAAAAGCGTTGGCCTCAGAGTTCTGAGGTCCCGGGTTCAATCCCGGCCCCGCCTTTGAGGACTTTGCATGTTCTCCCCATGCCTGCGTGGATTTCCTCCGGGCTCTCCGGTTTCCTCCCACATCCCAAAAGCATGCAACATTAATTGGACACTCTTAATTCCCCCCAAGTGTGATTGTGAGTGTGGCTGTTTGTCTCTTTGTGCCCTGCGATTGGGTGGCAACCGTTTCAGGGTGTACCCCGCCTCCTGCCCCTTGACAGCTGGGATCGGCTCCAGCACTCTCCGCGACCCTTGTGAGGATTAGCAGTGAAGAAAATGGATGGATGGATGATGCCATTTTTTTTATGTCGTGGCCTCTTGTCTTTAGACCACCGTTTGATAAAATGGTGTCTTTAGAACAAAAAGACAAACTCGTGTTCTTTTTTCAAATTAATGACTTCTGTTTTCTGAATTTTTATTTGAAGTTGCCTCACTGTACTTGTTTGTAGTGAAGAAAACATCTTGTTGCAAAGCACAATGTGAATTGAAGAAAAAACTGTTGACTGTCTCAAAAAGGAAACTTAATTGGTCATTCTTTATGAATCTATTGGCTATATAATTGCCCATTAACCAAGCAAAAATATATTTTATCCGATTATGTACTTGATTACTAAGGTATTCTGTGGCTGTAGCACGCATTTCTCATTTATCATGTCAATCACTTCCAAATCAAATGAGAAAATGTCACCAGTAACAGTTGTATATTTTATATATATTTTTTATGGAATAAAAATAGCATACTATATTGTGGAATAATGTTAACATAATAGGAATTACCTATATTGTGATAGGTTTTTTTTATTATTATTTTTTTCTATACCTCCCAGCACTACCATAGTTGTGAATCTGTGATGTAAAAATCTTTAGTAGATTTTTTTTTTTCATTTTATGTTTTATTTGTATCTGTACAGCTGCTGTGTGTGATTACTGTAAGAAGAAAGAGTCTGAACTGTATCAAAAAGAGGTAGGTTAGCACTTTCTCCCATATCCTTGCTAAAAAAATAATTGCATTTTCTAAAATTGTGTTGAACTGTTTAGATTTTCCATCTGAACACTCTGGAGGAACGTTTTTCTCGACTGTGGACTCAATGTCAGCGTTGTCAAGGTTCCCTCCACGAAGACGTCCTCTGTACCAGGTACATAATTCACGTGGCGTCCACTCCCGGGCAAGTTCCCCGTTAAATAAAACGCGTCGCTGCACTCCTCAGCCGCGACTGCCCCATCTTCTACATGAGGAAGAAGGTTCAAAAAGATCTGGACGATCAGAGCAAGCTGGTGGCGCGGTTTGGATGGTGAGACCGAATACGGCAATTCGCATCCTTCTGGATTTGTCAAACCATTATTTTTGTGGCTCTTTGTAAAAATGCGTATTTGTTTTATATTTTGTTATATGAATAAAATGGCGTGAAATATTTTTTCCAGCTCGTATTTTTGGTGTCTTTATGTCACGTTCATGTAACATAAACATGGAGTTTGTAACTGTAACGATTAGGAAAGAAATATCGATTTTCAAGGCTGTCAAGAGGACCTAGTACGGAAATGACAAACATGTTGAGGGGCAGGTGATTGCTTTGGACATAATGGAAGAATTTCTCTGCATTCACAAAAAATAAGTTGAAATTACATGTGCAATATATAACCTTTCATATTTAAATGTGTGGGTGCTTAACTGTCAGGTGGACGTCATGGTAGCATTAATTACTTTTGATTACTAATACAAAAATTGTTTTTTTTAATAGTCATACCCAACTACTCAAATCACTGTTCATTTTCCATTTTATTATTAAAAAAACAGTATTTAAGTCCACAGTTTTTTTCCTTTGTACAGTACAAAATATTAAATAAACTCCCAAAGTTCTTAGCAGAAAGATAAAGAATGGACTTTGGGGGAGAGCTACTCCCCCCTGGCAGAGGTGAGCGGGGAAGGGTGCGGGGGCAGTCCAAGGGAAGCAGCAACTGGGAAGAGGCAGAAAGATGGAGAATGATGCTTCATATCTCCTGCATTCTCCTCATTTCTGTGCAACACAGTTCATTTGGATCAATATTCTCCTTATAATCCAAACAGGAGAATTATTTTAAAAAACAAAACCAAAAACAATACAAGGAGCCCATCACGCTCATGTTTCACATCCCAGCCGATGTACTCAACAGATTACAGGCACACAGGTATGCAGCCCACCTCCCCAAGTCTCCCACGCTCCAGAACAAGTTTTTTTTTTTTCGAAGGAAGGAGTAAACACACATTCGAGGGAGAGGGCCTGCATGTTATTTGCGAGGGAAACGCTCCCTCCCAGCACGGCGGACGTCCCTTACGAGATGTCGCGACGTGTCCTCTCAGCGTGTCAAAACTCACAGCAGACTGGTGACGACTGCAAGAAAACACTGACATCGGAATTGTTCCTGTCGGCCCCGAGAACGCACGCGTACAACTCAAGACATGAAACGTCAACCAAAAAACATCCGACTGACCCCGTTTGAACACTCAATAACAAAAATAAAATTTCTATACGAGTTGTAGCCCGGTCTCGAGTGACGTAATGCCCCCGCCCCCAAAAGAAGATAATAAATAAAAGCAAAGCCAAACATCAAAAAGGAAGATATGGATCATGTTTGGATTGACATGAATAATATAATACCATTTGCAATCTGCAAAAAACAAAAAAAAACTGAATAAATGGCAGGAAACAACCCATTAAAAAAAAAAAAAGTTATTTGCATTATTCCACTTCCGCTTAAAAACATTTATTAAAAAAGGCCTCTCCCCCCACCCCAAAAATCACAAACCTCTCCAAAAATATTACCTTACATCTACTGTATTCTGCAAGACCGCGGGGGCACGACCCAACCCCCCACCCCCATTTGTCCACAATTGGCAAAAAAATATATTAAACGGCAATAACTTACAATTCATTTATTCTATTTAATGACTGTTTGATTTATTGTTCATCTCCCATAGGAAGTTCAGTTCAATGTATCTTTATTGAAAACATTTTAAATAACATTTAAGTATAATATATATACTGTATATATAAAAAAAATGAAAAAAAGAAAGGCTAGATAACGATAGATAACACTGTCCTGGATGAGTGCAGTTTGTGCGAAGAATCAGAGCTTTTTTTTTTTTTTTTTGCCCCCCAGCTCAAGATGACATGTTAAGTAGAATTCCTACATGATGTCTAAAGGGTTGTGATTTAAGTTCTGGCCCAGTGGGTCCTGACTGCTGCCCCCCTGCCCATGGAGACCCGCCATCCCGCTCAGCTGAGATAACATGGCACTCTGGTCCGAGCCAAACTGTTCCATAGAGTTCTGCTGCTGCTGCTGCTGCTGCTGCTGCTGGGACGAAGGCTGCTGCTGCTGCGGAACCACCATACCAGGGTGGTGCTGGTTCAGGTGGGCCGGGTGAGGGGATCCCGTCTGCATCTGCGGAGATATGTGATGGGGGGACGGCTGGGGCTGCATGCGCGGCGACGGGCTGGAGTGTGGTGGCTGGGACTGGGGTCTGGGTGAGGGCTGGGGGGAGCGCACCTGGTTGGCCAGGGCAGTGGGCAGCGTTTGGCCCTGCAGGTGGGGGTGGGGGGACTGGGCCATCTGGGGGGGCTGCTGAGGGCTCATGGGATTGCTGTGCTGCGCCGGCGAGCCTCCGGCGGCGAGATGTTGCTGCTGCTGTTGAAGCAGCCTCTGGTGGAGAGCTTGTTGAAGCAGGGCTTGAGAAGGCGGGGGGCCGTTTGGACCTGTCTGAGAGGGCTGCGGGGGTCCCCCACCGCCCCCGCCCCCGCCACCGGGCCCCGAATCGCCCCCGGGCAGGCCTGCCATGGCATTCTGCTGCTGCTGCATCTGGAGGTGGTGTTGGAGCCTTTGCTGCAGCGCGGCCGTGGCCTGTTGCTGGGCCGTGCCCGGGTAGCCCGGACCCTGCAAGCCAGGGGGACCCCCTGGCTGCTGAGGGCCGAGGGGTGGGCCTCCTTGGGGTCCCTGCCCCACCGGGGGTGGCTGCATCCCAGGCTGGCCCATGTAACCCTGGCCCTGTGGGGGCTGGGGCTGCGGACACTGACCGTGGTTGACCCCCATTTGCTGCTGCTGCTGCAGGTGTCTCCTCATGAGGAGTTCTCTGAATTGGGGATTGTTGAGATTTGCCATTTGTGCTCCCTGCCCCTGCAGTCCTCTTCCTGCGGCTTGTTGCTGCTGGAGAGCTGCAACTTGCTGCTGCTGTAAACCACCAAGGAGGGGTCTCTGCTGCTGTTGCATCTGTTGCTGTTGTTGAATGTGTTGCATCTGCTGCTGCTGCTGCTGCTGCTGCTGCTGCTGAAGTTGGGCCATAGCGGCGATGTTTGTCCCGCCCTGGCCCCCCATGTGCATTCCCGGCTGGCCCGCGCCAGCCGCATTCACGCTCACCTGTGACCCGCCTCCAGCCATGACGTTCCCGGCAGGCCCCCCGGTGGGTGCGGGACCTCCTGGCCCCCCCTTGTACTTTGAGGCCCTCTGTTTGATGAAAGCGGCCATCAGTTGAGGGTTGGAGCGCAGAATGTTGAGGACTTGTTGCTGTTGGAGCGGCGAGCTGGGCGAGCGAAGAGTCCGTAAAAGATCCTGCAGTGCCGCCTGGGTGATGTTGCCGCCCGCGCCGACTCCTGGGACGCCAGCGGCCCCGGGCCCAGGTCCGGCGGCACCTTGCGGCTGTTGTTGCTGCTGCTGCTGTTGTTGTTGTTGTTGTTGTTGTTGTTGTTGCTGTTGTTGTTGTTGCTGCTGCTGCTGCGCTACCATCAAAACCTGATGATGGCCCATTTGGTTCATCATGGCCTGTCTCTGCTGGGGGGGCATCCCCTGGCCTGTCCACTGCTGTTGTGGGTTTTGGAGCGGAGCGCCCATCCTCTGCTGTTGAAGTTGAACCTGAGAATGTGGAATGTTGCCTTGCTGCTGCTGCTGCTGTTGTTGATGATGTAGCATCGGCCCACCAGCGCCGACCATCATCCCACCCGCAGCAATCTGTTGCTGCTCCATGTGGGCCCGGGCGGACTGCATTGCAGTTTGGTTTTGTGGCGGCATGCCCTGGGGACCAACCGGCCCCCCGGTCCCCGGGTGTCCCAAGGCCATTTGTTGACCTTGGCCCTGTTGATGGTGGGGGTGAGGCGGCATCAGGCCGGCAGCCGCTTGTCTCTGCAGGGCCATCTTCCTCTGGGCGTCGGCCACCCTCTGGATCTTCATCGCGATCTCAACCGCGGCCGGGGGAGGGCCAGAAGGTTGCTGCTGCGGAAGAGCGGGCTGGCCTTGGGGTTGGTTGGGAGGCTGGCCTCCGATGTTTCCAGGCATGACGGGGCAACCGGGTTGCTGCCGAGGAGGAGTCGCGGATCCGAGAACGGGTTTTCCTTGCGATTGGTGGATTGGAGAGGAACCGGGGGCCCGGCTGGCAAATGCAGCCATGTTGTTTGGGTGTTGGTGGAGTTGCTGATGGTTGGCTCCTGCCCCGCCTTGCAGCTGCTGCTGCTGCTGCTGCTGCTGCACCTGCGGGTGCATGTGGTGCTGATGTTGAGGGGAGCTCATTATGCCCCCGGTACCGCCTCCTCCACCTGGCATCTGCTGAAACTGGTGATGAAGCTGTTGCTGCTGAGGGGGCATCCCACCTGGTTGGGGAGCTTGTGGGACTCCGGGGCCAGGCCCCAATCCTTGTTGAGGGACCGAGGGCACGGGCTGTGTCGGCGTCTGCGGGGTCGCGGGCTGAGTCCCGACAGATGTCGGCGTACTGGGTGCGGTGATGCCATTCGTGCCTGGTGACGGAAGTCCCATGACGGGTCCTCCCGGCTGCCCCCCGGCGGGCTGCCCCACCCTCTGCATGCTGGCCATCCGCCTTCTTAACATCTGCGCCTGTTGGAGTCGATGCTGCAGTTGCTGCTGCCGGAGTTTTTGCTTGATGTTGAGGCAGAACGGCACGGGACATTTGTTCTCCTGACAGTGTTTGGCATGATAGCAGCACAGAGCGATGAGCTGCTTGCAAATAGGACAGCCGCCATTCGTCTTGCGCTTGCAGCTTTTGGTGTGCTGAACGACGCGCTTCATCTTCTGGCACGACGGGAGCGAACAGTTGGCGTTGCGGCACTGGCATGCGTGCACCAGCGACTGGATGCATCGCTGGATGCTCAGCCGGCGAGAATCTCCCGGACTCTGGGTGGACGCCGCTGCCTGGTTGTTGCTGTCGTCATCCAGCCCGAGCCCCAATTTGTCCATTTTGTGCTCGTGGCCTTTCACGTTATAGCAAGTGATGCACAAGTCGTAGTCCTGGTGGGGGAAAAGAAAAGGATAAATTCAAGTTCTGACCTCAAAGAACCACATTCATTGAGGTATTACAACAAAATTTCAGTTTTTATGTGCCTTAAAAAATATCAGTGCATCATTCGTTCTTTACATTTTGAATTGGCAGTCAAAAAGGGAAAAAAGTGAATATTTTGGTTGTATCCATCCATCCATTTTCTTCACCGCTCATCCTCACGAGGGTCACGGTGAGTGCTGGAGCCTATCCCAGCTGTCAACGGACAGGAGGCGGAGTACACCCTGAACTGGTTGCCAGCCAATCGCAGCGCACATGGAGCCACACTTAGGGCCAATTTAGAGTGTCCAATTAATGTTGCATGTTTTTGGGATGTGGGAGGAAACCGCAGAGCTTGGAGGAAACCCACGCAGGCACAGGGAGAACAACCAAACTTCACACAGGCGGGTCCGGGATTGAACTGTGAGGCCAATGCTTTACCGGCTGATCCACCGTGCCGCCTATTTTGGTTATATATTTTCTTTAATCCAACAAACTGCCTGATTTTTCATACTTAATTTGTGGCGCTGTTCAAAAACACAAACTGGGAAAAATGAGCCACGGGAATGTAATTGTAATTTTTAATTAGGGCGGCATGCTGGGTGTTTGTTTAGCACATCTGCCTCACAGTTATGAAAAGCAGGGTTCAAATCCCAGCCCCGCATGTGTAGCGTTTGCATGTTCCTCCTGTGCCTGCGGGTTTTTCCCCCCGGGTATTCCGGTTTCCTCCCCCATCCCAACGCTTTACTGCTGCGCCACCGCCAATAAATACATAAATAAATAAATAAACAAACTCCATTAAGATGTCATTAGGGGCGGCACAGTGGATCAGCTGGTAAAGTGTTGGCCTCACAGTTCTGAGGTCCCGGGTTCAATCCCGGACCCGCCTGTGTAGAGTTTGCATGCTCTTCCCGTGCCTGCGTGGGTTTCCTCTGGGCACTCCGGTTTCCTCCCACATTCCAAAAACATGCTACATTAATTGGACACTCTAAATTGCCCCTAGGTGGGATTGCGAGTGCGGCTGTTTGTCTCCATGTGCCCTGCGATTGGCTGGCAACCAGCTCAGGGTGTACTCCGCCTCCTGCCCGATGACAGCCTGGATAGACTCCAGCAGTCCCCGCGACCCTCGTGAGTATAAGCGGCAAAAGAAAATGGATGGATGGAAGATGTCATTAGTCGCAATTCTCACCTCACAAACAGTGCAGTGGAATCGTGTCTCCACGTGGTGTTTACACTCGTTGCAAGTGTAGACAAAGCGGTCCTGGCTCTGATTGTGGAGCTCCACCAACATACACATGGAGCTCCACATGGACCTCCTGAGGGAGCTGAACTCCAGGTGCTTGTCCCTGGCCAACGTCAGGAAGGCATCCCGGCCGTCCATCAGGTCGCAGGCCATCAGGGGGTCGGGGTCGGTGATGGGGGGCAGCGAGTTGGCGGTGGGGCCGGCGATGAGCCGGATGACAAAAAAGACCTTACGAAAGGACAGAACCAGATTATATCCGGAAAAAAATATCAAGAAGCCTAAATCGATTCATGACAGAAAAATTCATTGCACTGAGGTGCATAACATGCCTCTCTTTTATCGTTTAACACGTATTTTGTGATCACATGACAGTCTCATAGAAATAATGTTCTTATTTATATGACTAAATCATGTCGAAACAAAAGCCAGAATTTCATTTCTTGTAATAGATCATGCTAGACAGTACTGGTTACCAAAAAATCCTGCGAGGTGACGATATATTAATTGTTGTCTGTAATTGGTTCTGAGAACGAGCGCGTGCTGCCGAAATCGAACGAGGACGGCAAACCTCCTTATGTTTCTCCATGGTGGCATAAAGTTTCTGGGAAAGGTCATTGGACACGTTGGGCATGCCGGGCTTCTTCTTGTTGGCGCGGCTCAAGCTGCTCTTGTTCTTGCTCGTCTTTTTATTGTTCTTCTTTTTGGCATTCTTGCTGTCTCCTTTCGCGGCCTGAGAACATTTGGACGTCATCGTCAGTCCAAATAACAACCAACCAACTCAAAGTGATGGTACCGGATGGCCCACGCTCACATCAGTACTCTCGCTGCAGGTACTGTTCTCCTCCCTTTTCCTCTCCTCCTCCTCCTGCTCCAGCTCCTTGATGCTCTCCTCCAGTACATTGGGCCAGAAGTCTCCCTCGAAGTACGGCAGCTCCTTCGCACTTGTCAGGCGGTCCTCTGTCGCCTGTTTGAAGATGTCCTGAGGAAGAAATGATGTAGAACTTGGTAGAGCGATGTGTTTTTCAGTCACGTGAGCTGACCGTGTAACCGGGTACACACAGCATGGTACAAAAAAACCAAAATGCATTTTATAATTCGTGCCTCTAATCACACATTTTTTAAAGATATATATATATTTTTTTTTAAATAGGTTTTTACAGTTTACAGGTAAGTGGGAATTTACAGTTGTGCGCTTTCCATGTAGTACCAACATTGCGCTGCAATCAATGTTCCCTCTAAACTGCGCACCTGCACAATTGCGCACTTATAGCGCGCACACAGTACACATGAAAACCGATCCAGCGCAGTGAACCACAACCTGACTTTTTTTTTTTTTTTTTAAAAACACGGCAGCACTCACAAGCTGTTGCTCTGCCACACCATGCCGCACACTCCTTCCTTGTTTACCTGACAATACCCACCTCCGGCTCTTAAAAGGGTACACTCATAATTACAAACCGCCCACCACCGGTGCTTTAGTTAGAAACACACATACGGCAAAGACGAGTTAGACATGCTGCTTATGTTTAGTCTCAATAATAACGGCAAAAGTTAAAAAAAAAAAAAAAATGTTGTTGCTTTAATGAATGTCTGAGTATGTGAATAATAGTAATAATAATGATGAAAAAGTGGTGAAACAGGACGAGATTTTCTCTTTTTTAAGTAAAAAAGGTCTGGTCTGAAACCAAAGTAGAAGGTGCAGAATGAGATGGTGTGTAAGGTTAAAATACCACCTTGGCGCAGCCTGATCGAGGATGAAAGCGCAGAAAATACAGTGCACAAAAAGCTAATTCTGTATTTAAAAAATAGCAGACCTCATAACATTAACCTTAAAACTGTTTGGAAGCATCATTCCGCTTTCAACATGCATTGCGAAAGATATTCTACAAGCAATAATTCAGTTTTACACCAAGAAAAACAGACCCGGTTATCATTGTGGGTTAAAAATAAATAAACGAAATAAAGTTGGAAGCGACATTTCAAATTTATAGTTCATAGTTGGCTTGGTTTGGGTAGCAATGTATTTTTTTGTTTGTTGACAATTTCATCACGTTTGCAAAAACACAAACAAAATTGTTCTTAAAATTTTCTGATGGTAATGTAAATGCTGTAATCTGAATCATTTTAATGATGCATGTCACTTCAATGGATAACACCGATCTTACCACAGTGCCTACGCCTGATGTTGCTCACAGTGGTAAAAGGGGGCGCTCACGGGCTTAGTGCGTTTGCTCAGACACGTCACAAATTAGAGGGAACGTTGGCTGCAACATGGCGGCCAGAGACGCAGCACGTAAAAGAGCTAGAAGATAAAAGGGAAGGTACCAAACTTATCGAGTTCTGTAATTATCGTTCCCACAGAGAAGCACGAATAAAGTACGAGTGTGTTTCTCCATGGTGGCAAATTTTCACCTATTGTAGGTGGGGCCGGATCGATAACGTGGGATTTACTGTAATTGTGAGCATGGAAGTAGGAATAGGGTTGCATGAACTAACGGAGCGAGTATTACCTTGTAGTCATGGACGATCCGCTCAGACACCGCCTTGTCCAGCATTCTCTTGTACCACTCTTGCAGCCTTTTTGGCTTGGGGATCTTCTGGTCCGCCGGGTGACAATGGAAGATGTAATCGTCGCCCTCGCTGGGAGGACACGCCCAGATGTGGCCTGTTGTAAACCTGACCCAGAGAGTAGATGCTTTAACTGTCATTCATCTGTAGTGCTGCACTTTACTTTCGAAGCTTGGCTTACCCCAGCCTCTTTGCATATTCCAGGTAGCCGAGCAAAATCTCATGATAAACAGCGGTCCTGAGGTGTCGGGGTTTAAAGAAGTGAACGCTGTCCAGGTAAGAGATATACACTCGTCTCTGGTTGGGGGGCGGGCAGTCGGAGCCGTACTCTTGAACGTGCATTCCGAAAAAACACACGTCGGCTCCATCGATGTCCTCAAAGGCAAATAATGCTTTCATCCTGTATGGGAAAGACTCGGACATCTCGCCGCTGTCCACAAACCTGTTAATAGAAATTAGAAAAAAGCCCACATGAGCAAAACTAGGCCATGTTCCACAAACTCGTGATCACATGGACGTCAATCGCTTTGGAATATTACAGCTGACTGAATCAATAAATTCATTTGCTCGATCATGCAAGGCAATTTCGGGTCAAATCCAAATTCAATTAAGTAAAGCTTCTGTCCAACTGGTGACTTTCCATCACACTGGATTGTCTGGACTATCCTGCTGGATTGGCCCAGGAAATATCTGCGAGCCCACCTGGACTTCATGCCCGGCTTGACCTCCACCACCTTGTCGGAGACGTGGACCACACGGATGGTGACCTCGCCGGCCTCAGGATGGCTCTGCCTTTTGATGTAGTCGTTCACCCGGGACTCCAAATAGCTCCCCAGCTTGGTCTGCGGAAGCCCTGGGACAACAATGGCAACCGGTTCCATTAAGGTCGTGGTTTAAAAATACAGAACTCAAAACCTTGATCGGATGTGATGAGCATTACGGTACTTACTCTTAGCTGCATATTTGTTCTCTTTCCTTGTCTTGTTGGCCATCTTGAGACAGTTGTCACACACAAAGCTAGTTTTAGGGAGGAAGTCAAAAATAATTTGGTAAGTTTGTGGGACATTCTAAAATCAACCGGTCTATGAAAATGCTCGACTTGTCTATCTGCAATGTAATTACATCAGATGAGTCTACAGTCCAAAAGTCAAGATTATTACGGTGTGTTTGCGTACCCGGAAGGCCAAATGGTTTCGTTGTGCAGGACGCAGATCTGGTGCATTTTACGACCACAGTCGGAACATTCCACAAGCCTGAGCGAAGAACGGAAAGCAGACAAAAGATGGACGATAACGTACTGTCAGTACAGCAAAACAAACAAAAAAAATAAAATCACATTTACCCCCTAGCTTTGAAATTCCCGAATAAGATAAACTCATCGGTCTTGTAAGTCACATTATTGTTTTAGTATATTAAATGGAGCCCCATTTAAATACATTTTTAATGATCACCATACATATTTTGGTCCATAACTGGGAGCTGACGATTGTGGCACGATTGCTACACGTGGAAAATTTGCAGACATTTTGAAAGGTTTTAAAGGGACTTACAACTCGGGATCAAGGGTGTCATTCTTCTTTCGCTGGAATTGGTCTTTGTTGATGGACCTGTCAGAGAGACCAGGAACACCGGCATTAGGTTTGGTCCTGAAAATTTAGGTCCAACTTCCAACGGGTAATAAAATACACAGAGGTAAAATTGTTATGTAGGCACAAGGCAATCATACTTGTGTTTGGATTCATTCGAAACTGTGATGATAATGACCCCAAACAAGAGGCCAGAGAAAAATACAGATTGGGTCTTAGGCATGTGAACGTTATATATTTTTTTAAACAATTGATGGAATAGTGGCAATTTGCTTTTGTAAATGTTACAATAGAACGACTAATGACTGGTACACACAAGGAGTTTTCAAATCTTACTATATTTATTTTAATCTGTGATAGACCTGAGAGATAAAAAAAAAAAAAGTCATTCTTTTTACAGTTTTTATCGTGTGTGTTGTGTTCTAATAACAACAACATAAAACCATGCACATAGATATTCTGCTCAACAAACAAGGCTTTGAGACACAAATCTCGAATGATCACGTGATATGACAAAACCAAAGAAGAAGAAACGCTTCCAGATATGAACTGATGTTTCCTTAAGTATGTTAACCTGAGTAAAACAGCCATGTCATCACAAAAGGAATTGCTTTGGAAAATATTACTTACCATAATTTCCGGCCTACAAGCCGTGACTTTTTTCACATGCTTTCAACCCTGCGGTTTATGTGGTGATGCGGCTAATTTGTGAATTTTTTCTAATGGCCGCAAGGGGGGGGGCACTCGAGCGGAGTTAGCTTTAGCGCTGTGCTAGCGTGTTGCTGCTGTTTTACTAGCATTTCTCAGTGATATTTACCGGTAAATTTTATTTTAACTGGAACTCTTAGCATTAACGCGGCACTAGCGTTAGTGCTGGCTTTAGCGCAAGAGTGAAACCGGTGGAATATATCTGCCGAGGAAGTGACTTGTACCGGTTCGCCCTGTTAGCATCTTACTGCCGTAATTTTTTACCGGTATGTTTTTTTTCTTAACCCTCTGTTGACCTATGTTGCATTTTTGCACAAGGTACATTAGGGCCCCTTTTCCAGTTTACCTACTTGGCAGTTGCCGTTATTGACCAGTGTTGTACAATTTCAGATAACCTGGAACCCTGCTTGGTTAACCGGCCCTGTTAGCATTAGCGTGGTGGCGGTTGCGTTAGCGAGGCGGCGCTAGCCTTAAACTCTCTGTGTACCATCTTTGTAAATATCTCGTGTTTCAATGTGGGCACTTGCGGCTTTTATACAGCTGCGGGGTATGTATGTACTAAATGGTATTTCCTTTACAAATGTACTCAGTGAGGCTTGTAACCAGGTACGCTCTGTAGGCCAGGAATTGTGGTACTGTCTTTTAGACAAAAAAAAAAAAAAAAAAAGACATCCTGTAAGACGTGTTTCATTTCACAATCGTTTCTGTATTCGCCAGTCTATGGCAGTTCTTTGATTGGCGACATTCTGTTTCATATCGCAGTTCATGAATTCATAACTGAGAGTAGCCAACTTTGCCCGCACACACACACACTTTCACTCATTAGTCTTGAAAACGTTTTCATATTTGAGATTGTCAGCCCCGACCTGTTTCAGACTATTAACGGGACAAATCCATTCTTAAAAAGATAGGATGGCGCCCGAAGTCCTTGGTCAGGAAGAGGCAAAATCTAGATTAAAAACAGCCTGATTGTTTTAATGTGTGTACCGAAGCCTTAGAAACTTTCTCAAAGAACACTTTGCAATTAAAAACTAAACCCCCCCCCCCAAAAAAAAAAAAAAATCATCAAAATAATATGCTAATGCTGCCTATGGTCAGTGAGATGTAACAGCACAGAACAGCGACTCATCTGGACAAGTTACTTTGAAAGAGAGGAAAGGAACTCACGTCTGAGGCTGGGAGGGGTCGTCACCCAGGGAGACGCTCTCACCCTGGATTTCGTTGAAACACTTCTCACAGAAGTGGTACCTGTCAGCAAGAAGCCCATATTTTGGTGAACTACACCGGTCGCCATCGGCACAGCCAATCACAGAGAGGGCACGGAGAAGCAGCCGCCAATCAGGGCAGGGCAGGGCAGGCCATGGGGCGTACACACAGGAGGAGGCAGAGGGCAAGGAAGGTCGTCGCCAGCAGCCAATCGTGACGCAGAAGTGTTGTGTGGGCAGGTGTTTTGATTTTGAGCGTAAATTTCGGAGTGGATGATTGGTCACACCAAAGCAGGCCAATGCAGACATCACAAGCGTTAAAGGGAGGGAGGGAGAGAAGGGAAGGGAGGGGAGGTCAAAATGAATATTTAAAAAAAGCGGGAAATAAATCCATACAGATCAGACGGCGACAAAGAAAGTATTTGGGGGTGGGGGAGGGAACATGGTGTGAACAACAATCAACAGAGGACAGAGAGCCAAGGCAAAGCAAAGATTAGCGTCAGACGTTCAGTGGTAAACAACAACATTACAACAATGTGAGAGACCACCGGGAGCTGTGCAGGAGGAAAAGGGGCTCAGTCTCCAAAACAGGAGGGCGGATGAGGAGAAATATTATGGCTGAGCAACAAAAAGACCCATCATCCTTTCAGTTTCCATATAAAGTGGGAACCCTTCTTGGGATGCAGACAAAAGGTTGCCGCCGCACTCCTTCAACCAAGCGGTCGTGGATTGGGCATGTGAGATCACCCACGGGGGGAGGGGGGAAATGCGACGAGTACGCCAAATTAGCAACCAACAAGTCAGGAGCCCACTTTATAAATGACAACACGATGCAAATTCAAAATGGTGAGCTATGGAGATGGAAATGGTGGGCAGGGTGAGATTTGAAAGCCAAATTAAAACCCATTCGTGATTGCACCACTTCGGGGATACTGGAAATGGCTTTAGTGATCCAAATACAAAAGGAACTTGACTTTACTGGTTGGATTGTTGCAGCCAGTGTTGTAAAAGTGTACGGGTGGTTGCAGACAGCCCTTACCTGTTCTGGTAGCTAAAATAAGCAGCATCACGCTGGATGGTGCATAATTGTTTTCCATAGCAGCATAGAGTTTGGGGGGAAAACTCAAACTGGAACAAATGACGAAAAAAAAAAAGGTTTTTTTTTTTCCCCTTTGCATTGTCCCATTGATTACATTTGTGTGCAGCAATGACTTCAGCTGCCGTTTCCTCACCTTCCTTCCGCAGCAATACCCGAGGCCCTGCATGACAGGATCAATCTCAGTCTCAAAGACCTCAGCCAGCTTGGAGCAGTACTTGTACACACGGGACGTCTTGCGGTTGTACAACCAAGCATTGTTGAACATCAGCCAGATATCCTCGACGTACTGCCACGGCTCTTGGTACTGCCCCGTGTCCAGTTTCCGCTTGACGGTCGACAGGTCCATGGGGTTCTTCACGATGTCAAAGTAGTCCTGGTTCGGAAAAGGCGCCGTCCGGTTTCAAAAGTCAGGTCCAGGCAAAAAAGTAATTGAGGAGGTTGAAAGGATGGTGAGAAGGGAGCGCATCCAAGCGGCCAAGATGAGGGAGATGGGAATCAAGAGCGCCATCATCAGCGAAGTCAGGCATTGCAGTTGGACCAGAGTAGGGAGAGAAGAGGGTGCAGGGGGACAATGTTGTTGAGCACTGCAGAAAAGAAGGTTTGTGTGCAAACAGAGAGACATGACAACTTCGGCGCTCGAGCTCTTCGCTTTGCACCCTGGCGTTTAAGTCTCGGCCTATGCTGGAAACTGCGACCAGCCGACAGCCGTGAGTCTCGAACTGCTCATGTAGACATTTTATTAAAGTTTTTTTTTTTTTTTTTTTTTTTTTAAAACAAGCACTACTTGCAAACACAAATACAGTGAAGAAAATAAGTATTTGAACACCCTGCCATATTGCAAGTTCTCCCACTTTAGAAATCATGGAATGGTCTGAAATTGTTAAAAATCATACATTGTGATTTCTGGATCTTTCTGTTTAGATTATCTCAGTCACAGTGGACATGCACCTATGATGAAAACTTCAGACCCCTCCATGATTTCTAAGAGGAAGAACTTGCAATATAGCAGGGTGTTCAAATACTTATTTTCTTCACTGCATTGGGTGAAATTTCAGGATGAACCTAAAACACAACACACACCTTTACAAGTGACCTTGAAATTAAATCTCTAATTTTTATAATGCACATGTCCAATTGTTCAATGTTTCAGTACTTTTTGCGCAACTTTCTGGTCCATGTAAAGTAACTGAACTGCAAAAATCACAACCCGTGAATGGGGCAGCACATTTACTGTTGCAATTAGATACAGTATTCAAAACGATCCCTTTCACCATGCTGTTGACATTTTGACGACGCTTAACAATTGAGCGACGGTACCTCGGCAAACAAAATGTTCACAGAGGGAAGCGGACATTGAGTCACAGAACGTCAGCAGCAGGGACACTGGGGGACTGGAAGAGTCACAGAAAGGCACAGACCAAAGACCTTTTGCGAATTGTGCCATTCATTTCATTGTTTGAGAACAGCAAGATGCGCCAAAAATATTGAAGCATTGAAATGTGTTAAAGGTAAGAGACACTCAAATTAAATAAAGGTTAGTGTGCATTCTGGGTTTATTTTGAAATTTCACCCAAAAGCAGAATATGTATACATTCCTAACTTTTGAGTAATGTATATTTTTTCCCCAGCTGAAACCTGCCTCCTAATGATTTGAATTTCAAAAAAGAAAATAAAGCCGACTCAAAGCCCTCGCAGCTTTCAGGGATGATGCAATGTCAAAGGGGTGCAAAACTAAGAACAAAACCGGGCAAACTGCAAAAAGCAGACAGAGCGTCACGATTTTTGCCAACATTGTGATTGGCATCAACAGCGCCAGCAGCGTGGGCGGCATCATGGTGGGGGTAGCTCAAGCCAAATGTGCTGAGGTGAGGCAAATACAGTAGAACACATTTTCTCAGATTCCGAGCTGTGTTTTTGCCCCTGTCATCCAGTCGTTTGGAACAGAGATTTTGTTGCTATCCAACCAAATTATTAGAGTGGGTGTGAGTTTCAAAGAGCAGGGCTGAGTTGCCACGGAAACATCAGTTAGGAAAAATGCCCTCATCTTTTTTGGTGGAACAACTCACACGAAGGTCCAATTGATATGCATTTCAGATTCTACCTACGGACTCTAATACATATAGCACCAACTGTATTTGGATGTCATATGTATTCATAGCAACTTAATGTGAGAGAGCCATTTCAAAAAGCTCCTGTCGATCAATGTCATTTTCCTCATGTAGCGGACTCAATATTAATTCATGAATCAATTAATGCCCCGCCTCTACACACTGCTACTGGTGAGGAACTGAACTAGAAAAAGCAAGCAATGGAACACAAGAATAAACGACACAAATTAGGAGTCACTAGATGCTACAAAAAACGATTTCAAAATCGGGAAAAAAAGGCAAATTAATCAACGTGATAAATGAAAGCAATCGGCTTATGAACATGAATAAACTGTTCCCATGAGTTCATGTCAGAAATAGCATTCTAAATACTTTTACTTCCATCTTATTTAATCGACTTTTAATAGTTCATTCAGGGCCACTGGAGCTTCAGGACATTCTTCAAATATTGTGTGAACCTACCTAACTTATAACTGATAACGTCAATGTAACAATATTCACTGCATCAAATCAATTAAATGTTCATAAGAGTAATTGCTTTGATTTACAGACACATTGATGTTTGAAAGAGACAGCGACACATCCAAACCTCATTTTCTAAACATCCGACATGCAAAGGAACTCAAACAATGAAAGCACTGTAGGCAGATTGTCGACAAATGCATTTTTAAACAAAAATGGGAAAACTATAGAAAACTTGAAAGATGAAAAATATGACGACAACAACAACAACAAAAAAATCTAGTTTTGGAGGAGTTGAAGCAAAATGGCAGCCAGTGCAGTCCCTTACCAGGTTAGTTTTGTTACTAGTTCGAATACGTACGGGTATTCCCAGTAACTGGGGGTCCACCGGCTGACGGAAGGGGAGGGACTCGGGGTCCTGCCGGTACAGGGCCTCCAAGGTGGGCATCAGAGCCTGACGCAGCTCCTCTGGCTTAAAGACTGGACCACAGGATAGCGAGAACAAACAGCACCAAGGGGACAGAGAAAGGAAAAATTTACTGAAAAAAAAAAAAAAAAAAAAAAAAAAAAGCTGGCTACAAGGATAAATGCTGACAAGTGAACATTCACATATGTCATTTCACAATTCAGTACATTTTTGGTTCAGAGAGCTACAGTTCAAATCATTATGCTAGCGAGAAGTCCTACAAGGAGGAGTTGGGTGCAGAAACGCGAGTGATCTACATGACATGTCAAAATCATACCTTAATTTTGATTTGCTCCAACTCAATAAGTGACAATTACTTACTCAAATGGATTGTTATGTTTGCACAGTGCTTCAAGTATATAATTATTATGGATTGTGTGTAATTATGTCAGTTTAAGAATGTCTTGCAAATTATTTCACAGAGCCACAGGTTTTCCAAGCTCCAACAGTGGCCACATCTACATAATGCATCTAAGAATCCAATATTTCCCCCACAAAGGTTAAATCACGTTATGTATTTAATGGTTGCTGTCAACAGTGCGCGAAATAAGTACCGCAGACTTACTTTTCTTCTTGCTCTGAGTGCTGGCCGGGGAGGCTGCGGATGCCTCGTCTTGCTCTTTGGGCTCTTTTTTAACCTCTGGCTTTTTGTCTTCCCTAGTTTCCACTGACGATGACACAGAGGATGAAGATGTGTCCATGGCCTCTGCTTTACACCCTTCTTCTGATAAAGTTTCTTTTTTAATCTGGCGTAAAGAAATAATTTCATTCTTCTCTGTTGGAAACTGATGAAAAATGCACGCCACCACATTTGACTGGGAACATTTCTGACGGTTTTTGGCTTTTGTGGCTTACGGCCGTTCTTACCTCAACCTTCTCTTCTGCTGTAACGTCCGGCTCAACTTTGCCCGACTTTCCCAGACACTTTCCCTCTCCTTGAATTTCATCTCCTTCGTCCTCGTCTTCCTCCTGTTTTTTCACTTCCATTTTGACATCATCTTGGATGGGAGTGGGACCTTCCTCCGGGGCAAGCTGTGAGCTTGGATCAGTACTGCTGCTGACTGAGGCTGGTGACGACACTGGACCATCTCCTGTGACAGGTGGCTTCAGAGACAGCTGTGAAACGAAGGATGGAAAACAGATGATTAAAAACTCTCTTTGTCGATTATTTTTCTTTCAAATGTGTGAGTGTTTGTGTTGTGAATGAGTGTTGAAGTAGGGAAAAATACTCACTGGTGTCGGGGGCAGCTGCAGTGCCACATGTGCATTATGGAGAGGCACCAAAGAAGCCTGACTTGCCTGGGGGCCTGACGTCGTCACACCCCCGAGCGTCTGTTGTGGAAGCTGTATAGCCTTCTCAGAGCTCCCGGATGGTTGCTGCGGCTGAGATGCTTGCTGTTGATGCTGAGGAGGCAGCTGGGGTGTACTCGGGGTTTGCGGCTGCGGTGTCTGACAACGCGGCAAGGTGGGGGCTGTCTGATGAGGTTGAGGTGTTAAGCTGCGTGCCGGTGAGGGCGAGTTTGTTTTGATGGGTGGGCAGTGAGGAAATGTGTTGGGCTGGTTTGGCGTGGAGGATGGAGGCAAGTTGGGCAGAAGCCCTGTACCACAGACAGTCCCCACGGAGCCCCCAGAAGCTGCAGAGCCCGGAGCAGGGGTAGCAGACTGGGCCGAAGGGCTGCCGGCAGGCAGCGAAGGCGGAGTTGACATCTGATTCTGCTGCAGAAGACACAAAGATTAAGAGGAAGACCGCAAGAAGAAAGCCATAAAGCCTCTTTGCGCTCTCATCATCTCAGGCTCTAAATCTTTACCAGCGGCACTGCAGCCTGTGATCCCGGCTGGTTCACCCCAACAGGACCGGAACTAAGACCAGGACTTGACCCAGGAAACTGGCTTGGAGGGTGGTACTGGTTCTGTAGCTGCGTGGCATTAGGCTGACCCATTCTTGCTGCTCCCATACCCATCTGTAAAGGAGAAGATAAAAGTGTTGGTTAAACATACGATTCCATCTCATTTATTAAAATACTTTTTCTGAAATTACATATTATTATGATGATCTTATAAATCCAAATAAAACAACACAGAGTGCTGCGAGACAAAACATCATATGTTATTGTATATTGAGGTATATTCTAAAAATATAATCCTGTACAATGATGCTCTTCACAGTAGCAGTAACACTGGTATCAGCAGTGTAGATATAAAGAAAAAGAAATAATATGAAAGCACTTGAAATGGTAAACTGTATTAAATGTAATTAATGTTCTTATTAATTGCAATAAAAGTGTTAAGAACAAACTTTTTAGTTGAAGATGAATATTCTAAGTCTTTGGTGGTAAATATGAGAAGGCTAATAATTTAGAGAGTTACATTATTGTAACAAATTTTGAAAGCGGGATAACAAACATGGTCAAAATTACCACATGACAACCAAATTGGGGTAACGGCTCGTCCATCGCTGAAGATGACAGCTAGTTAATGTGAATCACTTCAAATTCAATTGGGCCCCAAGTGGTACCGGGTCTCCCCGTAGCCGGGAAACCCCGTAAGCCCCTCTGCTTAGTGAGCAGTGCCTGGACGCAGGCTCTCCCAAGTACACACTTGATGAATTGAACCATTTCACAAAGTTTTTTTTTTTTTTTTTTTTTTTGGGGGGGGGGTATTAACCACTAACACGGTTAACAAACTTGACACAGCTTTTATCAAGAAGAGGTTTTGACGCAGGGGATTTTGATTTGCCAACGTAGCGAATGTGGGCAATATTTGCTTTGCCACATCCTGATTCAACAAGCCACTGGCAAGGTGGCGTACGAACAGCACAAACACTGTATGTTTGTATACACTTTTTTTTCAAGACTTTCCGGTTTTAGCTGAGGTTTTTTCTTTTTGGTTTTTTTTTTATGGTTTTTGACAGTGAAACCAACCTGGTTCATCGGAGCACTGAGTGGAAGCGGAGGTGTCGACCTTTGACCTACTGACTGCATCCCCATCTGGCCAAACTGGTTCATTCCTACGTGGAAAAGAAGAACTGAGTGAAAGTGAAAAAATATCCGGGGTGATATTTTACAGAATGCGGCAAACGATGAAAAACTGATCAAAAATACTGAACCAGACCTAGGTTCAGTGAGCACACAATACAAAGAACAAAGGGTGATAACATTGTCAGGACAGTACACCTGAACAGTATGCCTCTCAGGATAGTTTTTGGCAAAATATATCATCTTAAAAAAATTACAACTTCAATCAACAAAAACTTTTTTGAATGCTTCCGAAATCAAATTTGATTTTAAATCAGTATTTCTGTAATTATTATGATACATAATTTCCTTTCTTGTTCAATTGTTATTATGTACTCTGTGATATGGAAGCCTCAAGGTCTGAAGTACAGAATAAAGACCGCCAAGACATTTTAGAGACCGTTTTATTCCGATTATATTCCAATTAGAACCCCAAATTGCAATAAAACTATGGATACAAACACCTCAAGTCAGAATAAATGGACTGAATCACAGTGGCGGAATATGCCATTTGCCCAAACCCATTCGAAGTAAGTTTTTGTATATGAGCCGTCATTCAGAAAAGAACCAGGAAAACCTTTTTCTGCACATTTCATCTTGACGTAAATGTGCGGTGACGTCATTGTTTATGCTTGGTGTAAATATGCCTACTCCTTATGGACCTTGCGTGTGACGAAATTATGTCATGTGTAAACCCGCCTACTTTGTAGTTGGTCAGCTAAAAATGAGAGCTTTACCTGCTAATCAAATATACGTTGATGTTCGCAGTAATCAACTACTGGCTGAATAAAATGTGCCACTGAAGTTGTCCTTAATCAGCAGTTCCAGTTCCAGTGAACTACTGACTAACACACACAATAACTTAGAGCAAGGCGCTAGCGGGCTAGCGAACAAAACAAACAGTTAACTTTCCCTTAAGTGTCTCTTGCGTATGACTCCACATGCTGCAGATGGAGCAAGGCTGTGGTGTACTGGACCAAGCCAACACTGCCAAGAGTGTACCGATCGGCAGGTGTTCCGTGAGCCCGCTAGTGGTGAATGACAAAGTCGTGCAAATCTTATGTGCTAAGGAAGTGACTTTTACCGGCCCTGTGCTAGCGTGTTGCTGCTGTGTTACTGGCGTGTCTCGGTGATATTTACCGGTAAGTTTTATTTTAACCGCCCCTGTTACCTTTAGCGTTAGCACTAGCGTTAGCAAGCATTAAACTCTTTTGGTGTACCGTCTTTCTTTGTAAATATCTCGTGTTTCAATGTGGGCACTTGCAGCTTTTACACAGCTGCGGCGTATGTATGTACCAAATGGTATTTCCCTTACAAAATGTACTCTGTGAGGCTTGTAACCAGGTGTGCTCTATAGGCCAGGAATTACGGTAACAGATTTTCTTGTGCCGTTTGATACGAACAGTGAGGAAACCCTTTTTGCCTCTCTCCCTCGCAAAAGTATCACATAAAAGTTAGAATCCATAAATTTAATATCATCTTTTGATACTCTTATCATAAATGTCCGCACGTGTTCTCCCGCTGCTCTGTGTGCGTTTGAAATACTTCTACTGAAGTTGAAGAGACTCACCTGCTGGGTTCTGCATCCTATTAGCCATCTGATTTGGTCCTCCAGGTCGTATCATGGACGGATCAGCGTGAGGGCCATCTGACGGGGTGACAAGTTTGTACAAAAATCCTCGGTTTTATCTTCAGTATCACACAATAAGAGGAGCAACACAGGACTAAAGACAAAGACTAAAAGTTCCCTCACACTTCCAACAGTAACAGCACCTTTTTCAATTACCTAATTTATTTGGATATTTCGGGATAATGATTTGTATTTTTATTGAAACTGATAGACAGAGGACCATCTGAGAAGTAAAAATGGTATGCGTTATTTACTTTGAGGTGGCCCTGGACCCATTGGGGGCTGACCCAGGCTTAGAGGGCCCTGCGGGAAGCCTGAGGAGGCCAAGCCAGGCTGACCCGACATCATTCCCTGCTTTTGGAGGCGTGTCCTCCTCTTCTCCTCAAGTTCCTTTTGGATCTTGTAGATCTTCTCTGCCAGGAGGTGGTAGTACTCCGCCTTGAGAAGAGTAGCAGACAGAGGAAAGGATGCATGAATAAAGATTGATGATGACTTTTTTTTCATGCGCTTACTGGATACAAATTTAAGTGTTGGCGTTGCTTACTCTACTGTTGGCTGACTCATACATGTCCCCCTCAACTTTTCGAGCATATGCCACCAGGTTTTCCATCCGCCGGTCCTTCAGAGCAGCTGGGTCAGGAGTGGGAAAGATGGCCTGCACTCTGCTCACAAACATACACAAAGGTACATTCTGACTTATCCTACAGTGTAAAAGTGAAATTGATTAAATAAGAATTAAAATGTCCTCAAAAGTGTTTTGGCTGATATAAGCGATACCAAACTGCACAGATTGGAGTATTAATCTTTTGAGGGTGAGGAAGAGACGTTTCAGTCAGCATCAGACTCACAGTTTATGCACAAGGTGGTTTCGCAGGTCTTGCGTGATGTCTTCATGCCAAGACTTCCTCATGGCTGCTGAGGGAGGAGCTGCAGTAGGCATGGATCCCAGGTTCCCCACACCATCGTTCATTAAACTGTGGAAAAGGCCAGAGGTGATTGGAGGGGCAACAACATTCAGGGAACACAATTGTCACGCAGTCCTACCTCTGTGTATTTAAAGTGTTTTGCAACATGGCATCTGGCAGCAGGGACGCCTGATGGTTCGGGGGCTGCACGCCACCGTTCACTCCTATTGAATTCCCTCCTGGGTAGAGATATTGAAAGAATACATATCCATTCGTATTCCGTACATGCCTTTGAAATTAGTTAAGCACTGAGGGACTCAATCAGTATTGTACAGCAGTACCTATTTTTCAGACAAGCAGTCCCTTTGCCATGTTTTTGCTTTGACTTGTAAGAAAAAAAAAAACAATTGAGATACAAGCACTCGATGGTGGCAGCAAACTCGCCAAGCACCAGTTTGGCAGATAGTGAATCGCCCCTCCCCCAGACTAAACTTAAAATTAACATTGGGTACACATCCAAACCATATATCTTTTCCTGACGAACATCTGCTAGCTTAATGCTTCCAACAGTAAGGAAAACACCATCAGCGGACTTACGAAACTAGCATTACTGTAGGATTCATGATAAAATTTTAAGGAACAACTATTACAATCCCAATGGTGCAGGAAGCAACATAGTTAGATGGACAATACAACAATTGTCAGCCATATTTTATATTCCATCTGTTTTCCAAGCTGCTGATCCTCACAAGTCTCGCGGAAAGCAGACTACACCCTGAACTGGTCGCCAGTCAGTCGCAGGGCTAATATTGACACCACCACTGACCGGGAATCAACTCCCTGCTGCCTGCACTGAAGGCAGGTATTGTTTATGCCAAGGGTGCTCAATGCGTCGAACGCGATGCAGTTTCAATCGCGACAGCGTGCCATGAAAAAACAAACAAAAATAGACAGCCGTATTTTTTTTGTAATTTTAGTTCACCGCGCATGTGCAAACAACGACAGTACAGGAAAACCCGCTGTCAGTGAGTTCCCCCTTATTTTAAGCTCTCGCTTAAAAAATCTTTAACACCAGTATGGATGCTGCAGTAAAGAAAACATACACGTATCACTTTCATCCGGAATGGGAGGCGGACAATTTTTTAACAATGTCATTTTCGAAGTGCGTTTGCCTCATCTCTCAGTGCAGTGAAATGTGTCGTGGCATTTTGGGACTGTTTATGGAAAATACAACACCGACATGCCGCCGAAAAGCAAGCTGAGAATGACAAAAGTGAACAAACTAAAATCCCAGTTGGCCGCACACACACACACACACACACATCTCAGATTGTGAGTTTTCTCACTGCAGTTGGACGAATCCACTGACGTGAGCGGCAAAGCCAAGGTGTGCTTTTTCATTCGTATGGTGTTTAGTGATCGTCAACGTGAACTCAGATAGTTACAAAAAATGTTAAAAGTTAATTATGTTGTGTAACATTGCCTCATGCGGTTATGCAAGGCACACAAACGTACATTTACACATAAATAATCCTCAATATACTTTAAAACAAATATGTTTGGTATTTTTTTTTGTGGGTAGATATTTTTGACTCGGTCATTCTATTTCATCATTGGTCATTCTTTAAAAAAAAAAAAAAAAAAAAAAAAAAAAACACCCAACACCTCCCGTCGATGGCGAGAGGGTGGATACTTGAGAAGTAGATCTTGGGGTAAAAAAAAGTCTAGCCCACCCTGGTTTATGCTATTTCAAAAATGATAAATATTACTGAAGCTGAGTTCATAGTTGGTACGGTCTTCACGTATTTATTATTTTTGCATTCTCCTGACTGGTTTGTCCTGTTCATTTAACGATTGAAAGGACATCAGCAACTGTAGCTCTCCCTGTCCATTTCCCAGGGCACTACTTTAACTGCGCCAGTGTTTTCCCCCGTTTTACTTGATCAGCGGTGTACTCTAATTTTGGCTCGCAAAACAAAAACAAAGCCAAAACATCAACTAAGCAACGTCTTGTAACTCAAAAGCCTTGTAAGTCAAGGTACGGCTGTGTGTGAAAAATGTTCACAGAGGACAAGAGAAACTTACCCATGACATTCAGACTCCGCATCCCAGGTTGCCCCTGCATCCCCTGGTTTGGCATGTTGGCCTGAGGTGGCTGCGGTTGCATCTGGTTGCCCTGGTAGGTCAGACCAAGAGCAGCGTAGGCCCTCTCTATGGAGCTGGGGTCAATCTGATTTGGCGGATTCAGGTTGGGAGTATTGGACTGTCCGCCTGGTACTCCTGAGCCTAAAGTGTTCACCAAACCCAGCCCCGCACTGCCGACCAGAGCTGGGGGGACAGGATTAATGAGAAAAAGAATTAGGATGACCAAGTGGCCTCCAAGTCTTGTCTTGTACTCTAAAAACAGCACACACGCATCAATCGATGCTCACCCCACAAGAAAAACTCACATTGCTGGTTCCGCTTGTCTCCAGCGTTTTTCAAAGGTAGGCATACAGGACAGTCATGTCGAGTGCAATTCTTCCAGTGAGAGATGATCTGTCTTGATGAGGCACAATGCGCCACTGGGACCCCCCAAAAAAAAAAATAATAATAATAACGGAGAGAAGTTTAAAGAAGAATGACAAAAGGATTGTTCAACTTTCAAGATACTCAAACAATTACAAACACTTTGTAAAACTGGGGACTCAGTGATGATATTAGTTTATGACCATAAAACTAGCACTTGGCTGTAATCAGGAGGTCCTTTGTCCCAAAATCAATTGGACTGTTGAATGCCTCAGGTGGGTCCAGTGGATCATAACTTGGGCCCATTGATTTGTATTTGTATTGATATGTTTATGTATTATTTTGGGGTCCATTGACTTTGACTTTGACCTGTGAGACGCCTGTATTTCCCCGACGCCACTTACATAGCCTTTATCTAGCTCTCTGTCCATATATCGAAACTCACCCTGGCAAGACTTGCCAGCCTGGCAATGAGTCATGTGGTTCAATACATTCTTCATGGTGCGGCAATGAGGCAGGTTGCACTGCCTCACTTCCCCGTTAGCCTGCTCCCTTCGCTGGCACTTATGCGCGTGGAGCAAAAGGACCAGTTGCTGTTGGATGAGCTTACGCTTCTCCGGGTCTGCTGTAGGGGGCGTTGCGCAGGGACCTGCCCCTACAGCACCCAGTCCAACCTGAGCCGCTCCCACTGCTGCTCCGCCGACTGATACACCGCCAATGCCTGGAGGCTGCTGTTGCTGCTGCTGCTGCTGCTGCTGAGGCGTCTTGAGAAGAGAGAAAAATTGATTGTTAGATTGTTGACATCTTTTCAAAGGGGAGCTGACAAATGGCTGATATTTCACACTAGTGGACATGGTTTGGCAGAGCATAGCAGTGAAGAAAAGTTGGAAGGTTCCATTCTAGTGCCTCCGATGCGGTTTTCTCATTGGAGTAGAAGTTCACCCGGCTAACTCGAGATGCTTGCGTGCACCGACATTAAATAAGAACTACAAGGCCTACGGTCAAAAGTGATCCTTGTCACACAAAATGTATTTGCTTCACCTCAAGAAAGAAAAAAACCTCCAGCGCACAGTTGCAGCTTGATTCTACAGGAAGGTGACATGCATTTTAATCTGAAACGGGAGGTCGTTTGTCAGAGGTCAACAACCAGTTTGAAATGGAGAGAAACCTCTTGGCTACTGATCAATTTGAAGGGGGTACCAGTTTGATACATACTTCTGAAAAAAGAAATGTGCTTAAACTACATTTCTCCATACATTATTATTCATAATTACTGATATTCATTGATATAAAGACCCTGATCATGTTCTTGATTTCTCAAAAATTCTAAACTTGTTTTGATTTAACAAGGTTGGACTTCAGATAAATATGAATATACGACACTTTATTTCTATATATTTGCACAAATGTTTACATTTTCAATTGATCACTTGTACAACGTTCTCAGGAATGTCCCATGACTGGTGGGCCATTTTTATAATAGGCCCTTGATTTAGTCATGTGGTCCCTGGGCGCTCCATAATGGCCGCAGGCCCAATGTTTTTGACCCCTGTTCAAAGGCGTAAAATAAATAAAAAATGTCTGTCGCTATCCAACCACATTACAGTGGCTTATATTTACACTCTCCATCCATTTTCTTCACCGCTTATCCTCATGAGGGTCACGGGGAGTGCTGGGCCCTATCCCAGCTGTCAACGGCAGGAGGCGGAGTACACCCTGAACTGGTTGCCAGCCAATCGCAGGGCACATCCAGACAAACAGCTGCACTCACAATCACACCTCAGTGCAATTTAGAGTGTAAATTAATGTTGCATGTTTTTGGGGATGTGGGAGGAAACCGGAGTGCCCAGAGGAAACCCACGCAGGCACAGGGAGAACATGCAAACTCCACACAGGCGGGTCCGGGATTGAACCCGGGGACCTCAGAACTGTGAGGCCAACGCTTTACCAGTTGCTCCACCGTGCCACCCACTCTTTACACCATATGCCGTGCAAAAAAACTTTAAATTGTCCAAATGGACAGTGTAAAATAAATATACATATGAGTGTGATGCACCTTACACATGCTCAATGTCTGAACATCAAACATTATTAAAACAGCGTATCTGAAGAATGGTCGACTTCCAAAATTTCCCTCATACTTGGTGGATGAAGTCCTCACGCACGCACACATACAAAATCCACCCTCAAACCCCCCCCCCCCCCCCCCCCCTGCACATAATCATTCACCAGATCCTGACAGTGTAATTAAATTCAACCTTGCTCCACGAAGCACTCTTCATCTGAAATCAAACCGTCTATGAGTTTGAGTAGTGCGCATCCTTTAAGGGTTGACTTTGAGTGAGAGGTGGGGTAACACTTCACTGATCAACAGTCAAAGTAGACACATTAAGGTAGACAACCATTCATATTCACAAATATGGACAACTTTACGGGTCCACTTAATCAAGCGGCAAAACCCACACTGGCACTGGGACTATCCACATTAAAACCCATGACCTCCCGTTAAGACGTATTTCCAACTTCTGGACCACACTGCTCTACTATAATAAAATCAAACAGCTATTAAGAAAAAAAAAAAAAAAAAAAAAGTCTCACCATTCCAGGCATGTTTTGCCCCGCCGGCACTTTCTTGTCCATGTTAAACTGGCTGGTCAAATTGTTGGCCATTCCGGTTTTATTCTGGAGTTGTGGGCTCAGCCCTGCGCCAGGAAGCCCCTGGCTGGCGGACGGACCGTAGGGACCACCATAGGGGCCCGTATTGGCAATCATATTCATCTGTCGGAGGTGAAGACAAAATAAAGATGGAAAGATGAGAAAAGGGGGGGAATACCAAACCTCAGGTCTAATGAATCAAAGCTGTCTTTTTTTTATATTTAGTCAATGCTTTCTTTTGCAGCAATCCCTTACTTGACAGATAAAAAGTCAATCACGTGAGGAAACGCCATTCATGATTCTGCAGCTTAAGAGTGCGTTTACCTTGTTCAGTGCTCCTGGTTGCTGTGGTCGTATCCCCGGCTGACCACCAGACCCCATTTGCTGACCACCCTGCTGCTGCTGTAGGGTTTCAGCTAAAATATTACCGTTGTTACCCATACTCGCGCCGCCCGGGTAACCCATCCTTGACGAGCCGTTCATCACGTGACCCGACATCATGCCTTGCTGTTGCTGTCCATTGCTCCCCCTCTGGCCACCCATCATTGCAGTTACCCGACTTAGTGATGCCACCCCTCCAACCATCCCAACCTGCTGCATTGGGCCGGGCTGCTGCTGGCCGTGGGGTGCACCAGGGGAGATGTTGACACCTCCCAATATGCCCATGGAACTCCCAAGTCCAGTACTGTTGGAAGCAGGGCCAACCTGCTGCGATGATGCCCCAGCACGCAAAAGTTCAGACAACTGTTTGTGTTTTGCAGCAGCGTCCTGGCCTCCCATCCCAATCCCTCCGAGACTGGTATGGAGATGGTTGATGTCCCCTCCATTGGTCAGCCCCAGGTCTGACGAGCTGATGAGCTCGTCTGGTAGGTCGTGCTCAAGGTCAAAGAGTGAACCGAAATCTAGAAGCAACAAAGTCACAATTGACCAGCCGGTAAAATAAAGATAGCGATTAAACAGATACAGTAGACCTGTACATTTCAAGGCTTAGACAGATTTTCCCCCGTCACACAGATCTGACTCACATGAAAACGCCTTATTTTCATTCATATTATTTTTAATATCTGGACTGTAACTCGGTGATTTCTGAGCACCCATTTATTGGCAAATTTTATGGCATAAACGGTGAATCACGAATCAATGTAATATGTCCAAGGCCACAGCAAAAAAGGTTTAAGTGCATGGATTGGCACTAGTGTTACACAAAATACAGGCATACAAATATGAGCATGTTTCCAAGACCCAGGGGCAAGATCCAGCTCGCCACATCATTTTACTTGGGCTCTTGCTAAATTATGTACCACAATTGCAAATTGACTTTACTTTTGATTACTTTATACCAGGTTATGACAAGAATAATATTTTTAATAAATCTCTTTCCTCATCTAAATTGACCAAGCTAAATTATTTCATTGACTTGATTTCAAAACTAGTTGTTGTATATGTAATACTATGACAAGGCTATGATACATTTCACAGTCATAGTGATCCTTTCATGAAAACCATAACTACAATAAAGACGAGACAAACATTTTTGAGACCCATGACTCGAGGAAAGAAATATATAATAATTATTCACAAGCCCTTGTGTAATTTTTCATTTTGTTGAATCTCTAGGAAGTGTTTATATTTTAAAGCATAGATTTGAAGAGATGAGATTTGGAGGGAGCAAAGTGGAAACTTTGGAGTAAAACGTAGATTCTTTTCAAAGAATAATTGTAGGAAATAATCAGATTCTTATCAAGTGAATTAGTGAAATACAGTACTTGCGTTTTACTATTATTGTCCACCCCTTTAAAAACTACAGTTCTGTTCCGGTAATAGGAAGCGTCAAAACAGGAATAAAGTTGACAGCCGCCATGATCAATGGGTGGAATTGTTTTATTTTAAAACGTCTCCGTGCACAATTAAATTGAGAGCACTCCAAGTGTTGGTTTAGAAAAGTGGAGATCGATTATTTGTGAAGCAGCGGAGCATTGTCAACTACGTTGCCAGACAATGGAGGGAGAAGCAGAAGGGCTTTGTCGGTTAAACTAAAGTGAAAACCACTTGGCCTGAAGACGTAAACGAGGACATCTTTTTCAAGTGCTCGATGATTTCTTTAGAACGAGGTGCCATTTAAAAAAAAAAACAAAAAAAAAAACAGTCCAGGTTTTCTGTTGGATTTCAACACTTCGCACAACTTCAATCAAGTATCGAACAATGGTTAGCTGCTTTACGACAATTCTTCACAGACTCTATCTGGGCAGCTAACACGTTAAGTGCATTGGATGTATGGTCACAAATCGTCCCCCGCCAAGCATAAACAGTGTTGCAAGGGAAAAGCGTCGTTGCGGAGATCGATACGGTTGAACAAATCAACGCTGATGTGTTTAGCTAGTCGGCTAACGAGTGCAGATGAGCCGGTGGCTCCAGTCGTTTTTTTTTTTTTTTTATTTTAAAGCTCGTCAGCTAGCCATTCTTATAGCATCAGTTCCTCTCAAAAGCTATTTTTTAAAATGTTTTTCCCCGTCGTTTTTTAAAGAGAATCCGCCATTTAACGTCCGTCCATTTTGTTCACTTTAAAGCAGAGCGTGAACTTTGACGGCGAGTAGAGTGACTCGACTCTCCCATTGTTTGGAGGTGGATCTTATAGTCGCTAGCTTGCTTAGCGCGTCCATGCTAACGCTTCAAAACATCAGTCGGAGAAAGTTGATAGTGGCGTCAGCTCCACTTTGGGCTGCCTCGCTCACAACACGCGTTCACTCCAAAATGATAAAGAATACATGCATACGCCGAACCAGTTGTTATGTTTGTGTCGTGCAACTCTGCACTGATTGCATGAGTAACTCATAGACGCACACTCCCAAGTTATTATGTCGCCTCGTAAACAAAATGGATCCGAAATATACACATACCGTTTCCATCACTTGCAGACACGGAGAGCGCTGGAGAGGACAGCTTTGGCCTCTTGGCTGAAGGGCCGGACTCCAGGACATTATCGGCCATATTTTTGACAAATTCAAAAAAAGGTGAAAAAAAAAAGTTTTACATCCACAGCGGGCAAACGTGTTCCCCGTATTTGTGCCTTCTAATCCGAATTGTTTCTGATCGTCCCCCCGCCGCTTGGGGGACGGGAGGGGAGAGGACGGCTACGTCGAAGTGTTCCGCCGCTCTCCGTCTCGGTTTTATTCCTGTGTGAAGAGATCGAGCCCCCCTTCCCCTGGCGGAGAGTTTGTTTCTTCGCAGATTTGAACAGAAGGAGGTGGGAAGGTGGAGTCGACGTGCGGCCCGCTGACACCCTCATGTAGCCTCCTCGGCTGCGACACAACAATTGTCCCGGGATCCGTCCTCCGTCGCTCGCTCAGTCTTATCCGCCATAGTCGGCGGACAAATCCGGTAGATCAGGTCTCAAACGCTCCGGTAACAAGTCCAACGGGAATCCCCGATACACCGGGCGATGCTTTTCTCGTGCGACGCCGGGAGAATCCTCAGTTGCGTTGCCGATTTCCCCTCCGCCGGACATACGTCGCTGCCGATTTCTAAATCCCAAAAGGCAATCAACTGGTGCGTTGCGAAAGGGTTTAAGAAGTGTTGCGCCGGTGGACGGGGAATTGGACAATGCTGCACAAGGACGTTTAAGAATAGTGTCTGCGCAGAGAAAACTAAAATGGTCATGCGTGAGATTGATCCGTGCACTCGAGTGTTAGGATCGTGCAAAGGCACTGGGTCCACCAGAACGGGCTCATATTGCACATCTGCTGTTCGCGAGCCGTCGCCGCCAACGTGCCTCTTGCAGCATGCAGGCGAGGCGACGAGACCAGAGAAACTTGGCAAAAACCACAAACGGCGCAAGCGATTCTGAAGCAAGACTTTATTGGTGGCTAGCGCAGTTCTGGATGGCGACCGAGGTACTAATTGCCAATCAGCGGCCAGTCAGATAGATCCAATTACTCTTGGTTGATATATGTATATATATATGTATATATATATATATATATATATATACATATACACACACACACACATATATATATATATATTTTTACCAGACGATTACTTATCTTGTGCTCCGGGTGAGCATCTCCCGTCATTTAACTCTGGTTGAAAAGCTTGAAAGCAAGACCGGAGTAACCAATAATGTCGCTATTTGCGCTTAATGCCTGTTCGCAAGAAAAGGGAAATCAATTTTGAATAAAAAAAAGACCGGAGCAGCAGAGATAATGTGACAAGATTGACGGTGGCTCGCTGAGGAAATGTTGGCTATATGGGAAGCAGAAAGGTCCACATCAGGGCAACAATAATGCCCCCCCCCCTCAACTTGAGGCTTAAAAAACAACCCTCATTGACTCTTTGTGATGGAGAATGCCCCCCTTCGCGTTGATCCTGACAATTTCACCTTATCTGTAAACCTGTCTTCCTTTCCACCTCTCCCTTCTGCCCGGGAGCACTTTATTTATATAATTTTCTATGTGGGCTCTTTCCTTCCTCCGCGAGGCAAGCATTACAATTTTTCATGTTTATCTTGCACCTTTCCCCCCTACGTTCTGATCTGTAGCCGTCTTCCGCGTCTCCGCGAAACACCCCCTTCCTTAGATATTTTTTTTTTCTGAGGGGGGAGTAGTTCCTTCTCATTTATATATATGTATGTATGTATCTATATTTCTGTATATCACCGACTCCCGCTTCCTCGCCACAGCCGCCTTCAGTTTTCCGGCGACGTCTTCTTCGGTCTTTGCAGCACGGACAGGATTTGACCAGGTTGTTCCCCAGCCGGCGGTTCTCGGAGCGGCTGTCGCCGGAGTCACTCCTTCCCCTCGGTTATCTCCTCCGCTCGGACGGCCAGTCCCCACAAACAAAATGGCGGCTTGTTGTTTCTACTCCTCTGATGCGGGGGGGAGGGATGGAGGTACGGCAACATTAGGCGTGAAGGGGAGGATGGTGGGAGGAAGCCTTCGGATTTGGTCGGGATTCTCCGGAAACGTCACTTGGAAGTTTTCGACAAGTGGCAATCGACGGAACCTTGAAATGGGAGCCTCTCCCCGACGAGAATCTTCTTGTCTTGAGGGAATAATAATAACAACAATTAAAGCCTTTTCGTAGTCTATCCCTAAAGTTAAAGTTAAAAAAGTAAAATCGAGCCACACCAGTAGTTGTCAGAAGTATTACAGAGTATCACCTAAAATGTGGCCCTTCAATTACCATCATAATGACTAATACTAAAATACAGTATGTATTGGCATGACGTTTTTCAAAAAGGAGGGTTTTTTGTTGTTGTTCAGAGGTGTATGTAATATTATTTTAGCCACTGTAACGTGAACTAAGTTGGAACATTAACACTGTGATAAGATAGAGGAAAATAAACTGTAAATGATTACATTCAATGTATTTCACATTTTTTTTAAAAGTACCGTTATGGATTTACGCTGAGCTGTGCCAACATTTCCATATTTCATTCATTTGACCAATGTTATAATGACCATATACTGTACAATGGACCCACGCATATTCATAGGTCTGCATTCATAAATTCACCCATTTGCCATTTTTTCCCCATGGGAAATTATCCAAATCTAGTTTCTGATTGTCTGTAACATGGTAAAATCAGAAAATTGAAATCCATCCATCCATTTTCTTCACCACTTATCCTCACAAGGGTCACGGGGAGTGCTGGAGCCTATCCCAGCTGTCAGGGGGCAGGAGGCAGGGTACAGCCTGAACGGGTTGCCGGGCAATCGCAGGGCACATAGAGAGAAAAAGTCACACCCACAATCACACCTAGGGGCAATTTAGAGTGTCCAATTAATGTTGCATGTTTTTGGAATGTGGGAGGAAACCGGAGTGCCCGGAGGAAACCCACGCAGGCGGGTCTGGGATTGAACCCAGGACCTCAGAATCATAACTGTGAGGCCAATGCTTTACCAGCTCCGCCATCAAGAATTTCCCCATTTGGTGAATAATGGGTAGCATGGACAACGCATGTATCTACATCCATTATTTTCTGAACTGCTTATCCTCACTACAGTTGCACATGTGCTTTTGCCTATCTCAGTGAACTGTGGGAAAAATTGTACTTGTCAAGAGTAGTTTTGATGAAGCAAACTTTTTACTTTTACTCAAGTGTTTATGTTAAGAAGAAAACAATTTCACCCCATTACAATCTACATGGCGCTCGCTACTTTCGTTTGTCAATAAATACGTGCGCAATCTAGTTCCTAGCACCGTTGCTCTGATCCTCTCTGATTACCGCAGAGACGTTTGACTCAGGTTCTTCAATGAAACGTCAAGAAAGTCACATGTCCGCACACCAAGTCTTCTATTGGGCTTCGCGGGCCAATCAAAGTGAGTCGAGACAGCTGCACAAAACTCATGTTTACATTTCAGACTATAAAATACAAGTTTAACACGCACCGTAGTCTTGTCAACTGGCCAAGCCTGGATATTCCTGTCAACTTCTAATTTGGGAAAACAACTTGCGGTAAGTTGGAGATGTTTTTATTTTGCTGTTGTTTCAGGTGTAAATATAACAACAATAGTCCCATTTTATGGTTACAAGTAACTGTAAATCATGCTTCATGGTAAATAACAAAATCTGACATTAAAAAAATGTACAATGAAACTACACTGTTATTTTGATTTTATTGTTAATTGAAATGGCAACCAGTTCGGGGAGTACCCCGGCTCCTGCTCGAAGATAAGTGTTATTGGCTCGAGCACTCCCATCACCCTTGTGAGGATAAGCAGCTCAGAAACTGGATGGATCTTTGGTTTAAGTATCCACTTTGCAGAGAGCTTTTTCTTCTCTTGAACTACTGTGAACTAATTCAACATTAGAAACTGCTTCAGAACGTTTCATCATAACAAGCTTCTGTCGGATCTTGATCTTCTCTGCCAGGAGGTGGTCGTCCTCATCCTTGAGAAGAGCAGCAGAGACGGAAGGATGCCAAAATAATCGACCTTTTTTCATGCGCTTAATGGATACAAAGGTACGTGTTTTTTGCTTACCCTCCAGTTGGCTGACTCATAGATGTCCCCCTCTACTTTTCGAACATTTGCCACCAGATTTTCCATCAGCTCGTCCTTCAGAGGAGCAAAATGGCCTGCATCCCACTCACAAAAAGTAAATTTGGGCTTGCTTCGTTTGGCTGGATGACCAGCTCTAGGAAGCGTTCTGGTCATTCTAAATGTTTTTTTATTGAAGGATTATGGTGGCGGCACGGTCACTCAGCTGGTAAAGCATTGGCCTCGCAGTTCTGAGGTCCCGGGTTCAATCCCAGACCCGCCTGTGTGGAGTTTGCATGTTCTCCCCGTGCCTCCGTGGGTTTACTCCGGCCACTCCGGTTTCCTCCCACATTCCAAAAACATGCAACATTAATTGGACACTCTAAATTGCCCCTGGGTGTGATTGTAAGTGCGGCTGTTTGTCTCAATGTGCCCTGTGATTGGCTAGCAACCAGTTCAGGGTGTACCCCGCCTCCTGCCCATTGGTGGGATAGGCTGCAGGACACCCAGCAACCCCCGTGAGGATAAGCGGTGAAGAAAATGGATGGATTATGGTGGCCTCTCCATATCTTAGCACCCTTAAGTACAGCGTTTTTTTTGTAACCTTGTCCAGAATGGTGCCTTGCAACAATTCTGTCTCTGAGCCATTCAGGCAGTTCCTTTAACCTCATGATTGTCATTTGACATGCACTGTGAGCTGTCAAGTCTAATATTGACAGCTCTGTGGCTTTCCCAATCAAGTCCAAATACTCGTAGTATACTCAAATACAGCTGGACTTCAATAAAGGTGTAGAACCACCCTGATACCAGCTGTTGGGTCCCTGTACGACCAGTGTCAGAGTTTGGTCTGCATTGGGGGCAGATGTCTGACTTGTTTCCGGGGAGATTTGGATTCCGCCAAGGCTGTCGTTTGTCACTGATTCTGTTCAGAACTTTTCTGGACAGAATTTATTCTCACAGCCGAGGCGTTAAGGGGGTCTGGTTTGGTGGCCTCAGTATTCAATCTCTGCTTTTTTTCAGATGTGGTTCTGTTGGTTTCATCAAGCTGTGATCTCCAACTTTCAGGGAGAGGTTCGCAGTCGAGTGTGAAGCAGCTGGGATGCAAATCAGAACCTCCAAATCTGGGACAATGGTCCCCAGTCAGAAAAGGGCAGAGTGCCCCATCCATGTCGTGGTTGAGATCCTGCTCCAAGTGGAGGAGTTCAAGTATCTTTGGATCTTGCCCACGAGTGAGGGAAGAATGGAACAGGAGATCAACAGGCAGATCGGTGCAACGTCTGCAGTGATACGGACTTTGTATCAGGCTGTTGTGGTAAAATAGTAGCTAAGCTAAAAGGCGAATCTTTCATTTTACCAGTCGATCGATGTTCCTACCCTCATCTATGGCGAAGAGCTGTGGGTCATAACTGAAAGAACAAGATACCGGATACAAGAGGCTGAAATGAGTGTCCTCCAAGAGATGTCCAGGCTCTTCCTGAGAGACAGGGTGAGAACCTTGGTCATCTGTGAGGGGCTCAGAGTAGAGTCGCTACTCCTCCACATTAAGAGGAGCCAGATGAGGTAGCTGGGGCATCTGAGCCAGACGCCTCCCTGGTGAGGTGTTCCGGGCACGTCCCACCGGAACGAGACCCCAGGCATGACCCAGGACACACTGGAAATACTACATCCCTCGATTGGCTTGGAAATACCTTGGGATCCCCCTGGAAGAGTTGAATGAAGTGATAGGTAGAGGGAAGTTACCCCTGCTTAAACTACTGCGCTGCAACCCGACCTTGGATAAGTTGTAGAAAATGGATGGATGCGCCTGAATACTTGGCGTACCCACTTCACATCCATCCCATTTTACATATATGCTTTTTAAATTAGTTAAGGGTTAGGACTAAATCAGTACTATACGGCGGCTGTAATCAGGAGGTCCTTTGTCCCAACATTAATTAAACTCTCTTAAATGGCTCATTTGGGTGCAATGGCTCATGAGTGGGGGCCTATTTATTTACTATCGTTTGGACGCAAGGGTTGATTACTGGTTGGCTGTCTTGTGTATTCAGTACATACAGTATGTATATGTGCTTACTCACCAAGAGGGGTTGCGTCAGGAACGGCATACGGCGTAAAACCTCTGCCAAACAAATGTGACCGTTCATCTGAGATGACACGCTGTGGCGACCCCTAACGGGACAAGCCGAAAGAAAGACGACAATGTCTGTCAAATGCGAGATGCCATTTCCTTGATGGGATTAATAAAGTATTTATCTAGCTATCCACAGTGGGTGAAATAGAGATATGCTGCTGAAATAAGTATTTAACAATATTCCAAAGTTCAACGACTCACACGACTACAGTCAAGTATTGAACAATGGTTAACTGCTTTGCGACAATTGGTTCAGTAGTAATCCCGAGAAGAGAGTGCATTGAATGTATGATCACAAAACGCCCCGAATACAAACAGCGCTGATTGTTGTGACAGAAAAGCGTATTTGTGGTGATCGATATGGTTGAGCAGATCAACGCTGATGTGTTTAGCTAGCAGAGTGCAGATGAGACCGTGGCTACAATCGCTTGCCAGCCACACACACACACACACCCAATTTATTATGTCTCCTCCTAAACAAAACAGATCCAAAAGATATAAGGGCCGGACTCCAGGACGTACTTTTGACAAATTCAAAAAGGGGGAAAAAAGGATTAGATCTACAAGGGCAAACGTGTTTCTGTTATTTGGGCCTTCTCATCTGAATTACTTCTTATTGTCCCCCACCGCTTTGGGGATCGGAGGGGACTTAACTTTCGGGATGGCTCATTTTCAAAAAGTCGTGATGGGCGTAGAAGTTCTTGCAAGTGTAATGAAACATTCACTGTAGTTAGTAAAGAGTTATTGTAAATATTTGTTCATCACGTCGCTCAGTTCTTTTTCACAAAATCATTCAAGTGTTTCCTCATTTAGTTTATGATCCATCGCTGAGGTTAGAAGTGTAGCTACGTACTGAGCTGTAAACTGTTTACTGTACTGTGTTTTAACGAAAACTACAATTTGTGATATATTTATAGCATAGAGAATTATCATTTTTCCAATAGCGTCAATTATTCACGGAAAGTCACAATTCGGTGTCACGTTCAACCACTGTAAAATGAACTTACGAGTGACTTGTGCATAGAACTGTGCGAATGTCAAACTGGGTTGCGGACTATTTGATTGACGCCAGTGAGACTGCAGTAGTGAGTGTAGTTTCAAGTTTTATGGGTACTTTTGTCCACAATCTCACAAAAATGTTCAGGGTTCTTCCATTGCCAATGCAAGGTGACATGGAGCCAGAACACTGCTACAAAGTTTTAGAATTGTAGAAAAGGACGTATGAAGACCAAAACAAGCACATTGTAACTGCACTACCATAAAATTGAAAGTCAATAAAGAACATTGAATGTAAAACCACAAAGTTCTCACCCAAAAAAAAAAAAAAAAAAAAAAGCTATTGACACATTAAACACATCATACAATGAAATGATTCAAATAAAGTATTTTATTAATACAATACGTTGAGGGGGTTGTATACTGAATATGTCTAGATATATCTACAGGCCAAATCTTAGTTCTTAGGTTGTGTTGGTTTGCCAAATATACCAGTGTCATTTAATATTTTACTTGATCACTGAGTGATGACAACATGGATACAGCCAATAAAGTAGAGTGCCTACCATAACTGCTACATCTCTCCCTGTCCTACCTTTGGGCACAGGCAAACTCTACATCAGCAATGGTCTTTGGCGCATCAGAGGATAGAATCAAGGGCCCCCCCTTGTCCCGAATCAGCACATCATCCTCGATCCTGAGACCCAAGCCGCGGAAACATTCTGGGGCCTCCTCATTTTCCTCACCAATATACAACCCTGTGGTATGAGAAATCCAGAAAAACAGATGCTCTAAGATCATTAAAATATGTGTTGCTTAAGTAATGTAAAATGGCTAAGACCCAATATTATAATAGAGTGCCTTTGAGATTTTGACTTCACTCTGAAAATTTGGAGATTTTCCACTGAACTTCAGATTCATTGTATTCAGTTGTGTACGACATGGTGAGTCAGCTGGTAAAGCGTTGGCCTCACAGTTCTGAGAACCCGGTTAGATCCCGGCCCCGCCTGTGTGGAGTTTGCATGTTCTCTGCGTGCCTGCGTGGGTTTTCTCCGGGCATTCCGGTTTCCTCCCACATCCCAAAAACATGTAACATTAATTGCACACTCTAAATTGCCCCTAGGTGGGATTGTGAGTGCGGCTGTCTGTCTCCATGTCTGTTTGTCTGCGATTGGCTGGCAACCAGTTCAGGGTGTACCCTGCCTCCTGCCCCTTGACAGCTGGGATAGGCTCCAGTACTCCCCGTGGCTCTTGTGAGGATAAGTGGCAAAAGAGAATGGATGGATTAAGTAGAAAACAGAAAAATACTGTACAGTATGTAGTTTTTTTTTTTTACTTGGTGGAAAATGACAGGGTGGACATTTTTGGCAAATTTTAGCATTTTATAGAAATGTGGTGACTACGCAACTAGATTCAGTGAGCAAAATGAATGTATGCTATTTAACAACTATCTTTTCACATTTCTGAAAAGCTTTTCTACCAACTGATATTTCACTACAACAGACATGTCAGCATCGACAATCATTTTCAGTGCTCCAACAGACAGATTTTTTCTTTCTTGTCTTTTTCTAAGGCACACATTTGTAAAAAGATCTGTGAGCTGTTTTCACTGGCAGACGTTTTCATTTTCACGTTCCAAAACCCTGTTGATTCTGCTAAGATTTGGATGATTGCTAAATGATATAACAAAAAATCAACACAAAGCAGGTTAAACAGAGTTAGACATCCCAAAGGTAAACAAAGTCCGAGGTTTCTGCTGCCCTGTTTTTACCTGGCTCTATGGTGATGGTCATTCCAGACTGTAGAGGTTGTGAGCGTGACAGTTCTGGAGTGTCATGGACATCCATGCCTATATAATGTCCAACATGATGGGGGCAGTACCGCCTAGCAGCCTATGGGGAGGATAACAAAAGGCCTTAAAGGTCCACTGTCATGAAATGCATGATTTTTAGTATATTACTAATGAAAAAAAGACAGCTGAAATGGACCCATCCGTTTTTTTCACCACACAACATGATTTTGACATGTATGGCTTTTTGTCACTCACACCATGAAAATCCTCTCGAGGGATTTGTTTTCGAGAAGAAGCAGGAATTGACGTGAGTAGCAGACGCCCACTCAGGCGGTCTCGTATATTTCTACTAGTTTTGCCTGCTGGAAGGTAGCTCTTTGTTCCTTCATGTTAGCCAAAATTCCGGTTTGTTGTATTGCTGGATATTGTTTAAACACTCTGGAAGATGGATTCATTCTTCATACTTTTCAAAAAGACCCGATACGTTGTGAAAAATGGATTGCACGGGTGCAAAGGACGAGAGCTTTGTGGGTTCCAAATGACAAGTAGGTGTGTATACAGCTACTGAAAAAAACAATAGTTGGGGGAGGACGTAATACTCTCAGAATGTAAAAAAAAAAAGCTTGCGGGTGCTAAATGTGTCAACGTACCCATCGGCACTGTGGACGGCTACGATGATGCCTTGTCCGCCGCATACGGCTTCGGGCGGGGTGGCTCATTGCGGCACCACTCAGGTGGCTTATACATACTGTCTGGGAGTCTGTTGTTAGTTAGAAGTGATCCGCATATCATCTAAATATGGCTAGAAACAAAACGGTATTATTTCCCCGGTCACTTCACTCGATTGTGTCCATGGCGGATAGCTTCGGCGACGCCTCATCTGCGATGGACGGCTTCGGCCGGGCTGGCCTACACATACTGTCTGGGAGTCTATTGTTAGTTAGAAGTGATCCACATATCATCTAAATATGGCTCTAAACGATCGGGTAATATTGCCTTGCACTTCACTCGATTGTGAGATGTTCTCTTCTTTGAAAAGAGCTTCCGTGTCCCATAGTATGTGGGACAGCGTGTTTTTAATGGCGAATGTCTTGGTGTGACGTAATGAACAGACGTTGCAGGCAATTTGGATACCACTTGAATGTCGAATGAGACTTCCTCAACTTTTCACATGGATGACCCGCTCTCCGCTCATATTTATTTTTTCGTATAGACATTGAAGTGAATAACGTTATTTATTTTTCATTACAATATCTATTTTAGAATGTTTGTAGGCATGACACTTGACCTTTAAGCTAATTTGTAAAATGTCTTCATCTATGCAACAGTGGTCACTATTTATGAAATTCTACAACAATTTGAAATACAATTTCTTCACGACGATGATGGACGTTGCACCGATCCGCTTGTGGATCCCGCCCTATTCTTCCCTCACTCATGAACAAGATCCCGAGATACTTCAAGAGGATCTCCTTCTCGACTGTGAGAGGGCCCCCCACCCTTTCCCAACTCAGGACCATGGCCTTAGATGAGGTGCTGATTTTCATCCCAGCCGCTGGGAACTTCTCCATTTTAATTTTTGGGGACTTGAAAATGATGACCGTCACTTGTATAAAAAAAAGTAAAGGAAATGTGAGAAATGTCTAATTTAGATCATAATTTGGAACCGCATGTGAAATCCCTCAGATTTTTGATCTCAGAAAAATATCAAAATGTATTTCCGTGTTAAAATATTAGAAATTAAATCTTAATAAATATCATATCACTGAATGTCAAAATGTTCAACATAACAGCATATATCTTCGCTGAGCAGTCACACAAAATGTTTTCCCCTCAACAATTGAAAATGGAATCATGCTGAAATAGCTTTTCAGTGGCAAACTGCCCTCATCGCTATACGTTAACAGTGACATCTTCAAATATTTCATTACCTTTAGTACATCAGCGTCGCTGGTCTCGGCCTTGACGATGCCGAGACGTTTGAGCTGTCTTGCTAACAGTCCTAGCATGGTACTGTAAATGTGATCAAGACTGACACCCGGGGAGCAAAGAGATAAACAACCAAGCTGGACCTCCAGTACGGCTTCATAAAGTTCCGCCTGGGGAACGCTAAATCTGGCAGTTGGGGTGGAGGAAAAAAAAAAATGAAAGTGTTCAAGAATGAGACACCAATAAGGAAAATTTTGTCTTGTAGGATGATTAACTCACTTCCCATTTACTGGCCATGTTCGGGTCACATCACTGACATAACCAAAATATTCACAGCCGCCATCAAGAAGCACCATTTCGCCATCCTGAGGAAAAACAAACAGTGACTCATGTACGACGGCCATTTTTCATCCTATTAATGCACCATGGAATAACTTCATCGCAAAAAATGTTACATGCCCACGTAATGAAACATAACAAAGCCTATAATGAATATGAATCACTAACAGAGACACAGCGGGTGTCTTGAGCCTTCTCTTCACGTGGCAAAGCTGTTTTGAAGGCATCATAGCCTCACTGGATAGCCAGTCGCCACGCATTATACACAGAGCATGTGAATCACCCACGATAACCCAGTAGTTAGGGGACTAGGTTTTTCTGTACAGGGTTTTTCTTTTTTGCTGACAGTATATTGGAATTATCTGCTTTCTCCTCAGTGAGCCTCCCTCCCTTTTCAAAGGAGCTCTCCAGAGGTTTCCATTTTTCACTCATTTTAGCTGGCATTGTTATATCACGAAGCTAATTTGTGAGCAATCACGACTGTGACAAAGACAAGACACACACACAGACTCACATTTTCAAACGGTTTTGCACCGCTAGGTACCACTGTTACCTTGACAATTTGGTTGTTGTTGATGTAGTGGAGAGTATTTGCACGATTCCCTCCAGCAACCACAGGAGGATAGGCCAGGAAATTAGCGCCATGGATTCGGTTCTCAAAATCAAACTGCAATTGAAATGATAATGTGACATTTTTAGCTACACAACAAAATGATGAATAACTAATTTTGAAATCAGAAGCCAGTAAAAACTGTTCCAACTATTATTCAATTCACTTGATAAGGGGGATTGGTAACAAAAGATCCTAGCAATATTTCAATGTTACTCACATTTAAAACAATTTGCAATTTTGGTATTTTTGGAAGTAAAATGAAGTCAACACACATGATTTACTTTCCCTGCCAGCATAAAATGATGCATCAGGCCAGATAAAACCTTGAGTTTAACACCAGTGCCTCAGATGTACCACGCTAATATTGCATTTATATTTCTTTGACACTATAAGTGAGGAAACTAACCTAATCTGCTAGAATCTCCATTCTTCTTCTTCTTCTTTAGCTACGAGCTAGATATTTGAAAATTCCCAGTTTTGTGGGAAAAGGGGCAAAAGCACTTATTCACAAGACATTTTTTGATCCTTTCATAGTCAAAATTAGTAATTTAAAAAAAAAATCCAGACAGACATTTTGAGGTTCAGGTGTTGAAGGATTTTAATCAAGAGTTAATATATTTCAAAGAAACGTTTAGTTTGCCAGCCTACCTTAGCAAAGAGCACAGATTCATCCATGTCTCCATGAGATAGAGCCATTGTCCGCCGAAAAGCCTGGAAAGCAAGTAGGAGTGACTAAAAATTGAAAAAAAAGTGGAACTGTAGCAAAACTACGTAATTGTTTAAAAGCACTAGCTATAACATTTATTACACTTCCCACAAACAAAGCTTAACTATAACAACAATTAAATAAATACCAACCTGCGCTGTGATGCGACCTGCTTCCTGCATGAGGGCCACCTCCGATGAACTCTTCAGAACCCTGAGTGAATGAATGAGGGGACTTACGGGGCGTGCCATTGGCCCCGCCTCCAGGACGGGAATGACATGCGCTTGGTGGAGTCGAGGGTGAGACGGATGAAAACTATCATACCACAGCATAGAACCTGAAGGAAGATAGAATAGCAGTAGTAAGGAAAGGACAGAGTTAAGATGCTTCATTTTTTCACAGACCAATTAAAAATCAACACCATCAATTCAGCTAGAAGCAGCAGCATATAATACAGTTAAGTAGTTGTGGGGCGTTTGGTTTTGGTCCAGAGCTCCCCCTACAGTTGGGAAGTGTACTATTATCAACACCCCTGTGTAGATGGCCCTAGCCGCTGAAGCGATCAAGAGAAAACAATTTTAGCAATTTCGAGTTTCAACCATGTCTTCAGCCCGTATTTACCGCAGTTAGCTGAATACACTGGAAGTCTGCGAACCTGTTTTCCGGGTTTGGTCATGTGACTTTCTGCATGTACCAAATAGTTGAGTTCATGCGAGTTGCAAATGTACGGGTGCAAGCTGCAAAACACTGACATCAGTATAGTACAACACGGAAGAATCAGTGATGTTGATGCCGATGCTTGTGCTGACACAACTGAGTGGTGGGTCAGGTGGTTACAATAATTTTATACTCTTCCATATAAATGCCAAATACCATCAATAATTCTGTTGTAAGAGAATTTGAAAGGATGGAAATGTCCAAGGGGATTACCCACCTTCCACCCACCTTTAAGGCTTTTGAGCACCACTCCAAGTTCTTCCGTGCTATGAACCCTCTCAATGCCCGTCAAAGCAGCAGCACCATCCTTCCCTGATCGCGGTCCATCCCAAAGCTCCCTGCCTGGGTCTCTGCGGGGAACAAACAAGATGGCCTGGTCTGGTCGCCCTTTCCCATACAGAACCAAAGCACTGTCGGGCTCCAAGATGCCAGAGAGGTACAGGAAGTCCTAGGCAAAGTTTTACAAGTGGTTGATTTTCAAAAGCAAAATTTGCAGATGTCTCATATTTGAACATGGCTGAACAGAACCTCCGAAGTCAAGTCCCAGATGGCATCGAAATAAGAATTTCATCAGGAAAAATCATCTAAAGCTGCACAAATCTTTGGATTTCCATTATGTGTGACATCACGTCGGACATCAGCATGTTGCGCCAGACCTCAGCATACCTCACAAGACCTTTTTCATTCCAATTTTTCCAAAAGAAGTAACAGCCTCAGCGAGGGGTGTCAGAAGGAAAAATGAAAGAAATAGATGACAACGTTCTGGACATTATGTGATGGATGGACATGCACATTTCAAGTCTGATCATATACATTGTTGCTGATCAAATTTAAGACTGGGCGGCATGGTGTGGTTAGCACATCTGCCTCACAGTTTTGCGGACCGGGGTTCAAATCCCGGCCCCGTCTGAGTGGAGTTTGCATGTTCTACACATACCCCTGTGGACTTTTCTCCCACATCCCAAAAGTGTGTAGGTTAATTCAACACCCTAAATTGCCAAAAAGTTCAGAATATACCTTCCCTCTCACCCTAAGGCAGCTGGGATAGGCTCCACCATGCGCGCCACCCTTGTGAGGGTAAGCAGAACGCAAGATGAATGAATGAATGAAATTTAAATTGTTTTGTTTTTAATGTTTAGATTTTTTTATCTTCTTTTACGCTAGGGTGACAAAAAAAGCATTTTGTGGGTGAAGAGCATTAGCAAAGGAAACCTTTGTACAGTATTGTAATTTTGTCATTAAAGTAAAGAATGTTTCATGTTTTTATATTTTACTACATTTTTTACTTGTATAAGTGTTTGAAGTTGTAAAATGTACCTAAAACGTAAAATGTACAAACATACGCCGCAGCTGTGTAAAAGCCGCAAGTGCCCACATTGAAACACTAGATATTTACAAAGAAAGACGGTAGACTGAGTTCAATGCTAACGCTAGCCCCACGCTAACAAGCCGGTGGGAAAAAAAAAAACATACCGGTAAAATACGGCAGTAACACGCTAGCGTAGCGCTAACAGGGCCGGACCGGTAAAAGTCACTTCCTCGGCACATATATTCCACAGGTCGCACTCTTACCTGTCCCACTCGAGTGCCCCCTTGCGGCCGTTAGAAAAAAATGCACAAATTAGCCGCATCACCGCATAAACCGCAGGGTTGAAAGTGTGTGAAAAAGGTCGCGTCTTAAAGGCCGGAAATTACGGGAATCGTTTCACTTTTTCCACAATCTGAACAAATTGGAGGAGGACCTGCATTTGACCTCCGAGGTTTCACTGTACCATAAAATGAATGCAAGCACACCTGGTTCTGATGGAAAGGATAAGGTATGTCGTTAGTCATGTAGCGGGTCGGGTGGGACAAAATGATAAGCACGTGAGTGCTAGAGGAGCCAGACGGTCCAAGCTTGTCCGACTGAGCCTCGATGAGTGAGGCCAGTCTCTGGCGGCGGAGTTCATATTCGGTTTGGCTCAGGCCAGGTGTCACCTCACCTGAGAATCAAATAGACACAGCTCATCACCTACTCTTAAAAACACAGAACCACTCCTCCATTGCTAGACCGTATTCTAGTTCTCACAATTCACCATAGCACTAGTCTGCCTTTTATATTCATTATCTCACTTTTTTTTCCCATCCTGCCCGTTTGGCTGGATGTATGTTTTTAAAAGCTTCTTTTTTGAGGCTGTCATGTGGAAGTTTAGATGTAGTTTGTGGATCTGACGTAGAGCCATGTATGGCACAAACAGATAAGCGCACACTTTACTTTTAAAAGCTGAACAAGAACTAGAAATGACACTACTGTATTTTGTATTCAATAAACCACAGATATTTGGTTATAAAATAACATGTAACAAACTCATCTGATAATCCTGGTAGGATTATTTTTAAGAACAATTCCCAAAAAGCATGTCTTTGACTGCTGCTTGTCTGTTCTCTGTTCAGGATATGGATATAGGTAGACCACAACTAGGCCGAAAATGAGCAACGTGACAAATCTGCAAATTGCTGATTCTCAGCTGTCCCAAAAAGATTGTCCTCAGGGATTAACTCCTACGAGTGATTTTTTTCCATCCTGATATTCTCGAAAACCATCTGGCCTGACAATCAATACTATTTAACCTGATCAGTATTTGCTATCTCAGCTCTTACGTGTGCGTGGTCAACGCGGAGTTTGCCATCGCCACAGACTTCTTGATTGTGACGTCAACTGAACGATGCTGGATACAAAAAAGGTAAGCAACTAGTTGACTGTTTATACAATGTGTCTTCCAAGACATAAACCACAGTTAAATATGAGAAAAGTTTGGAGGTGAACTTTTGATCTTAGAAAAGTGTTACTCTAGTCTACCGTCTTCACTTTCTTCTTCCTTGTATTTTTAGGCAGTCTAGATACCACGTGGGCACCATGCTGTCCCTTTCAGGTTAACTCTTTGTACAACAGAAATCTTCTTTGTGTGTGCTGTTATGTGTGGTTACTAATCATAAGAACATATATGATTATTTTTTTTCCTCTCATGTATGGGGTCGCTAACATTTAAAAAAAATCTGTTTTAACAATCAGTTTGTGTTCACTCTGCTTTAGTGGATGTTATTGGAGTATGCCATTTAGATATTGGCCAAGCAAACATTTGACCTGACAGGGAAAAATAATGTAAGATGTTATATTGATCTATGTAGGAATATTTATTGTCTGTGTAATTCAATGCACTCCTGTTGGAAGAAATATTGGGATTTAGCACATTACGCAGTAATAGGGAATACTGGATCATCCCTGCTATGAATCAGTGTAGCCTACTTAAAGCTGTTGGATCCCCACGATTACCCCCCCCCCCCCGAAAAAAAAAAACACTGGACAAGTATTTACTTTTTGAAGTAGAAGACCATACACAATGCTAACCATGTTTGATGAGGTGCGGATGAGTGAAAGGGCTTGGCTGGCCAAGGTATCGAGGAGGAACAGTCTTTGGTTTCAGGCCTCCTGGTTTCACAGAAATGTTCCTGCATGGACACCCTATAAATCCTATAAAGAGAAACATTTGTTCATTTCTCGTTCGTTCAGCTTTTCCTCACCAGGCCCGCGGGTGTGGTGAAGCCTATCCCAGCCATCTTCAGGCAAGCGCCGGGGTACACCCTAAACTGGTCTCCAGCCAATCGCAGGGCACATTGAAACAATCATTTGCACTCACACTTACGGGCAATTTCAAGTTTTCAATCAACCATCCTAAATATTTTTGGAATGTGGGAGGAAACCGGAGTACTGGGGGAACAACCATGCAGGCAAGGGAAGAACATGCAACCTCCACACAGGCAGGACCGGGATTTGAACCCAAACCTCAGAACTGTGAGGCAGATGTGCTAGCCTAAAGAAAAACATAACACCATTTAATTATTTTAAATGAGTGAGGTATGACTTTTTCAAGGACAACTTTCCTTTTTTTAAGTGGTAGATATGTATTTTCTGTCATTTATTGTGTAGCTGATAACATTTTCTATATAGCTGAACACATTACAAAAAAATAACCGTTCATTTCATGTAATTTTAAAGCTTCGGGAGTATTTATCGTTATCGGGATATAAAATTACCGATACAACAGGATACAACATTTTGTCCATATGGATACGTTTCCAATTACGCCATCTTGTGTGTCATAGAGGTCAGGGAACACAGATAATGGGTGAAGCGTGAGGTTTTTTTCTATCGTTAATTGACCTGATTATGTGTGCTAACTTCCGAATTACTTCGCTTGAGACTTAGTTTAATTATCCGAACATATTAATGATCACCTCGACTCCAGCTTGCTCGTGGCAGTAGTGTGCCAGCAGCCCTGAGGAGCACACTGCCTCCGGCGGTCACCATCTTCGCTGCCTTTCAACCACAAGTCACAGACACATGCCGTTTGATACAGCGGAGTTTTTCAAAGGAATGTTGTGCTTATCATATTCATCGACAACAGCCTTACAGAGTTAAAGTTATTTCTACACCACTGAAATATGACTGAGGTTGGCTACGGAGTTACTTGACAGCTACTTCGTTAGCTGGATGCTACCAACCGTCTGAAACGCGGCAATCACACCCTGCACTTTGCCTTGGAGGTTTCAGACAGCATGCATTGAGTACTACGTGTGGTCTCTTAATCTTTTATTCATGTGTAATCCTGAATTTCTTAATATCCACCCGCAACCATATAGAAACTTCACTAGACATAACAATGATGCCTGTACGTTACAGTATGCATTTTAAAACATTCATTTTAGTGTTATTTCAAATATAACTAGTGTGGTTGCACTCGTTCCCTCCCCGACTGCTGCGAAAAGTACTCAGGCGCATCCCTGTAAGACAAAGATCGGGGCGAGCACAATATATTTAAGGCCGGAGTGTCCGATTCTGTGCCTGAATGAAAAGACGGGAGTGACGCCTGCCTGCGGCTTCGCCAAGGAAGGAGATTTCCGACGTTGATTATCAATTCCCACATTTTGCTTAAATTCTGCGAGTCCTTGCACAGGTGCCTTTTTTCACTACTCACCTCAGTGCTTTAACAAAAAAAAAATCTTTTTTATTTTCTCAATTGATACAACTATGACAGCAGCTAGCATTCATAATGGGATCACGCGTCAAAGACATGGTTCTTGTCTCTAGAAACTTCTGTCTCGCCATACTGCCATTATAAGTGCCTCGTTGTTCAAAATGCTCCGTTTTGGAGTCAATGTGTTCAAACTGAGTCATTTCTCACAAAATGTGTGCGGGCGTCAGTATGATAAAAGTGTCCATGCGGTCCGTGCTTGCAGGTTAGCACGTAACGGCTAAGCTATTCAACGGTAAATAGGCATTGCGCGTGAACTCTGTGGACTTCTTGAGCGGTTTGCTTTTGTGATGACAAGCAGAAGGCGTTGAACGTGTGACTGAAAAGGAAACATGGACTCTCGAAAAGTGGCAGAGTTGAAGGGCTTCGTGCAACTATGCGAGTCCAATCCCGCCATCCTGCAACTTCCCGAGATGGCTTTTTTCCGGAGCTGGTTGCAGAGGTCAGTGGTGTCTCTTAAAAGCAGACAACTAACTGCAATATGTGTACTGGGTCACAGACACTGTGTTCCATTTTATATGCATGTAAATATTTCACCCTGCCCCGCCCCCCCAAAAAACAAAAAACTGACCACGTGCCTTCCAGGTCCATGCTTTTTACCAAACATTGTGCGGACCTGCATGAGGTTCAAAAAACCTATTAAGTAGATCAAATGTAACAATGCACATTTTAGTTGTCGACTAGATTTACGTCAGACTTTAACCATTCATGGGGAGGGTATCAATTTTTTTGCCTTATTGAGATAAAATTCTCCTAACAGGCCACAATAAAAAAAAAAAACACTTTTTTTTTTTTTTTTTGCTTAACGCATAAAACAAAAAGCAAAAAAGATGTGCCCTCTCTCGGGCAGCATCCCAAAACTTGGACGGGAATGTTATCAGTTCTGTTAAGTGGTACATACTAGAGGTATTATATTTATTAATTAATTCTTATTCTAGAACGACATTTACGTATTAACAATACTGATGGATTAACGTTTTGAAGACAAATTTGGTTGCATACTGACCTTTCTCCCTTTCTTCTCTTGGAAAACGCTCCATGTGTACTTGAGGCAGCATTGTTGGGTCAGGAAGGAAAGGGAAATAACTCTATGCTAACTTTGACCGATGAGTTACCCTCTCCTGATACCAAATTATGGCTTAGATGAAATCACTTAAATATTTTGATATAGTGAAGGATATCATGTGTGAAAATCATGATGTCCCAAAAATGGGACGCTGGCCACGAATGGGTTAAATTTCATTGAAATTGTTTTGTTGACAAAATAATATGCAACAACATGTTTTAAGTTAAATTTGATATTGCTCACAAGAATGTTGTGTCCGTTCTGCAGCATGGGTGCAAAGATACCTTCTCAACCCTCTCCCAAGAGTCACTGCCAGGTAATGCATAGTTCTTTTATTTAGTCTTTTACCCAAATGTTTATAATGGTTTTGTAACTTTTTTTCAACAAAATATAACTAACATATTCAACTCTACCAAAGTGTTAAGTAGATAAGGGATCAGTTTGTTTGCCATCAACGTGGTCTGTACTAACAATACTGGTAACATTAATAATTGCTGATAAATGCAATAGCCACGTATTGCGATCCAACATGGGCAAAAGTCAATTACCTGAATTCTTTTTTGTGTGAAATTAATTGTTGATGTTACCAAGGATTTAATAATTCCTAAACCAGCCCCAAGGATGACGCTGCTACCAACATACATTTGTCAGCGGTAAGTGGGGCCTTATTTTGAACAGTATGGGCACAAAACCTTTAGGCTTCTCCTAGAAAGTCAAACATGTCTGGAAAAGCCTACTAGAACATCGGCGAATTATTTGGCGGTATTTAGAGGCACGTGTGTGTTTCTTTATACAAACAGTACCTGAGATGTATATTTCGCCTATGGTAGGAAATTAAGACTTTGCCAGTCCATTCAAAAAGTGTAATCAAAACACAATTATTTCATTTTTGGGTTTTTCATATTTGTACTGTGTGGTATGTAGGGTGAGTGTTCCCACGGTCCTCCACCCACATCTACAGCTTCTCCAACTGAGCCTGTGCCACCAGATTCATCTGAGAGTGAGGAGAGTGAACTTGGTAATTATTTTCACATTAACTCATCCCTCAATCATTTTTTTTTTTTTTTTTGGTAGCTGTCTTGCTATGTTTTGCTTTATCCTTCATAAGCCTCTCAGTTTAATTTCAGTGGCTAGAATCCAGTGAGTAATGCTGTTTATTGGGGTGGGGTGGTGGGGTTCTGATGTAGAACTGGCTGTAGTGTAATATGTCATTGTAAGAATTGTTCCTGGAGGGCGGAAAAAAACAATGGTTGTCCTCCCTGAACGAAACTTTTCTTTTTAGAAAAAGACCTCGAGGGTGTCATTGAGCCAGACACGGAGGAACCACAGGAAATGGGAGACCCGGATAATGTCGAGGTGAAATTATCTCCTTGTTAAATATGCAAATAATTCCGCAATTCAGCTATGAGAATAAATGGGATGTGTGCTTGCATTCAGGTGACAGAAGAGATGATGGACAAGGCCAACGACAAGAAGATGGAAGCGATTGATGCTCTTGGAGAAGGTGCGTGAATGTACGGCAAATGAATGGCAAAACTCAATGGCGAACTCGTGATTATAGTTGATATGAAGAGATTCTGAACCACAGTCAGAGTACCATAATTTCCGGCCTACAAACCGTGATATTCCCCCTAGCGCGACGCTAGCATTAAACTCTTTATGTGTACCGAGGCTTATAACCAGGTGCGCTCTGTTGGCCGGGAATTACGCTATTTACACTAGTAGGATGGATGTAGCGTTACCGTTTTGCCTTGGCGGAATTTGGTATTCTTCAAGTCTCTCTGCTTTGGTCATGTTGGTCCTTGTAGGCGATCTACAGAAAGCTCTGGATCTCTTCACCGAGGCCATCAAGCTGAATCCCTGTGTTGCCATCATGTACGCAAAGAGGGCAAGGTGAGATGAGCCGAATGCCTTGGTTCGCTTCTCCAGGGCCACTTTGCGACGGATGTCTCATGTGCTGTGTCCTCTTAGCGTTTACATTCAGATGCAGAAACCCAACGCAGCCATTAGAGACTGCGACAGAGCCATCACGATCAATCCGGACTCGGCGCAGCCATACAAATGGAGGGGGAAAGCCCACAGGTACTTTTGTTGTTCAGCTTTCAGATGGAAAATGGCTGCGTAGAAACCGCCATTTTTAAGGTAATGTTCAGTTATGGTTGTAGTTTGTCATGGTGTAGCTTTGAACATTTGCTGATTTTTAATTTTTTGTTTTACTACCCTTTCAAAATAAAAGCACAGGATGTACACAAATACTTATTACATTAACCTACAATACATTTGTGATTTTTGTTATGGTTCAGGCTGTTGGGGCACTGGGAAGAGGCAGCCCGCGATCTGGCCACAGCATGTAAACTGGATTATGATGAAGATGCCAGTGCACTGCTGAAAGAGGTTCAACCCAAGGTCAGACAGAATACTGTTCAAATTAGGGTGCTTATGGGAAAATGGATCCTTAGTACTGTAATTCCCGGCCTACAGAGCGCACCTGGTTATAAGCCTCACAGACTACATTTGTAAAGAAAATACAATTTGGTACATACATAGGCCGCAGCTGTGTAAAAGCCGCAAGTGCCCACATTCAAACACCAGATATTTACCAAGACGGTACACAGAAAGAGTTTAACGCTAGCGGGGCGCTGACGCTAACAGGGCCTGTTAAAATAAAACTTACCGGTAAATATCACTGAGACACAGCAGCTACATGCTAGCGCAGCGCTAACAGGGCCGGTAAAAGTCATAGTCACATACATTCCACCGGTCTCATTCTTACCTTTTCCTCTCGAGTGCCCCCTTGCGGCTGTTAGGGGAAAAAAAATGCACAAATTAGCTGCATCACCGCATAAACCGCAAGGTTGAAAGCGTGTTGGGGAAAAAAAGTCATGGCTTGTATGCCGTTAATTACGGTAATTAGTTGATTAAAGTCAAAACATGTTAGTCTGAAAAGTACGATTTTTGTGTTCCCCTTTTATTTCTCATGCAGTAATAGTACCCGCATCTTCATATATCCAAACCCAGACCGGAGTGGAGATATGACGTTGGTGTTGTACCATTTTTTTTTTTTATTTCAGGCTACCAGAATTATCGAGCACCGCCGCAAATATGAACGCAAGAGGGAAGAGAGGGAGATCAAGGAGAAACAGGACCGTATAAAGAAAGCAAGGGAAGAGCACGCTCGGGCTCAAAAGGTGAGTTGTTGGGATAAAAAAAGAATAATATATGATTGAAGGAGATGTATACCATTTTTTTTCCATCATTTAAAATGGTTCATAGGTGTCTTAAAGTGTTTTCCCAATTTTAGGAATAGGCATCCAATAATGACTGTCACAGTTGATAGGTGGCGGGGGGGAACTTGAGGAACAGAACTATTAGTATACAAGCAATGAAAAAGGAATTTTAATGCCTTTTATTTGTCATTTAACCACTGTACAACGAAATAGAACTTTTCCTTTATCACTGCATACGTAAAAAGCAAGATACAAATAAGTAATTTATTATTTATTTATTTTAATGCAGCTGTCACAAAGACTAATACTAAAGTTGAACTAAATATACACCCTAGCATGGTCTTTCTCTTCCCATTCCAAGCAGCGGCGGTACCTTCAAAGCAGACAGATCTCCCCTTTCATGAAACTGAAGCCCAGATTTAGATTTTAGAGATCGGCCGACCGACCGAGGAATACCTTAGCCCTGTTTAGCTTATTATAATGCCAAAGTATTACTTCATTCCATATTAGGCAACAAATCACTTCAATATGTTATGTAAAACAGAATTTGGGGGTGGGGGGGCGGGGGAAGCAAGAATATTGAGATTTTTACACATGGGTTTAGATTATGGACTTTTGTGATGTTCTACAAGAACTCCCTTCAACTACCTTTCAACGCTTCTTTCAAATATGCAACCTTATTTTTAAGAAGCCTTCAAATTAGACACAACAGTAATATAAAAAGTGTCTGGAGAGTCTGCCTGGTCTGTTTACTGTACAAAATAGTGGGCCACTAAGGTTTCAGGGAACCGTGTTCTAATTTTTATTTTTATTTGATGGTGCCTTGTATAGTGTTTCACTGCGCCTGAGATGGCCCCGTCTGTTATTTTGCTAGGTTCTGTTTGGGGGTAGTGGAAAATGGATCATTGAATACTATTTGAGTGCTCTATCATCGTTCCAATCCAAAAAGTCTTTATGAAAAATTCAGTTTTTGCAGGTTGCAAGGCCACAGTTTGTAACAGATTGTCATTGGGTGATATGATGCCATCTAATGAAGCGTCTTTCGCCTCCCTACAGGAAGAGGAAGCCAGAGGAGGGGCGGGGCCAGGAGGAGCAGGATTCTTCCCAGGTGGGAAAGAAAAGTCTCACATTTTATTACAGTTTGATGTCGGTTCTGTTTAGCTCTAATATTTTATTTATTTAGCACAACAATTGAAGTGTTATTCATGGCGAATCCAATTGTGCACATATACTGCACACTAGATTTGACATCAATCTGATCGGTTCTGTTGATAATTAGCATTTTAGGCTTACTGTCTGATTGGCTTTCTCATAATTTGCTGATCTCCGCAAAAGACATTTACTCCGCCGTCATCATGTACAGTATATTTGAATCCAAAGCTATCAGTAGTTTTTCGTTTTTTTTTTTTTACTTTTCGTGTATCTCCAAATATCTGAATACCAGTAAAGTTATTAAAAAAAATCACGTCGGCTTGGGACAAATGCAGACCTAATACGTGGATCGGATTACAATACAAATTTGGTCTTTCATGTTTGCACTATGTCAGACGACGACAGTAAAATCTTTTATTGCGATACAGCCACATCCGGTATTATCCGATCGCTGTGCCCAATCTTGTCACGATACACTTGTTACCACGGCAACTATAGGGCGTGCGTGCATTGTTGGTCAAAAACACAAAATGTTAGGGGTTTTTGACTTCTGGGTAAAATGTCCCCGTGAACCTCATATTCACTATAACCTTTACAGGTGAATTTAAGTTTCCCTTTAAACTTTTGAGTGTGCTGTGACTCCCAACGGTGTGATGTGACACAGGTGGTGCAGGATTCCCTGGCGGATTCCCAGGCGGCGCTGCCGGCATGCCTGGTCTGAATGACCTCCTGCAGGATCCCGAGATGCTCACGGCTATGCAGGTGACTCGCTGCTTGCGCCATCAGGGCGTCGGGGTTTTGCATCACAGCGGTTTAACCCTTCAGTCTCAAATGAGCTGTCTTTGTATAGCCGGAAACACAGTACTGTAGTCTCAAGGGTCTTCACAGGCCCACATTTGCGTTTATCGCCAAGTGGCAGTATATAAATACTGAGCATGCTATACTGTACTGATACCAACAGTGTGCTGAATAGATGGAAAGAATACTTTGAGAAGTTGATGAATGAAAAAAACGAGAGAAGGAAGAGGCAAGTGTGAAGGACCAGGAAGTGGCAATGATGAGAAAGGTACAAGTTCGAAAGGCACTACAAAGGATGAAAAATGGAAAGGCAGTTGGTCCTGATGACATTTGGATAGATGGCTGTGGAGTTTTTGACCAACGTATTCAACAGAAACTTAGTGGGCGAGAAGGTCCCTGAAGAATGGAGGAAAAGTGTGCTAGTTCCCATTTTTAAGAACAAAGAGGACTTGCAGAGTTGTGGCAACGATAGAGAAATAAAGTTGATGAGCCACACTATGAAGTTATGGGAAAGAGTAGTGGAGGCTAGACTCGGGTCAGAAGTAAGTATATGTGAGCAGCAGTATGGTTTCATGCGAATAAATAATACCACAGATGCATTATTTGCCTTGAGGATGCTTGTGGAAATGTACAGAGAAGGTCAGAAGGAGCTACATTGTGTCTTTGTAGACCTAGAGAAAGCCTATGACAGAGTACCAAGAGAGGAACTGTGGTACTGCATGTACAAGTCTGGTCTGGACATGCCATGTATGAGGGCAGCAGAACAGCGTTGAGGTGTGCCGTTAGTGTGTCAATTTAAGGTGGAGGTGGGACTGCATCAGGGATTCGCGCTGAGCTCCTCCCTGTTTGCGCTAGTCATGGATAGGCTGACAGATGAGGTTAGACTGGAATCCCCATGGACTATGATGTTCGCAGATGATATTGTGAAAGCAGAGAGCAGGTGGATAAACAATTGGAAAGATGGAGGCATGCACTGCAAAGGAGAGCAATGAAGATTAGCTGAAGTAAAACAGAATATATGTGCATGAATGTGAGGGGCGGAGGAGGAAGACTGAAGCTCCAGGGAGAAGAGATAGTGAGGGTGGATGACTTCAAATATTTAGGGTAAACAATACAGAGCAATGGCGAGTGTGATAAGGAAGTGAAGGAACGGGTCCAAGCAGGTTGGAACAGCTGGCGAAAGGTGTCTGGTGTTCTATGCGACAGAAGAGTGTCTGCTAGGATGAAGGGCAAAGTTTACAAAACAGTGGTGAGGCCGGCCATGTTGTACGGATTAGAGACGGTGGCACTGAAGAGACAACAAGAACCAGAAGTGGAGGTGGCAGAAATGAAGATGGTGAGGTTCTCGCTCGGAGTGAGCAGGTTGGCTAGGATTTGAAGTGAGCTCAATAGAGGGACAGCCAAAAGTTGGATGTTTTGGAGACGAGGTGAGAGAGGGAGCAGACTTCGATGGTTGGACATGTTCAGAGACGAGAGTGTTGGTAAAGGGTGTTGAGGATGGAGGTGCAAGGCAAAAGAGTGAGAGGAAGACCAAAGAAAAGGTTGATGGATGTTGTGAGGGAGGAAATGAGGACAGTGGGTGTTGGAGAGGAGGATGGACAAGATAGGCTTAGATGGAAAAAGATGACACCCTGTGGTGACCCCGAACAGGACAAGATGAAAGGAAAAGAAGACTGATATTCCTGCTAAAATTCAGTCTCAGTTACTCGTAAAATTTGACAATCTCAGAACATGCAAACCCAACTTTGTTGTGTATAAAAGCAGAAAACATGTTGAAAAGGGCCATTTTAAACCACTTATCTTTTGCACACTTGTGACTCCTGCTGACAGAAATGATTATTACTGGACACTACATTGGGAGGGAAACCATGTGATAAAAGTTGTGACAAGGTGAACAAAACTTGGCCATTCCATGTTAAGTAGCGCAGGTTAATAAAATCACACTTTTTACCCCTCGTGACTCACCGCAGGATCCGGAGGTGATGGCTGCCTTTCAGGATGTGGCACAGAACCCAATTAACATCGCAAAGTACCAGAACAACCCCAAGATCATGGCACTCATCACCAAGCTGAGCTCCAAGTTTGGGGGCGCTGCACCTCAGCCGTAGAAAGACCAAAGATGAGATGATTTCGTTGACCGCAACAATCATTCGAGAGGTTTTCCAATAATTCTGTGGCGTGCATCACAAATGTTCTTGGGTGGTTACTTAAATGGAGTGCTTGTTTTTAGAGGTGCTGGGGGTACGTTCAAATCAAAGCTATTTCTTTGGTATTAAAAAGCAACCAGCGAGGAATCTGAGGGGGTCTGTAGCTACAAGACCTCTGTGACTGGGATTAGCTGGCATTTAATCAGTTTTTTTCTTGCATTTGTCATCTTGAGAGTTCCTGCACTCACTAACATCCATTTAAACGGCGAGGGTTTGTTCAAGTTTTGGAACCAAACCATTTTTTTTTTTTTAAATCATTCAAAATTACATTTGGTCTGACCCATTTGAGAAAAATAAAGCTTCTCCTATGCATATTTGACAGTCCTTTTCCCCCCCCCAAACAACTAACCCTAACCCTCCTTTGAAACCTGAAATTGGGACTTTAACATTGCAACTTTTTTCTCAAATAAAAATTGCAACTTTTTTTTTTTTTGTATTCAGAAAACATGTCAACTGAGTTTAGCTTCACACAACCCCACACTAAAGTAGCCAATTTAGAAAAAAAATAGTTGCACAAAGTGTGTTTCGGACGTGTGATATGTCATAGCATTTGATTTTCTTTCCACATTTGGGTGTTCCAACCTTATTGTAAAGTTGTGGGTTGGGGCTATGGAAGTAGATTAGTGCCACCAGGATTTAAATTTGAAATGTAAAGTGATCACATTTTCAATAGTTGTATATTAATAATTCAATTTGCTACGATTCGCTGTCAAAAATTCACCATCTGTGCCACCAGCCAGAAGAGCCAGCCAATCGCAGTTAAGCTTTCTTAGTCACGTGACAGCACATACTAAGAAATAGTAACTGGATTGGCCGGGTATCCGGTTCTGACCTGAAGTAACCCTGCCTGGTGGCACAGACGGTGAATTTTAGACAGCTTTCACTTTACATTTCAAATTCAAATCCTGGCAGCACTAATCTACTTCCATTGTGGGGGGCCTTTTGGACTTCATGCTTGTCAATTGTGCAACCTTACACAGGCGTGTGCCTTTCCATATGTCCAACTGAATTCACCATAGGTGGAGTGTGTTATTTAACAACTTTGCAAACAAAAAAACATGGTTTGTAAACTGAGGAAGCAATCCATTTTGGAAAAAGGATGTAAAAAAAAAAAAAATAATTGGTTGTGTGGGGAAGTAATATGCTGTGAATAATTTCCACGTACACTATTTTCTCTGCATTTTACCTTGTTTTATCATGCATAAGAAAAAAATCATCCAGAAATATTTTTTTCCTCCAGAAAACAAGTTTTACTGTATCCACACGTGACCACAAAAGTGCATTTTAAATAAACATTTACCACCCGAGTCAGTTGCAGCAATGAAGCAGATGGCTGACGTCCATCCTACTAATACAATTCAGGGTTTCAGTCAGAAATATAATTTTACTCAAATCTGACAGAAATATGTTTATTTGAAACAAAACAAAAAGCAAGCCCAGAGGGTTACAGCAAACTGGAAGGGAAAAGATGCATCATGGGTAAAACCTGAACAAAAGCCGAGGAGGAGGTAAAACTATCCCAGCTAGTGGCCATACCTAAAGGGGGGAAAAATTGGGACGAATTGGCATTCCAACAGTTCAGAAATATATGTCAAAAGCAAATGTGAAATTTTAAATCCCCCAAAAATACTCACTTTTGGAACTCCCACTCTCGGTTGTCAAGTGGGCACACCTGTCTGGTCTTGAGCCAGCGGGAAATACAGTGGAAGTGGAAGGCGTGCTGTGGACGACAAATAAAAATGACGGTGTCTTCATTTAAAAACAAAAAAAAAAAAAAATCAGAGGATTCAATAGATTTTTTTTTTTTTTGGCTTCCTCGCCGGTCACAGGAGCTTTTACAGGGAGACATATTATTGATTTCAGTCAAACGCACATTGCAGACACCCCAGGCTACTGTGCACTCCTCAGACGTCGCCGAAGCTTGGTTGGCCTGGCACTCTATACCTGGTAGGGAAACAAGTCACATATACTGTGAACATCTAATTCTGTCACACTCACAAACTAAAATAAAGATGTCAAGTCAAAGCAGATTCAAGTTTGCAGCAGGTGTGTGTGTGTGTTACGAGTGAACTTACAAAGATCCATGATGTGGTTTCGACATATAGCACAGTTGTCCACAACAATGTCCCAAGCCCAAAGTGCCACAGCATTCCACTATTGACGATATAAAAAAAAAAGTGTTTGTACAGCCCATTAAATTAAACTCAGAAGTCAATATTTTATAAATAACCAACTGGACCACATTGTATGATGGGTTTCTTGCAAAACAGAACTATGTTAGTTTATTCTAAATCAATGATTCGCAACTTGTAGGCCGTTGACACACAAAGGGAAAATAAAGAATAAAAATACACACACACATATAAGTCGAATACAGATGGTAAAAACAAATAAGGTGATTGTATACAATGATCATAATGTACCTTCAGCTGCAGAAGCAAATTGCTTGTGACGGTGAAATTAAAATATCATCATACTTGACTGATCAAAGACTACTATCACATTCTCTCATTACGAACAATATCACAAAAAAATAGACTGTGCATGAGGGAATAATAGTTTGAACTCCTGTCCAAAATGCTTTCTCTCTCCTCTCGAGAATCCACAACTTCTTACACCTGAGACCAAAATTTACTCTTAAAACAGAGTACGTAAGTGGTCGAAGTGCAGGAGTGTTTACATGTCACCGACAGGTTTTATGCTATTAAGAAAGTACATGTTTATTGAAACTAATTATTTATTATTAGTTAATTATGATGTACAGCACTTTGTTTCAGTTGCTGTTATTTTTTTCAAACGTTCTTTTAAATTGACATGTCCATTTTCTTTATGTGGTATGAATGGCACTTTGAACATGTAAGCGTGTCTATTTGTGTTTAACCATGTGATGCTCATGCATATTTACCAAAGATTATTTGTGAATAATTCATCTGCCAGTGAGCTAAATTTTTCAAAAGACTCGAAGAATCCACGGATCATTTCCATCCTGAAACGCTCCATTGTTTCGTGTGGTCAGCAAATACCTATTCCACGGAGAGTATTGTCTTTATTCCCTACGCGACCAAAAAAAAAAAAAAAAAAACACTCGGAAACCAAACCTTTCAATTTTGCATAAACGAGAATCGCAAATTCACGCCGCTCGAGGCGAGCTAACTCAGCAGCGGTGCTATTATAGCGTTAGCAACTTAGCAAGCTAATTGATGCTATGGCTAGCCTGTTGATTCCGAGGAAATCTGTGGTGTTTTCCCCACACACCAGAAACTCAACGACAGTGGAAGCCATACCTTCTTGACTTCAAATCGCTTCTTGCTTGCTCCACTACTGGAGCAGCTGGGTGCATCTACGTCCATCGCTGCTGCCATCTTGAAGTTTCGGGTTGCACGAGATTCAGCGAGAGAGGCTACTTCCGGTGTAGCACAAGCCGATAACCCACAAATGAAGGAACGTCACACGCTTTTAAACGTCATTAATTTTTATTTTTTACAAAAGCGATGATTATTATGTAGTACGTGAACCGTTTGAACTATCTACAGATGAGGGATTTGAGAAGCACCCGTGAAGTTTGGCTTTTGTTCTGAAACGTGGGTTTGCGGTTCAGTCTATTAACCATTTTCAATCACACCGCAAAAATTTTCTTCAAGCAACAAATAATGTACGTAGTTGTGACGGAAAAATCAGAAATGAAAATCATTAACGCAAAGAAAAGTCAGGTTCCACCGAGATTTGAACTCGGATCGCTGGATTCAGAGTCCAGAGTGCTAACCATTACACCATGGAACCGTGATAGACGCTGCCCCCAAATGTATATCCGAATATGCATATCTCCAGGACTTGCCTCCCTTTTTTTTCACAATTTTTTTAGTGGTGTGCAGTGAGAGTTTTTTAAAGGTAAAATATGTCTTAACTTAATGAGGTTTAGGAATCACACGCAACAAATTTGTTTGACACACGTTTTGCATTTATTCATTCCACCCACACATTTAGGATTTTATACATGACAATGATTTTTCACATGTTGTCACTCCAAGATGCCCATAGCACTCAACTTAGCCAAGCTGATCTGTTTTTATGTTTTTATCAGTTTCTTCTTTTTGGCCAACATTGCTAGAGCAGGTTTCCTTTGAGGCTTCTTCTTCGTAGGCTTGGGTCGCTTGGTGTTGTTCCTTTCCGGTTTACTCTTGAGTCCAGAAGTCTTCATGAGGCTTAGTTTTTGTTTCTTGGATTTTACCGGGGCCACAACAACACCACGCCTTCTGTCTGCATAGGAGCTGTTCTCTGGACAGGACTTGAATAGGTCCAGTTCCCTGACCTTCCGACCTTTAAGCTGAGGAGGGAGGCCGCAGGTGGCGCCCACCTCCAAGCTCACATTCTCCAGCCATCTGATGCGGACGCCAAAGAGACAGCAGATTAGTAAATCACAGTCGGTGCGACTCTCTTCTGTTTGTGACATTAAAATGGAAATTGAATTGAGCACAATAGGTTATACTGTGGGTCACCACACATCTTTACAGCTCTGCCAGAGACTTCAAATAATCCATCATCATCATAAATGTTTTTAGAATGTGGGAGGAAGCTGGCATACCCGCAGAAAACCCACACGTCATTGGTACTCCAAGCTGCTAAGGAGGTGGTGCTTTATTCCTTTTAAGTCCTTCCCGAAATGAATTACAAATCCATTATTCTCAGGAAAATGTTCACTGACCTGCGCAGTGGCAACAAAGTACAATCACACAGCAGTGGGTTGTCATGAAGGTCAACCACCTCCAGGCCGGTGAGCGAGCCCAAGTCAGGAAGCGCCTTCAACTGGTTTCCTCTCATGGTGAGCGCCTTCAGTCCCGGGCCGAGCCCGGCCAGAGCGTCCGGAGACATCTGGACGTCAATGCCGTTCAGGGAATAGTTACAACCATCATCAAACAAACAGCTTTTTTTTTTTTTTAAACACTATTTGCTCTCTGCATTTGAGAGGAGAGAAAATGGCTTCATTTACCCCAATTTTTAAGCTTCATTTTAAATACATGGTAAACTTTTTTTTTATATATAATTTCAAATTTGGCACAACTTTTGCTAACACTAATTCTCATGGTATCAAATTTACAAGACATACTTGTTTTCACTTTACGGGGACTTTGCACTATAGTAGTAGGAAATTTGGAAATTAAAATTAACCAAACAAATATTCATAAAGGTACCGTAATTTTTTCCCAAAATATTTTCTAAAAGTTAATAAATCGCTTTATATTTAGGTGTGCATTGTATAGTCGTAGACTGGTAGAAGGGTTTTCCTGATTTTTTTTTAGGTCAACTTCGGGGGTGCACATTATACTTCAGGATGCATTATACTTGAGAAATTATGGTATTAAATACTACAGCCAAATTTGAATTAAAATGATTCCCCATTGAACAAAATGGCCTGCTACAAGGACAAAAACACATGGACAGGTGTAAGGTAGCATGAAGAAACATGATGTGCACAACGCTAAGAAGTTTTTCATTTGATACCCTCTCAGTGCTCATCTGGTCCGTGTGCAGCCACTTCAGACTTCGGGAAATGGGCCGGAATGCATTTGGCCCCACTGAGAGAATCCGGTTTTGAGACAGGTTGAGCTCCTCCAGATTCAGGGCGTCCGATAAAGCGGCGGTCGGAACGTTGGTAAGTTTATTTGAATCCAGGTGAAGTTTACCGAGTAGGGCAAAATCCAACGCGCCCTTGGCAATTGTGCGGATGGTGTTATTGGTCAAGTAAAGCTCTCTCAGTTTTGGGGTGACTGAGGAGAGCAGACCCGTAGGCACCAGTTTTGAAATAGCATTACGCTCCAGGTGTAATGCAAACAGATTTGGCAAGTGTTGCAGAGCTGGAGGAGAAAAGAAGTCACGTGACACCAACACTGGCCATTCCTTGTTCCAAGTATCATTAGAAAAGTAAAATTTCAGCCAGTCTCGCCAGCCCACTCACCTGAACCGGGAAACTGTGCCAAACGATTTCCTTCTAGGTAAAGGTAACTGAGCTCAGGAGCTCCAGTGAAGGTTTCCGGCCCCAAGGATGTGAGGTCATTGTCAGTAAGATACAAATAAAACAGCTTTTTCATTCCTCGGAATGCGCCGCCTTCAATCTCGTGAATTTTGCAGAATTCCAGGTGGAGAGAAATAACTTGGCCGCTGGCTGGAAAACTGTTGGCGGGAAGGTTGTGGAAGTGGTTGCTGCGAAGGTCCAACAGTTGAGTTTTGGCAGGGAAGCCTCGCGGAACTTTTGTGTGACCTCGGTTCTCGCACGTGGCATGCTGTGCTTCAATCTGGGAGGGGTTGCAAAAAAAATGAATTGGGCAGTGCCGACTGTCTGACTACATGATATGATTGTCCATCATATTTGCTATCACCCCTTCACTTTGTTTTTTTCCTTTTGGCAAATACAAAATCATCTGAACTCACGTGACAGTCACAGTTAACCGGACACTTGACGTTCTGTTTGGGTTTGGCTGTCGGAGGACGGCTAACGGCAATCACTTCCTCCTCAAACTCGTCCTGCAGAGGGTCCCCCCTCCTACGGCAACGCATGTCCACAGCCGCCACGTTTCGGAGCGGCTCATCGGACAGGTGAGGAGGGCCTGCGCACGTTCCGAGCAGCTTAACACCGCCAACGCTCGCCCAGTTCCTCAGAGGCCTCACGTAGCAGCTACAGTAGATGGGGTTGGCTTCAAGACAAAAAAAAGTTGTATAAAAATTCAACACTTGTTCAGCTTCAAATGTAAGAGTAGTGCGTACCAGTGAGGTTGAGGCTGGTTAGATTCTTGGGGCCCACGAGAGGGTCCAAGTAACGTAGCTGGTTGTGACTCAGGTCCAAGTGGGAGAGCAGGGGGGCTTGGGACATTGCTTGGTCTGACAGGTCTTGGAGGGACATGTGGCTGAGGTACAAGTGTGTCAGCTTAGCCATAGAGACGGACTCTTCGCCGAGGTAGATCATGGGGTTGTGGCTCATGTTCAGGCGTGTTAGCTCCTTGAGTCTTCAGTGGAAAACACATTGCAGTCAAAACGAATGCTTTCCTTTTTAGTCTACTTTATCAGTAACTGATTGTACAGCGAGTCCTCGGGTTAAGACGATCTGGACCCAAGACGTTTCGACTTTACTACGACCGTCCCCGTCCACCATTTTGTATGGCTAATGCTTGTCCGTCGGGAGTATCTTCCCATTTTTTTGCCCTCCTTTTTAGATATTATCGCCCCAAAGAAGAAAGCTGTGTCTTTTAGCAATGCTTCTGCAGCCAAAAGAAAATCCATTACCATGGAAACCAAGATCAAGATCATAAAACGATTAGACAAAGAAGAGACACCAACGCCACCAAGGCTTCAGTTGGTCGACCGTTGTGAAAATTATTAAAGACAAAGCCGTATTTTAGCATACGTGAAGGGTTCTGTTCCTATGTTGGATACAATGATCACAAAACAAGGTTCTGCAATACTTGTGGAGGTGGAGAGGATTGAGGACCAGGTTTTTGTGCAATAGCTAAGCACAGCCTCCCCTTCTTCTTCTCTATCCACCGCTCAGCAGTCATGCCAAGTACATCAGCTTATTTCAACGTATTTGTTTTTTTTATACAAAGTATTTTGATGTAAATTCTGACTTTAATGGTGAAATCTGACTTAAGTCGAAATTCGAGTTAAGTTGCTACTGTAGGAACAGATCTTAGTCTAGACGGAGGACTCCCTGTACATACCAAAAGTGGACCATTTATCAAAATGCCATTTTTAATGGTCTACAGCAATCCAGACCCAGGTATTGAAAACATGTACGTGATTCCCATTTCCTAATTCCGCAGGTTGTTCTTGTGAGTAGAAATGACTTCCATTAAAAGGCTTCAGATTAACGAAGGGCCTGATGATTTGATCTTTTCTAGCATTGTCACGACAAATAATGGGGTTAATATTAAGAGATCAGCAAATGTGGGCCCAGGCAAGGACGTAGTCTGAAATCTCTAAATCAGATTGCGGTGGTTTAGCGATGTTTGATAAGATTCATTTGTATCACTGTATATACAATCCAATATAGATCTCTAAGGAAAACCTTCAAGTCCACTTAATGTAATCAACACAGGTGGCAAAAGTATTCACATTGTACTTAAGAAGTACAGATATGATTGTAAAAAAAAAAAAAAGGACTGGGGAAAAAGTAGAAGTACAAAATCCCTTTGCTTGAATAAATGTCAAAAGTACATACTAAAATCTACAGCACTTGACTCCAGATATTTTTAATGTTTGCAGTCAATTATATACAATATGTTTTGATAACTTGGAACAAAGCAAACTAAAAGAAAAAAATGCAGAACACGCTATCAAAACAATCCATATTCCCATAGCCATGCTAACGTGAGCTGATTTGAAAAATACTAAATTAACTCATATGATAGGAACATATACTCTTCAGATTAGCCGGATGATGTTTGAAATTCAAAAGGTGATGGTCTTTAGAGCATCTTAAAGTTCTGCTGCTGCTCTATAAATGACTAAATGATTGAGGTCCTGAATACATGAAATATACATAAATATATTTGTTGTTGTCATTTTTATCTTTGTATTTTATTTTTTCCCCCATTTTAAATGTTTTATTTTTTTGTATTCAAATGCTTTTAAATCATGCAAACCACATTAAGTCAGCTTGTACATGAAATGCGCTATACATAGAAAATTTGTCTTGCTTACACATTCATTCTGAATCATTCTTGTAGCCGATGACCTCTCAAATAAGGAGATGGGTAGGGAATATCTTTCTTCTCTGAATCTGCTACATCATTAATTCTCCTTGGTGTACGTTCCTTCATGTTGTTAGCATCGGTTTATTTTTTTTTCCTGTCTCATTACATCCCCAAGGTCTCAAACAATCAGTCAGTCAAACAAGCTATCAACCACAGTTGACTAAATCTTATTTTACACGGCGGTGGAAAGTAAAATAACGAGCCTTTTTTTTTACCAAATAAGGAGTTGAAAGTACAGATGTGTTTTCAAATGCGGGAAATTACCTGGTCATGGCTTGAGTGGGAAAGAACTGCAGCTCATTGTGGTCCAGACTGAGGCGAGTGAGTGTGAACAAGCTTGCAAAGGCCTCAGGAGCCAAGTTGTTGATGGAGTTATGGCTGAGACGAAGCCACTTGATGTGCTGCAGGCCCTGAGAGGTACCGGTAATCATTTCAAATGGAATTGTACGGCTTTGACATGGAAGCGTACAGTTGTGGTCATAGCAGGATTACGCAAAACAACAATACAATTGTTTTTCCATTAAACAATGGTGCTGAGCAATACTTAAATATGCTGTATTTTGGCACAGATCCAGATAAAGATCATCAGAATACAAATAGTCATTTTCTCACATCATCAAAATCCCCCCCCCAACTTTTCAAAAGAATTGTTTTATTTGCCTGCCAACTACCTGGAAGGCCATGTTGGGGATGTAGACCAGCTGGTTGTGGGTGAGAGCCAGCATGTTTAGTGAGCCAAGTTGCAAGAAGGCTCCAGGTTGGATCTCCTCAACACGATTGTGGTCCAAATGAAGCTCCTTCAAAGACGAGAGGCCGTCAAAAGACTCCTATAGCGGACAAGGGGGAGGGGCGAGAACTTGTTAGGAGATGAGATTACAAACGTGATGTTTTGTTTTAGTCCTCTTGCCTGGTATAGGATGTCGATTTTGTTGTACGCCAGGTTTAGGGAGACTACGCGGCCCAGCATGCGGAAAGCCCCTTCCTTCACCTTGATGATGTTGCATCGCTGTAAATTGAGGTGAGTGAGGTAAGGGGTGTGCACAAATCCTCCCCTTTGCAGCACCTGCAGGTTGTTATTCCTCAGGTCCAATTTGACTGCGATCTGTATGCAACATTACACCATGAAAAGTAAAGAAAAATCAGCAGTTGTTTCATTAAAGTGTATCTACTGTAAATGCCCATCATTATGTAAAAATCATCATCACTGGTTTACCGTAATTTAAAAAAGTAGAGTAATTTCCAGCCAATAAACCGCGCCTTTTTTCACACGCTTTCAACCCTGCAGCTTATGCGGTGATGCGTCTTCTTCTTTTCCTTTCGGCTTGTCCCGTCAGGGGTCGCCACAGCGTATCATCTTTTTCCCTCTTAGCCTCATGCATCTTCCTCTTTAACACCCACAGTCTTCATGTCCTCCCTCACAACATTCGTCGACCTTTTCTTTGGTCTTCCTCTCGCTCTTTTGCCTGGCAGCTCCATCTTCAGCACCCTTCTACCAATATACTCACTCTCTCACCTCTGGACATGTCCAAACCATCGAAGTCTGCTCTCTCTAACCTAGTCTCCAAGGCACTCGAGCGGAAAAGGTAAGAGTGAGACCCGTGGAATATATGTGGCGAGGAAGTGACTTTTACCAGAATATATATATATTTTTTAACCGGCCCTGTTAGCGCTAGCGTTAGCACCGCAGTAGCGTGTTGCTACAGTGTTACTGCCGTGTCTCAGTGATTATTTTTTTTTTTATTTTTAATCCGACCCCGTTTGTGCTGTGCTACCGTGTTGCTACTGTGTAGCTGCCGTGGCTGTTTTTTTTTTTTACTGGGATGTTTGTTTGTTTTTGTTTTTTAAACCAGCCCTCTTCGTGCTACCATGTTGTTGTTATGTTAAGCTAAGATAAGGTATTAAAACTTGGACAACTCTGTATACCGTCTTTCTTTGTAAATATCTCGTGTCTCAATGTGGGCATTTGCGACTTTTATACAGGTGCGCCGTATGTATGTACCAAATGGGATCTCCTTTACAAATGTACTGGGTGAGGCTTATAATCAGGTGCGCTCTGTAAGATGGAAATTACGGTATGTAACATTTTGCTATTGTCAAGCAGAAATCCATATGAAAATTTGGTCAATTTCACATTTTTCCAAAAATCATACCTACTCCCCATCTCCATGTGGATGTGTTAATTTATTTGAGAAATTATAAACCAATTCAAAAAACATTTCTTGTGCTCTTTGACAATGCTCACCAAATAGGGCTATCTATATTTTTAACAACAAATTGAAGAAGTCATGGAAGAGAGTGGCAATCACATATTTTAACCTGTATGATTGAGGATAAATGAAAGGATGGATTATCATTTGTTAAGGAGGAGGAAGGGAGGGTGGAGATACCTTGAATATGTCAAAATGGAAAGGAAAATGAGCAAAAAAAACCCGTCAGGCATCGTCGAGCCCATAAAGTCTGAGACCTCGGATGTACAGCATAAGCTCTCTAACTGTAATAAAAACGTGATACATACCATAGATTCCAATAGGAGGCATTGGAATGCAACAACTATCCTTTTCAAAGAGTCCTCGCCGGAAAAGTGGCAGTGTGAAGTTAAAGCAAGGCAGGAGAAAGGAGTTTCTCACCTCGTCAATAGTCAGTGGAACCTCAGTCAGGTTCTTCCCCACGCAAGCAACAGCAAGCTTGGTGTTGTCACAACTGCACAGTCGAGGGCACTTGCCCGCTTCCACATTCAATATGAACCCAAAAGTCCCCAGAAAAATGGCAGCTGGCAGGGCAAGCATCTGCAGCGGGAAGACGTGCAAGTTAAATGAAAAGTAAATTAAAAGCTACAGTAGCAATGCCTTCAAGTCAAGGTACTTTTACAAATAATACACCATACAGTATATTGTTCTTATCAAACGCAACATTCTTTACAGATTTTGATCTATTTAACCGTTACTATTAAGTTAAAAGAAAGCCTTTGGATTCAAATTGTTAATACGTTGTTTCACAGCCCTAACAATATTAAAAAGTACAAAAGCATTTCTTGACATGGGAACAAAATGCAGGTTAGTCCAATGTAATTTTTTTTTCTACATTACAAACCCTTAGAGAGTGGTAAATTGCACAATCTAAAAAAAAATGGAAGTAGTAAAACTGCCTACCTTCATACAGAGGTTTAGCTTTGCTTCTTTGTCATGTAAAATAAACAAAAATAAAGACAGATGACATAAACCCACAATTCCGCATCCAGTATGTTCACCACAAAGTCTGGAGTCCAATGGGTGACTGAGTCTTTGGGAAATTCTTCTCCTTGTGACCCCTGATCCTTGCACCCCCAACTGCAAATTAACACCTTGGTTTTACATTTTCTGCCCAGTTACAGTGAAGAAAATAAGTATTTGAACACCCTGCTATATTGCAAGTCCTCCCACTTAGAAATCATGGAGGGGTCTGAAATTTTCATCGTAGGTGCATGTCCACTGTGAGAGATAATCTAAGAAGAAAAATCCAGAAATCATAATGTATGATTTTTTTAACAATTTATTTGTATGATCACAGCTGCAAATAAGTATTTGAACACCTGAGAAAAACAATATTAATATTTGGTACAGTAGCCTTTGTTTGCAATCACAGAGGTCAAACGTTTCCTGTAGTTGTTCACCAGGTTTGCACACACTGCAGGAGGGATTTTGGCCCACTCCTCTACACAGATCTTCTCTTGATCAGACAAGTTTCTGGGCTGTCGCTGAGAAACACGGAGTTTCGGCTCCCTCCAAAGATGTTCTTTTGGGTTTAGGTCTGGAGACAGGCTAGGCCACAACAGAACCTTGATATGCTTCTTACGGAGTCTCTCCTTGGTTTTCCTGGCTGAGCGCTTCGAGTCATGTCATATTGAAAGACCCAGCCACGACCCATCTTCAACACTCTGACTGAGGCAAAGAGGTTGTTCCGCAAAATCTCACAATAAATGGCCACGATCATCCTCTCCTTAATACAGTGCATGTGCAGAAAAACACCCCCAAAGCATGATGCTACCACCCCCATGCTTCACAGTCGGGATGGTGTTCTTAGGATGGAACTCATCATTCGTCTTCCTCCAAACACGCTTAGTGGAATTATGACCAAAACATTCCATTTTGGCCTCATCTGACCACAGAACTTTCTCCCATGACTCCTCTGTATCATCCAAATGGGTATTGGCAAACTTAAGATGGGCCTTGACATGTGCTGGTTTAAGCACGGGAACCTTCCCTGCCATGCATGATTTGAAACCATGACGTCTTCTTGTATTACCAAGAGTCACTTTGGAAACGGTGGTCCCAGCTCTTTTCAGGTCATTGACACAGTCCTGTCGTGTAGTCCTGGGCTGATTCCTCACCATTTTAAGGATCATTGAGATCCCAGAAGGTGATATCTTGCATGGGGCTCCACTCTGATTGAGATTGACCGTCATGTTTAGCTGCTTCTATTTTCTAATAATTGCTCCAACAGTGGACGTTTTTTCACCAAGCTGCTTGGCAATTTCTCCGTAGCCCTTTCCAGCCGTGCGGAGTTGTACAATTTTTTCTCTGGTGTCTTTGGACAGCTCTTTGGTCTTGGCCATGTTACAAGTTTGAGTCTTAGATTGTATGGGGTGGACAGGTGTCTTTATGCAGCTGACGACCTCACACAGGTGCATCTGATTCAGGACAATACATGGAGTGGAGGTAGACTTTTAAAGGTGAACTAACAGGTCTTTGAGGGTCAGAATTCTAGCTGATAGACAGATGTTCAAATATTTATTTGCAGCTGTATCACACAAATCATTAAAAAAAAAATCATAATTATGATTTCTGGATTTTTCTTTTTTTCTTTTTAGATTCTCTCTCTCACAATGGAGATGCACCTACGATAAAAATTTCAGACCCCTCCATGATTTCTAAGTCGGAGAACTTGCAATATAGCCGAGTGTTAAAATACGTATTTTCTTCACGGTAGGATGTTGAGATGCTGCAAGGAACAGACACATTTAAACATTAAGCGTAACTAGTTGCATGAGTCACTCACATGTTGTCTCCGCTGGCCAAGACGCTCAAGCTTCTAATGGACCTTTCCGACCTCTCAATCACTCATACAATAATAGCCAATCAGATAGCCGCATTGTTTAAACCCCTGACTTGACACGCACCTCTCGCCATATTGTCCCACAAGCAATGCTGGTTGTCAGTAGCATGCGCTTGGAAAATTTAATGTTACAAAGAAAATGGTCCTCAGATGCGCTTGGGGAACGTGCAATTCTGATGAAAGATATCCTGCTAGGATACAAGAGGCCCGGTTCATTAATTCTCCAAAGCTTAAAACACAGTTGACGAAGTGTCTACGATGCATTAAGGCTCGCGGAAGACCACACGCACAGCTAAATGTGGACAATATCAACAAACACAAGGCTGTATGTTCAAAGGTAAGTAAGTGAGAAGTATCTTCTCTGAATTTGATTGAATTATTATCAGTGCTTTATACATTGGAGGAGAACAACTTTCACTTTGTTTGTGTATCCATGAACACTTGAAAATCGTACGCTCCAAACTCAATAAAAGAAACAAAGTTCTGAAGTGCCTAGCCGGGACCACGTGAGGCCAGACCAAGGAGATCATCCTCACGACGTATAAGGCCATCAGAAGATCGATCCTTGACTATGCTGGGCCATTGTGGACTCAAAAACTGAAGCTAACTCAATGGGACTCCCTCCAGGCAGCTCGAAACACTGCCCTTCGAAATGGCTTCCATCGATCACCTCCACGCCGAGTCGAAACTTGTCTACTCATTGTGCTCTTGTACTTTCGGTACACGAGCACGTGATGCTCACAAAACAATAAGTGCTTCAATGCTACCTCACCAGACATCCTAATCACAAGCTGACAAGGCAAGAAGCGTGCCCTAAAGCGTTGCGCAAAACCATCCGTGAGATCGACGCTGTCGCAACTCCATTTGGGCTGGTGTCACAAGCTCAACAACTATCAGCATCGACTCTACAACAACATTGTCAATAAATTCCCATTGTGTGACGTCGCCCCCCACGATACGAATCATCTCTTCAACTGTGCTCAAAAACCGACCACGCTGACGGTGGAACACCTCTGGAGCGCCCCGTCCGATGTGGCTCACTTTCTGATAGGGAATAACGACCGTCGTATTTGGCTACAACAACAAGTCACATGAAAAAAAATAAAAAAATAAATGTGGTATCAACACGTCAAAATATAAATTCTAGTGCATTGCACGTAGCAAGAAAATCTGTTGGATACACTACAAATAAAAACTAAATCAGAAAAAGACATGTCAAGTCAGTATCCACTATTTGTTTTTATTTAACAATGCAGAGCCATAACACCTGCTGACATAAAATACATCCCTTTTGTATCTTACCTTGATATTGATAATATTTAACAGCTCGTAGCAGACATTATTTTTAACAACAAGCTTCAGGGACCGCAAGATAAAAGGTCAATGAAAACAAAATGTACAACATTCCGAAATGAAATGCATTCAAGTCAATAATACAATATCGTACGCTGTGTTGCCAGCAAGTAAACATCACCTGTTAGTCCCATTTTTTTTTTTAATTCACCAAAGGTTAAAAAGAGCAAGAGAAGTGTTGGGCAACAAAAGTTCTGTGTCTCTGCGTCCAAGTGGATAGATCCTCAACAAGCATCCAGGTCCGAAGAAGTACAGTCATATTTATTTGGATGGGGAAGTGCCCTTGATTCAAATTTGAGCAAATGTAAGATGGTTCCCAAAAGGTCATTAGTCAAAGTTGTTTGTGCAATTGTCTGTGTGTGGATCTCTCTGCGCTCCTCAGCTCTCGGTGCGGGCCCTCTGCAAGGTGGACTGAAGCTTGTGTCGAGAAGACCCACAGGCCTCCAATGATTTGTTGTGTCTGGGGATGATGACAAAAAAAAAAGAAAACCTAATCTGTCTGTCCTTTACATTTTCAACTGATAAAATGGCCGATCATGCTGAAAGTATTATTTTCAAATGATACCTCTGTAATATATTTAATTAAAGTGCTAAATTACAGTAACTTGCGTCCTTTGTCCAAATTGAAGGAATGAAGGAAATACGTTAGAGAAAAATGTAACTTCAATAATGAGTGGCTATTTTTACATTTCAAATAGAGACATTATGTTTTTGTCATAATTTAAATAGCATTTTTAATACCATGCCAGAGACATTTTTTGGTTTTGGTGAAAAAAGTTGGTTTATATTTTATCAGTTCTAAAGTGTCTTTTAATGACTATTTTCTGCTCCTCTGCCTGCCGTTGCTCTTGTCATGTCTGTTTTCTCACACAACTGTGATGTTTTTCACCTTTTGATGACAAATAGGTGGGATAAGCGTGACCTGTGTGTCCATACTGCACTCACCCTAACATCAGATATATGTGATTTATATCCATAATGAAAGACGCTTGGGGCGAATATCAAAATTCAGAATTGCACTGCTCACATCAGCGTATGAGAAGAAAAAAAAATTGGATACATATCAGTGTATGCTAGCAATCAAAATTATCGAAGTATTGAAGAACTTTAAAGCAGCGCATTTAATTTATTCTTGCAGAAAAACGTGACTATGAATGTGCCATGAACACCAAATTACAACTGTCACCAACCCTCATCGTATACGTACACCATTGTTTCCCCACACACCAAATCTTTGTTCCTGATTAATGTTGAACAATGGTTTATACCTGGAAGCTGCCTGCTGATTGGCTCATTCTGTCACGCCCTTACCGGGACATGAAGGCCTCCAGCACAGCCACGCTCTCTTTGGGAAAGTAGTCCTGGCGGACAACATGCTCCAAGACCTGCAGGTGACCAGCCACCACTAGCACCGGCTTCACCTTGTCCTCACTCTGACATGACGACGGGATATGAGAGAAAAGTGAGCAGTGAGGAGACTAAAAATGCAAAATCATTTGAGGTGAAGGGAGTCGATGTCTGCCCACCTTAATAAGTCCCAGCAACACAAGCAAAGACGACACAAAATTGTAGCCTTGGAAAGAAGAAGTACTGAAGGCTTTCTTCAGAAGGGCATCTGGGAGAAGAACACATTTAAATATTTCACATTACAAGCTCTGTGGTTCTATCTTTAAAGTGCCACTGTCATGAAATGGATGATTTTTCGTATGTTAATAATGAAAAAACATCAGCCAATATGGGCCCATGTGTTTTTTTTTTCCCCCCACCACAAAACATGATTTTGATGTATACAGCTTTTTGTAACTCCCGCCATGAAAATCTTCTCAAAGGATTTGTTTTCAAGAAGAGGCAGGAAGTGACGTAAAGGACAGACCTGCCCTCAAGTGGACTTGTTTGTTTCCATTAGTTTTACCTCCAGGAAGGTAGCTCGTTGTTCCTTCGTGTTAGGCAAAATGCCGGCTCATTGCATTGCTGGACATTGCTTGAACACTCGGGAGAATGGATTTAGCCTTCATAAGTTTGCAAGAGACCCGGTTCATTGTGAAAAACGTATTGCACGGGTGCAGAGGATGAGAGCTTTGTGGGTTCCAAATAACAGGTGTGTGTGTATACAGCTACTAAAAAAAAAAAATAATAGGTTGGGGTGGACAACATAGTTGGTCTTTCATAACGTAACAAAAGATCCGCGCACGAAATGTGTCAATGTGCGTGTCGGACGGCGTCGGGCTGCTGCGTTGCTTCGCCAGGGAAGGCTGCACTTCGGGCTCGCGGACGGCGGCGGCTCTGAAGAACGCAGCACAAATGCCTCACTCAGGCGTGTGCGACGAAAACGCAGTAAAGCGCCCCGGCTCAACTGTGTTGTTCATCTCGTACTGCGGCAGCTATGAACAACTCCCTAAAGCAGCACGGCTCGGCTCCGTTATAAGCCACCTCGGCGCCGAAAATGAGCCACACCGGCCGGCTGCGATGAGTCGCAATGGCTCATCTCCACCGCGGAAGTGGATGGGACGGGGAGGCGGTTTGGCCGTGATTGCATATCATCTTAATATGGCTCGAAACAATAGTGTAATATTCCCGGTAACTTAACTCAGTTGTGTAGTGTTCTCCTTTTCAAAAAGAGCTTCCGTGTCAGAAGGGACGTGTTCGTCTCCCATAGTAGGGTGCAAAGCGCGTTTTCATTAGCGAATGTCCGGTGACGTCACGGACCGAGGATGCAGCAAATATGGCGACCACTTGGATGTCGTAGAATGACACTTCTGCAACATTGCGCATGAATGACGCGCTCTCCGCTCATATTTATTTTTTCGAATAAACATTGAAGTGAACAATGTTATACGTATTTTTCATTACGATATCTATTTTAGAATGTTTATAGGGATGACACTTGACCTTTAAAGTATGAGACAAGTCCAAAAGGGCATACAGAAAGGAAAGAAGAAATTGTTGAATTAGATACGGAAACACAAAAAGAAGAAATGGGTCCAAGCAGGTTGGAACACCTGGCGGAAGGTGTCTGGCATGTTATGTGACAGAAGAGTCTCTGCTAGGATGAAGGGCAAAGTTTATAAAACAGTAGTGAGGCCGCCCATGATGTACGGATTACAGACGGTGGCACTGAAGAGACAACAAGAAGCAGAACTGGAGGTGACAGAAATGAAGATGCTGAGGTTCTCTCTCGGAGTGAGCAGGATGGATTGGATTTGAAATGAGCTCATTAGAGGGACAGCCAAAGTTGGATGTTTTGGAGACAAGGTTCGAGAGTGAAGACCTCGATGGTTTGGACATGATCAGAGGCGAGAGAGTGATTATATTGGTAGAAGGATGCTGAGGATGGAGCTCCCAGGCAAAAGGGCGAGAGGAAGACCAAAGAGAAGGTTTATGGATGTGGTGAGGGAAGACATGAGGGCAGTTGGGGTTAGAGAGGAAGATGCAGGAGATAGGCTAAGATGGCAAAAGATGACACGCTGTGGCGACCCCTAACGGGACAAGCCGAAAGGAAAGAAGAAGAAGATACGGAAACAGTATTGTAAAAATCACATGGCATAATCAATTTGCAGACACCCTGTTTGTGAGCTACATACACAGTGCTCAGATCAGGACTCGATAATTAAACAATTACAGGACACGCAGCATGCAACACATAAAAGAAGGTGGATAAAAGCTACCGAGGAGGATACGTGTTTTTGCTGGTAATTCACAAAAAAAAAAAAAAAAACAACTCACCAACACTTTCCATGACTGCATTCTTCACTTCATGGTTGTCCTCTTTGTACACAGATGCAATTTTGAGAAAGGCCTCAGCTGTTTTCCTTGCATCGGCCACATCCACCTTGCCACAAAGGGACGAAAAAGGAATCAGCTGCTTTCCAAAAAGCAGTACAGGTCATTTTGTTCAGTTGACATTGTAAAGCATAAAAAAATAAATGCGAGGTCGAAGATGAGCATAATGTATTTTACGTTGTACAGCTGTTTGGCATTACATTGAAGCAGCGGATAGCCCGGGTTCAGCGTCTCGACAAACAGCAAGGGGGGGTGCTGACGGACTGGAAATTAATTACTACATGACTGCATACAGTACATCACTTTGTGGGCATTTTGGAAGTATATTATTAATAAATATTGGGTATGTAAGATAACCTTTGCTCGTCCCACAATAGAAAAGTTGCATCATTTCAGCAGCGATGGTGCATATAGGAAATAACTGCTATAAATAGAGTTTGGGTTTTAAAAATTCTGCAAGTCATGTCTGCTCATGCCCAAAAGACTGGATGGAAATTAATGGAATGGAGGGCAGGGACTATCGAGAACTCCCAGTTCAACAAAGTGGCCACTCTACTCTTGTGCAATCTATTTAATCTTTATCTTTAATAGCATTATACCATTCCCAATCTCTATTTGCAACACTGTACTGTGCATAAGTGGCTTGCAGACGACACTCCTTAACTCGCTAACATAATCTCCATCGTCAATGCTACACTTGCACCACCACACACACAGACCTCCGCTCCAGAGTTGTGCACACACACAGACACACAATGGGCTCCACGTCTCATTGTCCTCAGACAGATGTAGCGCGGAAAACTTAACTGAATTCCGCAAATGTGGCTTCTGCTGCATTTTTAAAAACACCAGACATTGCATTATCTGGGGTTTTAAAAAAAAAAAAAAAAAAAAAAAAAAAAACACACACACACGCCGTTTACCTGCTGCTCAATTAGTGTTGCTCTTTTGGCCCCCAACTTGAGCAGTTTATCCGGGGATGGAAAGGTGAGAAAGGACGATACGTCAGGCGGTCGCGGCGCTGAAGGTGGCGTGGAAAACTGTGACGGTATGGTGAGAGGCCGGTTAAAGAAATACACGTGGAGATTTTCTAAAAAGGTTGGTCTTAAATTCAACCCAGAAGATGTGACCAAATCAAGTCTTAGAGTTCTTATTAAGTAGATGTCAATAATCAAACAAAGGTTTAGCTAAACGTTTTGTTACGATTTCATCAAACTTAAATCTGAATTATTGAATGCTTTTCATAAAAGGAGCATTCTGATCTACCTTGGAGCCAGTGTTTTCATCTTGCTCCTCTTCCTCATCTTCTTCCTCCTCCTCCTCCTCCTCCTCCTCTACCTCCTCTTCGTCCACATCCTCCTCTTCCTCCTCATCCTCCTCGTCATCATCATCTTCATCATCTTCGTCCTCATCTCCTGGTTCACCCTCATCATCACTGACGAAGAACACGTTACTTTAGTAATCAACTAGTTTGAGTTAGAACCATCTAAAAGCTCTAATGTATAATGTCCACTTGAATATTAAGTGATGCTGTATTCTTATGTTACCTGAGCGATGCCAGAAGCTCAGCCATGTTCATGCCTTTCATTAAGTCTTTCAGAGCTATGCACCCATCCTCTCCCAGACAGTTACCTGCAAAACGTGAATGAGCATGTTACATGTAGTAACAGCAAAACAATTATTAAATCCACTGTTATATTCATAATTATACTCAAAGCGTGTGTATTGTCTTCAGTTTATTTATGTTGTGCAACCACAATTTTAAATTATTGTAGTCTTTAAAAAAAATTTTTGATTCAGATTATTCCTGTTTGTTTACCAGTAATCCCATTGAGGGTTTGGCTCGCACGTTTGATTCATGAACAGCTACAAGGCACGTGTTGAATGGCCCCCGGGGACCAATTAAAATTCAATAGAATAAATTGAAACAGCGATAATGAAGCATTTGGGAATAAAAGCAACTTATTACAGTTTCGTACCATTTAAATCCAGTTTTTCCAGTTGTTTCTTGTTCTTGACTGCATGGGCCACCGCTAGAGCTGCTTCTTCAGATATCTCTCCAAATGACAGATTAAGTTCCTGTTTAATGTAACAGAATATTTAGTCAAAGGAAATAAAAGGTAAAGAGGACAGAAATGACTGTAAAATTTGCCTCTGTGTTCAGACAAACAGACCATTAATAATTTAAAAAATGCTATTTAAGTGCTTGTGTGATTCCGACAGACTAAAACATGGTGGAAAAAAACAATGCGGTGATAGATGATGATTATGGCGACATCATAGACAGGGCAACTTATCACTCACCTTCAAAATTGGTAATCCTTCTGAAACAGTTTGAGCAATTGCTGTGGCTCCAAGTGGACGCACCAAACAGTCGCCAAAGTTTATCACTTGGATGCTTTGTAAATCTTTCAAGGCCTGTGAACAACAGCAAGTGTTAACATAGTTAACAAAAATATCAGTAAACGGATTTATTGGTGGGTGAAGCCTTTTTTTTTTTTTTTTTTTTAAATGTACATTCAGCAGGCTGTGGACTTAAAACTTGTAAATTGTTCGAAGGTTTGTGATAAGAACAAGTGACACTCTGCCTACCAATATTTAGGTTGCACTACTGTTTTAATAGCTATATATATATAGGCAACCACTGCACAGTGGTTTTCAAACTGGGGGGGGGGGGCATTATTAAGTTACACCCAGATGTTGATTCCCAGGGAGTAATGTCTGCAAGTGGCGGAGGAGAACTGAAAATGTCTTCTCCAAAAAGGGGATCGTTACAAGAAAAGTTTGGGAACTACTGGTTTAGCTCACAGTTCGGAGGTTCAAATATGATCTCCCCGTGTCTGTGTTTTGTTTTTTTTTCTGGCTTCTTTGGTTTCCATCCACATACCAAAACACATGCAGGGTTGGTTAGTTATAGTTGATCTATATGTGCTTCGACATTGGCTAGTGACGTGTTCACTATTCCTGCAACCCTAGAAATTGTGGTAAAGGTAGTTAACACTTCATAGAAAGGGTCCCTTTTCATGTCATAGAGGTCATAATGATCACACTATTTTTAGTAAATCCTACCTTAGCCATGGCAATGGCGCCTTTTTCAGTGAAGGTGTTGTCATTGAGGTTGAGAGTCCGCAGGTGTGGATTGTCCTGCACCGCTGTTGCTAAGGCTGTTACACCTGGGTGATTAATGCCATTCTGGGGCATATGGATCTCCTCCAGGCTGCCCATCAACTACAAACACAGACAGGAGTTCCTTAACACATATACATTCAGGAAAAACAGAATCAACAGCAATTCTTTCACTTAAAATAAATCATGATGTAGTCAAGCTGTATCTGGATTCTTAAACTGTAAACTGTACAAACGGCCGGCCTTGTGGCCCGCTCCATCAGTTGTGCGTTTGTTTGACCTCTCTACCTGGAACGATTCCGCGAGAGCGGTGGCTCCGTCGTTCTCCAGCCGATTCCTTCCAGCGACAAACACTTTCAGGCTGAGAGGGGGACCTTCTGCACGAGACCTTTTGTGGCACTCGATGAGTGAAGCGGCCAAGATCTGACAAGTGCATAAAAAGAGCCGCTGATTAGACATTTGCAACAACGTCACTGTAAGTTCCACTTGTTTTCAGGGATGACTGCCAAATAGACGAACTGAAACAGGAGAGCAAAGTATCGGAGTAGGTAACGTAGCATATTTTCCAGACAGCAATAAGAAAATTAACTAAGACTCAATTGAGGGAGATTTGACATGTTTTACCTTCCCTCCTCCAATGCCCATGCCACAGTTGTTGAGCCGTAGTTCCTGCAGAGTGTAGCAGGCGGGGCTTTTCAGCAACCTCTCGATACCCTTCACCCCGTCTGGGCCGAAGGCGTTGTCACTTAGGTCTAAAACGGTCAGCTTGGCAGACGCCAACATCAGAGCATCGCCCAGTGAATTCTTTGACAGAAAGATAGAAATATTAGTTACCCTGTAGTTAGGTATTGAGAACACCCCAATTTGGATACTGCTGTTACCAGAGCAGGTGGGATCTCAGAGCGGAGGCGGCCGGTAAACATGTCACTCCAGTAACAGCGCTGAAACCGAAAAGTTATTTTAGTAAACAAACACAACAAAACACTCAAAGTGTTATTTTCACTGTTCTCATGAATCTTGACTAGAGGCCCTGTAGCTCAGTGGTTAGAGCACTGGCTTGGTAAACCATATCCCACTGTGGCCTCCACTCCCTGAGAAGGCTTGCGTCAGGAAGGGCATCCGGTGTAAAAATTGTGCCAAACATATATGTGCGTTCATCTAAGATGACACGCTGTGGGGACCCCGAAAGGGACAAGCCGAAAGAAATGTACTTTTTTTTAATTAATCTTGACTCATAAGAACGAAAGCGTTGTAGAACAAAACCAAAAGACTTAATAATGCAAAGTAGGTTTAGAGGAATCGAGAGTAGATGGTCAAAACCTTGAACTGGCTTTTTGTCTCGAGGGCCTTGGCGATGGCTTTTGCCGCCTCCACCCCTACAGTGTTTCCCTCCAATCGCAGGGCTTGGAGACCTTCGAAGTCCTTGATCTCCTTGACAATCTCTTCGACTACAGTTTAGAAAATGTGTTACGCATAGGGCAATAAAAGAAAAATACATCCAAGACTGAAAAGTGTTCCTATTAATGTTTTTCCTGGACTCCCACCTGATTTGGAATCATCGAGCTTTCTTCCCTGCCCTTTATAACTCAGCTCCCCTTCCTCAACTCCAGCTTTGGCCAAGGAGTCAGCCAACTGTGAAACAATATCTGTCGCCATTAGGCTACCTGGAGAGCGAGAGAGACAGAGAAAGAGAGAGAAAAATGTTTATTCAAGATGAAGGTTAGCTTGCAAAATTGTCAAAAATTGCATCAACTTTAAACAATTGCTGTGTAGCATATCCTACTATGAGTGACCAAGAAATAGTCGTCTCATCTGCCATAAACACATGACATCATGAACGGAGTTCATTTGACCCCAAACCATTTCCCAATTAGAATGCCATGTACAAGTAAGGTAAAAATGTATTCATAAATTTGCTTACCATATTCATTCCATTGCTTTGATGTTAACCTGTACCATAGTTTATGAACGTTTTCTATTTAATTGAATCTTGGCTCCACTTCGTGCCGTATGTTTAATGTATTCTCTGGGACCTGTAAACCTGCGGTCTTTTGGTATGTAGTGTCTTCTCCTCTCATGTATTGTAAATTAACAATGTAAAGCTGTTATGCCATCAAACCATAAATTTGTTTGAGGGATGCAGACAGTGAATTTGGAGTTCAACTTTGAAGGGAAAATATCTCTCTTGACAGGGAAAGTTGATTAGGATGCAACCAAAAATTGTTGCACAATATTACAGGTCAAAACAGAGCCTCCATCTGGTCCCCATCCTCTATTACAGTGTTTCAGGCTTTAAATTGCTGACTCATTTGAATGTGCACTCCGTTGTAAAGACAACTATAGAGCACGATATTTGGGCAACCAAAAGAAACAAAAGCATGAACATTCTGAGCATTTACTGTCCTTTGTTTCAATTCCAGAAGAATTGATCCACTTGAGCATTTACACAAATTAGTTGCCAAAGCTTTCAGTATTAAAAATTAAAATACTAATATTATGAATGGTACAGAATTTTGAAAAATGTAAAATTATTTACAACAGGTGAGCCATGTCTAGCATTAGCCACCTAATGCTAGCATTAAGGATCTACTGCAGAACTCCAAACCTAGTCAAGAGAATATAGTTGCTATTGAACCGCGGCGGTCAATCAGAGTACCCGGGAACTAAGCAATTGAATAAATATTTAAAGCCCACACTTGTGTGCGTGTATTGTACAATTTAAGCACTTATGTTGACAGTCGCACTGTATGAGAATGTAACGCGGTTCGGCCTCTTTGGTTGGTCAACAGCACACCGCCGACCACATACAACTGAACGCCACAGCACTTTAGGCACACTCAGACACGTCACGTCGCCAAGTCTGCTATCATCCCAATGAAATAAATTCAAAATTTACCCAAAAAGTGGAGTTTCAAGTGAATCCCGGCGTCGAGAGGCACAGCACGCTCCCGCTCGTTCTCGTTCTCGACGTTCAAACGGCAGGGCAGCACAGCACAACAGACCGCTTGACGACTCGGGAGTTGGCACTCACGGGATTTGTAGTTCCGTTAGCCGGGCACTGCTGCGTTCACGTTCCATTCTCCGACTCCTAAAAACATCAATTTCTACGACTGACCTGAACGTTTCAGAAGAAACTCGCAATTACCCTCTGAAAATTCTGAAATATTTATTCGACAACGCGAGTCTACCCATGATTGACTAACGATCAAACTAAGGACGACTACTATTTGGGACTCTTAAGGTAGCCAATAGAGATTTGGCTTGGTGAAGGTTCGGCAGCAATGACGTCATGTGACTGGAGTTTCGAGAAATCGAAAGTATGAAAACCTCCAGTCTGTTGTGGGTCCACACAAGCGCTCATATGTGCACCAAGGCAACGCATTCACTGCTGGAAGTGCTTCGATCTCGTCCAGAACAGCAGATTAAATTGCTGCGTGTCCACGAACTTCCTCCCTTGGGAAGGTAGGTTGGGTTTTTGGGAAACTCGAGCCAGGCAATCACGTCATGATGTTTCAAAAGTGCCCCAAATACTGAATATCGCTGGAGATATCGAAGCAACACGAGAAGCGTAAACCACTTGTGGGTTTTTCTTTATGTGCTCCGAGGACATAAAAGGCATTTCATGCAGCGCTTCTCCATCCTCCTAAGGACTAAGAATGGATCCGCAAAGAGAGAAACGCAGGAAAGAAATAAAAGAAGCTCTGAGTTTCATACAGTAAGCGTGAACTTGAATTACTTTAAAAAAAAATTGTACAATTCTTAGCACTGTAATTTCACAATATTCACTGTATTTGGGTGTTTCAGGTCCTCCCTGCCATATCCAGATTCTGAAAACTACAAGGTAATGTTGTGTTTTTATGTCATCTCGGTTTCGTTTCTGCTCTCGTACTGATGCCAGTGAACATGAATGCGTCATGCTGATAAGAACCTGACCTGAACCAGTTCCTAATGCATTCATCTCGGCCACTGATTGCCAAGTCACACGAGTGAGACAAATGAGATCATCAGGTTGGTTGTGTGGAAATTTCCCATGATGATATGAATAATATCAATATTGACCAATATGTAATGTAACTTGGTGTCAGCGACAAACATTGACAGGCAAAACAATTCAACGGTCTTTCGTTCCAAATTGATGCTATTTAAAAAATGTTTTTTTTTTTTTTTCTTTTGAGTGCCACTAAAGAGAACTCGTACCACACTTTTTGACAATCACAGCTTGGCTGTGGTCTACGATCTATTTCCCTCTTATCTAAGAAGGCTAATTTTGCTGTTTTTTGGCATTTCAGTTGCTCGGACTAGTGGCAAGTATGCACTCTTTTGATGGTGAAGTGAATAGTGTACTATTCAATGCACGGACTTCCTTCCCACTTCAACTTTATACCCCATAATGGATGATTTTGTATCCAGTCTGTCCCTTTAGAAGTTTCCCTTCCTCTGGGGAGTCTTGCGATGATTTCTGTGCTACTATTTACAACATCCACTCGGCCCATCGTCCTCACCCACAAATTTCACTAGATTAGAGTTTTTGAAGAGAAATAAAATGGAAAAAAAAAAGAATGGATAGGTTTCCAATTATGCCAACTTGTGTGTCATGGAGGTCAAAGAACACAGGTGATATTTGAAGCGTGAAGTTTTTTTCTATCGTTAATTTATCCGATTGGTCTCAGGGTGGTGGTGACGTCATTGGAAACCTATTCATTGGAAAAAGAAAAAAAAATTGGGGTGGTGGTATATCTGGTAGTCACTCCCATTTTCCCACCCGAAAGGATAATAACACCTATTGTTTACAAACATTATGAACTGAGCTATACTTGTTGACATTTTTTTTTTTGGGAGGCGGGGAATAGTGAGCCATGTGGTTTTCCTACAAAATATGTCCGGTGTTTCGATAAAGGAAACGCGGGATATTTGCGGCAAACGCATTTATCGTCAACTTATCTCATCTCATTATACGCCCATGTTTTGCTCCGCAGGACTTCCTGGTCACGTTAGTGTGCAACCTTCTCGACGAGGGCATCAGCTGTTTCAAAGATGGCCACTGGAGCCAGGCAGTGAAGGAGCTCAGCGAAGGCTTGAATGTTTCTCAGTATGTCTCAGTAGAGGGATTCCAGATTCCTCAGGTTTTATTGGAGAGTCTGTATGTCAACCGAGCGGCCGCCCACCACAGGATGGTGAGAGCAACGTGATGCCTCTGATTGGAATCTATAAGACAAACTATACGAGGTTCATGATCAAAACAAAATCAGGTTTATTGCGAAAATGTATATGGCACTGCATAGGGAGTAAGGAAATGAGAATAGTATATTAGTCTCTACACATTTAGATTATTTAAGGGTTTACACTGCTGTGAATGCAGCATATTGGTGTTCTGGCCCACCATGGTTGGCTTTTGTATGGGTACTCCAGAATCAGAATCAGCTTTAAATAACATTACAATATTGAAAGCCAGTTTTTTGTTACCAATCCACCTTTTAAAATAATATTAATAATGGTTACTGGGTTCAGATTTCAAAATTATTTCCATCAATTTGATGTGTGTTATATAGTTGTAAAGGTATGAAGTGGCGATAAAAATGTTTTTGACACCCCTTAATTGTACTTCGCTCTTATTGTCTCATGGGAATGATTGTTTGTCTATTTGTGATTTGCGATTGACTGGGTCTGGCTCCTTCTCACCAGCGACCCAAATGAGAGAGAAAACTGGAAGAATATTGCTATGAAACTGCTTGAATGGCTTTTTGAATTTTATAGTATTTGCTGCACAACAGATTTTTTTTTTTAAACTTTCAACCACGGCGGCACGGTGGAGCAGCTGGTATAGCATTGGTCTCACAGTTCTGAGGACCTGGGTTCGATCCCTACCCCGCCTGTGCGGATTTTGCATGTTCTCCCCGTGTCTGCGTGGGTTTTCTCCGGGCACTCCAGTTTCATCCTACATCCCAAAAACATACAACATTAACTGGACACTCTAAACTGCTAATAGGTGTGATTGTGAGTGCGGCTGTTTGTCTCGTTGTGCTCTACAATTGGCTGGCAACCAGTTCAGGGTGTAACCCACCTCCTGCCCATTGGTGGGATAGGCTCCAGCTCTCCTTGCGATTCTCGTGAAGATAAGTGGCAAAGAAAATGGATGAATGGATGGATGGATGGACTTTCAACCATGCATGTTGAATCCAATGGAATTCCGCATTCTGTAAATAGAACCCAAGTCAGGTGATGCAAAACCTAATGTCGAAGAATTTGTGTTGAAATCATCCTTCCTTCACACACATAACCTGTAAAGTAGTTTTGGATGTTGGCAATTTGGATTCGCAACTTCTGCACTCATGATTTATACTGTTTCGTGTGTGTGGTATAGGAAGAATACGAGAATGGCGTGAAGGATTGCGACAAAGCTCTGGAAGTGTGTACAAAAAGCCTCAAGGCGCTCTACTTGAAGGCTCTTTGTTTGAAGCAGCTCGGCCAGTACACAGCGGCTTATGATTCCACTAGCAAGTGTCTGCTCATCACGCATCAGGTAAAGCCAAAGAGTGAATAAAAGGGATTTCCAAGTGTCAAAGATTTCCAGTGATTTTGCTAGTACAATTCAACAAATGTTGCATCATATTTGGACCATGCATACTTTTGTTTGGTGATGAATGGCAATAGTAAAGCACTGATTCTGCTCTCTACTATTTTTTTAAATTGTGTCGGTAAATAAATTCCATTTACACGCTTTTTCTTCCACATTGAGTGAGTCATGTCACATACTGTTTGTCAACTGAACATCCCGTGCATTCCTGCTGCAGTACACAATCCTCACTGTCATTAAGAACACCATTACCGTAATTCCTGGCCTACAGAGCGCACCTGGTTATAAGCCTCACCCTGTACATTTGTAAAGGAAATTCCGTTTGTTACATACGTACGTGGCAGCTGTGTAAAAGCGGTAAGTGCCCATATTGAAACCCACATTTAAACACGAGATGTTTACAAAGAAAGACGGTACACGGAGAGTTTAACGCTAGCGCCGCGCTAACAGGGCCAGTTAAAAAAAAACATACCGGTAAAAATCACTGAGACACGGCAGTAACACGCTAGCGCTAACAGGGCCGGACCGGTAAAAGTCACTTCCTCGGCACATACATTCCACCGGTCTCACTCTTACCTTTTCGGCTTGAGTGCCCCCTTGCGGCCGTTAGAAAGAAAATGCACAAATTAGCCCCGTCACCGCATAAAGCGCAGGGTTGAAAGCGTGTGAAAAAAGTCTTGGCTTGTAGGCCGGAAATTACGGTACATAGTATATGATGTATTGCTCTTCATAGGATAAACAAGTGAATGACTTGGCAGAGGAGCTTGCCAACCACCTTGGACTGAAAAAACGAAAGCCCTATGTCAGTACAACGGTCAGTAAAATAAACATTTTTTTTCAGCGTTTTGAAAGTTTGACAACCGAGACGAGACAAAAAAATATATATATATTGTTCCAAAGAATATCAGCATTCGTTCGCCAACTATATTAGACAATCTCACAAATGCCTTTTGCTCAAGTTAAGGAAGGACTTGATACTATTTTGTTTCTCATCGATAGGTGTCGTGTCTCGGAAATGTCACAAACCCTTTAAATCAAATTCCACCAGGTGAGTATCAGTAACCGTACATCCAGCGTTCCAGTGTTTATTTTCTCAAATATCTTCTAGACACTGTGAACCCAGTTTTCTGCATGTTATCTCCTTAGTCAGTTTTCCCAGCGTGTGTCTGTGTGCCACCCCTGACAAAGCATGTAATGTAGAGCAGTGTGCCACCTCGGATCTGGACAGACTGGACCCTTTGGAGGACAGTGAGCTGATTGGCGATGACTTGGACGATCTGCTTGACCGTCTCCCTAATGAACATGCGCTACCTGAGGTGAAGACACATTATTTGGATTTTCAAACCGTTACAAAATATATATGTGTGGTGTGTGTGTGTGTGTGTGTGCAGATTTATGTATTTATTTTTGAGCATTTGTTTCTCTGTTTTTTGTAGAGCCACATTCAGGAAGTAGCCTCACTTTCCATCAGGGAAAGCACTTTAATGCCGCCAGTTCAAATGCGTCCGCTCCCGCCGGGGTTCTTTATCTCCTCCATCCCTCAGTTTAACTCCATGAACTCCCTTTCACTTGGCGGTCACAAGTCACTGGATACCCTGGATGACCTTTCATCTCCACTGGAACTGTACTCTTTAGATAACCACCCTGGAGGGGCAGATGGTCCAAGGTTGAAGTCAACATCGCTGGATTCCCTGGATGATCTTTTGTTGGCGGCTCCACACGCTGTAGCAGTAGAGGCCAACCAGTCCGCAAAAGAACCGAAAGACCGGGAAAAGTCGCTTGATGATTTGCTTGATGAGTGCGCACCTGTAGGTCCAACCTGTGATCCATCTGTTCCACTTGGTTCTGTGTCGGGTGTGAACCAACTGGATTCCCTGGATTCCTTGGACTCATCTCCCATAATGCAGGCTCCGGGGCCGCCTTTGCCTGCACCCCCGCAGAAGGGAACAAGCCTGGACTCACTCTGCTATTTCAGCTCCTCTGGTGATTGTACCTCAGTCATGTTATAGGCATAGTATGGAAGTAAATTAGTGCCACCAGGATTTTAATTGGAAATGCCACAGAAAACAGGATTTGAATTTGAAATGTAGTCATATTATATATTTTTTTGCTCCAATTCGCTGTCTGAAATTCAACTAGCTACAAGGCAGGGTTACTTCAGGTCAGAACCAAACAGCCAGCCAATCCAGTTACGCTTTCTTAGTATGTGACGTCACGTGACTAAGAAAGCGTAACTGCGATTGGCTGGGTGTTCGGTTCTGACCTGAAGTAACCCTGCCTGGTGGCACAGATGATGAATTTCAGACAGCGAATTGGAGCAACTATTGAAAATATGATTACTTTACATTTCAAATTCAAATCCTGTTTTCTGTGACATTTCAAATTCAAATCCTAGTGGCACTAATTTACTTCCATAAATGTGTGTTATGTGTAAAATTCTAAATTGTACAATATCACATCCGCCAAGAAATAACTTTGAATGAAACTAACAAATTGAGCAAATTTACAACAATTTTTTGTTGGGGATTGGAATGAAGTTGCAGGCGTAATGTTTTTTTTTTTGTGGGGGCTTCTGGACATAAGCGTTTTCCCTCTTTTGACTATGATGGGACATAATAATAATTTTTTTTCAGTGGCCTTCAGGATGCAACTTTTTTCCAATTTCATCCCATATGTCTATTATATATTTTTTAACCATGAGAGGTGAATTAATACAGAAAATGTTGTTCATATACATAGCGGGTATCAAGCTTATTGGCTTTACACAAAAATGTAATATCATCCATGTTCTTTCTCTGCTTTTTAGCTGTCACAACTTCTCACAGTGCCGCTACTTTAAAAAAGGAATTCCCAAAGTGCAACAACAAAGTGAGACTTACTTTTATCTGGATTGTTTTTTTCATCTGTTTTCTTGGGCTTTTAATGAAATAATTTTCACTATATCAAAGGAGAGGTGTACACCTATTCCATTCGCAAACTCCTTGTCGGCCACTCATGACTTCATGCAGGCGTGTACTAGTTGCTTCCCTCGCCAAGGTGGGTTTGTCTAGAAATGTACAGCTCTACTCTGTGGTGTTGTCCAAAATGTTAATGATGACATTTTTCACTGCGGCATTTTTTTTTTTTTTAAACCTCCTCGCAAAACAATGCACCGTCACTTGCAACCTGTATTTGTTTGTTTTTAGGTCAAGGAATAAACACCTTTGTTCACAAACCCGAGCTAGCCCACAACTGTACGCGCGACATTCTCTTGTGTAGACGAAAGGCAGCGGTTCCTTTGGAGTGGACCAGAGTCCGAGAGCCGCCCACGTGGACGTCCTTCACGGGGCCGTTTGTTCTTTGCAGAGGTGATAACGATCTTTAAGAATGCTATAGGTCTTGATCCTTTATTGTTGTATTTTTAATTTTACATGGCAACAACAACAAAAAAAGTTTGATCATGTTTAACAGTAATTGTTTTTACAAACCTGTAGGGACTCTTTTGGATACTGTTCACAGTGTTTTTTTGTTTTCTTTGTTTGTTTGCTTATAGACCTGCTGAAATCTGGAGATTTAAACCGCTGTACATTTGGAGAAAAGTGCACATTTGCCTTTAACCAACTGGAAATTGATGTTTGGATGGAGGAGAGGAAGGGGACGCTGGACAGAAATCTGCTGTTTGGACTGCCAGGTGTCATAAATGGCGACCCTGCTAACAGGATTAGATGCCTCCTACAGGCTCACAAGGGCATGTTTATATTCCTCTGTCAGGTCAGGACACCAAAAGGCCATTGCACAATGCAGAAGAAAATTTCAAACTATTCCGGTCTTCATGTTTGGCTCTTTTTTTTTCATTTTTCTTCAGGAGTGCTATGACCGTAAACCTCGCTTCATTAGTAAGCGCTGCAGAGAGGATCCCGCAGTGTGCTCTAACGAGAAGACTCCCCACCCATTTGATGCCAACAAGTGCGTTGAACGGCAACAGTCAATGTCATCGTCCCTTAACTTGTGTATTATGCAATGCATATTTTAATCTCGCCTACTTTGTGGCCGTCAGGTGTTTAGCATTTGTAATGATGACCACCAACATTAACTACAGAAAAGTGCGTCCGCTCAGCGTGCTGGCTCACTTTGAATTGTGCAGCCAGGCCATTCGCGACGGATGCCGAGGAGAGCGCAGCTGTCAGAACGCTCACTCGGTCATTGAGCTGCAAACGTGGAGTCTGCAGTCCGACACAGGTGCTGTCTACCGCAAACACGTAGACTTAAATCTTACCATTTTCATCACCAACTCATCCCGTGACACTTCACGGCTTGTTCCCATCATTGCTGTTTCCTCTTACAGCAAATAAGAGTAAAGTTATTTTTTTTTCCACTTGGTGAATTTGTCTTTTTGGCGTGTTCTTGTTTCTAGGAATCAGTGCTGAAGAGATTGTTAAAGTCTCAACAAACTATCACGAGGAAGAGGAGCAGAAAACAGGAAATGGGAGGTCAAGTAAAGTACGACTGAATTTTACATTTGGAACATGTAATATTCATGGATAACATTACAGGATTTAGATTTAGATGGTCATGCCATTTCTAACTGTAAGTAGCAGTACAGATGAGGTTTTGAAAAAAAATGGTAGAAGTAAAACTGAGATTAATTGGACACTCTAAATTGCCTGGTGTGATTGTGAGTGCGGCTGTTTGTCTCGATGTGCCCTGCGATTGGCTGGCAACCAGTTCAGGGTGTACCCCGCCTCCTGCCTGTTGACAGCTGAGATAAGGCTCCAGCACTTCCCGCGACCCTCGTGAGGATAAGCGGCAAAGAAAATGGATGGATGGATGGATGGATGGATGGATATTATTTGCTATCATATATAAGACAGGAGGATATCGACCAAGATTAAGACCTTTACCTCTCTCTTGATTTACTTTTTTTGTTTAATCTATATTTATTTTTATTTGCAGAGGTATTAACAAAAGTAGTAGAATGTACAGATGTGTTTTCAAATATAGGGAGTAAAAGTAAGAAGTTGTCAGAGAAATAAATACTATAGGAATGTACAGATACCATGAAAAACCTTAAAAAAGTATGTGTACTTTATTTCGCACCACTTATGAGTTGGTGGACATTAGTCATGTGAAAGCGGCCAAAAATAGCTTTTGAGTCTTGCTTTATTTTTTTTAAACAGGCTGCTGCAAATGGTGAGGGCACGCCGAAAGGCAAGAGTTTAAACATGAAGATGAAGTTTGTCTGTGCCGAGTGCCTGCGAGGCGGCGTCATCACTATGCCGGACAAGGCGCTTAAGTTTTGTGCTACTAGGGCCAAGCACCCGTAAGTAAAAAGTACAGGAAGCTGTGTATCGCTTCATATTTTGACCACAAAGGGTGATGCAGATGATGTGGAACCCAGTGGGCAACCCTGTGTTTCGTAATTGGACCTTCAGTTGGGACTCAACTTAATACACCTCTCAATACCGACACTCACGTTGGAATGATATAAAACGTCAATATAGAAGCACAATATAATAGCACTCAACTATGGCACACACATTAAGTTTAGAATGGATATTTAATCACATAAACAAAAACAAACAATTGGAAGACAATGAAAACTATGTTTGTGCACCGCTAGTCAAACTTTTGTCTTACCAAGCAATCAGAGGACAGAAAAATGTTAACGTTTTCGTGAGCTAACTGAGGATAATTTGAACTCCGAGTGGTTAAAGAAACAATCCCATCGTTGATATCGTTTAATTTATATGAGCCAGCACTACTGATTCTAATGGAAGGTTAAAGTGACATGGCAGGACATACACGTACTAGATGTGGTGCAGCTAAGAGAAGCTCTATGAAATAAAGATACTCATAATCAATATACTTTAATCGACCGAATAATTGACCGATATCACAGTTCTGAGGACCGGGATTCAAATCCCCGGCCCCGCCTGTGTGGATTTGGCATGTTCTCCCCGTGCCTGCTTGGGTTTTCTCCGGGCACTCCGGTTTCCTCCCACATCCCAAAATAAAGCATGCTAGGATAATTTATGATTCTAAATGGCCTGTGAGCGCAAATAGTTGTTTCCATGTTATTGTCTTGCAGTATAGAGTATTTTATCGTCCAGCTGCTCACACTCCCTGTCCTTGAACACTTGCAGGTGGAGAAAAGAAGAAAACACATTGCTGGTGAAGTCCTTGGAGAAGAGTAATTGGGTTCCTGTGAGACCGCTCCCACATAAAAAAAACTTCCCCAAACAATATGAAGTGAGTCTTTGTCGTCTCTTAAGTGCTTCGGACGTTTAGTGAAAAGTAATTGCCTTCGTAGACTCTGATTTGTTTTGGTGTTTTATCAGCATATAAGTTCTCTTCTGGCAGTTGTGCACCCGGATGTTGGAGAAAAAGAAATGTGACTACAGCGAAAGTTGCCCCTTTGCACACAGCAAAGAGGAAAAGGAAATGTGGATGTACATGAAGAATCAAGGCGGCAAGTTGTTGAAAAGTGCATCTCAGTAGTTTAGCAAAGCTGTTTTTGCGGATAATTGCATGAGCATTTTCTGTGCTCGACCTATGGAAGAAAATGTTTGGACAGCCCTGCTCAAGTGTCTGCGTGTATGCAGTTGGACAACATCCTAGTTGATGAGCGATTTGTGTCGATGCCTGCAGTTTACGAGATGCAGCAAATGTACGACATGTGGCTGACATTGAGCGCAAACAGTCGCCAAGCGAACCAAGCCGTGCTCCGACAATCCACCCCGGGAGAAAACGAAATTGTCATGCCAGCAGACAATGCTGAACCAATGGTGAGTAATTGACGAGTATTTTGAGCTCGCTCGGTCTGTCCAGGACCTCGGCAGCTTAGCGGACTTCTGTTATGTGGTGTGAACTTGCGTTTCTCTCTTGCTGTTGTTTTTGGTATTTGCATTTTGTTATGTTTGCGGCATTTTTGTCTTTTAGCATTTTTCTTTTTGCTGCTGTTTTTTTTTTTTGTGATTGCTGCATGTTTGTATATAATATATATTATATTTTATTATTATAATATAATATTTCTGCTACGCGGCATCTTGCCGTTCCCAGCGCATTTTGCTCTGTTGCCCACCGTACTAATGAGATTCCTGTTTTCGATAAACTAGGTGATGACTGCTGCACCTCTTATTTACATTTCAGTGTGGCGTCTACTGTTATCTGTGCGGGAAGTACAGTAATGGCGAGCGACAGTGGCAACAACACATCTCCACTAACAAGCACAAGGAGCGCCTGTTCACTTATGAGGGAGAATATGAAGCTTTGAGCTGGAACTACCGCTTCCCTGGTGCATCCTTTGAGCTCTGCACTAAGTAAGACATCACGTTAGTTTTTGATATACTTTCACACCTAATTTTTTTTAATATCATAGTTCAGAGTCTTGACCGTTAAAATTAGGTGAAAATGCAGTTTCCTGTTAAACTGATTTCTGTTCCATTGATTGCTAGAGGACTGCATTATCTCTGCATCATGTACCAACCATTTTCTTAGCTGCTTATCCTCACAATGGTCACGGGAAGTGCTGGAGCCTATCCCAGCTATCAACAGGCAGGAGGCGGGGTACACCCTGAACTGGTTGCCAGCCAATCGCAGGACACATCGAGACAAACACCCGCACTCACAATCACACCTAGTGCCAATTTAGAGTGTCCAATTTAATGTTCCATGGTTTTGGGATGTGGGAGGAAACCAGAGTGCCCAGAGAAATCCCACATAGGCACAGGGAGAACATACAAACTCCACACAGGGAGGGCTGGGATTGAACCCGGGTCCTCAGAACTGTGAAGCCAACGCTTTCCAGCTGATCCACCATGCCACCCATTAGTTATCAATATTGTTCCAGAAAAAATAATAATTGTACTGGCATTACCACATTACCACCTTTTATTCCTAAGTAACTGTTTATGTCTCAAAAGTATTCTCTGTCAACTGTTATTGTACTAGAGTGGCTCCACCTACCAGAGACAAATTCTTTGGTTTTTTTTTTTTTGTTTTTTTTTTTTTACATACTTGGCAAATAAAAATATTCTGATTCTGAAATCACATCATATCTTGTTTTTGTATATGCAGAGTGAGAAGCTTTATTGTTAGAGCACATTTTTTTTTATCAGGATTTGGTCCATTTTGTGGGGTACACCTCTACATTTAAAAGACATGTCCCCCCACCACCTCATTCTGCTGTAATTTGTTGTGCTCATATAGGAGGAATTTCAGCATGTTGACGCTATATTATGTAACTACTCTATCAAGATCCAAAATCAGATGATGAATTCTGTTCTGCATAAATGTGAAACTGACAGAGCACATTTCCATCGTGTGTTAGGTTAGAAAGTGGCTGCCCCGACGGCGTAAGCTGCGACTTCGCCCACAGTTCCGAGGAGCTGGAGGAGTGGCTTGAGAGGCGGGATTTCCTGCGTTTCAAATTGGCCAAAGCGAGGGAGGACAAGCTTATCTTGCCTGATGAGGTGGACTTTGGAAAGTACAACTTTATACTTCATGACTAAGAACTGTCAAAGGACCAGCTTGATCCAGTTTTGTCTTGACATCAGTTTTTCTTTTTTATTTACTTTCTTTGGGTATCACTTGTACTATAGTGTTATATGCTGCTGTCTTTTGTCCTGACTACATAGATTTCATTCCAGGCCAATACCTGAACACTCAGCCAAAGCCGGTTCCAAGTCCAAAAAAACAAAACAAAACACACCATTAATATTGCCCTCAATGGTTTTATCCATGGTTAGTACAAATGTAGGATTTCAATTTTTCCTGTTTGAAACCTTACTGTTTCATCGTCTTTTGGATATGAAGTCTGATTACATGATCCTGTGTATTGTCACTTTGTTGAAAAGATGGACTCACACGTTCACATTACAAAACAAAACCACATGCCATCCTCCTCCATTATAGATGTTAACTATAATTCCAAATGCATGTCACTATCATTGTTATCACTTCAATAGCCTATCATTGTTTAATAGCAATAAAGCCCTGTTAGAGAGCGAGCATGCTTCTTTAATTTTAATCATTAACCTGTATGGGGTTTTATTGTATGAATGGTGTTCATACAACTTGGATGGATATGGTTGTGGGTCATGTGACCTGCTATCCATCCATGCTATTAGCGCATTGCAACATTTTGGGATCCTCGAACTAACTCAGCTCATCTGTAAGGCTTTGGAACCAGAGGATCCCGGTTTGAGCCGCACTGTTGTCCTAAAGCAAGTTGGCTTTTCCCCAACTTACGGGAAACCGCCAGGGCCAGCAAGGCAACCAAAATTGTAATATTTGTCGCATAAAATTGGATTTACTTATCCCCAAAAGTCTGTTTGCTGCATATTATAGTTTTTGTCTGGGATGCACTGTATCTGGATGTTTTTTTTTTCTTTTTTGGCTGTTGCGACTCCATCACTCAGACATCTATCCATGCATTCCTGCATTCGTGTGTGTAAATATATAGAGGGGACTGTGCAATGATTGAATTAGTAGAATTTGAACAACAGTAAATGCGGTATCCTTGCTTATCACGTAGTGGCGGTGTTGGTCGCTAGATGGGGCTCGTGCGCCTCCCTCCCACGCAGCCGCCTCTCCCACGTGCAGCCCTGCGTGGTCGCAAATGTGCTCGAGTGAGGAGCATGTGCTGAAGGAGTGTTGTTGTGCTGAGGGAGTGTTGTTGTTCTTGGGTTTAGACCCACCTTCTTTGTTCTGTGATTGGCTCTGCGGCGAGACTGGCAGGGGTGTCCCCCCCAATCGCTTCACGTCAAGCACACCCGGGGGCGGGGTTATTGCAATCCAAGTTGTTCGGGCACATGCAGGCGTCCCCGTGATGCGACTGACTTGCTGCAAAGTTGCTCCAAAGTCTCGAATCGAGTGCTAAGACAGCGACACTCTTGTACGACACCAGTTTGTTGCCTCATCGCCCGGGATGTCAACGTTTAATCACATCTTCGGAGACAGGGGGGAAGTTCCTGATCTAATCAGATCCTTGGCGGACTATCCCTTCTCTTTCCCATCTTTTGATGATGCCGGTATGTATGAATATTTTTTTTCAAGAGATGTCGTTGATGAAAGTTCCCAGAGAAGTTTGTTGTGTGGTACTTGGTTGAGTTCACTGCCAGGGACACGTTAGTGGTTCGATCCATATATTACACACCAACGTGAGATATTAATTTAGGCTGAACAACAATTCTGATCATACGTGGACTTTTTTAGAATAATTTTGTCGTGAACTATACTTAAAAGAGGCAAGTGATAACGTCAGTCTCGGTTTCATGACAACTTTTATTGGTAACCCATGTTGTGAAAATGTTGAAATTCTTAATTGTTCATCGCATGTAGACTTTTCGCTGTATGGCTGTCAATTAAAATCAAACTGACAGACTCGTGAACGCCAACAACTATATTTTAGACTAAAATCTTGAATTCATGGTCGAATGTTGACTAAGGTAACAAAGCGAAAGCTCAAGTTTTCTCACGCAGTCGCTCTAAGCGCCCCCTGCTGGCAGCGAGGGTTGTTATTTTTGCCTTTGTTTAGTTGTTTAATTTAGATTAACTGTTGTTATTTTGTACTATTAACAATTCAAAGATTGTCTAAAACCGTGTTGTGTGCTCCCACTTCAATATTAACCATTGCATCAATTCATTAATATTCTTGTCCGTGATTCATATGGTACAGTTTAAGTACATATCCACAATAAAATGGCAATTTAGTAGAAAAGTACTTCGTATAGGCCTACTACGACAATATAAATGCTTTGCAACATCACGGTGAAAAAAAATGCTTGAACTCGACTTTGGACAGCAAATTACACGTGCGGGGCGCCAAAGTGCGCACTGTCAATGTCGTGGCCGTAAGATTTGATATCCTGGCGTGCGTGAATATCGCGTGCACCCGAACGTGAGAGAAAATTGCTTTTAGCGCCCCGAGTTTTGTGGTAAGAGGGTTATTTTCACTTTAAAAAAAAAAGACAAAACATGATATCATATAGTATTTTTCGACTAAATGCAGACCTAATATAGGCAGTATATTCTATGCATTTATTTGTCCCAAGTAAAACGAATATGACGGTTTTAGGAAACATATATTTGATCAAATATTCTACAGAGAGTCCATTTTGCGACGTTATACTTTGACTTCTTTCCTGGCATCTCTTCCGCTGAGAGCTCCCGTCAGATCCAGCACGTGCGGAGCGACACGCGGCCACGCCCCCTCGCGGCTCGTCCCGTCACGTGAATGGGTGAGGGAGGGGGGCACGTGTTGTGCCACGAGTGTCCTCAAGACGCACTGCAACACGCGCACGGTACATTTCAACTCTTTTTTTGCGTGTGCGAGCGCTTGCAACTGAGCCGCCGGTCGGTTTTCTTGCAACATTGTAAACATAACTCGTGTCTTTTCCGAATGGCGGGACGTCCGCATTAAACTTGATTGACCTAACCTTTTTTTTCTCCAAATCTTTTTTGGACAGATTTTTTTTACAAACATGTCAGTAGTTCAAACTCGATGAAAAGAACAACAAACAAATGAATACATGGAAAAAAGTACTTTGGTACTAAATGAGGCAGTGCCGTGTCCGTATGACAGAATAATCAGCCAATGAGCTTCTACTATGCTACAAATGGGCGCGGCTTGTTCCTCATGAATATCCAACACGCGCTCTGTATGGGCACGGACAACACAAAGGGGAGCAGTGGAGTTCCGCATCTCCGTGTTCTATCGTCGACAGGCGGACTTAAACATCGCAGAAGTTGGAAGGTGACCCAGAGTGCAGTTACTTTTTCAATTTTAATCTTATTAAATCTTACGGCGAACAATGCCCGGTAAAGCAGCGGTGACTGTCACGCTTCATCCCGACGCAACCGTCGACCCAGCGGCGAAGCACAAGTCTTTCCCGTTTGTTATAAAGAAGATTATGGACATCCCCCCACCCAACATTCTGGAGGAAGGTGACGATGGTAAGTGTGTGCAAGCGGTGCTCGTTCATAAGAAGTGTTCGTATGGTGCTATGCAGCTCGTAAATCGAAAAGAACAAAAAGTTCCAGGTGCAGTGTTGCGCGTAACCAGACTGTAAATACGCCCCGACACAGCCCAATTATGGTGGAATAATTTTTCAAATGTATCGTTAGTGTCTTTTTGTTCAGAATTGTCTGTCTGATCTGCGTGTGTAGAGCGAGCAACATCGTGTCATTGTTTTACCGACCCCCCCCCCACCCCCAATCACTGACATTGACAGTCGCTCGGCCCCCGCCCCCTTTATTCCCGTCACAATATCATCAGGTCTGCTCACTCACGTCCATTTGATGAAATGAACTGCAGTTTCCTCTTGTGTTGAATTCAGAGCTCGAAAAGGAGAAGCTGGGCTCAGCTGACGATGTGGAGGTGGGCGGGGTTGCTGCAGCCAGTGCTGGTGCGGCTTCTAGGGGGGGCGGTGGGGGCAGCGCCGGAGTGGTGTCAGCCTCCTTGACCCCAGCCATTTGGGAGAAGACCATTCCCTACGATGGGGAGACCTTCCATCTGGAGTACATGGACCTGGACGAGTTCCTGCTGGAGAACGGGATCCCCGCAAGCCTGGAGGACGAAGAGCTGCAGAAGACGCTGACTCCGGACGGAGGGAAAGGCAAGAGCACCCTCAAGGTTAGGGCCAAAGCCAGCGCCACCACGACGTCGGTGTCCACGTCTCCTCTGCGTGCCCCCGACACCTCCACGGTCAGCTCGGATCCGGAGGAAGCGGTGACTGTCACCACGCTGCTGCCCGCCAAATTGGAGGACGACGACGACGATGACGATGAAGAGGATCGAGAGGAGGAATCTTTGCCACGCGAGACAAAAGCTGCAGAAGCTGTGGAAGTGAAGAAAGACAATCATGGTGAGTAATTTGCATTCGTACGGGCCCACGTTTGCAGGGTTATGGTTTGCCTCCGATGTCAGGCTTCTACCTCCTAGGAAAGGCAAAGTTTAAAGTAAGATTTTAACATAGCAGTGTTAAAAATTAAATTAGAATTAAAATCTGACTGGTGTAAAGTAAAACTAAAAAAAAATATATGTATACTGGCATGTGACTGACTTGGGTGGGCGACACAAGTTCGCTTTCCAAACGTTGGGAGTGTTTGAATGTTGAGGCTCCACTTGTTGCCTGATGAAGACAAATGTTTGTTATTCATATTTCAACAGCTACAGTTTTTTTGGTTTTTCTAAATGTTGATATAATTATGACACGATGAATGCACTTTATGAGTATTCCTCAAAAGCCTGATGTTACTTTATTTTTTTCAACAGCTACCCGAGAGCGTAACACGCCGTCTCCCATCAACCCGGACGACATCGAGGTGGATGTAAACTTTCAGCCAGATCCCACCGACCTGGTCTTGTCCAGTGTGCCAGGGGGAGAACTGTTCAACCCGCGCAAACACAAGTTCTCCGATGAGGACCTCAAGCCGCAGCCCATGATCAAGAAAGCCAAGAAAGTGTTTGTTCCCAACGAGCAGAAAGTACGCAGAACCGCTCGCAACACACGTTTTTGTTCCAAAAGAGTGACGTAGTTGGCTGTAAACTTTGCTAATTGGATTAACTTCCAACGGCTCAGCGAGCTCACTTAACGCTGGCGTGAGCCAGAAAACATCACTCTTCCCTCTGTTTTGTTTTGCTTAGGATGACAAATATTGGTCCAGGAGGAAGAAGAATAACCTGGCGGCCAAACGTTCCCGTGACGCCCGCCGTCTCAAAGAAAACCAGATCACAGTGCGCGCCTCTTTCCTGGAGCGGGAAAACGCAGTGCTGCGACAGCAAGTGGCAGAGATGCGGAAAGACTGCGGTCGCTGCAAGAACATCGTGGCCCGCTATGAGGCCAAGTACGGGCCGCTGTAGAGACCTGGTAAAAATGCACCAAGTATCAATCTGACAAAAGCAGAACTTCCTACCCCGCAGAATTCAACACAGACACAAACACACGAGGGAAATCGATACATTTGCACACTTGCTGACCTCCGGTCGCCGTGTCGAGCTCCGGTCGCGGGTCCGAGCCTGGCGCTGGAGTGGCGGCTGCACACCGGGGGCTAAGATGGGGGAGGGGGGCGGTGGTCACAAGAAGGTCTGTGGAGAGCGCCTGGCTGCTTCACTGAGAGCAAGGCGACGACACTCCCTCGGACGTATGGAAAGTACGGTCGTTCTTGAGATACTTTAAAGGATGTCAGGAAATGCTAGGCTTACAACACAGAAATCAAAAATTTTTTTTTAAGTCACTGCATAGCACTTCTTTTAGTGGACCAAAAGCATGAGTGCCATCAGTTGTGTATTTAGAACGGTGCCAACCCCCCCACACCTTCCCTTGTGTCGTGCGTACATTTGTGTCTTTAATTCCTTTTCATTCTCAAGAAGGATGTGGAAGAAGGGCGGAGTAGGAAATCAGGGACTTGGACCTGGAAGGAGCGGAAAACAATACCCTCAGGTGGTGGCTGCAGTGAATCTGTTTAGTTCTTCTGTCAAGTAACACACACACACAGACACACACACACGCTATATGTATAGTCATTTGTAGTGTGTAATCCATTGTTGCACTTTTTCTTCGAAGACTCTCGTGGTTGCAAGTACCTTAAAATCACTGTGGGGGAGAAACGGTAGCGTCATAGAAAACATGCATAAAGTGCTCGTACTTAATCTCGGATGAGTTTCTGAGCCTGGTAAAAGATTTGATTAAAAAATATGTCATTTGAGTCAATTTTATACACACAAACAAAAAAAAATGCAGTTTTCTTTTAGTCGGGTTACTGTCAAATGAATAGGTTTGAAGGTATTTAGGGCTCTCCTTTCGCGGAGGGGTACGTTTGCAGGGATGTTTATTTTACTACACTCTGCAGGTAGGGGGCGCCCGGAGCCTTCACCTGCCCTGAGATTGCGTAGTGATGGCTGGATTGTTTAAAAAAAAAAAAAATTGAGCCGTCCACAACGATCGGTGATTTCAAACCCTGTAAATAAACGATCGTCTGGAGGTCTTCTTATCCTAAAACAGGGAAATCCAATGCTATTCCTTCGATTTGCCAAATAGTCGATGAGTGGTGTATTTATTTTGACGGTAATAATGCATCCGTTGATTGTGATGTACAAGAATATGTCCGATACTTTGTATACATTTGAGGACAATGAAAACCAATGACAAAAACAGGGATTCCAATGGGTTAACGGTTTGTTTTTAAAAAACAGATTTATATAGTTATGAGCGATACTTTGTCTCCAATATACAGATCCAGTGTGTGTGCGTGTGTCCAACACACAAAGGGCAGGGTATACTCTTACCTCATCCTCCACCTTTTTCGTTTAAAAGAGTTGGAACAGGTGACGGTCAAAGTACAGAATACATACAGTAAATGCAGAATAGAGTTCTATTTGGCAAAAGATCAAATTGTATTTGAGTTGTCAGACTGGCTGGCTGTTTTATTAAGTACATTACAGACTGTTACAAGACTCCGGTGTCTTCTACAGATGCTGATTTATTATTATTTTTTTTAAATGGTAATTGGTGGGCTTGTGCTCCAATTGTGGCAATAATATCCTGTTATATATATATATATCTATATGTATTGCTTGTTTGATTTCAGTAGTATTGTGTGTAAAATCACCATGGTGTTTTTTTTTTTCTAAGAGGAAATGCCCCAAAGTCTTCTGTGCTTCCAATTTGATCCTCTGTAGTCTAGGATCCTAATGCATGAAACCCAGTGTATTTTGTCTTCAATCAATGTATTGACTATTCGACACCAAGTGTACTTATGTCTGTGAAGCATCGGTGAAGAGCAGACATGGCTTCTGATGGGCGTACTAATGCCGAGCGTCTGTAATTACGATGTTATGACCCGCATAATAATGCCAGCCGCCCGAGCGCAGCCCGCTTGATTTACTCCTGGGCAAATGTCAAACATCTGGCGAAAATCGCATCTTTTGATCACTGTGTGGATTATTTCCTATCAACTGCAAATTGATCCATAAAGTCGCTGGATCAGTTGGTGCTTAATCGTTTTTCGCGATCGTTTCAGTTTCCAGAGGGTGACGTTTTTAACAGACAACAGTTCTCATTTCGCAAAGTTCATTTTGCATTGACATTCAACCAAAATATGCACTCCCGTTCACGTGTTATTGAAGCCAGTGAGTTTTTAAAATTGAAATCAAAGAGGAGTACAGTACATACTTCTGCCTCTGCGCCAAGAGAATCTTTTCGATCGTTTCGTGGGGTAGGTCAGTATGTAGCAGTTTTGGATTTAATTTTTTTTTTTTTTTTTTAACAGATCCACACTGTAATCTTTACCAAATTTCCAAATGTTATGTATTAGACTGGTCCACTAAGAACACAGAGTTCCACTTCTAAAGTGTACTGCACTTGCGTCTCGTGCAAGCTCTTGTGGTTTTGTCTACTGTATCCTAATTTGATGCACATGAACTAAATCCTAGTTTTTCCTGTTTAGTAACATGCATGCACAAGATATATCCTCCTTCAGTGTCAAACAAATCGCAAGCCCTATTTAACATTTTTTTCCCCTTTACCTGTTGGTGATGTAAATGTGTACAATTTAAGGTAATTCAGCCCTTTTTCGTTCTCAATCGGCTTAGTTTTTCTCCACATCACTGAAACTTGTTCGCTATTTGAAGCAGCTACATCTCTATAATATGGAAAAAGATTAATAGTATCAGGATATTGGAAGTTTTTTTTTCTTGGGTGTTTTGCATTACTTTGTTTCTATAAAATTGATTCTTTTGGGTGTTTTTGTATTGTCCTAACCATGTATGGATACATGACACTGCTTGGTCCTGTATCGTGGATCATGCATAAAAAAATAAATGAAGTTGGAAAGACAGATGGGCTCAGGTTGACCTTGACTTGCCATCAGGCACCCCCCCACCCCCTTTTTTTGTGCTGACAACGGTGGGATTTCATATGCCATTTATCTGCACGTGTAAACACACACGCACATCTTTTTGTTTGGATGCTGCACGCGTTCCACCTCCTCCTCGCTGTTCCCTCAGCCCTGCTGCTTATCAGTATTCTAGAAGAGTAGGAGCTATTGCGTAATGATCACATCCACACACAGGGGAGCAGTGTTGCGTAACAGCGGCACAAAGAGGATGGGCGCGTGTATTCGGGGAGGAAAAGATCTGGGAAGACGGGAGAGATGATCGAGTGGAGGGAATGATGGAGGCTGTGAAGAGGGAGGGGCCGGAGGATGCAAGAGGAAATGCTGAGGTGGGGCAAAAAAAAAAAAAAAGATGGATGGAGTGAGGGAGATGTAGAAGAAAGTCAGGCGTGATAAACATCTCACTACATGTTACGATAGAAAGGCACCAAGCGAGCAAGCAAATATTGCAGTTGGTTAGTTTAGCGCCCACACCCCAAAACACAAACGCCACTACTTCCAGGCCGGAGCGCAACATGATGAAAGCGCAAGTAATATCTTCTGGTATGTCTCCTGCTGAAGTGGGTGGTGACCAATCTGCTGCCTCGCCAACAGAGATGTTCATCATTGCTTTGAATAATTGATCGAACATCACTGGAGTTTGTTTACTGCAATATTGGGATGAGTCACTCGAGCAAATCTGTGCTCGAGAAGACTGGGTCTATTTTTCTTGATTCTCAAAGTGTGGTAAAATTAACAGTGTTACGTGAAATAATCACTCACCAAATAAAGATAAGTACAATACATTTGTATTTAGTTTTTGGGAGCAATTGTTAAATTTGGGTCCCAATTTATTTACATTGCATCTTTAAAATTTTAATGAAGTAGAATCTTAACTGTGGTATAATACATTTTAATATAATTGTTAAAATAAAGTATTTTCAAGTGAGCGTAATGCTTACATTCAGACTTCACAATGTTAGAGTGGCTTACAAAATACTTTAGGAATTAAATGTATTGAACACTTAGACCCACTATGCTACTGAATTAAAATTCTGTTCATTATGAAAGTACTTTTTTTTTTTTTTGGTGGCACTGTGTAAAGCACAGGTGTCAAACAGATGCGGCTCACCACATGATTTTCTGTGGCCCACAAAGGCAAATCATGTGTATGAACTTCTGTAATTTTTGTTAAAATCTGGACCAAAATTTCAAATTGCCATATCATTAATGATGGCACTAGATATTGCAAGCATTTTTGTGTTACCAAACATCATCAATAGTTGGAAAACCTATTACCTTTGATTTCTTATTCCAAAACTAGTTGATAAATTTAATGTGTCAATATGATGGGTCACTTAAAGATTTCCATGGTTTCAGTCATAATGGCCCTCTGACAGAAACCGCAACTACAATGTGGTCCGCGATAGAAACGAGTTTGACATTCCTGGTGTAAAGACTTTGAGAACAGCATGACAAAGAGACGTTCAGCTTCTTTTCCATGCTTACTGGTCTTTTTATTACAAACCTAAAAAAGAAGAGAAAAAAAAAAATCAGACAATTAGAAACTGCAGTAGTAATGCCCCATTCCAAGAAAACAGGTCATTGCATTTCAGTCGCGAAAGACTTGTTAAACATCTACAAGGTGTACAGATTTGATACAAAAATAGGAAAAAAAAATAGAAAAGAAAAAAAAAATTTGCATGTTTCAATTTACATTATGTCACATAGAAAATAAACAATGAAATATTCAAAAGTGCAAAATAAAACAACCTAAGCAAATATCAGAATACAAACCCTTGTTTGTCTTCAACCCTGATTGTAGGATGGCCTGCACTTAAGAGTTTGGGGTGCATTTCAAGCACACACAATGCAGTCGCTCTAAATTTTAGATGCACGCCCTATTTGGAGTTCTTTTAAACGCAGTAAAATATGCAGGTATTTCAGTCGGGCTTCCTCAGGCCATCTGAAGCGGGGGCTTAAGTGGGCAACATTCATTTCCTTCATCCTTCCTATTAGAAGAGACCAAAATACTGTACTGCGACGCTATTCGGGGAGATGAGAGGTAGAAACCCACTGCAGGGTCTTTTGAATGATATTGCACTTGACAAGGCTGATCCAGGATCTGTGTAAGTCATGACACTCCAGGCTATGGCTATATCATGGAGACCAAAGGGCCACATTTCAAGGAGAGAGTCAATGTCAGTTGTAATTAGTAGTTTCATCTTGCAAAACTGCTTTGAAATTGATCTATATTATGAATTCTAGGGGAATTTGTGTTTGCAGATTGCACAGAGGACAGTGATTTGAACCATTTTTTTGTAAACATTCACCTTTTCAACAACTTTTACCCATCTCTTATAGACTGTACAAGGTACAATACACATTCAAGAATAGACTCTGTACATAATTGTAATATTTCTATTTATTTTTACTCAGTTTGCATATATTCCGGTTAATGTCTGCAAAAATAACTTCAGCATGTAAGAAACTAAACAAAGAATCTGAACACAAGACCTTTATATTTACATTTTCATGGAGTTCGTAATAGTTTGCAAAAAAAAAATATATATATAGAACGAGTCTTTTTTTTTTAAATTAAGATCAAAAACAAATCCATATTTCCCATCCAACATTCCCCAGGAGGGCTGTGAAAGGAAGAAAAAACAGTTAAGGGTCCTCGGGTACAAAAGATGATTACATATCTTGGTCTAGAAAAACATTAAATGGACAAAAGTGATTCCATTTAAACATCTTCAATACGCTTTTGAAATGTTAGCATCTCTTTAAATAAATGAAATGTAAGGTGGGGGGTCATGGATGTTAAATTGTGTGACACATGAGAACTGAATTTCCGCTTAAAGTGCTCAAATTGACCATTTTGTCATAAACACATTAGACTTGATGAGCTGTGATTATCTTAAAACAGCAACAGAATCCCGTCATCAGTAAAGAACATTCATCGATGTCCACTTGACAACCAGGAGAAAAGAACCAGCGTCACTTTTGTTTTTTTGCTCCCCCTCAGAACTGAGGCATTTCAAGGAGGGGCAGAATCGTGTTAGCCTTTCATTTCAACACCATTTAAACTCACTAGCAACGTGTTCTGGGTTTTAAAAAAAATGCCACTCTCAAAGTCAATACACACCGGACCGCCATTGAGGCACCGCAGCCCTCTCGCTGCCTTGTGTTCCTCTTTTCCATGCCGAGGAAAAGCACTCGTACATCCTCAAAGTCACACTAAGCCATTTATAAAAATCTCTTCGGCTTTACTGCTGGATCCCCCCCCCCCCCCCCCCCCCAAACCACAAATCACTGCCTGGTCACCTTCACGCTCGGGTGACTGGGAACATGTATATGTGCATTTCGCTGTGTGCAGATTGTATAAGGTCTACATGTAGGCCTGTGCGCGTTACTTCAGGCATCAGCACGTGAACGGAGTCTTCTTTCTTTGCCTCACAGAGGTTTCTGCGACCTTCGCTGCTGCAATTTCCCCCCTGACAGATGAATTAAGTTCTCCCATTAGATCATCTGCAAAACACGCCCCGGACACATTCTGGCTGACGATAAACAGTTTCGGTATAGACTGCTGTAATGTCGGCACGCGAAGGCGCCCGTTACGAAATACGTTTCCAGATCACATTGAGCAACGCCATCACGACACACGCAGGCACAGACGGCACAGCTCCTGCAAACCCCCCCCCATAGCCAGCTCTGTAGGAACAGATTGCAGAGCAAAGTACAATACTTGGCTAGGTCCATTTTCCACAGCGTGACGTGCAATCTGGAGCTTTACCACAGTCCTGGCCCATTAGATTACTTGTCATTAATGACTAACAGTGGCAATGATAAATTCAAAGCAGAATGTGATGACAAAAACCAAACCTTACCCTGATATAATGAGAGGGTACAGTATCTTTAAATCTCTGTAGGAAAACTATGTGTTTAAATCTCTGTAGGAAAACTAAGTGTTAGCTTGCATTAGGATTAGGAGAGCTTTTTATTTAAAAAAAAAAAATGAATCTATCTGGATCGCCCGGGCCAGTTCTTGACAAATAAAGGCTTAGTTGGCCAACACGACAGGCTGGAAGGACTGACTTGGATATTGCAGGTTGTAGCTCCCTAAACCTTCGACAAATTGAGGTTTCTCGATGTAGGAGATCTCGCCATTGGTGCCCATGATGCCCATACTCTGGGAGGGGGGAGGGCTGGAGAAAGGGTCAAAGGACGGGTGGCTGCTGACAGTGTGTGGGGGCTGTAATCGACTCACGTGAGCTTGCAAAGGCTGGGGGTCAGCATCAAAGTAAAGGGGGCTCTGCGATCCTGGGTAGACAAACTCTTTGGCGTTGGGGGAGAGCTGGCTGGGGATGGGACCCACAAGTGAGTGCATGGAGAGAGAGAGCGATTTGTGCTTCAGCATCTCTGGAGCCAAGACGGCGGTAGGAGAGTGAGAGAGCATCCTTTGGACAGGCGGGACTCCGACAGTGACACCGGAAGCGCCCGCTGACCCGGCTGCGCTGCATTTCTTCATTTTGGTTGAGCCGAATTTCGTGGCGGCAAAAGCGGCTGTGGTGAAGGTGATGGGTTGAGGGCGGGAGGAGGCGGGCTGCTGGGCGGCCAGGTAGGGTATTCCGCTGTTGGGGGGGGAAGGGGTGGATGTGTTGGAGGAGTGGGCGACAGGGTCTGCAGGTGAGGTGGACGTGGGGTAGTTGAAGAGGGTGGGGCCGGGCTGGACAGACGGCAGCGTGGGCGAACTGGTGAGCGGCGGCATGAGGGGAGGAGATAACTGGCTTCCGACTGGAACAAACACCTGAGCGTCTGGATTGAAGCCCAGACTCTTGGCTTCCTCTAATTCGGAGTCGCCTTTAATCTCTCTCATTACTCCTTCAGGTCGCTCACCATCGCAGCCGAGACCCAATGGGTCCTCCAGGTACAGCACCTTCACCGGGCCCTTCTCTCCGATCTGGTAGGACACCTCATAGGGGTCGATCCACACACTGAGCTCCGCGGGGACATTCGCACGCACCTCCTCTGTATCCAGTCCACTTCTCTTGGCGGCTAGCTCCACAACGGGGTCTCTCGGGGCCCCCAAGTGCAGACAGCGGAACGCAGAGCCTCGAAGAGGGGCCTCGGGGTACCAGTGACCCTCAAAGCGAGATACCAGGATCCGCTCGAGCTCCTCACCGAAGAGGTCGGCTCGACGCCGAGGCAGCTTATTGTACAAATAGGACACGATAAAGTTGAGGGCAACCTTCACCTCTAGATGCATGACTACACCAGCAGGCTGCCGCCGTGCTCAAGAGCGTGAGATGAGATTTGCTTTAAAGTCAGGTGATGCAAAGCGCAATGTCCGCGACGCTCCTCTGGCTTACTGTGCTCTGCGTGATCGGAGTGTCACCATATTGAAAGGCACCTTGGAGGTCGGGACAGCAGGTTGTTTGTGGAAGTCTCAAGTGAAGCGAACTGTGACTTCAGCCCTGTAAAGACGAAGGGTAGAGCAAACGTTGGCATTTTGCTAGGATCAGAAAATCATTGAGGAGAGCTCGAGGAAGATGGATTTTGTTTTTGAATTTGGAACTTCAACATACATTAACTTGGACCTTTGTTGCCATTTTGCCCTATTTCTTAACATTACTCCATCTTGGGATTTCCTCTCACTTCAGGTTGGGATCCCAAAATGGGGCATGCCATTTGCAGTCTTCTATGTTCATTAACGTTTGATTTATGTACAGTATGTCAATTATAAATATTCTAGTAAGACTGAGTCCCGAGGGGGTGTCATATATCTAATTTGGGCTGGGAAATGAGTTGAGAAATTTAAGGAAAATCTACTTTACCTTGTGCAGCAAAAGCTGCCTATAGTGTTCACTTGCGTACTTGTTAAATTTCTTTTATTTATCTTTTTGTAGGAATAACATTTAATTCCACTGCAGTTAAGTGTATTACAGTTATAATCTTTGAAACGACCAATTTATTTTATTTTCATTTTTTTAAGACTATTCAAGAATAAAATGACTGTCAGTGGCAAATTTAACAGAAATACAAATTCCTCTTTTTACGTTTTGGTTTTGTAAGCGCACAGAATGCACTGCTGGCTGTAACAGATGTGATGTGGGAATCATAAATCCTTTATAATCTCTATCTGATCCCATGGAGCACCTCCTGTTTAATGCTTCAGTCCATTAATCTCCCGTACGACGTCAACGTCAGATTAAAAACAAAACCAGCGTCACAAGACGCATGTCCAAGGAAGAATTGTTAAAATGGCAGATTGTGTATTACAGGACATCATTTCCCATCATGCAGTGCATGCAATACTCCCCCCCCCCCCCCCACCACAAAACCAATCCCCCTCATATTAACTTCCCTGGCCAGATGGGAATTCTTTATCTTTGAAAGATGAATCTGATTAAAAGACAATTGCGGTTTTGCGACGGATAAAACCTGCACATGGCAGAATGCTGCATTTGTGGAATTGAACACGAGATTTACATTGCTATATCCATGTGAAAAATAAAGCGACATTGACAAGATGGGGTTTGTTGGAACGGGGCTATAACTAGCAAGTTAATATTTTGGACGATGCATTGTTTTGATAAAATATGAATATGCCAGCATGAATAAAGAACAAATATTTATAATTGATGTACTAAATATGATTATTAGCCAATGATTTAAAAAAAAAAAAAGATTAGTTTCATAAATTCCCCCTTATTCCTAACTGGTTATTTTTTTAGTTTAATTTTCCCTGTGACAGCGCTTCAAGGATTTTTTTTTTACAGCACGATTGCAGCAGGTCAAGCAGCAAAACAGGATGCACCGTATTATTGTTTACATGCATGGCCCTTCAAACGTGCCACTGAGCTGTAAAATCTCATCTACACAACTGCTGGTCCCCTCAATGCCCGATAGTCCAAATTCCAAATGTGATTTCATAGATGGAAGGATGACAACCACGGAAGGGAAAGCCCAACAAACAATCTGACGAGCTTCAATGCAACAATAGCCCTTTGGAAACGTAATAATACTCAGTTTGGAGTTGACTGACTAGCATGTTTATAATCGTGGGTGTAGCTGTGTTGAACTGCACTGCATCATAAGGAGGGCCGTGTTTAATATTTTTACTCATGCAGAAAGCTAAACAGACGCATCATTCAGTATAATGTGGAGGACATCTACAGCTCTGCAAATTACAAGCAGAATATTGAAAACACTGTAATTAATCCCGCATTGGCAGGGTCAATCAAAAATGATTATCATCTACGTGAAGGTGGAATTATTCATCCGAATCACACTGCGGCTGCACGTTTAAATTAATGCGCAAATGTTGTGCGAGTGAACGTGAAGTTATTTTGTTTTAAACTGTTTTTCAGCATTTAGCATCACATTCAAATGAATCGGCGAGACATTGGGGAACCTAGCTTCGCCGAGACGCGACCGGAGGAAAAAAAATGAAAAGCAAAATGTCATAACACACAGCAAATGATGCGACCTGCCTCTACGTTTTACATTTTATGTGCATCAAGAAGACGAAGAACGGATGAACAACAGCGTTGGACAGCAACACACATGACAGCAGCAGCAGCAGCCATTGAGCGGAGAAGCTAACATAAACAGAGAGCGAAAAACACGACCTGTAAATCGTATAAAGGCCGAGATAGCAAAGGTATCTATACACAGCTAACGCTTTTTTAAAAAATGGCAACACAATAAGCAAGCACATACAGGACACTGACCAACTAACGGAGCCTTTTGGGTGCGACTTACCTGCCTCTACTTGGCTTCGACCTTTAATTTGACTCCCGTGAGCTGGCTTGGATTTTAAAGCGTTGAGTCCATGATGAAGAGATCGTCGTTGAAATGTTTCACCTTGTCATTGTCATTCTTTCTGAAGCGCTCGTCCACTCTCCAGTTGGCATTTGAATGGAGGGTCCAGCGAAACTTTAAGGGAGGACGAGCCGACGTATTTATACACTGTGACTCGCCCACACCCCCGTGACGACAGGAACTATTTTCTCTCGATTGTAATGGCGTCTTTTCTTGGAATGTATTATCATTTATTTTATTTTGTAATTTATTATCATTTATTTTATTTGTTCTTATATTTTTATGTTGTAACAAAAACTGTCTACATCAATGCCAAGCACATCACGTAAATATTATACAATATTAATGGGTAAGACATGAAAACAAAAGACAAGCACGTTCACATTTTCACAAGTCAATATTGTTTAATAATCTTTCAAAAATACCACGACATGAAAAAGAAACGTTTTTTTTTCACACCAAAATTTCACAAAGTGAAGCTTAGCAAATATCGCGGAGGGATATTTGTAGTTTCTAGCGGCGCTGACAGCCTGCTAAAAATATAAGAGGTGATAGTAACAGAGTTCCCATTGGCTAGAAGAGGGGCGGGCCCACAAATTATTGGGCTGCGTTATCCATTCACAACAGTGAACATGAAATGCCCTTTAAACGAGGCCTTATGGGAAATGACGTTCGAATTAAAAAAAAAAAAAAAAAATATATATATATATATATATATATATGACGTAGTAGTCGTCGGAAATCTTGGTATATGACGTTTATTTGTAGTTTGAATACTTTGCTTGCCTCGCATCGAACATGTTTCTGTGAAATGCTTTGAACGAAATTAATCTCTGAAGAAGAAGAAGCTGTACTGTAATATCTTTAAAAAGTTGTTTTAGTCCTCGCTGAATGTCAAAACAAACAATTGAAAAATTGAACAGTTTACGAAAAGAAAAAGTTTACTTTTTTTTAAACAATTACCACCACCCACACACATTTTTAAAATTAACAATGTGTCAAAGCTTACAACAAAAATACAGTGTATTTTTTCAATCATCAAAAAAGACCATACGTTTATGGTCATAACATTTTTGTGTGTTTTATGAGTGTGAGTGTAACTAATGTACCATAACCACTGGGATGACATATTTCATCCACTTTGTATAATTACAACAAGTACAAAGGGAAAGAAAAGAACCTGCGTGATGTCATCTCAGTGCGACACTTATTCTTACGAAACAAAATGGCGTCCTACTATTTCACTGTCACTCGGTTGCGGGTAAGGATCCCTTATTTTATATTACCAGAGTTATGAACTATCTTTGTGAATAGAATATGTACGAGAACAGATGGTGTTCAAGTTGGGGTCCACTAATGATCGAGTCTAGTCTTTTTATCGGGGGTAAAATGGGGATCAGACTGGCCCCTGAATCATTGCTATGCAGGTCACAGTGTCCCTAGATGACTCGAAGCTGTGACGCATGTAACCATGAATCGGTATACGTTGCGTCCCGTCTTACGTGAAGTAATGCTCCGTTATCTCATAGCTGATACGTTATCAAACCAGATAAACGACAATTGTACCTGCATCTGCGATCCGGCTTCGGTTAAGCAAGGTTGTTGCAAGGTTAAGCAAACTCCCAAGTACAAAAGTTGTTCCTGCTTGACCTTTTCGAGCAATGTGTCACATTTTTAATTAAAACAATGGTAGCATCGTCGTGGCATTTGTTATACTAGGGAATAAAAACGGAACGGTGTTTCGGTAATGTTGCGAGCAGAGGCTGAAATGTTGGCTCATAGAAGAATAAATAATTACACTTGTTTTATAATTAGCATCATATGTGTGTCGATTTTTTATAAGATGTACATGCCCATTCTGCTTAATAAAATGTTAGTATAATATTGAAGAAATTAAAAATATGTCAAATTGTACATTGTCAGGTTGCTAACGAAACATGTTGCTAAGTGAGTGTCCACCATGTCCTCATTCAAAAATTTTCCACCTACTCAACAAGCCTGCATATTTTGCTGTTGGATATTCGTTATCTGCTTGCAATTTATGAAACTTGTGGGATCTTGACCAATATGCATTTCCTATATCTTAACATATTCTTAACAAATCTAAAGTTGTGTGGCAAATCTCAACTTTTTTGACTGACGCGTGTAACATTTCACTTCATCACAAAGCAGCCTTATAAAATTCTAAGAAAAGAAAAATCAAGAGTATTGAATTTTGAATAACACATTTGAAAATCAAATTAGAGATTTTTAAATACCATATTATAAAACCAAGCTGTAATTATTAAATGTTTTACACCAAGTAAAACCTTCATGGCCAACATTAAAAATGTGTTCATAAAACCCAAGGAAGAGGTTTTATTCTTAAAAATATATATTTAATATTCTTGGAAGGAAACGACAGTGCACTCAAACACTGCTGTTCAAAGTTTTTTCAAAGTTTAGGATACACTAATATTTGTAGTGAATGCTGAGTTAGATAGTTTGAAATAATATTCATTAGAGCATAATTTTTTAGGTAGTTTTATATTGAATAAAAGAAAATAAATTATATATCCCTCAGGTGTACCCCCGGCCTCTTGCTCAGAGTCAGCTGGGATAGACTCCAGCACGTCCAGCATCTTTTACATGATCGTTGTCAAAACACTGAACTTGTTTGAAGTTACAACAAAAATGACTCATGCATATCAGCTCACTGTTGTGGTATGTGTTCAGATATTCAGCAGTGTCCATCGGGACATATACAGTACTTGAGGTATCAGAGCAGAAAAAAATAGTTTAACGTAGTAAATAAAATAATGAGAAAAATATTAATTTTTTTCCCTATAACACAGATTCAGAAAGGCAGTAATGAGGCATTTTATTGTGCGTGTCAGTTTCATGAGTATCATGAAATGTTGGGCTCTAACTTGTTTAATAGGCCGTATTTTTACTGGTCTATCTATCCCTTCATTTAATTTGAACCTTTGCTCTCATTCTTGCATCATTTGATTGCCTCACTTTCTTTGATTGAATCACTGTTTAACTCCATACTCAGTGTCTATCCCTAAAGTGTACAATAATGGTCACCTTATTTCTTGTAATCGGATTTTGTTTGTCCTGGTGTAGCTGGCACTTGGAACCGGTGGAAGGCGCCTTCATGTCTCTGCTGCCCTCAGTGCCCAGGCCAAAGTGGCAATGAGCCGCTTTGAGCCTGGTTCCAGCATTAAATATGAGAGGATGCATGAGAACATCAACATTGTGCGCAAGAGGTCAGTTTCCCTGTGGCCAAATACGTTTTACTGCAAATACGGTACCCTGCAACTTGCTAACATTTCCATCCCCCCCATCAGGCTCAACAAACCTCTCACTCTGTCAGAGAAGATTGTGTACGGTCATCTGGATGATCCGGCCGGGCAGGAGATCGAACGCGGTCGCACGTACCTGCGCTTGCGTCCGGACCGCGTGGCTATGCAGGACGCTACAGCTCAAATGGCGATGCTTCAGTTCATCAGCAGTGGTCTACCCAAGGTGGCAGTACCGTCCACTATCCACTGTGATCATCTGATTGAAGCTCAGATTGGCGGGGCTCAAGACCTGCAGAGGGCTAAGGTGAGATCAAATCCAGGGAAGGCACTGGAACTGCAGGCAACTCCATTCTTCCAGTCACTAATCATGTAGGTGTAATGACCAGGCCTTGGTACTTTTGCCCATGTAGTACACAATATGTTACCTAAGGAACCTTTTCAACAAGTTTCAAGCTATGTGTCTAATACATCACTATTTACTTCTAACATAGGATGTAAACCAGGAAGTTTATAACTTCCTAGCAACTGCTGGTGCCAAATATGGAGTTGGCTTCTGGAAACCAGGTTCAGGGATCATCCATCAGGTACACTACACACACAAAAGGAATTTTACTATTAATGTCAGTTTTTACACCAGACAGCACTAGGATTTTAAATTGGCTCAATGTGAGGCAATGTGTGTTATCATTCTTACTATTAGCATCCATCCCTGTTTTTTTTTTTTTTTTTCATGTACGTTATTTGGCTTCTTTTTTTTTCTTGAATCATGTTACTCCAATAAAACAAGAAATACAGGACCAATGTTTTAAAATCAAATTATCCAATGAAACTAACAAATAAAGCGCACAATTTGTACAGTTATATTGGTCACTGTTAAATTGTTTTTCAACAGACATAGCATAATATACCGTAATTTCCGGCCTACAAACCTCAGCTTTTTTCACAAGGTTTCAACCCTGCGGTTTATTAGGTAATGCGGCTAATTTGTGCATTTTTTCTAACGGCCGCAAGGGGGCACCCGAGCGGAAAAGGTAGGAATGAGACCGGTGGAATATATGTGCCAAGGAAGTGACTTTTACCGGCCCTGTTAGCGCTGTGGTAGTGTGTTGCTGCTGTGTTACTGGCGTGTCTCAGTGATATTTACTGATGAGTTTTATTTTAACTAGCCCTGCTAGTGTACGCGCTAGCTTTAGCTAGGCGCTAGCATTAGCACTAGTGTTAGCGCGGAGCTAGCATTAGCACCGCACTAGCGTTAAACTATTTCTGTGTACCATCTTTCTTTGTAAATATCTAGTGTTTCAATGAGGGCACTTGCGGCTTTTACACAGCTGCGGCATATGTATGTACCAAATGGTATTTCCTTTACAAATGTACTCGGTGAGGCTTGTAACCAAGTGTGCGCTGTAGGCCAGGAATTACAGTATGTCTCTCATTTAGTTTTTTTTTCTCAGAAAAATTGGATGTACTTGGTTTACAAAATAATATTTATCTAAATCCACAAAAATGACAGACACATTTGCAATTGAGTGGATAATCTGCCATTCTTCTTCTCTGTGTAAATTGGTGGTGCTTTTCTTGTTCTTCAGCAGTTTTGGGACCGACCTGAAACTATTTCTAATAGCACGGGGAAAACCCTGAGTGCATTTCCATTGCATCCGGGAATGGAAATGTGAGATTGGGACTGTTGTGTGTCTTATGCAGATCATTTTAGAGAATTACGCATATCCTGGGGTGATGCTGATTGGTACAGACTCACATACTCCAAATGGTGGTGGTTTGGGTTGCGTGTGCATCGGAGTTGGTGGAGCTGATGCCGTGGATGTCATGGCTGGAATCCCTTGGGAGCTCAAGTGTCCCAAAGTGAGCTCTTTCAATCATTTGTGTGTATTTGTCTCTACTTTTGCATTCTCAAGACAATGGTGTTCTGCTTCCAGGTGATTGGAGTCAAGCTAACAGGGTCCTTGTCTGGCTGGACCTCTCCAAAGGATGTCATCCTGAAGGTGGCTGGCATTCTCACTGTAAAGGGTGGCACAGGTGCCATTGTAGAGTATCATGGGCCTGGAGTTGATTCAATTTCTTGTACAGGTAACAAGGATGTACAAGATGAACTGAAAGCAGGAATACGTCCACCTCCTTACAGTATTCTTGCAGGTTACTGCTTTTCCTGAAGAGTTCGGCGTCTCTTTACTTATTCAGGAATGGCCACCATCTGCAACATGGGTGCTGAGATTGGAGCTACCACGTCCCTTTTCCCCTACAACCATCGCATGAAGACATATCTTGAAAAAACGGGTCGTGCAGGTAAGTCTTTTTCAAAATCTTTATTGTGATGGTTAATCAGTATTTGTTAATTCAAACATATTTATATTGATTCTCTCCGCATTTTTTATTCATTTCATAGAGATTGCCTCTTTGGCTGAAGAGTTCAAAGAGGATTTGGTCCCAGATGATGGTTGCGAGTACGATCAGATCATTGAGATTAACCTGAGTGAGGTGCAGTATATTGCTGGATTATTTTCAGTATTGTTTGAGCACGGGGGTGGCTTGTTTCTGGTCATTTTGTCAATCTGGGCGTTTGGGGAAAGAACCGCAGCTCACCTTCAATGCTTTCAAGGTATCCTCAAGCAATAGTAAACAGAAACCACAGTTGGAGCCATTGTTTTTTGATGGCTCTGGAGCATCTGTAGTGTTACGGTTCAATTCCTGCAGTGAATTAAGAAGAAAACATTTCGTTTAAATTGATGGAGAAATATTAGTCTGCGTACTGAATTGGGGAGATGCCCATGAGCAAGGCATCCCTCCTTCCTGAGTCTCCTTCCGATGCAAGCAAGCATGTACTGTATGTGAGTGATCTCTCTGTGTAATATTTTTCAATTTCCCCTAAAGATAGAAGGGATGAAAAGGAGTATAAGGTACCACTTGATTTACGGTATTTAAAAGCAAATAATCACTTATGCATCCTGAAACCGCTATCGAATTGTTTTCACTTTCCACAATTTCATGGCATTCTATTGTTCATTGTTTCAATGAGATGATTTTTCTCTGCCGTTTCAATTTCGTTCTGTCAAATGTTCAGGCTCACTGTCTATTCTGTATTGTTGGAGAGAGATTCTGCTCCCTTTGTTTAGTTGCAGACATACCCACGTTATGGTTGCCTGTCTTTATTCATTGTTTCACTCTCCTAACAGTTGAAGCCACACATTAACGGCCCTTTCACCCCCGACTTGGCCCACCCGGTCTCTGACATTGGTGCCATTGCTCAGAAGAGTGGCTGGCCCCTTGAGGTTAAAGTTGGTACGTCTTTTTTTTTTATTTGTGATGCTTTGTCTAGTGAAATGAGATATTTCTTTATTTGCTGCCACTAGCTGTGTTGTTGACTTGCTATGATCACATTACTGCTGAATCAGGAACCTCAGTATTCTCCCCTTTCAACTCTGCTGGAGGAATACGGATGCAATACAAATTTTCACTGATAGAATTAGTATTGTAATGATGATATGTATGTGTGTGTTTATATATATATATATATTTGTGTGTGTAAACGGACAGATACATTTTTAAAAAACTTACTATAATTCCTGGTGTATACTATTAACTCAAATGATAGTTATATTCTAAATTAATACCTATCGTATCCCATTAGGTTGTGTATGTATACCTAATGTGGACTATGAGTGTATTGAGCATTATTGAACCCTCTAGTTCCTAGTCAAGGTAAGGCATTAAAAGAGAAAAATGAGCAGTTTCATTTGCTTTCCTAAGTGCTGATTTGCCTCTGACAAATTCCAGGCCTGATTGGGAGCTGCACAAACTCCAGTTATGAGGACATGGGCAGAGCTGCCTCTCTTGCCAAACAGGCTTTGGATAAAGGCATGAAGTGCAAGTCCCAGTTCACAGTCACCCCTGGTTCAGAACAAATCCGTGCCACTATTGAGAGGGATGGATATGTGAGTCAGAACCTCATATATAGTACAGTACAATATATTTAAAGGTCCGGTTTTTTTTCACCATACCAACTTTTTTAGCATTTGAGATGTTATTCTTGCTGAACTGTGCCTCTGTAAACATGTGAATTATATGAATTAAAATCTTCCACGCATTCCTAAGTACCGGATGTTTTTCAGGTGAGAGGCCTAAAATCAGGTCATCTGAATTCCTCAATCTTTTCGACTTCATTGGCAAAGAACCCCCCCCCCCAACCTCCGAGCCAGCTGCGTCAACATAAGAAACGTGCGATCTCACAAGTAGTGAGGGGTGGGTCTTTTGCACTGAGGCAACCAATCACTGGAAAGGGGGGGGGGTGTCTCATTCAAATACGATTAAAGTGGATAGAAAACTGTGTCAAACAGAAGTAACTGTCAGAGGGGCCTTTTCTGGACACTAGTATAACGAATTAATTAATCAAATTAATATTTTTATACTGAGCCCATATAGCCAATAGCCAAAATATGGGACCTTTAAACCATGAAGTGGCATAGTGAAGTGTATTATCCCAGGCTGTGTGTGTGCGCGCACACAGGCATGGACGAAATGGAAAACGATCCCTTCAAATTAATTTTGTAATGTCTCATCTAGGCCAAGATCTTGAGTGATGTTGGTGGGATTGTACTAGCCAATGCATGTGGACCTTGCATTGGTCAGTGGGACAGGTACGAACTATACGTTTTGTTCACTTATCAATAACCCAAAGACGATACTGGATACAAATAAATATATATATATATTTTTTTTTAACTTGTATTTTTAACTTTACACACTTTGAGTCAGAGAAATTCTGAAGGTCAAATAGGAGGTCTTTCATTTTCTGTATATTCACCGTCAACAGGAAGGATGTGAAAAAAGGAGAGAAGAACACTATTGTCACTTCCTACAACAGGAATTTCACTGGCCGAAATGATGCTAATCCAGCTACGCATGCTTTTGTCACCTCCCCTGAGGTAAGTAAGCATTGTTGTCGGTTGAATGTATAAACAATGACATGCAGACATTGCTCATATTTGCAGAAAGCACTCTAAACACACAAGGTCACAAGTGTCAAAGCCTTAATACTTCTTATGTAACTCATTGTAGATTGTAACCGCCTTGGCTCTCGCTGGGACCCTCGATTTCAACCCAGAGACAGACTACTTGACCGCTCCTAACGGAGAGAAGTTTAAGCTTCAGCCCCCCAGTGGTGATGAGCTGCCCTCCAGAGACTTTGACCCTGGTCAAGACACCTACCAGCATCCTCCAGCTGAGGGCAGCTCTGTTAAGGTCAGCTCAGTTCATTTGCTTTAAGTTTGTCCAGAAAGTGGGACAAAATTAAGGAAAACCAGTTAGCACACTGGAACGCCAGGTACTGAACAGTACTATTAAAATCCATCCATCCATCCATCCATCCATCTTCTACACCGCTTATCCCCACCAGGGTCGCGGTTATGCTGGAGCGTATCCCAGCTAACTGCGGGTGAGAGGCGGGGTACACCCTGAACTGATCGGCGGTTATTCTGATACAATGACTGTCATTGGAATTTGTAGCTGCAAAGCATGAACTTTTCATATTTGATGTTGTCCAGGTGGATGTAAACCCCTCCAGTAACCGCCTGCAGCTACTGGAGCCCTTTGACAAGTGGCACGGAACAGACCTGGAAGACATGAAGGTCCTTATAAAGGTGAGATGAAACAAACTCAGTGTCACTTTTCAACTATGATTCATGAACTGGTTGATTACACGTGCCATATGACTTGGATGGCACATATTAAATGAATCTGTTTCACTTACATTGCCATTTATCACAAGAGGATACCCACCTACAAATGGTGAAAGTCGACGAGACACAGAGACCATATAAAAAATAGATGTTTAGTTTTACCCTCCCCAAGATGCTTTAATCATTTTCAAACTTAATAAAATAGTTTTTTTAATTAATTGACACAAAACATGGACTTTAAACGCTATTTACATCCTACCAGCATGCTTTGCACCACTCCTTAGTGCCGCAAAATACGCGGGGCCGCCAACGGTGAACCGCGAATGAGCAGGGGAGCCAAGGATGAACTTTATTATCGCAGGGAAACATTACTGATTTCAAAAGGAAAAAGATGCCCAAAATCAGTTCCTGTTCTTTCATACTCTGTTCTCATTTGAATCTTTTAGGTGAAGGGAAAGTGCACCACTGATCACATCAGTGCTGCCGGGCCCTGGCTGAAATTCCGTGGTCACCTGGACAACATTTCTAACAACATGCTGATCGGTGCCGTTAACACAGAGAATGATGCCGTCAACAAAGTCAAGAACCATCTTACCGGAGAATATGATGGAGTGCCAGATGTGGCTCGCCACTACAAGGTCTGCTTGAATGTTGGCGTTGAACCCTTTTGTCAAGTATGCCGTAGCTCTTATTGTCACTTTGTCATTGTCAATAGCTAGGAGACGATAGTACAGATCATTTCGGGAAACAAAAAGAATACTCTCGCTTGCACAGTTGATCCAAAAGGAACAATAGGGAAAGTTTGTTAGTTTAATGCAATATGCTATAGACTGGCTAAATAATTGCTACTTTAACATGCCAGACCATCGACCCTTACAGAGCACGCAACAGTTCTGACATGCCTAGATTCTCTCTGCTGTGGGAGCAACAAATAGTTGTTGTACGGCAGTTTAGTGGACCACCTTCAGTGACACTACACCAAAGCCCCCACCTTCAGTGATACTCTAAACTCAGACTTTATGTATGTAACTGTCAAAATGCATGGAAACAGATTGCTTTAAAATCACTGAATGTACTATCCTGACTATGTGGATTTTCACAGCAACCAGGAGTCTAGTTTACATTGTTTCATTCATATAGACAAAGGCCTTTAGAGTAAAAAGCATATGGTTGAAGTCACAAGTTGATTGGGCCATGTTTGCAATAGATCACGTGGTTTTTAAAAAAAATATTTTCCAAGCTAAAATGGTGTCTTGTATATGTGTTCACATTTTAGCCATTTTTACTAACAAGAGATCAGGTCGGCATAAGCGTCTAAAAAATATTTTAAAAAACGCCGTTGTGCCCCGGCTGCCAGCATGAGTGTCTGCACAAAACCGGGAGAAAGACTGCGCTTGTAGCACACATATTTGATTATTTTCCTATTTCCCTATGCTTTTTGCTGCCAATTTTAACGCTGGTCCGTGAAACGAACTGCACCCAAGTTGAATAGCAAGCAGTGCGTCACCCACCTCCTCAGGCGGTCTCGCTTCCATGTTTGGTGCGCACCAGAAGAGCAAATACAGTTCAGTGTAGTTTTAAACCAAACCAAACTGAAGTATGAACACAGCCTTTAAATGTCTAACCAAGGCCAACGGAGTCAACTGGGTGGTGGTTGGAGACGAGAACTATGGTGAAGGATCCAGCAGAGAGCATGCCGCCCTGGAGCCTCGACACTTGGGAGGACGGGCCATCATTGTCAAAAGTTTTGCCAGAATCCACGGTAAGTTTTGGAGGGAAACTACAAGAGTATCTTAATAGCACAGACGCTACCCAACCTTTCCATGAATTTTCTACACCACTTGTAAACTGGAACACACAGCTTCCTTGTGTTGAGAGTATACCGAGTCCTGATCACCTGTCAATCACAGGGCTGAAACATAGACAAGCCTTCAAACACTTAACCCAACCGACATGGTTTTGAATTGTTGGAGGAAGGTAGAGTATCAGGAGAGCACTAGAAGCACCCACATGCATTGTCCAGCAGCTAATACAGAGGGATAGTTTCAACACAATTATTGTGAAAAATTTGAAACTATTAGCTTGTGCACATCCATATTTTTCTTGTGAGATCACGAACAGTGCTGGGTTTATTCTCCCTTTTCTCTGGAGTTGGTCTGCGCGTAGTGAATCACTTTGGTTTGAACCAATCACCCAAACGGTAATATCTCCTTCTTTTAGTCAATACATTTAGCTTGCAGTTAATTTTAGTAAACGTAACAGAATTCAGCCCTCTATCTGCTGTTATTCTCAAGGGTAGTAATCACGCCACATTAATTCGTAAAGTTTATTTTGAATATGAAAAAGATGATAAACAGCTTGTAAATCATTAAAAAGGAAAGACCTTCACAACAGAACATATTTGCTCTAAGGTACTTCAGTTAACGTGATATGTGAAATAAAATTGTCCACAAGTTCTAGACATTTTTCCCCCGAGAGGCCTGAAATCAGGTCGTTTGAATTTCTCACAGTTATCTATGTCACTAGGAAAGATCTCCACCTGCCTCTCAGCTCCCAAGCCAGCACTTTCAACGTAACAAACATGCATGCTCTCACAACTGGGTTTTGTAAACGGAGGCAACAATTTAGAGGAAGGGGGCGTGGTCTTTGCAAAATTTGGACAAAGCGGGTCCAAAACTGGGTTAAATAGAAGTAGCCCTCAGAAGGGTCTTTTCTGGAGATTCATTTGACAAAATATGGGACTTTTAATCCCAATGTATACAATGTGTTTCATTCTCTCAAGGATTGAAGTTGAAGTGGTTCCTTTGTTGTCATTGTATTTATTTTTTTTTAACAGAAACAAACCTGAAGAAACAGGGCCTGCTGCCGCTAACTTTTGCAAATGCTAGTGACTATGACAAAATTCGTCCCGATGACCACATCTCAATCACCGGCCTGAAATCCTTTGCCCCTGGCAAGGTAAGCCAAACCCTGTACCCATTAACCCAACTAGTAGTGTGTATGCACGGAAATTGTGCAATTCTTGGCATTATACACATGAACAGTTTGTAATCCCACTAATTATTTTCCTAATTGTGGTTGTAGTTTATGGTGCAGCACAGTTCTACACCACTTACCTTACTCATAAATAATGAACTCGATAAAAATAAACCATAAATATAAATGGTTAAATTCCATGATCTGAGTGCTAGTGCTCCTCATCAGTTATTTATAATGCTTTTCCTCCTCTAGCCCCTGACAGCGGTGGTCAAACATAGCGATGGCAGCGAGGAGTCCATCTCCCTGAACCACACTTTCAATGAGACACAGATTGAGTGGTTCAAAGCTGGCTCCGCCCTCAACAGGATGAAGGAGCTCCAGTAGTTGGTTGAGGGAAGTAAGGCAAGGCTTCCAGTTGCCGTTGAGGGTTATTCGCCTGGGTGAAGAAGGTGAGGAATGTGAGCAGATGGGTAAAAGCGAAAGAGACTGTGAATACAACGATGGTCACCAGACTTAGTTGAGGCACACTTATAGTTCTTTTTGGAAAGAGCACATCGACACACACACAAAGTCGCTGGACAGATGAAAAGCGCACATCGCCGCATAGGGCCGCAGCCAACTTTGTGTGAGAAGTTTAGCAAATCATTTCTTTCACGGCAGCCTCATACTAACTGGCAGTATTTTTTATGTCAGTCTTGGTCACACACACTGTTTGCGTATGGCTTAAGCACATGTGACTCGATGGAGTTTCATACATTGTCTTTTCTTTGTTTTTTCCCCAAACATCACAAATCACTATTATTACTGTACCATCAAAATTACTGTAACTCCCGGCCTACAGAGCGCACCTGGTTTAAAGCCTCACCCAGTACATTTGTAAAGGAAATACCATTTGGTACAAAAAGCTGCAAGTGCCCACATTGAAACACAAGATACAGTATTTACAAAGAAAGACGGTACACAGAGAGATTAACGCTAGCGCTGTTCCGCTAGCGCTAAGGCTGCTGTGCTAAGAGGGCCGGTTTAAAAAAAAAAAAAAAACATACTGGTAAAAATCACTGAGACACGGCAGCGCTAACAGGGCCGGACCGGTAAAAGTCACTTCCTCGGTCTCACTTTTACCTTTTCTGCTGAAGTGCCCCCTTGCAGCCGTTAGAAAAAAATGCAGAAATTAGCCACACCACCGCATAAACTGCAATAAAAAAAAAGTGATAAAAGTGTTAGGTGTTAAATAGCTCTATTTTCCGTCCAAACAGCCTTTAAAAGCAGAATGTGATTCAGAAACACTCCTCTATTTAAATTATTTTTTATGTTTGTCATTTCCAGTGTAATTATTTACTCGGATGTCCTGCCATAGTTGATCTCAATACTGCAAACAAAATAGCCCTCACATTATACAAGGCCTTATTACCCTGATGTGTGACTTTGTCTGTCTTATGCTAAACCATCTAGATGCTGCTATTGTTAGATATGACCTTGCTTTTTTTAAGTCTTTTTGCATAAATGAAATCTGCAGTGGATACATTTTTGGTAGCTAATGAGATAACTTTTGGCATACCTGGTAAATTAATGCTTTCTCAAATTGCATCCAGATACCTGTAAAAACTATTAAAAAAAAATCTTTCTTAAGGGGTTTGGGCCTCCATAACATTTTGTTTCATATACCGAATGCACAATCTAGTCCCACTAGCACTTTTGTTCCTGAAGTATGTCAGTGATTATTTTGGACACAATATAGAACGAAATAATTTTGCATTCATACACGAATTCTCCTGCAAATTCAGAACTTGTGGTTATTTTTGTTTGTCTTGTCATTCTACAATCAAGGATTTTTTTTTTTCATGTTCAACTTTCCACAAATGTACGTAAATGCCACTGTTTGTTGGAAATCACGTGCTATATTGCTGCACTATGTATAGAACTGTGTACATAACAAAATATATATATACGTATATAAAAAAGGTGAGTTATTTACTGTCTGCCGCCGGTCCAGATGAGAGCTACACCCCTTTGTGGTCCTTATTCATCATTTGGATATCTATCTATACTTACAGAAATATTGTTACTGCATTTGACAGTGATTCCATATGTGGTACCAGTAAACTCAACTTGAAATGTTTTGAGAATAAGGTAAATGTGGGCAGATGGTTATCCCTGATTTTAGCTTCTTCTCTTGTAAGGCAAGGTGAGACAATTTTGTTTGATTGTGACCTTTCACTTGAAAATAAATGACAGTTGAAATCGCATTATCAATGAAGGTGGTGTGTGGTCGAATTCCCTCTTGACATACTTCGTTGGTCTGCTACGGCAAAAAGAATCACACGAGAACAAATGGTAATTTATTTTGATTATTCTCAAAACTGTCAAATTTACAATCCTGATTTTGTAGTTCATTAAAAAACGTGTGCCATTTAGTATGATGAAATGTTACAATGCTAATACTGTATTAAAATCCAATTGATTTGGCTGTTGCAGTCTGTTTAATAAACTATTGATAATAAAAGAGTGTCTTTTGTTGGTGGTATATTGTACTTTATAACTAGGATACAAAATTTGAAAAATAAAACCAAAGAAAAAGTTTCTTCTACCCATAGATATGAGGACTAATTTGTACGATGACGCGCCTGTTTGCGGCCATGTTGGGGAGGTTGACGTTGCCGTTAAAAAGGCAATCACTGAGTGAAAGGAAGGCATACGTACGAATTTCCCAACAGATTTTCAGGTTTTTTTTTAAAAACTCATCAACGCCAAAACGTTTGCAATCAAATAACATTTGATAAAACGCAACAAAAAATGTTTTACCCCTGACAACTTACTCTTTAGTTACGGAAGCGTATTACGAGTCACATTATTATGTCAAAGACGACCTTTATTTATTGTGTGTGTGTGTGTGTGTGGGAGTAATACGCTTCCGTAATTACACAACGTTGAATGGAGCACAATGTACTGTACAGTCTTAGGTTTCTTGTGGTCCACATTACATGGGAAGCACTGATGGCTTTGACTCTGGCGTGAACGATCTACTTATTAATATCTATGTCCTTACTTTCAAATTGCTTGACGACCCGTCGTAAACCGACATTCATTGTCGTCAAGTCCGCATGGCCAAAACATGTCCCCCATTGTAAAGCTTTAACAACAATTTCCCCAAACGTGTGTTTTGAGGATCTTTCGTTGGATGTGATTGGTAAATGAGAAAACGTGTCGTTCCTCGGCTCTCGTATGTAGAGCGCATTTCTCACATTGCAACGCGTTGCGTCGTGTGCTCCAGCCTACGCCATGTTTGTGTTGGTGGAGATGGTGGACACAGTCAGGATCCCTCCATGGAACTTTCCGAGACAGCTCAACGAGGCTGTGTCCGAGGAGCTGAACAAAAAACTGGCCAATAAGGTGAGTTTGTATTTCTGGGTGCTCAACCTTTGCTACCTTGGATGTTTTTGGGATGTGGGAGGAAACCGGAGTGTCCGGAGAAAACTTAGGCAGGCACGGGGAGAACATGCAAACTCCAGACAGGCAGGGCCAGGATTTGAATCCCGGTCCTCAGAACTGTGAGGCTCACGCTCTATGCGGTCGACCACATCCCGCCGTTACGTAATAATAAAATTTTCAGGCTACAGGGAGAGGGGATGTGGAGTAGCTTCCTCTGTCGTCTTCACATTATCATTGAAGTTTGTGAATTTGTTGATTTATGGATCAAACACCTGTTGCTAATTTTGCCATTCTGCCTCTTGTTAGACAAAAGCAAGTTATGCAAAAAATATTGAAATAGTGAACAAAAGTTCATAGAAGTTAAATGAAGTTCCCCTGTAAATATTGTTACATTTTAGGTTCAAGCCGAATACGCTTTAACTTTTTCTGAGTGCTGTACCCGTTTGGTTCTTTCAGGCAAAACTGCATAATGACAACTGAAGCGATTTTTGCTCATTTGTGGTGCTCTCTCCCCACCGTAGGTGGTCTACAACGTCGGCCTATGTATCTGCCTGTATGACATTACAAAACTCGAGGATTCATACATTTTCCCCGGGGATGGTGCTTCACACACAAAAGGTAAGATGAGGTGGGAGCATGACTGTTATTGCTGCATCACATTATGCACTACCTTCTACACTACTTACATGTTCACTAATTTTAACAAAAAGTGTTTTTTTTTTTTTTTTTTTAAGAACAGTCAAAAGACAATTCCATTGCAAAAAACATTTACTTCTGTCCTGAGAGCTTCTCCATGTATGTAATCACATGAATGGGATTTGACGTTACAATATGATAGCAATGCGAGTTATTTTAAGTGGGAAAAACTATCTTTTGAAAAATAATTAGTTGAAATAGTTTTGTTTTTGTACTTTATCCAACAATATACAATGAAGTATTAAAAAATGGGAAGTTAAGTAGAATTTAAAATGATATTGTATGCTTCTACAAATTATGAATTTCTTCTGAACGAAATTACCTTGGCCCATTTTTTTTCCCTGTCAGTTCATTTCAGATATGTTGTTTTCCACCCGTTTCTGGATGAGATCCTGGTCGGCAAGATCAAGTACTGCAGTCAGGAGGGCGTTCATGGTACGATCACTTAATTTTCTAGAATTTAGTCTGCACGGTTTTTTTTTTAAATGTCCAATGTAAATAAGCAGCACAAATGTGGAATACACAATTGTTACCTCAGAGGCTCTTGAAGTTGGACTTGCAGGGCCTCACTCACAATTTCAAAATTCTTTGCGAAGGTGTTCGACGGGCTTGAGGTCGGCACTACAAGGTTCTTCCACACCAAACCCGTTCAGCTATATGTATCATTATGAGCCATGGTTTGTGCACTTGGTTATACTGCAGTCCTGCTGAAACTGAAAAGAGCCTGATCCAAACTGTTTCCAAAAAGTTGGAAGCATTGAGTACTGACCAGTGAAATTTCTTTTTCGCAGTGACCATGGGCTTCTTTGATGACATTCTCATCCCGCCAGAGTCTCTTCAGCAACCCACGAAATTGTATCCTCTCAAATATGATACAACATTGTCTTTTCGCATCCTTTTTCTTTTTTTTTTTAATAAAAATGGATTTATAGTGCTGTCTATAGTCTTCCTTAGCCATAGTTCAAGCGACGAAGCCGAGCAAGTTTGGCTTTGGGAGTATGAGACCGACGAGGGCGCGCACGACCTCTACATGGACCAGGGAGAGGAGATCCGTTTTCGAGTGGCAGATGAGATATTTGTGGATACTTCACCAACAGGCCCGACCACCGATCCGCCACCCGCCCAACCTGGGCAGTCGACGGCGCCACCACCTACACAAGATACCGGCGAGAAGAAAGATGCGCCATATACTCTGATAGTAAGATCTGCTATTGCTGGAGTGCATCTTTATTGTACTAACTGGAACTATTTTAAACATGACAAGTTAGGAAAAGCTGCTGGTTTCTCCCACACACAGTTTTTCAGGTGTGCTGTGCCAAGATTTACCGTAATTCCCACCTACAGAGCGCACCTGGTTATAGGCCTCACCCAGTATATTTGTAGAGGAAATACCATTTGGTACATATATACACCGCAGCTGCGTAAAAGCCGCAAGTACCCACATTGAAACCCACATTGAAACAAAGAAAGACTGTACACAGAGTTTAACGCTAGTGCCGCCACCCTAACGCTAGTGCTAGCGCCGCTGTGCTAACAGGGCCAGTAAAAAAAAAAAAAAAAAAAAAACACATACCATTAAAAGTCACTTCCTTGGCACAGATATTTCACGGGTTTCACTCTTTAAGTTTTCCGCTCGTGTGTGCCCTTGTGGCCGTTAGAAAAACTGCACAAATTAGCCGCATCACCACATAAACTGCAGAGTTGAGAGCGTGCGAAAAAAGTTGTGGCTTATAGGCCAGAAATGGTCGTAAATGCATTCTTATGGAGGATGGGCTGTTTGAGTGAAATAAAAGAAAACATGGATTTTGTGGTGTTGCTGACTTTGCCAACATTAATTTGTGATTTCTTTTCTACAAATCAAAAATGTTTTTCTTCCACCAACACTTCCAATTCCATGACTTTGAACTTTATTTGGTGCTGATAGTGCATGTTGTGTTCTTAATGGTTCTGTGGTGAAAACGAATTGATGCTACCTGACGTGCAAAACCTCTTTAAAACACTGAATCCGGGCTATCCTGTGAATGTAATTGTTCAATTATTACACCGGCAATCGATTCAGATTCTAAAACTTTGATAACTGAAGCAGTATTGGTAATTACCAAATAATTTTCTATTTCTTTGATGTTTAATATATCAAGATGTAGAACCTAGCCTAGGGATATTGCTAGTGCTCCAGGAAGATGGATGACAGTGTATTTTACCATTTTATATATATAGATATATATATATCTATATATATATAAATGGCTTTATACTTTGTTGCACAGAGTTTTAAATACAACTACACTTAAAATAATACAATAATTTGAAGGTAGCTAAGTGCTTTACAAGTGAAGCCCATTTTTGCTCATTGATTTTAAGCTGCGCGGTCTGATCTATTTCATATTGTATTAGTGCACTTCCTAAATGCTCAATAAATTACTCTTTGCCAGTTTTAAAACAAAAAAGTAGTTGTCAACCCTGAATTTTTGATTGACTTTTTGTACCTAATATTGTGGCCAATGAGTGTATGTTAAAATATTTTAAATGGCATACCATGACTAAATAAACAGAAAGTGACCTAGTGCTTTTTTTTTTAATATCTTAGGGGACCATTTGTGAGCCAGGACTGGGGCTGCTGTCATGGTGGAACAATTAGCAGGAGACGACGAAAACAGTGGCCAATCATCGTTTGTCAGGAAGACTTGGTGGCTGGATCAAAACTTGATTTTTGACTTGGTAAAGAAGTTAAGAGGAATATGTTTATTCAGTTTTAATACGTCATGCATTTAATGACCATGATCCATGAGTAAGCTTTACTTGGTACATTTCACTTCCCTAATCAGTGCCAAATGTGTTGTGAAGTCAAGGAAGTTGAATACCCCCCAAATTATTTTTTTTCTACTCTTTTGCTTTGGATTGAAACAACAGATTAGAATATTTAAGGTCCACCACGCACTGAGCGAAGTACTCGACCCCTTGTGAACGATCATGTAATTTGGGGTCTTTGTAAACAAGTTCTGTCTCTATTGACACTATATGAATTGAACAATGAGTTAATGAATGAAAATCTAAAATGGTTTATTTTTACAGATCAAATGTATTCTGTATTTTTAAAATGTACCTGACTTGGGTTGCGGACATGCTGGAGCCGAGCCCAGCTGGCCAGTCAGATTGAACAACCGCGGGGCACACCCCTGAATTAGACCGATCCCATTCAGATCTGCAGCTCGTCTATCATAATTTAATAGAACAAAATGAGTAAAGAGATAATATTTCTACATTAATTACTTGCAGTCGTATGGAACTAATTTTGCCCATCCAACCTGATGGAGCTTGAGAAGGGGCACAAAGAGGAATGGGTGAAACTGCCTGAAAATAGGGGTGCAAATATTGTGGGGCCATGTTGACTTGAGGCTCTCATTGCTACCAAAAGTGCTTCAACAAAGTAGTGAGCAAAGCCTGTGAATACTCACTAAGTACATGTGATGTCTTAGTTTTTCATTTTTTGCAAAAATTTCCCACAACTTTTTTTCACGTCATCATGGATTTTGACCCCTCACCCACCAAAAAAAAAATCAATTTTGGGATGAGGCTGTAACAATGTGTGGAAAAAAAATGGAATGCTGTGAATAGTTTCCCAATGCACTGTATATAGACATTTAAAAAAAATAATAGCTATATTTATATTTTTTTATGTGCCTGGAAAGCAAAGCGTCAAGAGTCTCTGTTGGCGAAATGCATGGGTGCAGTCAGTGGTTGGGGCCGCTTTGAAATTGACATGCTCTCTCTGTTTCCTCTCTTTCTGGCATTCTGTTACTTCCTTGAAAATTTCGCCATGTTTTTGTGGTTCAGTAAAAAGCACAAACTGCGACATACTCGAAATATAATAAATACAAATACAGCGCGTCCGTCGATGCGGGCTGCTTCATCGTTTGGTGTACAGGTGGGAGTCGCTAAATGTACTTTTTTTTGCGGTATGGTCTGCTTTAATCTGTTCAGCCCCGTCGCTCGTCGTGCCGCCGCTTAATCGTGTGACAACTTGATCAAGTTATGTAATCTGTGGGTCACGTTTAATTTAGCATACTGAAAAGAAGCAATACTCACAGGACTCTGAAATGAACAAATATTGTAATATTTAGGATTTGTATAGCGCTTGAAGTAGTAAAAGACATTATGACCAGAACAAATGTCCTCAGCGTGATGATTGTGATTGGTCACCGTGTGGTGACAGAACGCCAATAGAGATTAGCGACAAGCCTTTCCAGCCTCCATTTTCAAGGACATATCGCAATGTGTTTCATGTGACCCCTGTGAGATCATTGCATGCTTTTCTGAATTGTCTGATAAAACTAGGTCATGATTGCTTGGCCCCCCCCCCTTTATATTTATATTTTAAAGAGCAGATAAAGCTTTCATTTCACATCCATCTCTCTGAGAATGTTGCCTCAAGGAAAACAACAGTTCAGCATGATCTTTTTTTCCCCAACTCGTGTTTTCTTATTTATTGCTTTTTGGTGGGATTTGTCATTTCATTTGCATAAATATATATTTTTTGTAATAAAATTGATGACCTTTGACCACAGCATCTTGTATTCATCATTCCAGCACTTCCTTGAAGAAACGTTTGAGCACATGTATTTGATTTGTTGGTTGAAGGTTATTCTGAAATGGGATCCTAATTGTGGAGAAATTTGAAGAAAATTGGTTGATAAATGTAACGTTTGATAACTGCGTGAGAAGTACACTTAAAAAAAAGTGGTTTGTTTCAGTTAAGTGAGCAATTACTGAGCAATTAAAAAAAAAAAAAATTCTCACTGCTTTCAAGTTATAAGAAAGCTATTGGACCTGAAAAGCAACACCAGAAACGTAAGGTGTTTAAACATTCGGCTTTTAAAGCATCATTTGGGGGGGGGGGTGTTAGATGTAAAAGGATGACGCGCTGTGGTGACCCCTAATGGGACAAGTGAAAGGAAAAGAAGATTTTGAAAAAAAAAAAGTAATGTATTTGTTTTGATGGAATTTGTTTTTTTAATACAAATAGTGCAGTAACACATTTAGACATGCGCAATAACAGCACACATTCATAAGTTTATTTTCTGTCAGGAGTTGAGATGACATTCAACTGGTGCAAACTGCGACAAAATCCCATCCATCCGTTTTTTTTTTTTTTTTTTTTTTTTTTTTACCACATACCCTCACAAGGGTCGTGGGGTAGCTGGACCCTGTCCCAGCTTTCTTCGGGTGGGTGGCGCCGTACACCCTGAACTGGTTGCTAACCAACCTACGAAAAGTGGTTCTACTTAATTGTCATTAGTGTTTTATTTTTATTTTCCTAACCGCTTATCCTCACAAGAGTCGTGAGGAGTGCTGGGGCCTATCCCAGCTGTCAACAGGCAGAAAGCAGGGTACACCCTGAACTGGTTGCCAGCCATTTTCTTTGCCACTTATCCTCACAAGGGTTGCGGGAGTGCTGGAGCCTATCCCAGCTGTCAACGGGCAGGAGGCAAGGTACTCCTTGAACTGGTTGCCAGCCAATCGCAGGGCACTTCGAGACAAACAGTCGCACTCACAATCAGACTTCGGGGCAATTTATAGTGTCCAATTAATGCTGCATGTTTTTGGGATGTGGGAGGAACCCGGAGTGCCCGGAAAAAACTCACGCAGGCAGGGGGGAGAACATGCAAACTCCACACAGGCTGGTCCAGGATTGAACCCGGGTCCTCAGAACTTTGAGGACAAAGCTTTGCAAGCCGATCCACCGTGCCGCTCACAGTTTATATATTACAATTAACAATTATGTCTACATTTTAACAATTTGAGTGATTTGCTTTATGAGTGTGTTTATGAAATAAAATTGAGCTCTTACCTCAAGGCACCACTCCATAGAAAATGTTACATTTTATTTGTGGGTAAAAGCAAACTTTCCTTAAGCACTTGCCATACTTTGTGTATTTTTGTCATGTTAAATATTGACGTGACATGGTTGCGTGCTGTTATATTTTACTATTTGGAATGATTATTTATTTTTCTTATATCGTACTGAGGTATACACACGACACAACGCACACGGTTACCTTCCGGTAAGCGATGTGAAAAAAAAAAGCGAAGTTTCCGCCACAGCGAGCGCACTTTGAACGCACCCCTCCCTCTCTCCGGGCGGAGGACCGCGGTGCGCACGCGCATCCTCGCATCACGCCATCGGAAACCTCCGCCAGCTGCGCACGCTCGCACGCCCTCCCGCCGTCACATCAGGTTTTTCCCCGTTTATTTATTTAATTTGGACCTTATATAATGATACCCGTCGACTTAAGGCAGACATTGGCACGGTGAGCCGAGCGTCCCAACTGCCGTAAGTACCGTCCGTCCTCGGTGGTGCATGCTGGAGAGCCACAGCGGGGTGACCGTCAGTGAGGGGGGCTTTTTGTATTTGGATGGGGACACGCCGAATGTCAGGAAGTGGCAATAGCATTCAAATTGAAGCGCTTCTGCTGTCCCCACGCATAAATTATTATTTCATACCATCCATGCTTTTCCGGTACTCTGCCCGGAGCGTGGTTCAAGTAAGTGTCTTATATCATGTAAATAATGTATTTATGCGCACTGTTGTGTTAAACACCATCCCGACTCCCTCCGGTGTTATTTTCCCACTATTTGCCCCCGCTGAGGCGTATTAATTTAGCTACTTGAGAAAACAGGTTTAAAAAAAAAAAAAAAAAACAAGAACCCGATTGCTCTGGCGTGGTCGTTTGGGAATTGGGGAAGGGGCGGTGACGTCACTCGGAGGTGGCCTCTTGCAGCTGTTCTGACGTCACGTGCGTGCATCACACAGGAGTGGGCGTCACACGCACGCACCCGATGCGGAGTGGCACAGCAGCAATGCAATGAATCATCCTTGTGAAAGAAATGGTGCACAAACCCCAGTTCGGATGAAGTTGGGATGTGTAAAATGAGTTTTGTTAAAAGGGAAAGGTGATGCGATAGTGGTAAACATGGCCCTTTTTTTTTTTAGGGTGTGTGTGCGCGTTGCAGGCATCAATTTCAAGATGAGTCAATATTTGCAAGAAAACAGATCCGTTTGTGCATTATCTTGTCTTTGTACAGTTGTCAATTCTGCTTTTTCTTATGTTTTACACAACGTCCCTACTTCATGGGAATTGGTGTTTGTAAAACCAAATTGTTTGGTTTTTCGCATACCGTCACACTCCTAGTGTTTTCCCTGAGGGACACCATAACTACCATGTGGTCTGCGATTTTAAAAAAAAAATGCTTTGAGGCGCCTTTCCTACAGCATGTGACTAAAACAAGCTCCTCTCAGCTTTCCTTCCCATCATCAAGCGTAAAGGTCGCAAGCGAGCTGTGCGCCAGCGCTCTCATCCTGCCTGCGTCTCCCTGTGCTCTTCCTCCTCTTGATCGACTTGCAGTGACAGCGCCGACCCGGATAAGTGCTGAGCCTGCGCCCCACGCCGAGCGGTGCGTTCACACAGTCTGCAGCTGGAAGGGTAGCGGCAGCATCCCCCGTCCTCCTCGCACTGCGCTCAGCATGACGGACCCCAGCCTCGCATCGCCCTCCGCCACGCCGCTCCGATCCCCCGTCGCCCCCCTTACCGTGTCCTTCCCCTTCCTGAGGGAGGGCAGTCGGGTTTGGGAAGAAAGGGGGGAGCAGGCGCTACCGAGAGAACTCCCCAGCCCACTGCCAACCAAACGTACTCGCACGTACTCAGCGTAAGTCTCTCGATGTTTTGCCAGCGGCACGGTGGTTCAATTGGTAAAGTGTTGAGCTCATAGTTCTGAGGACCCGGGTTCAATCCCAGCCCTGCCTTTGTGGAGTTTGCATGTTCTCCCTGGGCCTGTGTTGGTTTTCTCCGGGCACTACAGTTTCCTCCCACATCCCAAAAACATGCAACATTAATTGGACACTCTAAATTGCCCCTAGGTGTGATTGAGAGTCCGGTTGCTTGTCTTGATATGCAACTGCGATTTGGCCGGCAACCAGTTCAGGGTGTACCCTGCCTCGTGCCCATTGACAGCTGGGATAGGCTCCAGCACTCTCCACGACCCTCGTGAGGATAAGCGGCTAAGAAAATGGATGGATGGATGTTTTACTCGTTGAAGTTGGCCCTAGCTAGTTTTGTGCTGATGAACTCATTGGAGGGCAAAGAATGCTGATATCACGGGGTGCCATTTCGCCGGCCCCGCCGACATCAGGACAAATTCTGTGACGACAAATTTGAAATTTGATTAATAAAAGGGGCTGCACGGTGGCTCAGCTGGTAAAGCATTGGCCTCACAGTTCTGAGGTCCCGGGTTCAATCCTGAACCCGCCTGTGTGGAGTTTGCATGTTCTCTCGTGCCTGCGTGGGTTTTCTCTGGGCACTTGCAACATTAATTGGACACTCCAAATTGCCCATAGGTGTGATTGTGAGTGCGACTGTTGTTTGTTTGTGCCCTGCGATTGGCTGGCAACCAGTTCAGGGTGTACCCCGCCTCCCTTGACAGCTGGGATAGGCTATCGCATTCCCGGCCACCCTTGTGAGGATAAGCAGTGAAGAAAATGGATGGATGGATGGATGGATTAATACAAGGAAGGCTCCTGCTGATAATTTATTTCAAGTTGCAGCAGCCAGCATGGCTGATTTCGAAAGCCCTGTGCAAATATGATTGGACACACACAAAAAAGAAACATGAATGGCAGTGGAAGCAATGCAGCCGATAGAAATGCTGCAGAAGGACGAGACTAGACTGTTGACCATAAATTAATAATGCATTTCATGGAGCAAATATTGGACTTGAGGTTATAAAATGTAGGTCAGTGCTTCTGACAGTTTGGAGTGTGGACTGAATGCTGTTATTGAGTCACGACCAATGAGGAAGATCTGTCAACCGACATCCTCGCCTCTTTTTCGTTTCTGCATTTCTTTACTTGAGGTTTTCTTTTTTTCCTTTTCCGCAGCACGAAATGTCGTAAATGACTTTTTGAATTCCCCCCCCCCCCTCATCCCCTCCTTCTCTTTGACCCCGCGCAGCACGGTCCGTGCCCACTCGGGCCCAGTGTTCAAGGGCGTTTGTAAGAACTTCTCAAGGTCACAGGGTCACGGGTTTATCCGGCCAAGCCACGGCGGTGAAGACATCTTCGTTCACATCTCAGAGTGAGTGACTCGCCACTGCCGTGCGATTCTTCTTCTTCTTTTCCTTTCGGCTTGTCCCGTTAGGGGTCGCCACAGTGTGTCATCTCAGATCCATCATATCCATCTTAAGATCCATGTACAGTAAAGCCTCAGTTTTCGAAGGCCCCCGTTTTCGAACAAATCGGCTTTCGAACGAAAATTTTGAGATTTTTTTTGCTTCCGTTTTTGAACGAAAATCGGTACTTGAACGCCGCTGGGAAAAAAAATGGGAAATAACATAATGCGCGCAGAGCAAGCAGCTGACCTACCCATGAAGCGTTTTGTTATTGTCTATTCAAACGCCCCCCCCCAAAAAAAAATGGAAATGACGTGTGCGGCGCAATCAGCATATTTTTGTTATTCTGTATAACGCAGCCTCTGTACACAGTTCTTTGTTCCAATGTCCCATGATATCAAAGCCATCTGTGCCAAGTGGAACAAAATCTATAATTTCGTCGAACTTCATCACCCTAATAAATCTGAATGTAGGAGAGCACTCCAAAATTTTAATGATGTCGTGATGAGCCACTTTAGAAATGTTCTTAAGAGACGCCAGAAACAAATGACATGAGATTTGTTTTTTGTTAAAAGGGGGCGAGTCACCACCCCCAAAGACATTTGATACGTATGGTTGTTGAAGCATTTCTGCATTTTTGTTTAACTCGGGTTACGAATGTTGTTCTGTGTTACTTTTTGTAAAAATAAAAAAAAAAGCTTTTTTCCCCCTCATTATTGTTTGGTTATAGTTATTCTTCACTTTTGTTTATAAAAAAAGTTTACAAGGCTGGGGGCCGGGTCGCTACAGATACGACAATGCACTCCCAGCCTTGGGTACTCTACTACTAAAGCATACATTTTAAGCAAAAAATAAATATATTTCTTACATTATTTTATGATATAAAGTATTTAAACTATAGATGTGTTTCTACTATGCAGTTTATTATCAAGAAAAGCTAAAAAAAAACAACGCTTTAAAAAGCCCAATTTTTTTTAGTTTTGGAACGCATTATTTCTTTTTCCATTCACTGTAATGGAAAACATCGATTCGGTTTTCGAACAATTAACTTTTTGAACAGTTTTCTGGAACGGATTGTGGTCAAAAACCGAGGCATCACAGTACTAGTATGCTTTTTGTTCTCACTAGCGGGACAACGTTGGCACTCGTAGCACGAAGATACAATATCAACTTGCGCACAGTAATAGCACATGAACATGGACCTCAAGATGGATATCAATGATTTTGATTAAATGGTTAAATATTTTTCCATGTGAGGGCACACAGTTGAATTTTGTATGAATATGTTATTACATCACTAATTGTTCCTTTACAAAGCAAATTTAAAGAGGTTACCGCTTTTGTGTTCCGCCTCAGCATCGATGGGGAATACGTTCCCGTCGAGGGCGACGAGGTCACATACAAAGTGTGCAGAGTCCCCCCCAAGAACCTGAAGGTGCAGGCGGTGGAGGTGAAGATAATTCATCTGAACCCGGGCACGAAACACGAGACCTGGTCCGGGCAGATCATCAGTTCTTAGGTTTGAGCTCCAGGTCGGCGGATGTCGATTCGGGACTGAAAATCTACATCATGCGCATGTTTCCTTTTTACGTTACAGTTTTACCCACCCGTTCAGGACTGCGCCCCCACTTAACTGTAACGGTATCGGACATTTTATTTACGTTGGTACAAGACCTACAAAGAAGGAGTCAAGGATGACTTGAGGTGCCAAGCATGGTTCCTTACCTTAGATTTAGCATACTTCCTTCCTTCATACTTAAAAAAACAAAAACCAGCTCAAAATATTGTTCTTGGTACTTAAGGTAAACCGCGAGTGACACTGCAAGGGTAACTAGTCACTAGTAACCTTGTAACTAGTTACAAGGGTAACTAACTGACACCGTACAAGGATTTTTTTTTTTAATTTGTACGAGTAACAAATATTTGAGCATTAAAACTGGAAAAAGTAGCTTTTTTTTAAATGAATGGCATAGTTAACGAGTCTTCCCGGCAAAAAAAAAAATTCTATAGAAATTCTATAGAAATGATAGAATTCAATAGAATTTGTACAGAACAACTTGTTCCATAGAACTTTGGCTGTGATTTTCTATAGAATTTCTACAGAACAAAATGTTTCTATAGAAATTCTATAGGACTTGGGTACGAGAGTTCTATAGTTCTTTCGAAATTCTTTAGAACGACTTTAGAAATGTTCTTTAGAATTTTTTTTAGCAGGGTTTGTAACGACTAATTCTGTTATTTACAGAAAAAGAAAGGAGCACTCGAGGAGGCAACACGGAACATGCATATCATTTATTTTATTGTTAAATGGAAAAGCAACATGAGTATTTTCTGTTATCGTCTCGTGCTTATTTCTTGTCATGATTGAACTGTTGATCTTCTGTCGTATCAAAGTGAGGGAAAATGTGAACCTCCACTAACGCCAAAAAAAGAGCAGTCCGGTTCCGCTCATTTTGCTGTCCTATTTCAAAGCATATAATGGATGGAACCATGAACTGATTCAAATACTCCTTGTATGTTTTATTTTTTGTATCCTTAGTCTTTATAATAGTAGACAACATGACTTTGTAGTTGGCCATTGTTACAGAACTGTTGTTTGTGCTGTAGTATTTCAGGTTGTGATCACTTACAATGTGTTTTGACTCTACTACAACCTCTATGTCACTCCCTGAAATGTCAACATTGGATGAACTTTGTCGGCCCCCCCCCCCTTTTTTTTGTTGGTAGCTTCTACTGAGCCTCGGAATTACATGAAACCATTTGATGATTCAAAATTTGTCTCAGTTTTTTCGTGGTGGGGACTTGAGGGAAGAACTTTGATATAAATATACAGTGAAGAAAATGAGTATTTGAACACCCTGATATATTGCAAGTTCTCCCACTTGGAAATCATGGAGGGGTCTGAAATGTCCACTGTGAGAGAGATAATTTAAAAAGAAAAATCCAGAAATCACAATTTATGTTTTTTTTTTTTAACGATTTATTCGTGTTACACAGCTGCAAATAAGTATTTGAACTCCTGAGAAAAACAATGTTATTATTTTGTACAGTAGTTCCTGTAGTTGTTCATCAGGTTTGCACACACTGCAGGAGGGATTTTGGCCCACTCTTCCACACAGATCTTCTCTAGATCAGACAAGTTTCTTGGCTGTCGCTGAGGAACATGGAGTTACAGCTCCCTCCAAAGATTATCCATTGGGTTTAGGTCTGGAAACTGGCTAGGCCACGCCAGAACCTTGATATGCTTCTTATGGAGCCACTCTTTGGTTTTCCTGGCTTTGTGCTTCGGGTCATTGTCATGTTGAAAGACGCAGCCACGACCCATCTTCGATGCTCTGACTGAGGCAAAGAGGTTGTTTCCCAAAATCACACAATTTATGGCCGCGGTCATCCTCTCCTTAAAACAGTGCATGTGCAGAAAAACACCCCAAAAGCATGATGCTACCACCCCCATGCTTCACAGTCGGGATGGTGTTCTTGGGATGGAACTCATCATTCGTCTTCCTCCAAACATGCTTAGTGGAATTATGACCAAAACATTCCATTTTGGTCTCATTTGACCACAAAACCTTCTCCCATGACTCCTCTGTATCATCCAAATGGTCATTGGCAAAATTAAGAACGGCCTTGACATGTGCTGGTTTAAGCAGAGGAACCTTCTGTGCCATGCATGACTTCAAACCATGACGTTTCATACCTTGGAAACGGTGGTCCCAGCTCTTTTCAGGTCATTGACCAAGTCCTGTTATGTAGTCCCGGGCTGATTCCTCACCTTTCTAAGGATCATTGAAACCCCACGAGGTGATATCTTCCATGGGTTCCACTCCAATTGGGATTGACCATCATGTTTAGCTGCTTCCATTTTCTAATAATTGCTTCAACGGTGGAGTTTTTTTTTCACCAAGCTGCTTGGCAATTTCTCCGTAGCCCTTTCCAGCCGTGCGGAGTTGTACAATTTTGTCTCTGGTGTCTTTGGTGAGCTCTTTGGTCCTGGCCATGTTACAAGTTTGAGTCTTACCGATTGTATGGGGTGGACAGGTGTCTTTATGCAGCTAACGACCTCACACAGGTGGATCTGATTCAGGATCATACATAGCGTGGAAGTGGACTTTTAAAGGCGGACTAACAGGTCTTTGAGGGTCAGAATTCTAGCTGATAGACAGGTGATCAAATACTTATTTGCAGTTGTATCACACACATAAATCGTTAAAAAATCATACATTGTAATTTCTGGATTTTACGATGAAAATTTCAGACCCCTCCATGATTTCCAAGTGGGGGAACTTGCAATATAGCAGGGTGTTCAAATACTTATTTTCTTCACTGTATATGAACTGCAATTCCAAAGGTAGCACTTTACATACTTGGCTGTTTTCAATACCAAAAACGCCATGATGACACAAGTATGTGTTGGTCTGTACAATTTGCAGATGCCGTTTACTTGGTGTTGCACAGCACTAAAGCTTCATGTGGACCACTTTTGACCTCTGACCCCAACATCTCATTAAGATTGTTTTGTGCAGGCAACATACGCCTTGTCGTTTACAAGGTTGACGTTTACACTTTAACAACAGTCAAATAAATCATTATTGGTCATTGAGAAAATGTAGTGTTTATTCCTCTGAGCACTTGTAACGTTTTGACACCACAGTCGATGAAAATGATAAAAAGTGATACATAATCACTGACTTAGCGGCCACATGCAACAGCACATGGAACACCCCTAAAAAGACAATATAGAAATTTACATTTTAATCCACCATTAATTCCAAAATTAAAATTCACTTTACGGTCTTCAGTGAATGCAACGTGCGTGTTCGGGGAATGTGGACTGAAAGAATTGTTTTGTTTTGAACCTGCAACCTCAGTTTCATCTCCTCTTCAGAGCACAATGTACACTGACAGTACAATATTTAATACTTTCATGCTCCATATCTCGTGCACAGCACACTCTCTGACCTTCTGTCCGTCCCTTTCTCCAGCCACCATATAAAAATCTGCAGTACAGTAGCACATTTTCAGTAGTTCGCAACCAACCGGGTCAGATCCGCCGGTCGACGTTCAGCAGCTACAACAAAACATTCCACCAAGTTCTGCGGTCCGTGAAAACGAGATCGGGATTCGCTTGATGGCTCATGAAAAAAAAAGTTGCTGGCACAGCCTGGCAGTCTCTTGGGGGGAGAAGACCGTGAAGCCGATCGTACGTGGGTCGTTGAAGATTTCGTAATCGTTTCCTCCCTAAAGAAAAAAAAAATAATAATTGATTCTAAGAAGCAGTGACCTGCTTTTTAAACCAAAAGTGTCATGAATTTGTCCTCTGAAATTGTGCTTATTTACCGTAATTCCCAGCCTACAGAGCGCACCTGGTTATAAGCCTCGGTACACAGAAAGAGTTTAACGCTAGCGCCGTGCCGAGGCTAGTAACCAGATGCGCTAATGCTAGCGGATCACCGCATAAACACCAGGGTTGAATGCGTTTGAAAAAAGTCACGCTTGTAAAATGGAAATTACGGTAATTTATTCTGTAAATTACATAGAGTTTCTCTTGGCCGCACTGCAAGGTGTTTTACAAATGAGACCGTTTCAGTTTTCAAATTCACTGCATTTTTTTTTTTTTTGCACTTTCCATCATTTTGATTAGTTAGTCAAAGCAAACCTTTTTTTTACAGATGAGTTCAAACTGCAAAAATCTGGAATGATCTGCGTCTCAGGTGAGTGTGACATTTTATTTGGATCTTGATATTTTATCATTTTTGTTCGATTCTATCATCCTCCAAATTATATAGGTGGTACATGCTGTAATACTATAGTATGTGTAGTATTTATGGTTTGACCACTTTGTATTCCACGGACCACGCCGCCTTTGCTTATGATCGTGTATTCTGCTGCCCCCTGGTGGAAATAAATGGAATTATCTTCCAACATAAACTGACCATAAGATTTTGCAATCTTTTTCGCAGTTTATTCAGATACTGAACAATCTTACATACTTTCCAAAAGTGAGCAACCATTACAACTCATGGAGACCCAAGAGGACCAACATGAAATAAATAAAATGTAATATTATGCTGGTAAAGCGTTGGCCTCACAGGTCTGAGGTCTCGGGTTCAATCCCAGACCCGCCTGTGTGATGTTTGCATGTTCTCCCCATGTCTGCGTGGGTTTTCTCTGGGCTCTCCAGTTTCCTCCCACATCCCAAAAACATGTATTACATTAATTGGACACTCTAAATTGCCCCTGAGTGTGGTTGTGAGTGTGCCTGTTTGTCTCGATGTGCCCTGCGATTGGCTGGCAACCAGTTCAGGGTGTACCCTGCCTCCTGCCTGTTGACAGCTGGGATAGGCTCCAGCACTCCCCGCGACCCTTGTGAGGATAAGTGGCTAAGAAGATGGATGGATGGATATATTTATACGTACATACACGCACACACACACACACATATACATGATGTCCCCAAAAATGTATACACACAAAAAAAAATAAAGTATATGCATGTTTGTAAATTGTATTACATGTTCAAAATTATTCGAATTACAATAAACATCAAGTTTACAATTACTTAAAACACATTTTTGGGGACACCCTGTATATTCAAAGATGTAATAATAATGTCCCAAAAAAAGAACAACAAAATGTATTAAAAGTAAAATCAGCTAAAATTCAAGTTAGCATATTATCCACATACAAGTACTCGCAAATGATTTTTTTGTTTACTCTTTCCAAAAGTTAAAATCCAATGTGCACCTGACTACTCAGAAACTACTATGAACTCTTAAAACAACAAATGCATACCAAGGTGTGGTAAAAACCCGCTAGGAAGAATGGAAGCTGCACGGTTGTCTCGCGGCTAATTCGAGGACAATGATATGCGGCATTTTGAGTCCTTGTTGCGTTTGTGTGGACTGTCAGTCATCCAGATCCTTGTAATCCACAAAGGCTGACTCGAGGCAAACACTTCTTGTTTGTCGAAAACATTTCCCTTTCACCTAAATGCTTTTTGCGGCGTCGCCTGTTGTCTCAGAAAGTCCCGACATTCCCCTCGTAACCAATGACTAGAGTCTTTGTTCTACAGGAAGAGATGCCCAAATATGCGGTTTTGCCACTTGACAAGGGAACACCTGATCGGTATGCAGGGCAGTCGTTTCAATCCAACACATGCTTTTATTGACCACTTCAAAAGTAAGACGCCACGTCTAAAATTTAGAATTTAACAAGCCTTTTAGATGAATGGACAACAAACAAGCCCAAGTCCAGTTTGCCTATATTTTTTTCTCCTAAATTCAACAATTTCCTAGCTTTGTAGCTTCCACTTCAGCAGGAGTTTTGACTTTTGTGTGACTTTTGTTTGCAGTGGTGTCAACTGCAAGGTTACTCGCAGCTGTTTCTCACATATTTGGCGTGCTTAACCTGCAAAGTGAACCCAGAGTTTGATTTCCAAATACTTTATACACGTGTTAAACGGTTGTTCTCCATAACAGTTTTTTCCTGTTTATTTTTATGTGTGCATGGTTAAAACTGAGCCGTGGCACGAGTTGCGCCCTCCCTTGCTTCATACCTAATTTTGCTGGCCAGTGCGTTATTGCTCACGTGGTCTATGTAGACTGTGTGCAGTTCAAACATGAGGGTAAATGTACCGGTACACATCCGACCAATATACTCACATCTGACGTTTCATTGCCAAAGAAGTAGATGGCGTCCAGGCCGTCAGTCTCCAGCAGATCCAGACATAACCTCTTGTCCCAGCCTTCAGGGAAGATGTCAAAGCTGATGAGACCGCCTGAGAGCAGAAAACAATGTCAATATTGTATTGTTCATAAAACCCGCAAAATTATTTTTTCAGAGCGCTTGTATTTTATTGTCAGTTTTATTTCCACCCCTTAGGGCTACATCTGCCAGGGAGAGCACTCAGGAGTGAGCAAATATTTACCTCAAGAAACGAGACGAAAAAAAAAAAAAATAACCAAGATCAGAGTAAATCCTGTTTTTTTTTTTTTTTTTTTTTTTTATGAGGACAAACGTGGCACAACAACACCATTAGCGCGCTGCCATATACTGTCAAATGCCCCATTCTTGTAAACACCCCACTTTCTCTTTGCCGTGCTCAACTCCGCAGAACAAATGTTCTTTTGCGCCAGAGCAATGGCCGCGAGCCATGGTGCCTCTTAACTTTTCAGATCAGCGGACAGGCCCGTTAGGCTCTCACGCTTCGGCGAGCTTGCGACTTGCCCACGCCAAGTCATTGTGCTTTGGAGCCACACAATAAAGTCATCCATCCATCCATCCATCCATCCATCCATCCATTTTCTTAGCCGCTTATCCTCATAACGGTCACGGGAGTGCTGGAGCATTTCCCAGCTATCAACGGGCAGGAGGCAGGGTATAGCCTGAACTGGTTGCCAGCCAATCGCAGGGCACATGGAGACAAACAGTCGCAATCACACCTCGGGGCAATTTAGAGTGTCCAATTAATGTTGCATGTTTTTGGGATGTGGGAGGAAAGTGGAGTGCCCGGAGGAAACCCACGCAAGCACGGGGAGAACATGCAAACTCCACACAAGTGGGGCCGGGATCGAACCCTAGATCTAAGAACTGCGAGGCCAACGCTTTACATCGGGCAATAAAGTCATAAAAAAACGATCATCATAAACTCCTCATTACAATCCTTATTTCTTTTTTTTTTTTTTTTTTTTTTTTTTACTACACCAACTTTATAATTACTCCTTACAACAAATTAAGGGGGAAACGGTCTCTCAGGGACAGCCAATCAGAAGGCTGCTGTCCTGACACACCCTTCATGGTTTCAAACTCAGGCTGTAAACACCTTACAGGGTATTTATTGTTGGCCCGTCCACCAGAACAGCGCAGCTAAGATGTTGATGAGAAAAGTTTGTGAAATTAATAGTCTGGCGAGAAGAGAGGGCTCTTCTATCTCTGGGGTTGAGGTCACCGAGGTGGTTAAAAAATTCCTTGGTGGCAGGGGCCCAAGGGGGTGGATGACATTCGCCCGGAGTTCCTAACGACTCTGGATGTTGTGGGGCTGTCATGGTTGCCACGCCTCTGCAACATCGCATGGACATCGGCAAAGTGCCTCTGGATTGGCAGACTGGGTGGGTGCATTCCAACGATAGGGGGAATCATACTCCTCAGGCTCCTTGGTAAGGTCTAATCAGGGGGGCTGGATTGGAGGGTCCGTCTGGAAGTCGAATCTCAGATCCAGGAGGAGCAATGTGGTTTTCGTCCTGGCCGTGGAACAGTGGACCAGGTCTACACCATCGGAAGGATCCTCGAGGGGTGCATGGGAGTTCGTCCAACCAGTCTAGATGTGTTTTGTGGACTTGGAGAAGGCATTCAACCGTGTCCCTGGGGGAGTCTTGAGGGGGGTTCTTCTGGAGTATGGGGTACTGAACCCCCTCATATGGGCTGTTCGGTCACTGTACGATCACTGTCAGAGTTTGGTCCGCATTGCCGGCAATAAGTCAGACTCGTTTCTGGTGAGAGTTGGACTCCGCCAAGGCTGCTGATTTTGTTCATAACTTTTATGGACAGAATCTCGAGGCGCAGCCGAGGTGTAGAGGGTGTCCGGTTTGGTGGCCTTAGCATTGCATCCCTGCTCTTTGCAGATGATGTGGTTTCTGTTGGCTTGATCAAGCCCTAATCTCCAACGCTCACGGTTGGAGCGGTTCGCAGCAGAGTGTGAAGCGGCTGGGATAAGAATCAGCACCTCCAAATCTGAGACCATGGTCCTCAGTCGGAAAATGGTGGTGTTCCCTCTCCGAGTCGGGGATGAGATCCTGCCCCAAGTGGAGGAGTTTAAGTATCTAGGGGTCTTGTTTACGGGGGAGGCAAGAATGGAGCGGGAGATTGACAGACGGTTCGGTGCAGCGTCTGCAGTGATGCGGACTTTGTATCGGTCCGTTCTGGTGAAGAGGGAGCTAAGTTGAAATGCGAAGCTTTCAATTTACCAGTCCATCTCCGTTCCGCTGTGGGTCGTGACCGAAAGAGTTTCCTCCGCAGGTTGTCCGGTCTCTCCCTTAGCGACAGCGTGAAAAGCCTGGTCATCCGGGAGGGGCTCAGTGTCGAGCCGCTGCTCCTCCGCATTGAGAGGAGCCAGATGAGGTGGCTGGGGCATCTGATTCGGATGCCTCCCTGGTGAGGTGTTCTGGGCATGTCCCACCGGAAAGAGACCCCGGGGACGACCCAGGACACGCCGGCTGGCCTGGGAAAGCCTCGGGATCCCTCCGGAAGAGCTGGAAGAACTGGTCGGGGAAAGGGAAGTCTGGGTATCCCTGCTGAAGCTACGTCCGGAGAAGTGATAGAAAACGGATGTATGGATGGATGTTATTTGTTCTGTCTTTGCTATTGTTATAATTATAAATGAAGATGATTAAATTCCTGAACTAGTTTGTCACGACTGACTATGTGGCAGGACTACTTTTTTTTGTGTTGATAGCATTTTTGACAAGTACATTGAACTGTGGTTGAAACATTAAACCCCCTAAAAAAAAAAAATCTCATTTTCGTAGTACTAACAATTTTGTCATAATTTACAAGGTGATAATATTTCTCTCTCTCACCTCTTGTGAAGCGCAATCCCTTTCCGGCAAATTCCTCTTTCAAGGCATCAACAAACCTCTCCCTGATCTTTTCTCTCTGCGGAGGAAAACACGGGAGAGAGAAAAGCGGGAAGCAACTCACTTAGGACAGCGTGAATTGTAGCAAGAAGCCGAAACAGTCCGCTCGAGCGATCCGTTAATGTGCAGCCGGGCCGACTGACGGTGTTTGAACTCTCCGCTTAATTTAACACAATTCACCAACCCCTGAGCAGTTTGTTTAGCTACTAAATATTAACTGTGTGTTTCATATCGTTCATTTAGGCAAGAGCAGTATATAATATATGATTCCTCAGATTCCCAAGTATGCATTGTACAACGTTGCAGCTACAACTTTATCTGTATGACTTGATGGGAGTTTGAGACATTCAACTCCCAAGTATTTTTTTTACCTTGTCAATTTCAGAGAATTCGATTCGCTCCTCTAAGCTGCAGCTGCGACCGATGGGGGAAATGTTGAGCATTCCGTTCCGGAACTCGATGAACGTCCCCCTGTCGAGAGAGAACCGAATTGCTCAAAACCTTTTGCAGAAGCGCAAACCGCCACATCTGTTCCCCCACCCCCTTCACCTCGCTACGAGTAGACCTGTCTCACTTTGTTCAACAGCTACTGCACTAGACACAACACGTTTCGTGTTAATTGGATCATCTTCCCGTTCATGTTCTTGTTGTTTGAGATGTGCACTCATGTGAGTGTACTTTTTACATTATGTAAGAGTACAGAATGGAAGTTTGTTTGCAACTGGACTTTTGAGCCGGTAAAGCGTTGGCCTCAGAGTTCTGAGGTCCCGGGTCCGATCCCGGACCCACTTGTGTGGAATTTGCATGTTCTCCCCGTGCCTGCGTGGGTTTCCTCCGGGCACTCCGCTTTCCTCCCACATCCCAAAAACATGCGACATTAATTGGACACTCTAAATTGCCCCTAGGTGTGATTGTGAGTGCGGCTCTTTGTCTCGACGTGCCCTGCGATTGGCTGGCAACCAGTTCAGGGTGTACCCCGCCTCCTGCCCGTTGACAGCTGGGATAGGCTCTGGCACTCTCCGTGACCCTCGTGAGGATAAGCGGCAAAGAAAATGGATGGACATTTGATGAATGGAGGAATGCTGTGTTGATATACAACAGGAACGCAGGTAAACGTTACGTGTGTGTGTGTGTGTGTGTGTGTGTGTGTCTTTGTAGACACACCTTTTCTTTGGCAGTTTGATGAGCCCCATGTAACTCAGGCAGAAGTTGATCAGGTCCTGCAGCAATTCCTCACCGATCTGGTTCTGGATTGCCTGTCAGCATGAAAAATATGCCAACACCAATCGTATTTCTGTCCCTTTTCGGTTCGCTAGCAAAGTGCGGGTTAACGGGATCACGCGTCTCGTGGCCAAACACAAAAACATTCACGCATCACTAGTTGCAAAAGGACACACGCGTTGTACTTTAGGAGAAAATGATTTGTGTGTGCTTTCTTCCCGCCGCTGTCACTTACATGTTTCGAACGGAGTTTCCCGTCTTTGTACTGCACGGCGCCATTCTCAGCGAATACATAGTCAAACTTGTGTATGACTGCAAGGGGAGGAGGAAGGGCAGGAGGAGGAGAGAGAGGTGAAATGTGGCAGGACGTGCTCATGCATATTGACACAGTGGAGGATTGCAGCCGGACAATATCGAAAGAGGGTTCGATTCCTGATAAGCATGCGTTGTTGCGTACATTCTTGTTGTTGTAGTGTTTAAGGTTGCGGGATTGCAGTGTGGAGGAGCGTCATACTGATTCTGTCAGATTGGAGCAAAATGTGGGAAAACACTTCTTAGTATGAGACAGTACAATCTTTAATCAGGACGTTTGTATTGGATCTTAGCAAATTGCGCAAGTGTACCTTGCAATTCTACCGAGGTAGTTTTGCAAGGTTTCTGCTTGTTTGAGCACATTTGGGACAATAATGGAGCAGACGCGTATAATCCAGTCCGGTACTCCGGCAAGAATAACTTTTAAAATTGCATCGTTAAGCGTAGACTGTTTTCAACTGACGTCACACACCTTCCGATTTAGAACGCGGCCGCCATCTTGGTTTGGTGACTTCAAGTAAACAAGCAGTAACTAAGCAGGAATCGTTTCAGAAAGGCGTATGAATGAGGGCGCACCGCTTTGTTATCGGTTGCTCAAACGAAAGTGCTCGTTGTAAAGCGTCGTTCTTTTGATTGCCAGCTGTGACCAAGAACCAGTGCGAGAAAACGGAGCAGTTACCAACCAAATGGCGACAACTGTGGCTGTCTCGATCCAGCAGCAAAGTCCTAAGCCTAGGTTAACCCTAACCCTAACCCTAGCCTACATAATACTCGCGTGTGAATGCAATGCATGTCTCCAAAATCTGCATTTTCCGTTTTATTATAATAAAAAATGAGTTACCGCACCGGTAGCTGTTTCGTAAGTTGAGTTAAAAAGTGGAGAAAAAGGGGCGGGCCCCACTTGGGACTCACCCCGATCGAACCTCTCTCTCTCTCTCTCTCTCTCTCTCTCTTTCTCGGTAACAAAAACGAAAATAATAATCTGCACCTCTTTCGTTGGTATAATCAAGACAATTTAACACAAGGGACAAGGGTCGATATTGTCGATCGAAGCGCACTTCTCGTCGGAACGGTTTCTTGAAACAACATCTAATGAGCACCGATAACTTTCCAAAGTCTTTTTAGCCGTCATGCGTCACTTTTAACAGTCGTGAGAACATTTGTGTAACTCCAAAAGCATTAGAGTGAACCCATCCAACGTGGCCAGGTGCTCCGGATGTAGTCATGTGGTTGAAAACAGTCTTTTAAGACGGCTCGGGATAAAAGGGAAACTGCGATTAGAGTTTTGCTCGTATTTTCGTGTTAATCAAAGTTAGTAGGTGAATGCCAAAGAGTTTGAAGCCGGAGCCTCACCGTCATCTCCTTCCCCGAGCTGTTCGGCTATCTTGGAATAGTCCGACCCGCCGACGATGCCGGTCTTGACTTTCCTTCGCAGCGTTTGGAAGAACGCGTCCAGCTCTGGGTCGATTTTCTGCACATTCCCGTGACAGTACATTGCGCAATGTCAACATCCACGCACGTGTACTGAATATATGGATGCATGCGTATTGCAGGTGAAAATCCACAATATGGAGAAGAATTATGTACAACACGGAGGAGCGTATCTGAGTCGGAACTTTTATCAACATTATTTAGACTCTCAGCCCAGACATGAATGTATCTTTATTTACAGTATCTTTTGGTGACAAGCTGGCTAATCAAATGCTCTTCTACTAGATAGCAGAGGTAGCCTAACTTGTGGATTCATTCATTTAAAAAAGTAAATAAATAACAGAATTGAATTTCACAGAGGGGAAGAAAATTGAGAAAACAGAAACAAAATGACTTCAGTGCACAGTGCTGTACTCTCTCTGTTTTGAACTTTTTTTTTCCCCCTCTTTGATTGGTGATGTTCCCTGATATTTAGCTTGTGACTGAATAGGCAGGATTGATCTCGTAATGCAGTGCGCACGACTGTGTTATTATATAAACCACAACCAGACGATGCCGAATGTGACTCTGCTGCCCTTGCAAGAAAGACGACTCTGATGCTGCAGACATCTTTTTCCTCCGAATTTGCAAAACGTAGAATGTCACATCTCTAAAATATATGACATGACTGTTGCCTCCCCGCCCGACATACACGACTAGGCAACACAAAACCCAAAGGTTCCGATGTTCCGATGCACAAGCGCGTCTCACCTCTCTGGGTGGCGTCAGAGTCCCATCCACATCAAACAGGCACAGCACCTTTCTGTCCGCACAGATGTCGACCTGCTCCATTTACTCCTTTAATGTTGTTGTTGTCTTCTCCCTCCTTGTCTTTGATTTCCAACTGTTACAGTTCCGCTCTCTTCCGAGCTCACGTGTGCACAAAGTGAGACATTTAACGTCGGAAGGATTCCGTGCAATCGTTAAAATCGAAACGCACCAATCAAGCGATCGGGCGACGCGTGGACTTCACTCCTCTCCAACGGCAGTTTTTTCTCCTCCCTCGAGTCCACCTCCGCGGTCCATTTATTTCGATAAAATAGCTCACACCTCCCAAAACATCTTACGGAACGTGTCGGCTTTCAGCCAATCATAGCCAAGATAAGCGGCGAGTGACGTCACAACTGGGCGGTGTTTGCGGGGGGTCATTTGCTTGTCAAACCAAAGTGACCTTTCGGGCTTCTCACGATAATACAAATCAATAAATCGATCAATCTCGCGAGCTAGCAAGCTCTTCTCCAGGACTCAATAGACCCTTGTGAGGATAAGCATCTTGGAAAATCAGAATCAGAATGGATGGATTACAGTGATACATATATTTCACATTCTTACTAAATTATACTATATATAGTATATAGTAATAAAGTAAGATTAAACATATTTGATGATATTGTCTTAGATTATCCATTCATTGTTTCGCTAAGTGTAGAACCAAATATTTTTATTGTAATCTAATGCCTTTGTAATTCATTCATTGATTTTCTAAACCACTTATCCTCAAAAGGGGTAAGGGAGTGCTGGACCCTATCCCAGCTATCAGGAGGCGGGGTACACCCTCAACTGGTTGCCAGCCAATCGCGGGGCACGATCATTCACACTGACGGTACAGGTAGGATTTGAACCCTGGTCCTCAGAACTGTGAGGCTGAAGTTCTAACCATTCTTCCACCCTTTCACAGTCATTGCACTGTATTTCTAAATGATGTTGAGTTTCTCATTTCTAGTATTGATTATTGCATTTTTCTTCGTGGTGGGGGGTGGGGGGGGGAACTCTATTAATAATACACTTGTAAAAGCCAAATTCAAAAATCCCCAAAATAATTATCACCAACAATCATACACGTCCGAAGAAGTAACTCATTAAATTATTATGAAATGAGGAAACCTGGAAATTGAAACGCTTGTTTGAGCTCTTTTGCAGTGAATCGTTTTTTTCCGTCAGAGGGCAGCACTGGAAAAGAAAAGTAACAATGACGTAGCACAAGACCGAGACTACGCACAGACCCCTTTCACGTGGTAATATGGCTTCAACTTCCGGTCAGGTCAAAATATTGCTTTTGGTACTATTTCACGTGAAAGTTGACGTCCTTGCAATTGTACATTGTGAACCATAATATTGGAATACGTGAGATTTAGTTTTTTTTTTTATTTCAATATGCTTAATTCTTGCTTCTGTGTTAGCTGTCAAAACAATGTAGGCGGTCGCAAAGAAGTAACTTTTCATCGGTAAGTGTTATGAATTAATTATTACAATTATGAATGTGGAAAATGTGTCATTACAATATTATGAAGGTCTGTACCTCCTATTACATATGCGTGTGTCAGTGTATCTTTTAAACCTTCCTGGGCATACTGCAAATATTTTGATTATATTTATATGTCTCTAGCGATCAAAAACATTCAAAGTGTATAGCTTTATCGGATCGTTTTCCCCACAACAATGTGTATTGTTTACAAATGCTTTTTGCCCTGACCGGAAGTCAGAGCCAGTTGACCATGGCGAAACCATTGTCGGATGCAGCATCTTTTTATTTTTATTTTTACGTCATTTGAAAGTACCGAAATGCCATTGCGCAGTTTCTGAACAGCGCAACAGCAACAACAAAAAGCGAAATGATTATGATTAATATTACTGTATTATTATTATCATCCAAGCGGACTTTATTCGGGGAGGGAGGCGGGTACATCCTGGACTGCAGGTGGCTAATCACAGGACACATGTAAACTAACATTTCACAGTCACATTCACGCCTAAAACGCACTTGATCTTGATTTGGAGATGTGGACAGAAACCTATAGAATCGTCCTTTTAATCCCTTTCCAATGTAGCAAAATCTTCTTCTTCTTTTCCTTTCGGCTTGTCCCGTTAGGGGTCGCCACAGCGTGTCATCTTTTGCCATCTTAGCCTATCTCCTGCATCTTCCTCTCTAACCCCAACTGCCCTCATGTCTTCCCTCACCACATCCATAAACCTTCTCTTTGGTCTTCCTCTCGCTCTTTTGCCTGGGAGCTCCATCCTCAGCATCCTTCTACCAATATACTCACTCTCACGCCTCTGAACATGTCCAAACCATCGAAGTCTGCTCTCTCGAATCTTGTCTCCAAAACATCCAGCTTTGGCTGTCCCTCTAATGAGCTCATTTCTAATCCTATCCAACCTGGTCACTCCGAGCGAGAACCTCAACATCTTCATTTCTGCCACCTCCAGTTCTGCTTCCTGTTGATTTTTTAGTATCACCGTCTTCCAATCCATAGATCATGGCCGGCCTCACCACTGTTTTGTAAACTTTGCCCTTCATCCTAGCAGACACTCTTCTGTCACATAACACACCAGACACCTTTCGCCAGCTGTTCCAACCTGCTTGGACCCGTTTCTTCACTTCCTGACCACACTCTCCATTGCTCTGTATTGTTGACCCCAAGTATTTGAAGTCGTCGACCCTCGCTATCTCTTCTCCCTGTAGCCTCACTCTTCCCCCTCCACTTTTCTCATTCACGCACATATATTCTGTTTTACTTCGGCTAATCTTCATTCCTCTCCTTTCCAGTGCATGTCTCCATCTTTCCAATTGTTCCTCTGCATGCTCCCTGCTTTCACTGCATATGACAATATCATCTGCGAACATCATGGTCCAAGGGGATTCCAGTTTAACCTCATCTGTCAGCCTATCCATTACCACTGCAAACAGGAAGGGGCTCATAGCTGATCCCTGATGCAGTCCCACCTTCACCTTAAATTCCTCTGTCACACCTAAGGCACACCTCACCATTGTTCTGCTACCATCATACATGTCCTGTACTATTTTAACATACTTCTCTGCCACACCAGACTTACGCATGCAGTACCACAGTTCCTCTCTTGGTACTCTGTCATAGGCTTTCTCTAGATCCACAAAGACACAATGTAGCTCCTTCTGACCTTCTCTGTACTTTTCCACGAGCATCCTCAAGGCAAATAATGCATCTGTGGTACTCTTTCTAGGCATGAAACCATACTGTTGCTCGCAGATACTTACTTCTGTCCTGAGTCTAGCCTCCACTACTCTTTCCCATAACTTCATTGTGTGGCTCATCAACTTTATTCCTCTATAGTTCCCACAGCTCTGAACATCCCCTTTGTTCTTAAAAATGGGAACTAGAACACTTTTCCTCCATTCTTCAGGCATCTTTTCGCCCGCTAGTATTCTGTTGAATAAGTTGGTCAAAAACTCCACAGCCATCTCTCCAAATTGCTTCCATACCTCTACCGGTATGTCATCAGGACCAACTGCCTTCCCATTTTTCATCCTTTGTAGTGCCTTTCTGACTTCCCCCTTAGTAATCATTTCCACTTCCTGGTCCTTCAGTCTTGCCTCTTCAACTCTTCCTTCTCTCTCATTTTCTTCATTCATCAACTTCTCAAAGTATTCTTTCCATCTATTTAGTACACTACCGGCACCAGTCAACACATTTCCATCTCTATCCTTAATCACCCTGACCTGCTGCACATCCTTCCCATCTCTATCCCTCTGTCTGGCCAACCTGTAGAGATCCTTTTCTCCTTCTTTCGTGTCCAACCTGGTGTACATGTCTTCATATGCCTCTTGTTTAGCCTTTGCCACCTCTACCTTTGCCCTACGTCGCATCTCGATGTACTCCTTTCGCCTCTCCTCAGTCCTCTCAGTATCCCAATGTAGCAAAATATGGTTTAATAAATATAAGAGATAGCTCTCTACAATGCAATACACTTCTACACCGCTAAAACTACCACAAGTCAACATATTGTTAGATGAATGACTGCTACTATCTTCGTAAACTTTTTTTTCTGGAACAGTTCTTGTGCCGGAGCTCATTAGATTGCGCAAATGTCTGGTAAATATGAATCACTGGCGTATTTTATCAGTAATCATAAATCACAAGTGAGTAAACGTGTGGTCGAAAACAAGAGATAGTGGCACAAAACAAAGAGGTATGACCTCTTTTTGCTGTAAGACTTTTACACATGTGGCATTTCCGGTTCACTGGATTCAGACTGTGCTGTATATGAGTTTAACCTCACGAAATTATTATACGAGTGGATTTTTTTTTTCCTCAGTGGGGAGACTTCAAATCTGATGTCACAGAGGTCAGTCAGTTATTTATTATTAATGGCCGCCAATTGATACATCAATGCACCATAAAAAAATAATCATTAGCCTCTGAGAGGTTTATGTTCTTTATCTCTGTCTGACCTCAATTTCCTCCATTTTGACTACCTGCAGGCAAAACGTGAACGTTTTCTCAAAAGCATAAGACAAATATCATTTCATCACCATTGTTGACAAGTCCAACAACATTTCACAAACTCGAAGAAGTATATATAATATACTGTAGTATAGCAAATAAAAGTTGATCCTGAGAAATCTCCCCAACTTTTTGTTCAAAAAGAGGCCTTCTTTATGAAGTACAGTGACCATGTTTATTGAATTCTGTATGCATCTTGATTTGAAAAATACGGTGGTGTAGAAGTGCAAAACAATACAACAAATTGTGAAACAAATGTTCAAGTATTTCACAATTTGTTATATTGTTTTCCACTTCCGGGCCATCATAAATAGTACCTCTAGTGGTCCCTCCTGTGGTTCCCAAACTTTTTTTTGCGGCGCCCCCCCTTTTAGAACTGAAATATTTTACATTTTTTATGAGCGATGCATTTTAATTAGCTCATTATCGAAGTAACCCGTTTTAATTTGCCGCATTTAACTGCAATGTTAGTCCGATACCTGGAGAAAAAAAACACACAAGCACAGTGATAACATGCAAATTCCAAACAGGAAGTCCAGAGCCGAGATTCAAACCTCAAATCTCAGAGGTTTGAGGCAACCTCTCTCCACCATTCTACCAAATAAAAATATATCGTTAGATAGTATTTGTTAATCGAGGCTTATAAGGACAACAACACCACATGTACGGCACCGTGAAAGCAAATAAACAATCAAAGTAAAATAAATCCTACATGCAATGTTGACATAATTCTGCTCCCAGACTCGTTTTACGATGTACAGTACATTCAAATTTATGTCAATTTGTGAGTGTGTGCAGAGTATTTGCGTGCTTCAGCGTGCCTCCAATGCATGTTGTTACCACGAAACGCAACTGTCAAGACGCAATAAAACAGTCCGCCTTTGCCTTTTACTAGGTCGGTGATAACCTGCGAGGGCGCGTTGGGCCGGAAGGCCTCTTCACACGGAATAGCAATGGGTCTAAATGGCTGCCGGCTGCCCCCACCCCGCAACCCAAATATTACCACGTCATTCGTATTTGCTCAAGGGCTTTACGACCGGCAAGGTGGCCGCTCGAATGCTGGAAATAATCGACGACGGGCTGAACGCTGCTATGCGCACGATGTGATAATGTTTTTTTTTTTTCTGTTAATGGTGCAGAATGCTGAGGGATGTAATAAAGACACAGGTGGCAAAAGTTCAGTTACTTCGGGGAGAAAAAAACATTCTGATGAGAGTAGAAGTTGCCAGTCAATTCATCACCAAGGAAAAAAATGTATAAAAATGATGTTTATAAGTCAGTTTTGATTAAAAAAAAAAATTTGCTGCAAACTAAGTCCTGAGAGGATAATCAGGACCGAATTGACAGGACGTGCATAAGCAAAACAAAGAAAAACACAACAAATTTGCTTATTTAGCAATAGCTAATGACTGAAAAACAGTTACATGTATTTATTTTTATATATTTTTTCATTTTAAACTGACCATTTTTTAACTTCAGACGCTGCATTATAACCTACAACATGAAAAATCATTTTGAATATGGGCACACGTTTGGCTTCCCCAAATCTACTGCATATTGTCCCTGTTTTGTAGCCCCAGAGATCTCAATTTGGCTTTATTTTGAAAAAAATATGAAATAGAAAGGCGGCACAGTGGATCAGCTGGTAAAGCATCGGCCTCACAGTTCTGAGGTCCCGGGTTCAATCCCTAACCCGCCTGTGTGGAGTTTGCATGTTCTCCCCGTGCCTGTCTAAGTTTTCTCCGGGCACTCGAGTTTCCTCCCACATCCCAAAAACATGCAACATTAATTGGACAGTCCAAATTGCCCCTAGGTGTGATTGTGAGTGCAGATGTTTGTCTCAATGTGTCCTGCAATTGGCTGGCAACCAGTTCAGGGTGTACTCCGCCTCCTGTCCGTTGACAGATAGGCTCCAGCACTCCCATGACCCTCGTGAGGATAAGTGGCTAAGAAGATGGATGGACGGATGAAATATAAAGTACAATTTCCAAATTTAGTGGAGTAAAAGCAGAGCGTCAAGTAAGGTACAAACAAGTGAAAAATTTGAGTAAGGACAGTCAACATTTTTACTTTGTACTTTTACCACCACTAAAAAAGCACAAAACTTTAGACATTTTCTAGCTAATGTCTTAATTTGACAAAGGCTTCAATTTGAGTGTCATTTGGACCACAATGCAGTTATGAATCCCCATTTACAAATACTGTTAGCCGAAGTAAAACATAATATATGTGCATGAATGTGAGGGGTGGACGGGGAAGTGTGAGGCTACAGGGAGAAGAGATAGCGAGGGTGGACAACTTCAAATATTTAGGTTCAACAATACAGAGCGATGCAGAGCGCGGTAAGGAAGTGAAGAAATGGGTCCAAGCGGGTAGGAACAGTTGGCGGAAGGTGTCTGGTGTGTTATGTGACAGAAGAGTCTCCGCTAGGATGAAGGGCAAAGTTTATAAAACAGTGGTGAGGCTGGCCATGATGTACGGATTAGAAACGGTGACACTGAAGAAACAACAGGAAGCAGAAATGGAGGTGGCAGAAACGAAGATGTTGAGGTTCTCGCTCGGAGTGAACAGGTTGGATGGGATTAGAAATGAGCTCCTTAGAGGGACAGCCAAAGTTGGATGTTTTGGAGACAAGATTCGAGAGAGCAGACTTCGATGGTTTGGACATGTTCAGAGGCGAGAGAGTGAGTAAATTGGTAGAAGGGTGCTTGAGGATGGAGCTGCCAGGCAAAAGAGCGAGAGGAAAACCAAAGAAAAGGTTGATGGATGTCGTGAGGGAGGACATGAATACTATGGGTGTTGCATGAGATAGGCTTGGACGGAAAAAGATGACACGCCGTGGCGACCCCTAACAGGACAAGCCGAAAGGAAAAGACGAAGATTTACAAATACTATAAACAAAGAAATTCAAAATGATTACTCCAGTTTGGGGTGGGTGGGTGGCTGGGGAAAACCTACACAAGCACAGGGAGAACATGCAAAGTCCACACGGGAAAGCCAGACCTGAGATTTGAACGCTGAACCTTACAGGTCCCGTGCACAAGTCCGACGTGAAGCCTGCAGACTAAACACCAAAATAAGAAAGCACATTAGGCTTTATGTCTGTCCATCCATCCATCCATCCATCCATCCATCCATCCATCCATCCATCTTCTTCACCACTTATCCTCACAAGGTTCGTGGAGAGTGCTGGAGCCCATCCCAGCTGTCAAGGGGGAGGAGGCGGGGTACACCCTGAACTGATCGCCAGCCAAATCGAAACAAACAGCTGCACTCACGATCACACCTAGGGACAATTTAGAATGTCTGATTAATATTGCATGTTTTTGGAATGTGGGAGGAAACCGGAGTGCCCGGAGAAAAGTCACCCAGGCACGGGGAGAACATGCAAACTCCACACAGGCGGGTCCAGGATTGAACCCGGGACCTCAGAACTGTGAGCCCAACACTTCACCAGCTGATCCACCGTGCCGCCGGCTTTATGTCCTCCAATCAAGAATGTAGTTCTCGATAAAGTGGAATACACAACGTAGCAATTTTTTAACAAGAGCCAACAAGCGTGTACTTGTGATTTTTTTTCTTCGGGAAATTATATCGTGTGTTGCTATACATAAGTCTTGTGACAGTTGCCCGGTGGTGACAGCGTTTGATAAACAGTTCGGCCTTTTACAGGCTTAATCCGCCCAACTTTTATAGTGTATGCTGTTTATCAGCTCCACATGGGCCCTGCCTTTACAGCCCGCCATCACCTTTGTCCCTCTCGCCATGGAAGCCTTCTGCTCTGAGCAAAAATACTTTCAGAACTCGCCTTTCCGACACAAGTCTAATTCAGTCCAACGATGAAACTACTGCTGTCCGATCACGATGATTCTCGATGGATCAGCTAGCTTTTGATGCCCTTACAAAAATCTCTGAAGATGTTCTGTTTTTTTTTTCCAGTGAAATATAAATGAGCAGATACCAGTAACTTGGAGAGTTGGCCCCAAGGAAGTATGGGCGTCTTTAAAAAAACGTGCCTGTGTCGGTCTGACCGGTGTTGGGACCGTCGCCTATACAGTTGTTCATTAACACACGGAGGGAGGACTGATAGAGCGGCCGCACACCGCGCTGGAGGATTATTGCTTTCACGCTTTCACTGGAGAAGCGACGGGCGGAGAGGCAGTCTTCCGCATTGTCTTTACGGGAAAATCCCAGGAAAAAATTGGGATTTGCTTCTTATTTGGATGCTGGATTGGGAATCAACGGACAGACTGAAATCTGGGATCAAGCAATCTGAGGAGGCACTTAAACCAGAACTGAACTGCAACTGATTTTTTTTTTTTTTTTTTTTGAGATGTAGGAACTTTGGACAAGCCGGAAAAAGAAAAAGAAGAAAAAGACTATTGTGAGGATCAAGATGAGCGGCTTCAGCACTTTGGCTTGCCTGGGAGTGTTGGTCGTGGCTGTGATCGGCAACAAGATGCTGGATGACTGCTTGACTTCCAAACGTAAATTCAGCATGAACGTGGTGCTGCTGGAGGACAACATGTACACCTCAGTGCAGACGGCGGTCAAACAAGCCATCCTGGCGGACGCGGCGGAGAACCTTAAAGAGAGTACGGGCTGACTCTTTCCAGTTCTTGTACTCTTGCTGTACACTGAAAAGCTCAATGATCAAGTTCCAAAACTGGAAACTGATTGTAACGGTGGTCAAATATTACATTTTATTCCCTTTTTTTCCTTTTTAGTGAAAGATGTTTCAATACAATTAAGAATCTGCAGTGATCTTTCCTCTCATCACATTGCCTGAAGTTGTTAAGTGCAGCTGTTATGTTTTGAAATGATTTGCGAGGCAGATCAAAGACAAAAAAAAGAAAAGATGATCAAATCATCCCCCAAAAGTTCTATCTTCATGTGATGCTAAGCGTTCTCTTCCCTGGGTCCAGAATTAAACTTCACGCTGACGGCCAACTTCCACGGCTTCAACACCACTTTGTACAACCGGCAGGGCTGCGGGAGCAGCACCTGCGAGGGCGTCGCCATCCTCAAGATGCTGCACGTGAGTGGCCCCCGACACACTTTTTGGGAAGAAATTGATAGCATTTTCAGAAGCCGATTTTTAGGAGCATATGGAGCAAAACCACCTTAGCTACTCGACTTAATTCGTCCAAAAATCGTTTATTTACTACAAACAATGTGACATTGCTCATCTATCTATGCCAGTGACGTAGAACAACTAAATGCTCTCCCGCTTATGCCAAATACGCGACGGTTGGGAAAGAGTGGCTTCGAGCTCCCAGACCGCTTTAATCCAACAGTGAACCTTCTGCAGAAAAAAGGCGAAGCTGGGTGTGTTATGCTGGGTCCTTCCTGCACGTACGCTACCTTCCAGTTAGTGGAGTGAGTATGACGCTATTGTTACCGTCCCGCACGTTGTAACCAACTGATCGGATTTTCCATCCCCGGTGGTGCAGTGACGAGATTGGCCTGACCCTCAGCATTCCGATCATTTCCGCCGGGAGCTTCGGCCTCTCTTGCGACTACAAGCCCAAACTGACTCGGATCTTGCCGCCGGCACGGAAGATCTCGTACATGTTCTCCCATTTTCTGATGGAGAAGTTGCCGTTCAAGGATGAGTGGAAGAACGTTTACGTGTACAAGAAGTCGATCTACAACGCGACCGAGGACTGCTTCTGGTGAGCGAGCGGCTCGGCTCTCTGTTGTGAGTCAGGGTTCTCATCCCTTCGCTTTGGGCACAGGTACACCAATGCACTGGAAGCGCCTTCATCCAACTTTGCCACGAAGATCAAGAGAGAGATGCTACGTTCTGAGGACGAACTTAAGAAAGCGATCACGTCTGAGAAAAGACACAGTAACAGTGAGTAACATTCATGCCTGTGAACAGCAGTTGTAGTAGCCTTGGTTGCAGAGTGACTGTTGTGTGTTCATGATAACGCAATCCTAACAAATGCTAGTTCTCCCTCTTGGCTATACTTTGCGGTGTAAAATAGAATATGTGCCAAAGCTGATATTCTGACAGTCAGAGTGCGACACTTTTATAGACTCAGCTAGAGTAGAATAATATCCAGTACAGTGTAAACGGGCGGCAAGGTTGACTGTTAAACAAAAGTAAAAATCTCAGTGTCGCATGCCATCCCGCCGCAATGATTCCCGCTAATATTTTGTTTGGGTTTGGATAATCGTGCCAGTTGACAAATCAAAAGCTGAGTTAGAATACGTGCAAAGTAGTGCAGGGTATGTTCTTTGCGTTAACGAAACGAATGATTCGTCCTTCTCAGTTTTCATCGTTTGCGGCCGTCCCGATGACGTCACTTCACTGCAAGCCAAAGTAGGCCCCATTCACAAGGACATCATGTTCATTCTCGTGGACATTTACAAGTAAGCTTTGCGTGTTTCATTTTCGCCCGCAAAACCTCTCAATGCAACAACGATTTTCTCTCTTCTAGTCCCGAGTATTACGTCAACACCACATCCATTCAGGGCATGGAGAAAGTCCTGGTCATTACTCTCCCAAGGAGGAACTACAACTATTTACCGTATAATGACACAGTGAGCAGCGTTTAAACACCCTCGTGATAAACGAACGTGCGGAAACTGTTATAGTTGACTGTTTTTCTCTTTCAGCTCAACGACTATGTGGCCGGCTATCACGACGGTGCGCTACTCTTTGGTAAAGTGCTGAGGGAAAGGATGTTGAGTCAGCGGAATGACTCCAGTAACCGAGGACATCACGACATCCCGCTCAGCGACAACCCATTCGGGAACGTCTCCTTCAGCGGTATGTACCACCGCTAACTTTGCCCGGGAAAATTATGAGATTGGTGAAACACCAAATGTGCGTAATTTCCTGAAATATTGCCTGGGACTTCATTAAATGAAAAAGAATCTCTGGATAAAATGCTCACATTTAGCACTGCTGTGTCTTGTACTTTTGTTTTTTTTATTCCACTGCAGTACATTTTTAAATATAGCTAAATTGTACAGTAATCCCTCTCTACTTCACGGCTCACCTATCGCGGATTCGGTGCATGGCGGATTTCCGGAAAAAAAAGGATCGCTACGTACTAATGCGCCATCCCTGGTGGACGACATGGACCAATGAAGAAAAAATATATAAATAAAAGGAAATCGAGTAGGCTCCATCCTGCACGACCCTTCAATAACCAAATCCGGCTGAATTTGGACCAAATGCTGTGAATACTCGACGTGGGACGCCCCTGGTGACGACTTCAATGGACTAAAAATCATCATTTCTATAATCTTAGTAGGGTTACAGCCGCATTCGTTTGCGGTGAAGGTGGGCGGCCTAACCTAGCCCAGCTCGGGAACATCAAGTAACGTATGTAATCAAATATTTTCTGAGGAGGTAAACATCAATTGTGAGTACTTACACGGCCTTTTATTTAATAATTATTTATTTGTATTTATTTTTTTTATTTTTAAATGTATTTTTTATTTTTATTTTTATTTATAATTTAAATATGTGTGTGGGGACCCCTAACGGGACAAGCTGAAAGGAATATAAATAAATAAATTTAATTAAAAAAAACATTCAAATAAAAAAAAAACCCGCCAGCATACATGAGTACAGTACTGTAGCGGGTAGCCACATTAATAAGGTATAATGCAGTATCCCCAGCAAGATGACAAAGACTTACAAAGCAATAAAAAAACAAAATAAAACGCCATTTACCCCTACTTCGCGGTTTTTTGCTTTCGTGGGTGGGTCCGGTACCAATTAACCGTGAAAAACGAGGGATTACTATATTTGTATTTTCTCTGGGTACTCCCCCCCACATTCCAATAACATGCTTCATAGGTTAATGAGCGTGAGCGATGCTTGCCTATATCTGCGTACCCGTCGATTAACTGGCGACCAGTCCCGGGTGTTCAGCTCAACCCACAAAGCTCAGCAGTTGTGAATAAATGGAAGAAAATAAAAATTGGTGCGTTTGCTGCTCGCAGGTATGGGAGGTCACTATGTGCTGGATGAGTACGGTGACAGAGACGCGAACTTCTCAATGATTTACACATCGACGGTTACCGGCAAGGTCAGATCGCATCTGTCGGCGTTTATGAGAATCGCAATCAAGAGCTGTCATTTTTGTCATCTGTCCTGCAGTACGAAACCCTGGTAGTATTTGACACGTCACGGAATGCAACCACAGATGTGGCCCATAATCCCGCTCTCCCATGGAAAGGAAATCGCCTGCCCAACGATGTACCAGAACGTTTAGATGGTAGTGCGCGTGCAGACACACATATAAGTTCAATCTATCTAATGTGGCTATCAGTCAAGGTCCCAAAACAAATACAAACTTGTTTTTATAAGCAGTAAAATCACATCGTCAAAACTACTTGACTCTTGACAGTGACTTCCAATGCCTCAGTGAACACGAATACGCTTTATACGTTTTATTTACACAAAATATCACGTTTTTTTATAATTCACTTGCAATCTCATTCATTTACGTACATTTCTGCTTTTAATTAAATCAATTAACTGACTTCAGAGCTCATTAATTTCTTCTCAAATGTGTTTGTGTGTGCTTGGAGGGTTGAACTTGCAGGACGTGATTGTCATCGTTCTGAGCTTCAGCGTCGTCGTGGTGACCGCCATCGCTCTCATCTTCTACAGGTAGGAAATAATGTGTGTGTACGTGTGTGTGTGACATTTAAACTCACTGGCGTATCCGACACATGCCAGGCAGAACAGAAAAGAACGTCAAATGCAGAAAAAGTGGTCTCACATCAACACTCACCTGATTTGTCCGCTGGACGAAAAGGAGGTCTCCCTAAAGGTAAAAGTCCTCCTCGTGATCGAAGATTAGAAGGGCGTGAGAGTAATTAGTTGGTATTTATTACTATAACGGCACCAAGTCATGTCGCTGTGTTTATTGACGCATGTTTGTTTGCATGGAAAAGATCGATGACGATAAAAGGAAAGACAGCACGTACTTCACACGGCGAGGCCGCTACGACAAAAAGGTCCCGAAAAGCCAAACGTGTCACACGTAAAGAAAGTCAAAGAAAAAGGCCAAGATGTTCACAGCCTTTGACACTTTTTGTCTTCAGCCAGTTATCCTGAAAGAGCTGAGACACACCGATGGAAACTTCACAGAGGACCAGAAGATTGAGCTGAACACTGTAAGACATCACATGTACTGTATACAGTGAAGAAAATAAATATTTGAATACCCTGTTATATTGCAAGTTCCCCCACTTAGAAATCATGGAGGGGTCTGAAATTTTCATCGTAGGTGCATGTCCACTGTGAGAGAGATAAACTAAATTGAAAAATCCAGAAATCACAATGTATGATTTTTCTAACGATTTATTTGTGTGATACAGCTGCAAATAAGTATTTAAACATCTGTATATCAGTGAGAATTCTGACCCTCAAAGACCTGTTAGTCTGCCTTTAAAGTTCACCTCCACTCCATGTATTATCCTGAATCAGATTGCATCCGTATGAGGTCGTTGGCTGCATAAAGACACCTGTCCACCCTATACAATCAGTCAGACTCAAACTTGGAACATGGCCAAGACCAAAGAGCTGTCCAAAGACACCAGAGACAGAATTGTACAACTCCACACAGCTGGAAAGGGCTACAGAGAAATTGCCAAGGAGCTTGGTGAAAAAACGTCCACTGTTGGAGCAATTATTAGAAAATGGAAGCAGCTAAACATGACGGTCAATCTCAATCAGAGTGGACCCCCATGCAAGATATCACTTCCTGGGGTCTCAATGATCCTTAGAAAGCTGAGGAATTAACCCAGGACTACACGACAGGACTTGCTCAATGACCTGAAAAGAGCTTGGAGCACCGTTTCCAAGGTGACTGTTGGTAATACACTAAACGTCACGGTTTGAAATCTTGCATGGCATGGAAGGTTCCCCTCCTAAAAACCAGCACATGTCAAGGCCTGTCTTAAGTTTGCCAATGACAATTTGGATGATACAGAAGAGTCATGGGAGAAAGTTTTGTGGTCAGATGAGACCAAAATGGAACCACTTGGTCATAACTCCACTAACCGTGTTTGGAGGAAGACAAATGATGAGTTCCATCCCAAGAACACAATCCCTACTGTGAAGCATGGAGGTGGTAGCATCATGCTTTGGGGGTTTTTTTTCGGCACATGGGACAGGACGACTGCACTGTATAAAGGAGAGGATGACCGCGGCCATGTATTGTGTTATTTTGGGGAACAACCTCCTTCCCTCAGTCAGAGCATTGAAGATGGCTCGTGGCTGAGTCTTTCAACATGACAATGACCCGAAGCACAAAGCCAGGAAAACCAAAGAGTGGCTCCATAAGAAGCATATCAAGATTCTGGCGTGGCCTAGCCAGTCTCCAGACCTAAATCCAATGGAAAATCTTTGGAGGGAGCTGAAACTCCGTGTTTCTCAGCGTCAGCCCAGAAACCCGTCTGATCTAGACAAGATCTGGAGTGGGCCAAAATCCCTCCTGCAGTGTGTGCAAACCTGGTGAACAAGTACAGGAAACATTTGACCTCTGTAATTGCAAACAAAGATTTAATATTAACATTTGTTTTCTCAGGTGTTCAAATACTTATTTACAGCTGTATCACACAAATAAATCGCGAAAAAAAAAATCATACATTGTGATTTCTGTATTTTTTTTTTTAGATTGTGTCTCTCTCAGTGGACATGCACCCATGATGAAAATTTCAGGTCCCTCCATGATTTCTGAGTGGGAGAACTTGCACTATAGCAGGGTGTTCAAATACTTATTTTCTTCACTGTATTTACTACTTGCCATTAGCTTTCCTGCGCAATTTGACACTTTCAGACGAGTGGATTTACTGTACATTTATCATTGTGGTTGTACTTTGTAGGATTAGAGGGGCAACATACTATAATGAGTGCAGTTCCACACCACAATAGTAAACGTACACGACTGCGTTGTTGAATTATTAAACGAGCTGCATTGTCAAATCAAAACAATCAAAATGGAGCATCGTACTGGTATGTGTTATATTTTGAAAGGGAACGTTTTTAATACATTGTTGTAGACATTCTTAAAGTGCGCAAGTATTTGATTTTTCCAGTTTGCAAGGTTCGAGGGGAAAATTTGATGTTGCTTTGGGGTTGAAACGTTGTCTCGGTTTTTGTTCCAAGCTGCTGCGGATCGATTACTACAACTTGACGAAGTTCTACGGGACAGTGAAGTTTGAGTACGGCGTGTTTGGAGTGTTTGAGCTGTGCCAGAGAGGCTCGCTCAGGGTGAGGAAAAAATACAAAACAAACAAACTCACAATCACTCGTCAGTTTTTTTTTTCTGCTGTCCATTATTCTTATCCAGTCTTGACTTTCCTGTAATTGTGAATAATCTTTTGGCACAGACCCAAATGTGCTTCCAAACTTAACAAACATATGTAGGCATTGACTATTAATAAAATCACTGACAGAACTTTTACTCTGAAAGGGAAGCATTAAACGATAAAACTGAAGACCTTGTTTTACTGGTTTCCTCAGACTGTCTCGTGTTGTTCTTCAAATTCAATAAAAATGCTAATGTTAATTTGGAGAATGTGGTATACAGTGAAGAAAATTATGAATTTGAACACCCTAATATATTGCAAGTTCTCCCACTTCGAAATCATGGAGGGGTCTGAAATGTCCACTGTGAGAGAGATAATCTACAAAGAAAAATCCATAAATCACAATGTATGATTTTTTTTAACGATTTATTTGTATGATACAGCTGCAAATAAGTATTTGAACACCTGAGAAAACCAATGCTCATATTTGGTACAGTAGCCTTTGTTTGCAATTACAGAGGTCAAACATTTCCTGTAGTTGTTCATCAGGTTTGCACACACTGCAGGAGGGATTTTGGCCCACTCCTCCACACAGATCTTCTCTCGATCAGACAGGTTTCTGGGCTGTCGCTGAGAAACATGGAGTTTCAGCTCCCTCCAAAGATTTTCCATTGGGTTTAGGTCTGGAGACTGGCTAGGACACGTCAGAACCTTGATATGCTTTTTACAGAGCCAATCCTTGGTTATGCTGGCTCTGTGCTTCGGGTCATTGTCATGTTGAAAGACGCAGCCACGACCCATCTTCGATGCTCTGACTCAGGGAAAGAAGTTGTTCACCAAAATCTCACAATACATGGCCGCGGTCATCCTCTCCTTAATACAGTGCATGTGCAGAAAAACACCCCCAAAGCATGATGCTACCACCCTCATGCTTCACAGTCGGGATGGTGTTCTTAGGATGGAACTCATCATTCGTCTTCCTCCAAACACTGTTAGTGGAGTTATGACCAAAACATTCCATTTTGGTCTCATCTGACCACAGAACTTTCTCCCATGACTCCTCTGTATCATCCAAATGGTTGTTGCCAACCTTAAGACGGGCCTTGACATGTGCTGGTTTAAGCAGGGGAACCTTTCATGCCGCACATGATTTCAAACCATGATGTTTTAGTGTATTACCAACAGCCACCTTGGAAACGGTGGTCCCAGCTCTTTTTCAGGTCATTGACCAAGTCCTGTTGTGTAGTCCTGGGCTGATTCCTCACTTTTGTAAGTATCATTGAGACCCAACGAGGTGATATCTTGCATGGGGCTCCACTCCGATTGAGATTGACCGTCATGTTTAGCTGCTTCCATTTTCTAATAGTTGCTCCAACAGTGGACGTTTTTTCACCAAGCTGCTTGGCAATTTCTCCATAGCCCTTTCCAGCCGTGTGGAGCTGTACAATTTTATCTTTCGTGTCTTTGAACAGCTCTTAGGTCTTGGCCATGTTACCGATTGTATGGGGCGGACAGGTGTCAATATGCAGCTAACGACCTCACACAGGTGCATCTGATTCAGGATAATACATGGAGTGGAGGTAGACTTTTAAAGGCGGACTAATGGGTCTTTGAGGGTCAGAATTCTAGCTGATAGACAGGTGTTTAAATACTTATTTGCAGCTGTATCACACAAATAAATCGTTAGAAAAATCATACATTGTGATTTCTGGATTTTTCGATTTAGTTTATCTCTCTCACAGTGGACATGCACCTACGATGAAAATTTCAGACCCCTCCATGATTTCTAAGTGGGGGAACTTGCAATATAACAGGGTATTCAAATATTTATTTTCTTCACTGTAATGGCTTTTAATGACGCTACACAAAGCAAATTTGAGTGATCTTCAAAGACACGGAATTCATGGGCAAGTGGGGACCTGATTAATTCATCTTAATAAAGACAAAGCGAAGTGCGGCTGATCAGTGTAATGGAGACGTAACTTATTGCACGATGACATTGTTTATGGCACTTGATGGCCTCCTTGCTGCATTGCGCACAATCACTTTATTGTTGATTTGTTCTGGCTGACACACTTTAAAGAACACTAAAAGGCTTGCCGGTGTCGTCAAGCAATAATTGCAACGACCTGCCCGTTTGCTGTTTAGTGACTTTTTTGGACATTAATTATGATTACAGTCCTGTCACTTCCGCACGGAAACGGCTTATCTTGAATGAGCCATCGGTGATAACCGTATATTCCTAATTGTTTTTTTTTTTGGAATGAATTCCCAAAAGTGCACACACACATATACACTTGAAAAAGCTCTTTTGTTTATCCTTCCAGTACATTCTGAATGACAGAATCTCCTACCCCGATGAAACCTTCATGGACATGGAGTTTAAAATATCAGTCATGTATGATATAGCAAAGGTAAATTATTATGAAAGTACATTGTGTTTCAGTATGATTCTTCCTCTTTGATGTGAACTGCAAGACGCATTTGTGGACTAATCGGACCGCTTGCCTATCTGCGGCAGGGGATGTCATATCTCCACTCCAGCAACATTGAAGTCCACGGGCGCCTCAAGTCCACCAACTGCGTGGTGGACAACCGCATGGTGGTGAAGATCACCGACTTCGGCTGCCACACCATCCTGAGGCCCGGAAGAGGCGAGTGTGATCGCAGCCATCCGAATCCAAGAGGACGGCAGTCGATTGTAACGTTGTACGTCTCGCCTCAGATGTATGGACGGCCCCCGAGCACCTCCGTAAGGACGGGGTATCTCAAAAAGGAGACGTCTACAGCTATGGCATCATCGCGCATGAAATCATTCGGAGGAAGGATCCGTTTTATACGCAGTGCTGCTACAGTCGTACAGGTATTGGTCTGCTGTTGGTCTCCGGACGCCTCTTGGTTGGTAAACAGATCAATTACTCGGGCCCAGGGGCTCGGCTGCACACCGCAATTTCCGCTTGGATGTCAAATCTTTTCGACAATTGTACACGTCCACCTTTGCCGTAACAGTGTGACGCGCAATGTCCGTAAAGGTGTGCTTGGGGGAAGACTTTGGATAGAGCCCTGATCTCAAATCCATCAAGCACCTTTGGGATGAACTTGCACATTTGAACTCCCAAATGGTCTTCAGATGAATTGACCCCACAAATTTCCTGTAGACGCACTCCAACATCTTGTAGTCAATGATTTTACGTATTCAGCTGTTGTTATAATTGAAAAGATAAAGGGAAAATGACCGCCATGTTTACCTCAATATTGTGTCGTCCATCAGAGAAGATTCACAGGGTGCAGCATCCCGATGGGATAAGTTTCTTTCGACCAGAACTCAACTTTGATGGCGTGTCAGAGAAGGATATTGAGGTGAGACATCAACTGATGTAAGAATAAGGAGAGATACGCAGGCCAAGCTGATAAAATCCAAATTGAAGTATGGAAAATATTCCCTAATGCTGTCCGCATGCGTGTGTGTGTGTGTGTGTTATGGCAGCTGCACATGCTGATAAAGAACTGCTGGGATGAAGATCCAGAACGGAGGCCAGATTTCAAGAAAATCGAGTTAACTCTGGGTAAGATTTTCAGGTATGTCACCGTTCAAATGATTATGTTACGTGGAAAAGTTTGAACTATCAGACCTTATATATTCTAAACATTTTTTTGTGTTCTAACAGCAACTTGCATAACCAAGCCACAGAGACATACATGGACAACCTGATCCGTCGCCTCCAGATGTACTCCAGGACTTTGGAGCATCTGGTGGAGGAGAGAACGTCTTTGTACAAGGCTGAGAGAGACCGAGCAGACCGCCTCAACTTCATGCTGCTTCCTGGGTGGGTTCACGTCGATCCTGTTCCTGGAGGGCCGGCAAACGCAGGAAAGAAAAAAACGATTTTTTTCTCCCGCCTCTGCACTTCTTTCCTCAGCCCAGTGGTGCGTTCTCTGAAGGAGACGGGCAGAGTGGAGCCGGAGCTATACGAAGAGGTGACGGTGTACTTCAGCGACATTGTGGGATTCACCACATTGTGCCACTACAGCACGCCCATGGAAGTGGTCGACATGCTCAATGAGATCTACAAGAACTTTGACAGCGTCCTGGACCACCACGATGTCTACAAGGTGTCATACTTTCCAATCTGGAGTCTTCTAAACAGATTTTTGTTTTCCCCCTTAGTTTTATCTTGAATCGAGACACTGACCACATACTTGTTTCCAGGTTGAAACCATAGGAGATGCGTACATGGTCGCGTCAGGTTTGCCTAAACGCAACGGTGACAGGCACGCGGTGGATATCGCACACATGGCCCTGGACATCTTGTCATTTGTTGGGACGTTTGAGCTGCAGCACTTGCCCGGCATTCCCTTGTGGATACGTATCGGTGTGCATTCAGGTAAAGGAGATCACCACAATAAGACATTTTTAGCGATTTGACTCATGGACATGGGCCTAGATGAGAAGCATAGTGCGATGTTTCCTAAGAGGAACTGAGCCAAGGCACTGATGTTACACTGTAAACAATCTCCTGGCACACAACCAAACAGAAATACCAGAAAAAAATATGAAAACTGAAATGATGAGTCCGTCTCAATTTTCTCATAAATTGCCTTATTTGTGGTGAAATTTAGATGTTTAATTTAATACAAAGCTGATATACACGCATGAAGCCAGGACTGATTCTGTGTGTCACTTTATGATGCCGGCATAGATAGATGAGCAAGGATATATTTGTGCCTCGTAAATAATAATTTTAGGGGCGTGGGTGGGGAAATGAAGTGGCCAGCAAGGACCCTGGCTTGGAAGTGGAAACCTCCACAAATTGAACACGATCTGTGTCTTGAGATTGGTCGAGTTCCAAGGTGGCTTCAAAAAGGCATTGTCATGTGCCTTGCAAGTATTCCAAGATGTGAAGTACAGTAAATATTGCATTCTAAAACTAAAATGCACAAAAGTAAAACTACTCACACTTTGCCTCGGACAGGCATAATGAAAATATACAAAAAGGCATTTCTAGACTTAATTAAGCCTTGTTTGTCGGGGTGGAAGAAACACACAATAACAAAAAAATGGGAATGAAAAAACATTTAAAGACTTTGGAAAGCATATAGTAGTGTTCTCCTTTTAGGGATATATGCCACTCCAGGTTTATCCTTAAAGATACCTATTTTTGTACCTTCGACTTTTACACCTTAATTTATAACGTATATTAGCAGTCCATTTCTGGTCCTGTAAATGATACCCAATTACAACAGAGTCCAGTAATTACGCAGATTCCTGCAATTTGTAAACCATGAAGATGATGATGATGATGATAATGAAAACCATACCTCCAGCCACCATCAGCTTCTAATTATTTTGCCGACTGTACAAGTACAGCTTTGTATGTATTATCCGAGTGCATTGATATTATTATTGAGCTATTTTCTTTACACCTGCACAGTACTAAACTGTAACTAAAGCAACAACAAAAAAGTATAACTGAAAAAAAAAAACAATACCGTAAGGTCAGTGTGTGTCCGTGTTCGTGTAGGCCCCTGCGCCGCTGGAGTGGTGGGGAACAAGATGCCCCGCTACTGTTTGTTTGGCGATACAGTCAACACGGCGTCACGAATGGAGTCCACGGGCCTGCGTAAGAAGCCACACACACACGAAGCGACGCCAAAGTACATGTACAGAGTACACAATTGTCAAAGGAGTTTGCTTTGACGGGTCGTCCATTTTTCCAGCTCTGAGAATCCACGTGAGTCAGTCCACCATCAACATCCTGCAGAGGACTGACTGTAAATTTGAGTACGAGCAGAGAGGAGAGACCTACCTGAAGGTGAGCTCAATGTGCTTTGACTTTGTACTTGCTTCTTTGTGGGGACTTGGATGGGTACCGATGGTAACCGCTCGACTGATGGGTGTCCATTGCTGGCTCACAGGGAAAAGGTAAAGAGATGACTTACTGGTTAACAGGAGTGACTGGAGGAAAATATAATCTACCCACGCCGCCAACAGCGTGAGTAAACCAATCGCGCATACATCCTTATGTGTATCTGCAAATACACTTACAGGCCAATTTGTACTCTCCAATGCAAGAAAAGTTGCATTTTAAGCTAATATGATGAGAAATTCTGAATACTGACAGAGAGATATTTAGGTTTCTGGTTCAGACTGCATTATGCCGGGGACTTTTTGCCATACAGTGTTCGCTACACACGTATTCCTTCTTTTTTTTTTTTTTTAAAGGGTATCTTCTAGTGTTTGCTTCAAAACTCAACTAGTTTCTGTTTTTGAGCTCAGGCCAAAGCCCTATCTAATATAAAAGTATTGCTTTTGTGCCATCTTGTGGCATCTTGGTGCCAAGAAAGTACAGTTTTGTGATTTCTTAATTTCATAACGTTTGACTTCAACCAGGTGGCACAGTGGATCAGCTGGTCCCAGGTTCAATCCCGGACCTGCCTGTGTGGAGTTTGTATGTTCTCCCTGTGCTCTGGTTTCCTACCGCATTCCAAAAACATTCAACTTTCATTGGACACTCCAAATTGCCCCTAGGTGTGATTGTGAATGCGGCTGTTTGTCTCGATGTGCCCTGCGATTGGCTGGCAACCAGTTCATGGTGTACCACGCCTCCTGCCTGTTGACAGCTGGGATAGGCTCCAGCACTCCCCGCGAACCTCATGAGGATGAGCGGTGAAGAAAATGGATGGATGGATGACTTCAACCAATTTACACAAAAATGAAAGCAACATTACCCAAAGGAAATGAGTGGCTCAGTCACACAGGAAGGCAGACGGTGAAGATGTCATGTCATTATCCAAGCCACTTACCCTCACAAGGGTTGCGGGAAAGCGGACTACACTCTGAATTGGTCGTCAGTCAGTCGCAGGTCAAATATCAAACACCATCACTGAGCGGGAATCGATCCCACACTGCCTGCACCAAAGGCAGGGGTGTGTAGCACTACACCAGCAGAGGAGTTCTGCATGGATCGTTTTCAACTGTATGAAACCTGAGCGGGTGTACGGAAAGCGGGACAAAAATCCAGCGCAAAAAAAAAAAAAAATTGATAACCAAATAGTACAAAAGCAATGGCATACTGTATGAAAAACAAGGTTTTACGCTGTGTTCAAGTGAGCTGAGGAGCTTCATTGAGGGCTTTGCTGCCATGTTGTGGTATATACATGAAAATAATTGTGTCACTACCTCTCAGCCGGTGACAATCAAAGCTGAGGATTGTTATCGTGCATTATCTTTTTATTATTTGCTCTTGGAGGAATGTAAGCGAATCTAAAAATGTGGCCAGTATGTGAATGCACGAGATGTGACTTAAATGTCTTAAATGTCCAAACTCATTTTGTGCTTGCTCTAACTGGCAAAATGATTCCCTCTGTGGGGATCTCAGGGAGAACTTCCAGCGACTGCAGCAGGACCTGGCAGAGATGATCGTGTCCAGCTTGGAAAAGCGTGGCGAAGGCCGAGAAAGCTTCGGGAAGAGGAAAACCATGTCCGCCAGACGCCGGGAGACCAACAGCAGCTTTCAGGGGGAAAGCCCCCCAGAATACTTCCACCTGGCTGTCACTGATGACCCCAGTACTTATCTGTGACGACAGTACTGCCCCGTGCAGCGTCAGACATGATCTGCACCTGTTTGAACAGACACTGCGAGAGGTCTTTGGACCGAGCTGCAGTGACTCACACGGGCGGGCGTGTGGAAACTGAGACCCACAGCGTGCTGAGGCATCTTGGGAGTTATTTTGGCATCCTGTTGATTCTTCATGCTGCCCAGCCTTCCCGCATCGAGCTTTTAATAAGAGCAAGGGAGGCGTTTAACGACATGCCATGCAAAGCGCCATTATTTAAATAGTCCAAATCTAATCGGTGATATGTCATTGATGTGTTTTATATTTGTTGACTACTACGTCTTTACTCATTCATTTATTTTTTTTTTGTATTCCTCATAATTCACACACAGTTTGAGGAAAAAAAGTGTATATTTAACTATTCACAGTCGTATGAGTCAAGCAAACACTATAAGAATATATGAAAAGGTAAAAAAAAAAAGAAAAAAGAAAAAGAGCAATAAAGACAAAAGTGAGTGAGTGTTGGATAATCGATGTGACGTCATCATCTTCAAGCACACAATGATGTACTCGGTGCACTTTCCACACGTGGCGGCGTCCTCTTATCAACGACGTTCTTATGTCAAATTGTTGAGGCACCAAAAACTTCATTTTACTCCATTTGCTGTTACAAATTTCAAAGACGAGGAAAAAAATTCAGTGGGATTCATTCGGAAATGTCACAACCCAAATTAAATTCATCTACCGGGTCAAGCAAGCACGTCTATTGATTGCGCCTTCATTTGTTGCCGGGCAGAGTTGGTAGGGCTCAATCATGACAGCCCCTAAAAGATTTTGTTGTGTTGGGAATCAACTGTTTGAAAAGCAAACTGGAGAATGCGCCTTGAGCTACGCTTAATAGCTGAAGAGTTCACCTTCAGGACCTTCTTCAAACCGTGACAGTTCATGCGAATCCCGCAGAGGAAGAAGTCCGAAGCCGGAGTACAACCTACACAGTTTTGGCTGTAACCAGCGTGGTGCCACCCAGTTCTGTGGCGGGAAGTGGAAGTCTGTGCTCTGTCATTGCGTTGCAAACTGACAAATCTCCAGGGTCCTCAGCGCCGTCTGTTTCCCTTCCACCTGTTGCCTTCTGACATTCCCAGGGGGCCCCGCAAATGGCCGAGCCCCCCTCCCACTTTGAGGTGTCGTGGGGTCCCTGGTGGGAAAGGTGGCCACAGGCTGAAGCTCTGTGCAACATCTCATCTGGAATACCTCTCCCTCTTTGTGTGGCAGAAAAGTGACCTTCGGTAGATGGCTTGATTTTCTGGGGAGGTTCTGGTCCAGGCTCCACTTCTTCTGTAACAAAAAAAAGTGATAACTATTAACAAATTTCATCTAAACAAGTCATATTATGGATGATGCAATTTTTATTTGCTTCCACATATAAAAAATGGGCCTCTGGAGTGCCGACCCTCAATCCAGTGTGAAATTATATAAGCAATAACCAACCAGGAACAGCCCTAACCCATGCGCCTGCTCTCTCGTCTTTGCCGAAAAGGTAAGCGGAGCTGCATTGCCTTCAGAAACTCACTTTAGTTTCATGCTAACAAATAAAGCAATACTCCATAGATGAATAAACAAATAGCATAGGTGTCATTGTGTTATAACCCTTTACGATACGCATATTTGATAAAACGTTGGTGTAACATGTAGACAGAAAATATAACAATACTCACAGGCATATATTCTTTATCATCTGCACAGGGTGACTAACGTTACTACAGTCTATTGAAGTGTTGCGACCATCTCCATGTACGTCTGTATTTTGTATTATAGTGACCAAAGCAAAAAATAATATTGAATTATGTCACTATCGTTATGTTTTAATGAAGCAAAATATAAAGGGGGCTATTTTTCTTTTCAATGAACAGCTTTCAATTGTTTGGTTTTTATGCGGGGGGAGCTGAAATGGATTAATGGGGTTTCCGGTTATTCAGTGGCGAAAGATGTTTGAGATTGAAGTATTTTGATTTATGAGCGTGCTCACGCCACAATTTCTAGGCATATCTCAAGGTTCTGCTTTTATTCTCACAGTCAAGGGCTCCGCCCCCGCTGGCAGAAGCCACTCCAATCCGACGGGAAGGCGCCAAGCCTGGTCGCCATGGTCCTGTGCCACTCCCCCTTTGTCTTGAAAGTCTTCAAGTGTTCCCCCAGTCTTGTGTAGTAGCCCTTTTGGGATCCTCTTAATGTCCTGCATTTTGGGGGGTTATTTTGGAAATAAATGCATAGTGAGTCTTTTTTTTTCCCGCCTTTGTTTCCAGGTTGCTTTTCCTGGATCTCGGTCTGCCACCTCCTATCACGTAATAACTGTGACACAACAGGCCACAAAATAACTTTATTGCTGTAATTGTAGTTTACGGTGGTGTGAAACGACACTGATTTGCGTCATGTGTCATGGATCACAATTTGCAGGTTTATGAAGGTAACGCTGCTTGTTATCAATATAATATTAATATCTATGTGCACCGCACTAGATTAAGAGTCATGTATTAACTCAAAGGCACACTCGTGCAGTGAAGCCCCAAATTATTCCTACACTGGCCAAACGTGACACCATTGCCTGTTAAAAGTTACCAATTCACTAAATAGAAATCCAAAATAACGTCATTTCTGATTTAACGCGGTAGATTCGTACTGACTAATTTTATGGCATCTAGTTCAGCAAAGGCACGACGCTGTGTCTTGGTGTCCTGTGTGGAAAACAATGAAATGTTGAGACTAACCGAATTCTTTCAATTGCTAATCTAATTTCATACATTCCGAGAGTAAATCACAAAAATCCAGTGAGGATTTACCAGATGTTACACGACGGCATCTTACGAAGGGGTACGTCGAGTCTATCGTTTTACTGTTTAAAAGACTGAATCAAACTTTTGGATTCATGCATTTGTAGATCTTTTTATTATATTTGACAAGAGAGCGACAGGCCAGCCACTCCCCATTTATTAGTGCTACTTTGAGTCTCCCTGACCATCCATTTTCACATATCCCTTTCACCAGGAAGCTCGTTAATGTCCTGCTAAAATTAGAACTGGACTGACAAGCATGAGAGTGGGGCTGACCCACGAGATGCCCGAGAGAAGGACAGAAACCACACAGTTTCTACCCTGTAACTGCAGCGTCACATCTCAGCACCCTCCACACCACTACCTCCAAAATATTCCTCCAACGTCAGCTGGGATAAGATCCAGCCCACCCGAGACCCAAATGATGATCAGCAGGATGGAAAAGGGATGGATGATGGATACCTCGTTTGACTTCTACATATCATAGAATTTTATAACCGCTAGTGCTGAAATGAAAATCAACCCTTAGGGACTACACAACTTTGCTTTGCTCTTTTTTTTTTTTTTTTTTTTTTTTGAGATTGCGAAGCGCACTGATAGTCACAGAAAAGGAACTAACTGCAGTGAAGAAAATAAGTATTTCAACACCCTAATATATTGCAAGTTCTCCCACTAAGAAATCATGGAGAGGTCTGCAATTTTCAACGTAGGTGCATGTCCACTCTGTGAGAGAGATAATCTCAAAAGAAAAATCCAGAAATCACAATGTATGCTTTTTTTTTAACAATTTATTTGTATCATACAGCTGCAAATAAATATTTGAACACCTGAGAAAACCAATGTTAATATTTGTTACAGTAGCCTTTATTTGCAATTACAGATGTCAAACGTTTCCTGGAGTTTTTCACCAGGTTTGCACACACTTCAGGAAGGATTTTGGCCCACTCCTCCACACAGATCTTCTCTAGATCAGACAGGTTTCTTGGCTGTCACTGAGAAACACAGAGTTTCAGCTCCCTCCAAAGATTTTCTATTGGGTTCAGGTCTGGAGACTGGCTAGGCCACGCTAGAACCTTGATATGCTTCTTCCGGAGCCACTCTTTGGTTTTCCTGGCTGTGTGCTTCGGGTCATTGTCATGTTGAAACACCCAGCCGCGACCCATCTTCAATGCTCTGACTGAGGGTAAGAAGTTGTTCCCCAAAGTCTCACAATACATGGCCGCGGTCATCCTCTCCTTAATACAGTGCATGTGCAGAAAAACACCCCCAAAGCATGATGCTACCACCCTCATGCTTCACAGTCGGGATGGTGTTCTTAGGATGGAACTCATCATTCGTCTTCCTCCAAACATGCTTAGTGGAATTATGACCAAGAGGTTCCATTTTGGTCTCATCTGACCACAAACCTTTCTCCCATGACTCTGTATCATGCAAATGGTCATTGGCAAACTTAAGACGGCACTTGACACGTGCTGGTTTAAGCAGGGGAACCTTCCATGCCATGCATGATTTCAAACCATGACGTCTTAGTGTATTACCAACAGCCACCTTGGAAACGGTGGTCCCAGCTCTTTTCAGGTCATTGAGCAAGTCCTGTCGTGTAGTCCATTGGCTGATTCCTTACCTTTCTAAGGATCATTGAGACCCCATGAGGTGATATCTTGCATGGGGCTCCACTCTGATTGAGATTGACCGTCATCTTTAGCTTCTTCCATTTTCTAATAATTGCTCCAACAGTGGACGTTTTTTCACCAAGCTGCTTGGCAATTTCTCTGGAGCCCTTTCCAGCTGTGTGGAGTTGTACAATTTTGTCTTTCGTGTCTTTGAACAGCTCTTAGGTCTTGGCCATGTTACAAGTTTCAGTCTTACTGATTGTATGGGGTGGACAGGTGTCTATGCAACTAACAACCTCACACAGGTCCATCTGATTCAAGATAATACAGTGGGATGAATAGAGTGGAAGTTGACTAGCAGGTCTTTGAGGGTCAGAATTCTAGCTGATAGACAGGTGTTCGAATACTTATATGCAGCTGTATCACACAAATAAATCGTTAAAAAAATCAAACATTGTGATTTCTGGATTTTTCTTTTTAGATTATCTCTCTCACGGTGGACATGCACCAACAATGAAAATTTCAGACCCGTCCATGATTTTTAAGTGGGAGAACATGCAATATAGCAGGGTGTTCAAATACTTATTTTCTTCACTGTATATGAACAAAACTAAACTAAATTGCAGTTCCATACACGCTCCTTTGACCATACCTATGAGCATTTACAAAATATGGAATTCCACACATACCGGAGGTTCTACGGAGTCTCCTCTGCCATCTGTATATGACGAACCAGAGAGCCAAAGCCACGATGGACCCCAGGGTGGTCAACCCCACCACAATCCACAGAACTGGACTCAGGCCGATTGGCGCGTCTGCCTGGGCATCAGGAGAGATGGTCCTCTGATGGAAAAAGGGGGCCAACACTATTGGGAACATATTAAGAGAATGATAGAACATGTCAACAAGTGTGAAACACAAACACAAAACCTGTCACATAGCAGTAAGTTTAGGATTGGGGTTAGGGTTAGGCGTTAGGGTTAGGGTGTTATAGATGAGGACAAAAAAAATTGATTGATGGATATGATAATATTGTCGTTGGATTCTTAGTCCCAAATGAAAATAATAAGCACATAAGAACATCATGACTCCGTGATTCTCACCTGTTGGAGATTCACGTCTGGGATCCACCAAATGTAGGATACAGTTGTTGACGACGTGGTCCCATTTGCTACCAGCAGGACAGTTCTTCTTGGTCATCGCTGCAGACAAATAACGCGAGTAGCTTGTACAGATGGAACCAGAAAAACTGTGAGACCTCACGATGAGGACAACCATTTAGCTGAAAAACAAAAAAAAAAAAAAAAAAAAAAAAAAACACAGAGGGCCTCACAGACGTTTCAGTTCCTCCATTTCACAGGAAGGCGTGAATTACATACACAGGTCCCTTGGGCCCAGCACTCTTTCGATTTCAACACAGCAATGTTCCAGGGCTGACGTGAATTTGATCTTGGCCTTACATCTGGTACCGTCTTCTTTATGTGACAGTTACTGACAAATAATAGTTGACTCATTTGAACACAACAAAATCAGTCACATGGATGCATTCTCTTTATACACCACATGTAGTCATAAATCAGAGTCAAAACAAAGGCAGTGTCTCACTATCTACTGTAGGTTTTGCAAAGCCTCAAATTCTATCACATGCTCACTACATTAATCCATGTTGAAGTCTATCTATTTATTTTTTTACTAGCACCTGTGACAATGTGTACAACTTCATGGTCGGTCACTTATGCAGTGCAAAACTGAAGACGCGACAGCACAGATAGAGTTATAAAAACTTTATTCATAGAATGTCACAAATGTGCAGCCTGTACCAAAACATGCTCCAAAATTGATGCAGTAAGTGCAGCAGTGCCCTGAGATTTGATCCCGAACTTGATGGCTTCATTCACAACGAAATTAACAACTCAAATGGCAACAAAGACAATACGAGCGCATACCTGGCTTACAGTCGTCGTGCATTGTTTAAGCATTTTATAAAATCATACAAAAGGCACGAAAGCACCAGACTCGATTCACCCTGAGACAAATTCTTATTGTGATAAACAGACATATTGATTCAAGAATCGAAGTGTAATGGAAAAACTAAAAGAACTGAAATGAGAGAAAGCTAAAAGAACGTTTTGAATGTCCAGGAGTAATCATCACGCGGTGGGTTGGTGGCTCATTCACCTTAAATGCCTTTTGAGAGCACCCGGTTTCCTTCCCTGTTCAGGACTCAAGGCTGGAAGAGGCGAGGCTTCATCCCGACGAAGGTGAAGTTGTAAAACTGCGGCAGACCCTGGTGGCTGACGTTGCTGAAGTCATCCCACGTGAAGGGCGGCAGTCCGTCCTGCGTCGTTGGCCCGTTCACTGCTTCCACGTGGAACTCCCCCGCCATTTGGAAATCAGTGACCTGCTTGCACAGCAATACAAAAAAAAAAACAAAAAAGAGAAAGATGAAAAGGCCATTTTGATTCTCCAGAAGCGTGCTACGAGACCTGCCTTAGTGTCGTAGCAACCGCCCGGCGAAGGTTCTTCTGTCTTCAGGTCGTTCCGACAACAGATGGACTTGCAGGGATTCCCTTAGAATATGGATCCTTCTTGTAATCTGATAATAAAAAACAAAAAAAAATGACCGACGGCATCGCCGTCATGTGACAGAGTTTTATTGTACACAAATGGAACTGAAAAGCGACAGACAGGTCGCCCCCGTCGGAGCGTAAAGCGAAGTCAGGGGCCTGTGACCACTAGAGAGCAACTGACAGTCAACAGAGAAGATTTCTTTCATATACGCAAATATCATGAAGGATCGTGTTTAATATCGGAAGAGATTCCAAAGCGAGCCGAAAACCCACCATTGAATCTCATGATGTGTTTTAAAGAGTCCAAGTCGTTGACATCAGCTTGGTCACGGCGGAAGATCTTGGCTCTGGGGCAGAGATCATAGGAGAAATCCTCTCCATATTTTTGCCACATCACCTCGTACCCGCTCAACTTGTAAATGTTCTGGTGGAAGGGGACGTTGTAGGACGGCCAGTAGCCTACACAGAGCCAGGTCAAGTCTTCAAATGACAGAATCAAAACAAAGAACTTGGACTAGCAGCGGCGTTATTACCTTGGCGCAGGACTTGTGTCTGGTCCGAGTACTCCACCAGGCCGGGGATCTGCTCCACCACAGTCAGCGCACCATCCATAATACTGTGGCCCAGCTTCACTTTGCTTCTGTCCAACACCATGTACTGGTTGTTGTACGTACCTGCAACAATTTGTCCGTCCATGTACTTTCTATACCTCATGTCCTACTAAAGTTTTCGGGCTGTCTTGTATAATCCCTAATTCACTCACCCGAGTTGTACTGAGAGAAAATTTTCGCCCAGTCCTCTCCTGTATGAGCCAAACCATGAGCCAGTCGAACCCTCTGCCAGGCCAGCAGGCTTTTGGGGGTGATTTTGTGAAAGAGGGAAGAGTTGAAGACATTGTTGGTTGTCTGGGTCATCATGAGACCACTTCCCAACAGGTAGAAATCATCCAGGGACACCAGGAAACCTGAGAAAGACATTCAGACCTGTCACCGTGTAGGAAACACGACATCACTTTCGCTTTTTTCTTCCCCGGCAATTCTCTTAAGAATACTTGAGAATTCCTCATGCTTACCAGGGTAGCTGCTGAAAGAGAGTTTCCCAGTGGCCGTGTCGGCGTCAGCAATGTTGAAATCCCAGTGCTTGTAGATCCGCATGGTGGCTGCGTACGTGTACCAGCTGGAGTGGGCAAAGAGGAGGTTCTCAAAACCCGGGAGCATCTGTTAAAATGGATCAGAATAGAGGTTTTGCAGTCCTGTACTTAGATTTAATGCAAAAATTTGCATGCTTTGTTTGTGGCATTTCTCCGGGCAGTCCGGCTTCCTCCCGAATTCACAAAAAGATGTATGTTGGGATAATTGAAGATCAGAAGTTGTCCACAGGTACAAACTTGAGTGCGAATAGTTGATCGTTTGTATTATATGTGCCTTACAATTGGCTGATGATCTGTACACACTGCAAATTGGTGAGTTTTGAGACCTTTATGAGAGCCGAGCAGTGTCCCATCCCTGGGAGTTTGTAGCCCTCGAGTGGAGGGGAGCTGGGGACCAAGGCAGGAATCAGGTCCAACAGGTCTCCGACCGCATTCAGGAATTGAATGGCAAAGAGGGACAGTGGCTGTGGGAATGACAGCAGATGCTCAGCTTTTAGGAAAACAAGAACGCAACAAAGCAAACGTCACTCGATTTAATCACGGGAAAATAAAACGGCAACACAAAAACTTCATTTTGATTGAATGTTGGAATGAATATTTGCTAAGGTGCTATACTTTCCCCAAAAACTGCAAGCTAGTATTGCTCCATACTTTTCAGATCACCATTTTTGTTCCTTTGAAAAGTATACTGATGGTGACAAATTTGCTTCCTCTTTCTAAAGAAGCCTCAGCATTGATTTTCATGTGTGATCTTGCACTGCTGAAACTGTAAAAATCTGATGGGAACACCTTTTTCCCTTGTCTCTTGGCCCATTCCGCCGCTCCAGCTTGCAGGCCGTCCATCTGGGCAACCACGAAACCCGCGTGTCTCCACAGAGGGTCGGAACTCTTGTTGCTTTTCACCTGCACTCTGGTCCAAGAGTCCTGCTGCCTTGGCGGCCCGAGCAGAGTCACATGTCGTTCACGCGTCAATATTGCGATTCCAAGCACTCAAAGGTCAACGTGGCCAAAAGGCAGCGTATGCGTGAGGAAGCTAGCGGTGCGCCAAATGTTACTGCGGACTCACTTCATGAAGCTCTGAAGCGGACCCAGGATGTTGGGGTCATGGATGAGCTGAGGGAACATGTTGGCGTAGTGATCTGTCATCTGTCTAGGGAGAAACATGATAGAATTATAAAATAGAATGCCACTGAATAGAGGGTACAATTACGTGGACTAGACGATCTTTTGGAAAGAGGCACATGCAAAACGGGGCAATGTCGGACATGCAAAGAGATTCGTTACCAATAACCAGACGTGTTCTGATCATGTGGTCGTGTCCGGCAAACTTACTGTGCAGTGAGAAAGCCTTCCAGGAAGCCCGCCAAGAAAAAGGTGACCTCATCAGTCTCAGACGTTTCTCCGTATCCAGCCCGGATCTCGAGGACACTCCAGCCAGTACTGGACAAGGTGTCATTCAGGAAGCCAAATGCGTCTCCCTTTAAATCCAGAACCCCGTCCTTCAGCAGGACAGTCTTCTGTTGGGTGTCCCAGTAGACTGTAGCTCTTGTCAATTCTGAAAGAAGCACACCAAAGCTAACCCATCAAGTGAGAACTGGTTTTGTGCAGATACGAACAAACAACTGGCCACAATAAAATGTACACCTGGATAGTCCAGTGAGACCCTGTCTGTCTTTTTCACATAAACTGTCAAGTATTATTTTAGTTGTTGATTGTGGTTGTAATCTGCAGTAATGGGGCAGCCCACTGCATAGCAATATTTAATAATTTGAATTCACGAAGGCAGGAGTGAGAAGAAATCCAGTACACACATTTTGTCACTTTACTTAGCAGTAGATTTTTCATGTCTATCATATGGTTTATGTATGTATTTCTGTGTGTATGTATCTATTTTTCTTACTATAATGCAATACAGTTACAAAAGTCTGCTGACTAAGTGGTTACAGTTGTGTACTGGATAAACATACAAAAATAAAAAGATATTGTGTCATTGATTATTGCTTATGTTGGTGTTAACTGGTATAAACACAAAAGATGGTTAAAAATGCAAAATTTCAGAGGCAAGAGGAGAAAGAACAGAAAATACAGACGTCGTTCCACAAGCACGTACCAAAGTCGGACTGATTTTTTTGACCTACTGACTTACCGCCCGCTGCAGAGGAGACGGTCAAAGCCGCAATGAGGGACACAAAAACAAACAGACTGTTTGGAAGCATTGCGAGGCGAGCCAGGAATACACGATAGAAAACACCGAGTCGACACTAGAGCAAGCAAGGAAATAGGGGTTTTCCTTAAGGACAATCCAGAGCCTGTTTTACGTTATCTGAGACGAAAAAGAGACGTCTGGTGGCAAAAGAAGAGATTACACGTCGTGGGTCTCGTGATCAGGCATGACATACATTACTGTTACATTCAAGCACGCACAAGGGATGAATGACACAGCGAATGCGAGCACATTAAACGATCGCAGTCGCGAGTTCAAAAAAAAAAAAAAAAAAAGAAATACATGGAAAGAAGAAAATACACCACCCCAGATGGGACTCGAACCCACAATCCCTGGCTTAGGAGGCCAGTGCCTTATCCATTAGGCCACTGGGGCTCATTGCAGCGACACCTGGCATATTATAATATTTCAAACTGTACAGACTCGGTACGTTCTAGAGTTAGTATGACACGTAAAATAATTATTAAGCAATCGATCAATTAACAACTATTTCCCGGATTCCCCAGGAACAGGATCCTCATACCCTGATTTATTACTTATTTTCATATAATATTTTAAGGCAGGAGGACAACAAGAACAAAAAAAAAAAAAAACAGTGTTCAAGGTTAAAATGCAGCAATATTTCCCTTTGTTATTTACAAGTAGAGTTTGCATTTTATGCACAAGCATCCAATATCTTTTCCAATCTTACACTTAAACTGAAGTTTTTTTTTTAAATAAAGAGGAAGTTCGTATTACAAGTAGTGTACAGTGACAGAACGATCAGCTTTAAAGACTTTGGTTGTGAAGCTTTACATGAGATCCCTTTGTCATGCAGCTTAAAATGTGCCTGAAAACATTTTAAAACAATTAAAAATGAGAGGTATAACAGCTATGGCACCACCTTTGTCGGTCTAACTTTGAAGTAAATAAAAAAAAAAAAACAATCACAACCACTAGTGAACTGATACGGAGTACACAGCGGAGTCCAGATCTGCCACATTTCCACAAGAATAAATTAGAAGGCACAACTCAAATCAGAGGAGTCCTACTCTATAGCAGCCAAAACCTTTAACATTCATACTCTTGTCTTTTCTGCCAAAGTCAAAATCATGCAGAAACAAACTGATGGATGGGACAAAAATTAAAGAAAAATATTCCAAAAAGAAGATTAAAAGAGAACATGAAGGACACCAGCATTATTTTTCAGTAGTCTTCACCCATCTCAGGTCTGGATCGCTCTAGTGAAAATCAGTATGTTAAAACGACATGATAGCAACAAGGAACCGAGTCAGATGGACAAAATTCTTCATGTCCAACACGTAGTGACCTTTCATTCATTCATTCGTCATCAATTAACTTCTCGCTTCCGTTCTCCGCCTGGATGCCCTCACAGGTTCCTCCTTCCTCCGCTCTTCCCCCGCAATCCTGCACTTCCTCCTCCTCATCAGTGTAGGCAAACGACTGGCCGCTGTAGTTGATGGTGGTGCGGGAGAGGTCCACCTCGATGGGGAACACGTCAGCGTCCTTGAGCACGGCGTAGCACTCGTCGTAGTAACGGGACATGCCTGACACGAAGCGCTGGAGCTGGAAAACTATGTCCTGGACTGGACGGGACAAAGAGAAGAGGGAGAATTCAGCCACATGTTGGTGGAATCAAATTTTTGTTGACAAAAAAAAAAAAAAGAGATCATGATTGACTGTCCCCATCGGACATTAGCATCATTTATAGGAAGGATATTTACAGTATATGGTAAACTGGACACGAAAAAGCTAAACTTTGTCATCCAAAAATTTAAATTGTCACAGATGTTTTTCAAGTTTTATAATTACAGTCGTTATATCTTATTTATAATTTCAAAACTGATTTAAACTGAAGTTTAATCTGGATTTAGAGACGTTATGGAGAGTCCTTGTGGGATGAGCAGTAAGCCATTCATTTTTAAGGGTATTGCAGTGAGATGTATTTGAAATCATACTAAACTGTTTTGGCATCAAAAGGGGTGTAAATTCTTGTTTTTATGATATATTCAGCATCAGTTTGTCGCTATCCCCACAATGAGATGGGAGTATACACTAGTGATGAATAACAAATGTAATCATGGAATGATTGCTGTGTATTCATATGTTACTGAGTACAACAACAAAAAAAAAAAAAAACATTGTGACTAGCTTAATAAGGACTATTTAAACTGTTGACTATGTTTGAGGTAGGGAGCATAGTTCCCTTTTTAACTAAATCAGGGGATGACGTGTCAGGCAAAACTATCTGCCTGGGATAAGAGAAGACGGAGCACAGTCAATGTTTAATGAAGACAGTTGATGGGACTTGCATAATTTCATACACGACTGAGCGACGACTCGGTAAACTGCCTTTGCTGACTGTTGTATGTGTAAAAAAAAATTTTTTTCCATCCATTAACAGGAGGGGAAATAAGAAAAAATAAAAACTCCAACAAACCGTGTTTCTGATCCAGAAGTTCTATCTTCTCCAGTACGTCTTTCCTCATCTTAGCGAAGCGAGCGCGAGCCTCCTGCCGACACCTCAGAACTAAACGGTACTCGTAGTTCCCGGTACATACGCGATACAGAGGTTCTCCCATAGCCTGATGAACAGGAATGACCAGACTCCCAATCAGTATGGTTCACTTCTCAATTTGTCATTTGATTTTATTACAGCAAGAACAACTCACTATGCTGCTATATTCTTCATCATCCATTTCCTTCACTTTTAAGCAGTATGACTGCAAGACAATAATATTTGTTGTTTCATATGTCAACTGATCACAGCCTGCTCTTAAAATGTAACAATTGGAAAAGAAGAGTGTGGTCCACTTACCAAATATTCAAACTTCACATCCAGATATTTGCGAATAGTGAGCTTTGTGTCTGGTATGGCTTTATGAAGGTAGGTGTTCAAATCGTGCAGCATCTGCACAGAAAAATGCCATCGTTGGTACAACGCTGTCACAATTTCAGACATGATATGAAAAATACAGCTAACAGCCACATATTTGCGATTCTGCGTTAGCAAGTTTGCAGATTCAGTGAAAACCTATTGTTTGTTTGCTGAATTTGTTGTCTATTTACTGAGGCAAAAACAAACATTACTCTAGTGGTGTTGTTACATGAATCGATAGCGCTTTTGTTCTGTATTTGCGATGTCCTGTTTGATTGCAGGTGATTGAATGCACCTCATCCATCAAATGAATGTTGGAAAACATTCATCTTCCTTTACCAGTGCAGCCATTGTATTTGACTTCTACATTACAGTTTGCATGCATTCACTATCTATCTTTTTTTTTTTTTTTACTTTAACAGTTTAATGCTCAGGTGTCAAACTCAAGGCACGGGGGCCCACCGCATGATTTTATGTGGCCCGCAAAGGCAAATCATGTATAACAACTTCCATGATTTTTGTGATAATCGGTAAAAATTTCAAACTGTTGTATCATAAATGATAAAGTTTAGATAGTTACCAAACATGAACAATAGTTGAAATACCCATAACCCTTGATTTCTGATTCCAAAACTAGTTCATAAATTTCATGTGTAAATATGATGAGGCAAAAGATTTTCATGGATTCACAGTTACAACGGCCCTCTGAAGGAAATTGTAACTACAATGTGGCCTCCGACAAAAATGAGTTTGACACCCCTGGTTTAATGACTTATTACCATTTGTGTAAAGTGCTAATGCACATATATTTTTTTTGCCAATTGGTGATGTTGCGTCAGTTTGTGCTAGACTGTTATTTAGGTTACCTCGCCACATACGGAAATAAGCGCAGTAGTTTAATCAGAATATGAATTAAAATGCACTCACGGGCTTGATGGTCTTTAGTAACTGAATGCCGTACTTCTCGATGCTGCGGTGAGCATCGGCAAACTTGACAAATGCTTCGCTGGCCGCAGCTTGGGGCTCTCTCACTCCGATGACGGAAAACACGTCACCAAATGCTGTGAGTCAAATTGATCAATGCATTAGACAAAGTACATGCTAAATTGGGGAATTCTCAACTCCAGTCTTCACCTCTGTGGGTTTGTGAAAGCTCAAAAAAGGCTCTGAGTAGTCGCTTGGTGTGCTCCATCAGACCTGCAAGAAAGCAGAAAGGACAAAAGAAAGCGCACATTTAAACACAAAATGTTTCTTTTATTCAGACGTTTAGCATTTTGTAGTTAAACGTTATAGAGTGTTATAGAACACATGCTCATTGTGATAAAACCCTCCACAATCAGAGTACGTGACCAAAAATGCAAGTAACGTCATAAGAAAAGAATATAGTTCTGATTGATTCTTTACCTTTGTAAAGCTCTGTCGTTTTCTCTAGTTCTTCTAGTCTTTTTACAAGTCCGTCTGCACATTAAATGATGATGTTACGATTAGTAAATGAACGAAATGACCTTCAGTGTCGAGTTTATCGATTGTCTTACCGTTGCATAAAATAGCTCGACTGAGCCCGAGAGCGTCTGCAGTGCCAGAGCTCATATTCTCTACGAGCCGATGTTTGACTTTCTTCAGCACTGAAATGATGACATAAAAATGGCGGTCCAAGTTAACATGGGGGAATAAAAACACAAAGATGAAAAAAAGCATGGGTGTGTCACTGTGTGGCAAACCTATATCCAGAGATTTTCCCTGTTTTGGATCTGCTTGCAATTTGTTGTAATGGATTACTGCTTCTCCCTGAAAAATCAGAGAACAACAAATTAAATAATATCAATGGCCCTTCACTTGATGCGTTTATGGTATCAGCATGATTAGGAAAAGGTGGTAAGTGATCAAGGTTTCTGATTGAAAAAAAAAAAAAAAAAAGTAATTGCTGACCACAACTGTTTATGATCCTCAACTTAGCACGCATGTTTCTATCCTCTCACAACTTTCTCTTGTACGTCAGTCGTCTTTTCTATCGAGACTCCGAGTAAACGAGAGAATAGTTGTAAATCATTCTACTGTTAACGTCACGATACAGTAATGAAACGAAAATAAATATTTGCATTGAATGGGCAACAAGAGATAAATGTAATCCTTTGATTCACACACTAAAGCCGTCATTATCCCCGTGTGCAGGAAGTCATGAAATTCCCTGGTCACTGACAATGGATGGTAAAAACAACACAGCAACTGGGCACATATAATGTGCTGAGATGCTCTACACTGCTTAACAAACCAGTCAATCGGATCTGTTGTTGCTTCACAGTCGAAGCTGGACTACGAACAGTAAGTCATCTTTTATTTTCTATTTATTATATAAGTTGGGAATTTCGTACAATGGCCTTCTTTGCAATACTACCTAAAATTCAATCAACTCACTGTATCAAAAACCACACATTTGATACCATTATCAATGTTATACAATAAAAACTTTTCAAATAATAATAATTAACAGGGGAGTGCCATAGTGTAGTATACCTGTACACCTTGAATCATCTTGGCCACTTCTACTTTTGTCTTTCCTTTTACTGGTTTGCCATTCACACCAGTGATTTCATCACCTGCTGCAAGCATCCCTTCCAGGGCTGCCGGTGTGTTGTCAAACACCTGATAAGTCAGAGGTAATATTTATAGCAAGCTACCGACACAACACGGAATCGTAGCACTTCCTATCAAGATTTTTAAAAAAATAATTGCAATACATGTAATATTTGCCAGACATAACAGTACTTTCCTGAATTGCACCTACCTGAACAATATAGAGACATGGACAGTATTGTGCCCCGCCACCAATGCTGATCCCAATCAGGTTATTTTTATCTTTTTTCAGAGACACAGTCCCAGGTACTGTTGGGATCCCTCTGTAGTAGAGTGAATGTAATACTCTGAATGCAATACTTCAAATACTGTACAGTAGTTCAAAAAGAATCACAGCACATTAACTGCCAAGAAACATATACGATCTGTCACTACAGATGGTCCTGTGGAATGAATTTGAAATCATGGGAATTGATGCCCTAAAATGGATTAGTAATGTATTATGTATGGCGGCACGGTGGATCAGCTGGTTAAGCATCGGCCACACAGTTCTGAGGACCCGGGTTCAATCCCAGCCCCGCCTGTGTGGAGTTGGCATGTTCTCTTCGTGCCTGTGTGGGTTTTCTCCGGGCACTCCAGTTTACTCCCACATCCTAAAAACATGCAACATTAATTGGACACTCTAAAGTGCCCCTAAGTGTGATTGTGAGTGTAGCTGTTTGTCTTTGTATGTGCCCTGCGATTGGCTGGTAACCGGTTCAGGGTGTACCCTGGCTCCTCCCCGATGACAAGTGGGATAGGCTCCAGCACACCCCGCGACTCTCGTGAGGATAAGCGGCAAAGAAAATGGATGTATTATGTATTTTTGCAAGTCAGTGTAAAAACTGGGCCGAGAACTGCCCAACACATTATTATATGTTGGAAAGACACTGGTAACCCATTAGCTTTGAATAAAAATTATTGATCATCGTGATCAGTTAAATGTTTGGTGAGAACAAAATTTTAAAAATCATGAAATGTAACTCACAGCCACGTTTAAAAGATTAATATTAGAAGAAAAATCACTGAGTGTAAAATAATATTTCAACAAAAGAGTACAACTTCACGCGATGTCGCTTTGAGGAAATATAATATGAATTAACCGTGGGGGAAAATACTTTGAAAATGCAAAATTGTGCGCGAGTATATATTAAATGTAATGTTAGAGAACAGAATAAATGGTGAACTCACAATTTATCCTCCTCTAATTCAAAGTCCATGTCTGTAAACATAGCAGTCTCACACCTGCCCTTGGAAAAACCTGTTATGCATTATGACAACAAACACTGGAGAGTTGAAAACATTAAAAAGCTCATTTTAACACACAACTAACACTTTGCGGCTGAGAAAGCTACTTAAATCCGTTTTATAATCGATAATACTACTGCAAATGTATCACCACAGCTGCTCAATAGGATACAGATAAGAGACTATATAAAAATGAAATGACAACATAGCAAATAGGTGTGTTGCATTCGGGAGGATGACGTAGTCAAGTGCTAACCGTGGCTAATTAGCTGCTAGCAATTACTTCACACGACAGAGGAACATTTCGTGTTCTCAGGAAAACAACAAACCTTTGGCGGTATTAGCAGTAGTTCCTCAAACACAAACAAATCTACCATTACTTGCCACGCATATATGGAAACATGTCGTACACTATATTGTTCGATTTTGTTGGAAATATATCCATCTGTCTCGAGGCAGCGACACTCGTTGCCTATTGACGTCATTTCCGACACGTCGAGGAAGTCAGTCACGGATATTTAATAATTCTTCCGCGTCCTCATTCTGAAAAAAATAAAACGTCTTCATAATGTTATAGTGATTGGATGTAGATTAATCCAAATATTGATATTATATATTATATATTATATTTCATACAAAAAACAGCAAAGCATAAAAATATTTTCACGATCACGCGTTGTTGTTGCTGTATATGTTTGACCGCTAGAGAGAAGTAAAAGGTGACAAGTGAAATATGGCAAATATGACATAGGACATTGAGATCACTTGTCCTCAAACTTTAGTACCACCTCCAATGAATGAATGAATGAATAAATAAATAAATAGTTGACATTCCAAGTACAACCATAATGACAAATATTAAAATCGAGTAACATAGTAACCTAATAGGCCTAATGTAAATTTTCCATCAAAAACCAAAGATATTTTATTCTTAAAAGGTCCGTATTACAATCCACTGTAACATTATGTATAGTTCGCAGGATAACACTCTTAAAAAAAAAAAAGCTACTAAAGTAATGGCTCACTTCGAATGCACATCAAATAAGTGAAATAAAAATTGTACTTGAAAAGATTTTTCAAGAAAACAGTTTTTAAAGTGAAGTGAAGTGCACTTGAAAGTTACAAATCATATTGTATTTGACAACACTACCCAATGCGGTGCCCCAGCCGAAATTTTATAAAGCACCCCCATCACCAGTAATTTGTTTGTTACTGCAAATGGCTGGCTCATGAATTGTTCCATAAATCTCAAATATTGAGTATTTTTTCTTTTACGAGCAAAAAACATTCTGCTAATTATACCGTTTAATTTCGTTTGATTGAACTAATGGTAGTTACTGTATATTTTTATATTTCAAACATTTCCCATATACCTGTATGACAGCAATAAACCATTTAGTGTGCTGATTAAATTAACATGCATACTGCAGACAGTCTGGTGCCAAAATAATTAAGCAATGTCCTCCTGATCTTTGTTTAACCTCCTCTTTCCTAACCCTTTGCGAACCTTGAAATATTTGCATTGAAACCCATGATTGATCGGGAGGACACGATCATTGTTTTGGGCTTATTGTGGAATTGTGCACGTGCTTCGCATAGTAAACAAAAGTGAAACTCCACAGTCAGGCTTTTGTCTTCCAGGAGAGAAGAAGCGTCCTTCCTTTCTCAGTACCACAGAGGCATCTTAACCAACACCCATAATGAGCATGGTGAGTTTATTTGGTGCTCTTTCTTTTTTTTTTTCTTTTTTTCAACATGAATAGATTTAATAGTAGGGGAGCATAACAGAAACAATTAAAAAATGAATTGAATTAAATTCATTCTCTATCTTGTTTCCAGAAACTTGAAATGAGCAATATGAATCTAAAAGTTGGGGATCAGCTGAAGATCAAGGGAGAAATTTTGCATGATGCTCAAAGGTAAGATCCACAGTAACATTTATGTTGGTATAATAAACTTTGTATACCGTAGTACTGCATCAGTCTTATAATGCTCATTGATACTTTGGATTTATTAAATGTCGACGCACTGATGTGCAGTGTTTGTATTCCTTTCCTTTTTTTTTTTTTTTTTTTTTTCAGATTTCAGATTGACCTCGGGTATGATTCCGAAGACCTGGCTTTGCATTTCAACCCGCGTTTCCACGATGATACAGACGGAGCAGTTATTGTGTGCAACTCAAAGATTGCCGGTTGCTGGGGTGACGAGAAGAGGGAAACACACAACCCCCTGCACAGGGGCACGCATGTAAAGGTGAGGTCATGTGACATTGCCGCCGGAACGCTTTCATGCCGGGAATGGGTTGACGTGAAAATTCTGTTTTCCTTTCCAGATTGTGTTGAAGTTAAGTGGTGACATGTTTGAAGTACAACTTCCTGATGGCCGTGAAATCCAGTTTCCCAACCGTGTCGACACAGCTGTCATCAACTATGTCAGAATCACTGGAGACTTTAACATTACTTGCGTGAAGATCTCCTAAGATATAAAATGCATACATTGAACAGTATGTGACTTATCTGCAGCATAATTTCGCTTTGTTTACCAACTCAACAGTAGATGCCAAGCCAAAAATCTCCCTCTTGAGATCCGCTTTCTGCATTCTATGCTTTTGACGTGCCATTCAATTCATGCCAAGCTCAAAGCACCAATCTTGTTGGCATTAAAGTATAAGTTGCACTTTGCATCTTGTATGTCTGTATTATTAGAGATGTTTATTAAAGATGTTTATAGCACACCTACTCATAATTAATCAAGCACAACTGTGAATTGGGTTCTGCTGATTGCCTTTTACCGTGTAGCACTCAACACAGCAAGGTGCTATTGTTTTTGCACCTTTCTTAAAGCACAATACTTGATAGTCCAAACAAGTCTTCCTGACTATTACTATACTATCTGCTAAACTGCTGTTCTTCTGGCGAAATATAAACGGGTTGCAATGGAAAAGTTAACATACATACATGATTATTAACCCAATGCTGTCAGAGTAAATTACGTCAGTGTACGGGAAAAGCGGAAAGGAAAAGAAGAAGAATAGTAAACCAGTAAGCAAACATTTTTCAAGAAAGTTTATTCAGCCAACATCTGTTTGGAACATGTTATTATTTGTGTTTTCTTTTGTTAAAACAGCAAACATATCTACAAAATATCTATGCTAACAATTTTCACAGGAGGACTGACTTCAAATAATGTAATCAGGTTTAACCTCAACGTTTACTTTTCTTAAAATATGCAAAGTGAAAATTTTGACTCCTTTATAAATCCTTTACATTAATAAGACTAAATATTTAAACCAGGTATTTCAAGATGCAATTATGTAACTATTACAACAACTTAAATAAACTGTAAAAAAACAAAAAAAAGATCGTGGCAGCGAGATTATTGCAGAGCAGAATTGATTGTTCTCGTCTAAACTTTGATTTCTTCTTCCTCTTCGGAGAAGGGGTATGATGTTTTGGAAAGAGGGGGACTCATCCTTTTGACGGACCCTCCGCCGTAATGTCGAGACAGGACATCAGCTGCCTTCTGGAAGCGCTCCGACTCCATGGCAGGTTCTTGTTTTGGAGGAGACCTTGCAGGAGATTTGGAGGATTCTACGACTGTCCCCCTGTCCTCTTCTGTCCAGCTGCTGCTACACGAGTCCTCCTTACCGTTCACGTTCCTCCTCGACGACCCGCTGCGCAAAGAGGAGTTGGTGGAACTCACAGCAGGGCTCACAAATGTCTCTGTTAGAGAGCGCTCATCCTCCTCCTCATCATCGTCATCGCCTTTCTCTTCCTCCTCGGCTGCGGCGACTCGGCCGGGAACCTGGAGGAAGGTAGGGTTGTCAAAAAAGCCCAGAACCTCACTCAACAGGGATGGGCCGAGGTCTAAAGTGAACGAGGTGAGGGAGTCTGAACGGGCCACGGCCTTTCCGTGACGTTCTCGTCGAGACACTCTGTGTTCTCCATCTAGAAAGGGTCTGTCAAGGCGAGAGAAGCGTGGCAAGGTGACAAATCCAGACTGGATACCTGCATACCCACAGAGAAAACACGTTTAGATGTTAACGTACATGGAAACATATCAAAACTCCAAAGAGAAATCAATCCTGACTCGTAAGTTGAATCAAAAAGTGATTTTTTTGTTAAAACAATGACTCAGTAACTGATTATTGTGTGGTTTCTACTTTTGACACATTCATTTACAAACTGTCGTCACTGTAAACGATGCATGGCTTGAGTCAAGTGTTACAAATATAAAGACTTGATTGGTGGTCATCATATTGTAAACAAAATTTTATGTGGAGATGGAATTTGATGCAATTAACAATACAGTGCAGTAAGGTAAAATAAGAGCAAGTACGAGGAATAGCGGTATATTTATCACAAGAGAATTTATTGTCTAGAATGAGCATGCATCTATTGTTGTAAATTAACAAAACAAATGAGTCATTAAAATAAAAATAAAATGTTTGACTGAGTAATTTATCTATTTTTTTTGTTAGAGCATACGAGAATACTTTACCATACATGTCCATTTTCTTTTTTCTACTGTTGATCTCCTAGTTTACTTCCAGAAAGTCATTTTATATAGAAACACAAAGAGAATTCCTGATAAATAGCCACTCATAGTTGTTCAAATTTCATCATCATCGTTCAGTTGACTAACACTTAATGCCAGGAATTAGCTGGAGAAAATTCATCAGAAGTGGTCGATAATTCCTGGGAAAGAAAGCGAGGTTCCATTTCCCAGCGCTTCGGCAGTGACAGCTCTGATCGGTTAATGCAAAAATTAAAAAGTGCGGTCCAGATTGCAGACAGTCACACACAAAAAAGTGAAAAGCAATGAGCATAACGTATATTTCTTTGTCCTGTACCGTGCCATTGTGTGTTTATAGAAAAAACTGTACAGGTGTTCCCTCAGTGATTTGAGGTGAGTCAGAAGAAGAAGGCTGTCTTTTTTGCTGTTGTCCTGGAGGACTGTGGGAATGATAATGAAATGAAGCCAGCTCACTGCGGGTCTGTGTTTATGTGTCGTGTGCTGACATTTATTGTTCTGTTTTATTCCGCAGCGCTGTTTGCTCTGCCAGAGAGTGAATAGAGAGAGCAGCAACTGATCCATACTCATTTACAGTATTGTACTGTACAGGGGATATTTCAATTTACAGTATCGGCATTCAACATCGCTTTGCTCTGCCAAAGAGCCTATAAGTAGTTCAGAGGTTTTATGTTTAGTTTACTTGAAATATATGTACAGTATTTAAATGTTTTACATAATTGCTGCGAATAGCTTACACTATCAAGAAATGTATTATTGTGGTTGAAGTTTGCACAGTGGAGAGCTGGACTACAATATACCAGGAAGGTGTTGTGTTTACCTCGTATACTTGAATGAGAGAAACAAAATGCTTATGATAAATCAGTTTCATCCTTGTAAAAGCGTAATGTAATTTTTGTTCTAATGGTAGGTACTTGGCGGCACAGTGGATCAGCCGGAAAGCATTGGCCTCACAGTTCTGAGGTCCCGGGTTCAATCCGGGACCCGCCTGTGTGGAGTTTGCATGTTCTCCCTGTGCCTGCGTGGGTTTTCTCCAGGCACTCTGATTTCCTCCCACATCTCAAAAACATGCAACATTAATTGGACTCTCTAAATTGCCCATAAATGTGATTTTGAGTGCGACTGTTTCTCTCGATGTGCCCTATGATTGGCTGGCAACCAGTTCAGGGTGTACTCTCCCTCCTGCCTGCTGACAGCTGGAATACGCTCCAGCACTCCCCACGACCCTTGTGAGGATAAGCAGATAAGAAAATGGATGGATGGTAGATACTTTGATACAAATGTTGAATTGGACCTAATTTAGTTATGCAAGTGTATCAAATATGGTGAACAGCAGGTTGAATGTTTTTTAACATTTCCTCAGTTCAGTATATAGGTGGTATCTTGACGTATGAGTGCTGAATTTTCTCATTTATCAAATCAAATTTAAAACAAAATGAAGCAAAATATCACTAGTATAATCTAAAAAAAAATGTAAAGAAAAGATGGCAGTACACCTAGCTCTCCTGGCACCTATGTGAAGGCATTACATTATTCTGACTTAATTGCCCCCAATTCTTTTTACTTCTCTGTAGTGACAATGTATCTGAAGGTGACTCATAACTCAAATGTGGCCTTCCATTAAAAGGCAAAAACTGGACCAAACAATGGCTTGTGTCTCCAAGAACTCATCAGTTGAGTAACTTCTAAATCAAAGGTACATGTGAAATGAAACATGGCAGCTTGGCAACCAAAAGTTAAATATTGGTCTTTTGTTTCTTAACTAAGCTGGTCATTCTGAATAAATGCTTCAAAGAAACACCCTCCCTCAGAACTGGGAGAGCCACTTCATGATCTCACCATATGTGCAGATGGCACTATCAGTTGAGCTGATGGAGCTCGGGAGCATCACCCTCTGCAGGCACCCATTGGGAGAATCACTGTTGAGTTGAGGCAAGGAGACGGCATTCTTGATGATGGGCGAGATGTCTGGCGGCGGGGATGAAAGGTCCCGAAGTTCTCCCCGTGGCCCAGAATTCTTTCGTATGTGCCTGAAGGTGCGTGTGAAGAAGCCCATAGACTTGGAGCTGTTTGCCGAGTCGGGGCTCCCTGGCTCCCTGACGCCTCCATAGTTGCTAAGGAACGAAGTGTCGCCAAAGACGTCTCCGCCACGGCCGACGTGCATCGTGTGCCGGAAGTCGCCCATCGGTGGGCTGATCATGTCAACGGAGAGTTCGCTCTTAAAACGTCGTCTGTCTTGGGAGCCAGACACAAGGCCCTTAATCCCTGGAAGTCTTCCAATACTCATAGCTGTAAATTTCTCTTAAATTTGTAGACAAAAGTCCCAGGTCTGACTATAGAGGAGTTATGTTTGAATTCCAGATTTGCGCCACTGTGAAAAAAAGAGAAAAATAAAATGAAAAATGTGTAAAAGAGACAGACAAATATAGCAGGCCTTTAGTATCAGTGATTTTTTTAGCACACATTATTGAAAACATCCTATTTTCACAATGATGATATTAATCAAAGAGGACTCCAACAATGACTTATTTATTCCTAATTTTACTTATCCATTTTCACCCATCTTTGTGAACGTGCACACAAGGTGAATAGAGTGTTTAAAAAAATTAAACAAATTGCATTGCCATCGTCGTCGCATTTTGGTGAATCGGCCTGTTAAAGTTCAATTTTATCCAGTTATACAATTACATAATTAATATTCTCTGCCTGCTGAGCTGATTGTTTGTGTTTCATGTGTATAAACAATGAAAGTTAATGGAAGGCATGTATTGTGGCTGCATTTGTTATTTAATTAAAAAAAAAGATTATTGCTTTAATGTGATATTGTTGGGCATTATTTGATAATAAATAATACAAGTGACTGAAATGAGTTTCCTCCGCAGAGTGTCCTTAGAGAAGCTCGGTCATCCGTGAGGGGCTCAGTGTCGAGGCCCTACTTCTCCGCATTTAGAGGAGCCACATGAGGTGGCTGGGGCATCTGATTCGGATGCTTCCTGGACACCTCCCTGGTGAGGTGTTCCGGGTATATCCCACTGGAAAGAGACCCTGAGGACAACCCAGGACACGCTGTAGAGACTATGTCTCTCGCCTGGCTTAGGAACGCCTTGGGATCTCTCCAGAAGAGCTGGAAAAAGTGGCTGGGGAAAGGGAAGTCTGGGTATCCCTGCTGAAGCTACTTCCCCCGCGACCTGACCTGGAAAAGCGGTAGTTAATGGATGGATGGATGGATAAATAATAATTGAGCTGCTCAGTAATTGAGTAGTCCCCCCCTAAATACTTACTTTTGAACATGTAATTATCCGGAGGACTGATATTACATTTACATGAGTCACCAACAAAGCTGATTCTGATTATTCGAAAGTAAAAGTACTTGTACTTCATTCCGAATTTTAGTGACTCTCACCACCATGGCTGCCATCTTTGCACTAATCACCTCAACAGGACTTTGGGGGAAGACGTAACAACAACAACAACAACAAAACACAAGAACTATCTACTGGTTATCATACTGTATGCGCAGATTTACGTATTCTCTGCTCCATCTACGCATAAAAGAGGCCACATTGATCTGGTAATCTGACTCTTTCGTATTCTACCATGTTTTGAAAAAAGTTCTTCTCAAAGCAAGGCCCTGTTGCCTGAAGTCATGTTGCTTACTGGCAGTGGGTCCTTTGTGTTGAAAAGATCTTCACTTCCTTGGAGAATCTGCTGTGAGTCATTCAGCTTCCAGCAGGGTGGATCAAGCGTCATGCATCATCTGCGACTGAAGAAATATGTCCATTTGTGGCACCATCATGTCACCGAGTCACTCTGTCTTCTTTCCCTTCAGACGGGAACAGCAGACTTTTGAGAAGAAGAAAAAAAAAGTCAGCAGGGGTTGATTTAACTGTGGAAAAAGACATGGAAGAAAAGCGGCAGTCCTGTAACTGTTTTGTCTGAGTCTCCCTGGCAGAACGATAAGGCTTCTTTAGGATTGTCCGTGCGTCAGATTAGCTCTTAATCCCTTCTGTCTACCACCCCCCAGCTGTGACTCCCTCACTTGCTCTCTGCCGTCTTCAATCCACTTACTTCCCTGATGGTTTCCAGGTAAAGGGGGTTCCTCTTTCCTTCATTCAGCCAACAAATGGAACAGAAACAGAAAGAACTGAATTAGAAACTAATAGAAAACACACACATATGTTAAGAATATGTTCAAGATCTTTGCTGGGAATGTTTTCTCCCATCCTACTGCACAAACATTCAACATGTGTCAAGTATTTGTTTGTACTTTCCCGCTCCCATGATGAGAAAAGTTTCCACATGAGAGTATTAGTTTAAATGCTTTCAACTTTTTTTTTTCTGGTCAGTACAGTACTTTTGGGGAAAAGACTAATAAACAGTAGTGTCATTTCTAGTTTTTTTAGAAAATTGTATGCTTGTTTTACCTTATCATTTTAAAATAAATAAAATAAAAAAACAGACAAGCAATGACACTATCTGTATGCTTGAAACCACACAATGTCGGTCTATTTCACTCCATTCTCATACAATCCACCCCCTAAGGATCATTGAATTTCAATTGGACTAAACATCAACAGCTATGTACATTATGTTACCAAGCTGTAAAGGTCAAGAATCTAGAGTGCAGTTTCAGTTAAGTATAACTAAATGTGTCTTTCAGACACTTTTAGTAGACGACTTAGTGTACAATTAGGTCCAAGAGTTATGAATAATGACATTTTGCTTTAGATTACACACCCCACCAGATGAGACCAACGTCATCTTGTATCAGAATGATGGAAAGAAAGTATTAAGAAGGAATGGACCAGCTCACCAGCTAAAGCATACCAAAGGATCGTTAATGGAAACAACTCAGTGCTGCTTACTGATGATCTGATTGCTAACAGAAGTGAGAAGTTGTCTGGATTTTATTTGCTTACATTCAGCCAACTGCTACAGAACTGAGGGGACAGTGCTCCACAGGGCAGATGAATACGGACAATAAACAGACTTTCTCAAGGCAACGAATGGAATGCTGCCTGTATTAATCAAGGGCCACGCTAGTGGCCGAGCGATCTCAAGACACTGAACACAAACGAGAAAGCAGTAAGACCTACAAACAAACAGCAAATGAGGATGGCTGTGAAAGCCTGGTAGAACTTCTGGCAAACGCAGAAGGTAGTCATGTATATTGTCTCCGGTCCCTGATTCCAAGGATTTTCATGAAAATTTGAAAATGATTGATACTAAGGATCACCCTTGCAGTGTTTACCTGAGCGTGAGCGGCGTTTCTTTGTGGATACACAAGAGTTGTAAACCCCAATCACGTGACTGCCCCAGGTATTGGATTTATGCCACATGGAGTTGAAGTCAGTTGCTGGCGGTTCAAGCCGTGATTTAACACCATGAGCAGGTGCCACTCTTACTGGGCACTTGCTTGGACCATGGATTAGCGTTAAATCTTCAACTAATCCCTCATTTTTTAGCAGTTCCAATTTCTGAAAGGGAAATTGTTGATTGATCTGAAGCAATTCTGAGAAATATGTTATAGATGTGTCAGGGTGAAACATAAGGATTTATACAGATGAGAGGTTAAATGGAAGCTCGCTGTTGCCTGCATGGCTACCTCTGATCCATGTGAGATTAAGGCCAGTATGGCATGCGGCGGGAGAAGGCAGCTAAACATAGGTAGAGAAAAACAGAAGAGTCTGGATAAAAAAATATAATCAGAGGACCTCTGTTCTGAATTTAACATCACTTATAAGGTGCTTAACACACTCACACCAGCAACAACAAACCTGTACAATCTAATGAGATTTAATACATGAGTTGGGTGTAGTTTGACGAAGGAAAATCACTCAGTAGAGTGCAGACTTTAACCAATGAATTTTAAACATGTCTATCTGACATGTTTATGATAACAACAATGAAAATCATCCAATGCCATACAGTTACACACCAGCTCTGTTGTATGTACTGTATATGTTGATCATTGCTCTACAGTGGGAGTGGAGGACAAACTAGTTGATTCTGCTTTTTTATTCAAATCCAGTTGATTGAAATTGTCACAGATCCAAAGCCATACAAATTCAACCACAAATGAAACCTAAAAACATAGTTTCGGCTCAATGTTTTTGTAAAACGCATAACTGTGGTAGATTCTGATTTTTGTGCAACCACAAAAATCACTCCACATTTGCCAATTTAGCTGACCGGTCTGCGCCAAGATGGTTGTTCCAACACAGCAGAGGGAATGTTTTTGGAGACAATTTGGCGCCAGAAAGTCACTCCAAACTTACACTTGCTCAGACCAGGGCTAAATCTTGGCGCTAAGTAGACCCGTGGTCCAATGCAATTTTAGTGGATTTGATCTGGCCGCAGGCAGACACATATTTGAGATGCCAGCTGTTATCACCACCTCATTATGTATTTAATAAGTGTACGCGCTCACATTGTCTGCCGCCATAGCACGGCCAGAGCAGTGACAATACTCCACTCACGCATGACTTGCTGCGATTCTCACCATTCTCTTACACACAGAGAATGCTGCCATGTCTTTGTTGAGACTGTCAGTTGTGCCACATTTAAAGGGAATGAGAGGAGCCAGTTTGATTGAACGCAACTGAAGTCAGTTATCAACACTCCCACCCACTCTCAGTGCCACATGCCTGTGCTCATCTACAAAATGACAAACACCAGTCTGACCTGCCTCTGGTGTAGAGATATACCACCTGTAGATTCTACGCCCTTCATGACAATAGAGCCCTTTGGGTTGGATTTGTGATACAGTAATAGAATTTGTGATGTAGCTCTTGCATTGTGTCTCATAATGAGCTCTAATGAGGCTCTCATTAGATGGCTGAGGACAATGAATGCACATTTATGTTGAGAAAAACAAGATCCCCAGAAGAAAACAACAAAACCAATATATTTATTCTCTAAAAGAAATCCCACTCTCAGATGCTTTATTTCACCCACATGTTGTCAAATACCGTAGCTGCCATGTTTCCTGCTTATATTGTGAGCAAATTGTTTTCTTGCATGTAAGGGACAGTGACTCAGAAAATTGGCCTCATGGGAAAACAATGCCATGTTCAAAGTGCAATTAATCCTTCATTTATAATTGCAGACCCCCATTAACGAGCTTGTTTTGCATAAACTACATGAACAGTTGCACAAGCTAAGTACGCCGGATACCATCTATTAAGGCCATCAGATAAAGCATCCGGGGAGGCTCAGAAGAAACATCGACCTTGAAAGTAGTGGAACAGTCAGAAATGGATTGTAAGAGCCACATAGATCAGGGAAATTAACAATTGACAACAACAACAAAAATGGTGATTTGTAAAGAAAGACCATAACACAACTTTTAATAACAGCAACATCCCCAAGAGAGCAGTAGTGAACGTATCGCAAACTATTCTTTACAGAAGACTTGATTATCACAGTTTGGGATTGCTTTGCTTCTCAAGCTTGTGAAGCAAATGAACTGAGAAGTCAACTGATACACTTTGACTGCCAGTTTAAAGAAATATGCAACCAAACTGATTGGGAAATCTTCACCTAATGCCGCAGCGAAATGAGGCAAAACATAAAGGAATTCAAACATTCAAGAAGTGGAAGGTTCTAGATTTTCCGGGTTAGACTCTTGACTTCAACCCAATTGAGCACGTACACAGGACACTGAAGAGAGTAATCTCCCAAACCCAAAATCAATTTAAAAAGGCTGAAGTGAATGCCTGAAAAAGAATCACAAAAGAAGAAATTTGTCATTTGATGTCAAACTGAATCATTTGCAATAAAGAGGAAGAACAAAGCGTAAAAGTCCTGGTTGCGTTGGAGACGAGTGTTTTTCTCGTTCAGCTCTGTTTGCTTTTTCAAGTTTCCCCCCTCACACGTGCAAGAACAGTTCACTAAAGTCTCCTTCCGTGTCCAATGTGTCACACTCCCCATTCCAAACACATTTACTGTTTCAATCGAACACGTGGTACCCTGGTGCTGCAAAGTGGAGGATAAAATGACTTTAGAGCAAAAGTTTAGTCCCATTGGCTCAGACATCAAATACATCGCTGTTGTGTCCCTGCACTGGACCAGAAGGCCACTGGACCTTTTACAGTGCAGCACCAGCTAGATGTGGTTGAGGTCAGAACACCCTGATCATTATGCATGGATCCAAAATATAACAAGCACGCATTTTACAAGGAAAGACGTGGCAAAACATTTCCTGGCCTACTAAATCTTCATGGCTCTCTTTATAGCAACAACTATCAAATGTAACATTCTCAAAGTCACTGCAGTAGCATGAATATAGACTTCAGTGAACACCCATTTATTGTGGTGGATATGTTCCAGGCCCACCTGCAATAGGTGAAAATCCGCAGTCTAGAAAGACCAGATAAAATGTTTTTTAAAAACATTCTACCCCTCCCCACAGGCTTTCAACATCTTCAACACAGTTGAACTTAAAGGGGGAATCCAGTGTTTGGCATGAACAATGTATCCAATAGGTCATGTAATATGTACTCCATTTTGACAATGTGATGTTAAATCCTCTCTCATTTAATAGTGTTTTGAGAAGATTTTTATCGACAATTACGAATTTTCAGGGGCGCTGCCATTTTCGGGAATCACATGACTTACGTGCGCGGATGTGATGTGTAAGGTGCCTCACCAGGGGCTTGATTACATTGTGCCCAGCGTTGATTTCTTGGATTTATCCTCATCTGATGAAGAAATAGCAGTATCGGTTGATCGGGAAGGTGGAGGAGTACTTCCATACAGATTTGAACCTGTGGCTGTAAATAACGTTGAATATTCAGATGGTTCTTCAGGTGGAATGACTCCGGAGTCTGACCACTTGGAGACGTACGTGCGGGACGTAAGTGTGTAAACAAAGGCCCTGGAGCTCCGGGCCGGCAGCCGTGGATGGTTCTTCGAACGGGAATGTCGCAGAGTCTGACGACCGAGCTCCGACGGCTGGCTGCGAACTTCAAGCCCAAGCTCAGCTAACGGCCTCTGCCGGACGAGTGAGCCGAGCTTCGGCCTCCGTCTGCTGTTTCTTCATCAGATAAGGATAAATCCGAGAAATCAGAGCTGGGCATAAATGCTGTCCCATGTAATCAAGCATTTGGTGCGGCCCCTTACACATCACATCCGTGCACGTAAGTCTTGTGACTCGCGAAAATGGCAGCGCCCCTGAAAATTTGTAATTGTGGATAAAAATCTTCTCAAAACACTATTAAATGAGAGAGGATTTAAAATCACATTGTCTAAATAGAGTACATATTGCATGACCTATTGAATACTTTGTTCATGCCAAGCACTGGATTTCCCCTTAAAATAACACATCGCGAACACATTTGCATAAAATATATAGAAACATATTTATTATAGTGTGTGTATTAGATGCATGTATCTATAAGAGGTGGGGCCAAGTTGAGTGGACATGAAATCAAATCAGTGTGTGAGGACATTGGAGTGAGCTGTGGCTAAAAGCAGCGGCTGCTTGAGTCTGATTACACATTTGTTGTTGTTCTCTCGGCATTCAATAAATAGCTCATGGCTCTCCACAAAATGTGAATCACACAATAAGGATTTGAGTCATCACTTAATTGTGCACATTCTAATACAGTATTTACCAACCTTCTGCATTTGCCTTTAACATTAATGCATTGTTGAACAAAATAAGTATTAGATAAAGTCAAATGTACAAGTCCTCAACTCCTGAGGATAGCGGAATTTTTTTTTTTTTTCTGGATTGGCAGCCAAATTGAATAGTTTAGACAAAGTTTTACACAACTGTTTGTGAATAAACAATGAAACTGAAGACAAAAAGGGTCAGTCAAAAAACAACAACTTGATATACAATTATGTTAATGTGTCACATTGTCCAGCAATAAGACATTTTAAAAAATACAACTAAATGCATAACAGTAGGAGGTCCTCCAATCAATCTTTATAATCTGTTTAATCTTCACCATCACTCAATCGTTTCGTAAAGGCTTCTTTTTATAACACAGGACCTTTGTCAATAGAACTGAGGGTGAACAAGGTCAACTTCGAACACTTTTCGCATTTCTATAGCATGGCCGAACAAAGCACGTTAAAGGAAATGCTTCCCCAAATGTCCACCAAGCATCAATAAATAGCGAGGTGTAGTTCATGAAACCGCAAAGTGGCTGTGTCGAGGAATGTGGCTGTCAGACTTAGTGGCGTAATTGATGCCCATGCACTTACCAACCTGTAGTGCTGTAATTAACTCAGTTTAGCTTAAGTTTAAGGTATTTATTCGTGACATACAACATTATTTTTACTTCCCTGCAGACGACGAGAACAGACGTTTTCCCAAACTGGAGATTACATCAGGCCTCAACTATGATAGGGAACATCTACAAGCTCCAGATCCAGAAAAAGTTGCACATAGTTGAATATGAACACGACAGGGGTCAGTTCATTTTCATTGGTTCTGCCAAACATTGGTTCGAACTGCCGCTATGGGAACAAGTGACAGTTTTTCCATGCGGAGGAATACCGTAACCCCTGCCCTTTTGCACCTGCATGCCGAATTGGCAATAATCTTGCAGAACTTTGCATGGATTCAAGTGTTTCACAATGGTGTGCAGGGTACACCAGGGTGCTTTGTAGTACGTATTCATATGCGCAGAGAAAAGACAAACATACAAAACAACGGGCAAACATACATTAAGTGATGTCAAGTTCAACAACAGACCTCAACCCTTGTTTCTTTATTCACTGAAGTATAATATATAATTGTAGCTCCATGTTTACTCAATGTTAATCTTCCATCAGGAATTGTTACTAAATGATGCTGAAAACATTTTGCATGCATTGCTTTCTTCAATTGTCTTACCTTAAATTATGCATTAAATCCTTGACAAAGAGGATATATTTCTTCTAGTTTCACTCGTCTTTGGCAGTTTGTCTATATTCCCGCATGGACATAAAGTTTGCATCAGTGCAGGGCAGCTGCATCTCGGCAATGCTGGTGGCAAGTGGAAAGAGAGAAATGGAGAGGAAGAGGGGGAGGAGTAAGAGAAGTAGGGGGTGGGATGAAAAGAATATGAAGTTTACCTTATGAGATTTCTCTGAGTTGTGGGGCAATTCAATATTTGCAATGGTCAGTGCATTTTTTTTAAATAGAGGACTGATGTTAGCCTAATGTACATCCCAGCAAAAATGTACTGTAGATTTGATTTTGGACTCATCAGATATTCACAACTTCAAAATATATTGTGTAATCAATTCCATGTGCCATATGCCTGTGCATGCTTACACGTGTGTTTCTGATGGGATGAGGAAAAAGTACATGTGTACCTTTTCTTGACACACCATTGATACATTTATTGTCTGTAGTTGCTGAAATATGTCCATCCAAACATCCATTTTCATATCCGCTTATCCTCACAAGGGTCGCGGGAAGGCCTGGAGCCTACCCCAGCTGTCAACGGGCAGGAGGCAGGGTACAGCCTGAACTGGTTACCAACCAATCGCAGGGCATATCGAGACAAACAACCACACTCACAATCACACCTAGGGACAATTTAGAGTGCCCAATTAATGTTGCATGTTTTTGGGATGTGGGAGGAAACCGGCGTGCCCGGAGAAAACCCACGCAGCCACGGGGAGAACATGCAAACTCCACACAGGCAGGGCCAGGATTGAACCTGGGACCGCAGAACTGTGAGGCCAACACTTTACCAGTTGATCCACCGTGTCGCCGCTGAAATATGTTCCTAATGATATCGTTACCTCATTCAGCTGTAGGTGAGTGGGCTACGGGTGATGCAGTTATACTGCCAACTACAACCACAATTACTGTATAAAAACAATTAACGAGTTAAATTAGTACCTTTCTCACAGCGCAGTCATTTGTATTGTATCTCAGTGGATGATGCAAGTACGTGCATCTAATTTGTTAACCAGTGAATATAATATTCCATTGGTTCCTTGTACTTGTCAAAGCTGCCTTATATAGAGTATACAGACCCATTGGGGGGCCAAGACGAGAACGAGTATGCCCCCCCCCCTAAAAAAAAAAAAAACAACACTAAAAATGTTTTATTTATATGTCGTTTTTTTTTTTCTTTTTTTTAAAGCAGCCTCGTCAGCTGTTCAACTAACTTTACCTAATAATCGCATGGCACAAATACTGTAGAGTAGACAAAGAACAACATTCACATTCACACCTACTGACAATTTAGTGTTTCATGAACCTAATGTGCATGTTTTGGAATGTGGGATGAAGCCAGAGTATCTGCAATAAAAAAAAAACAAAAAACAAACAAGCATATATAGAGAAGATACAAACTAAACACAAGTATCCCCAACTTCAGAATTGTGAGTCTCATGCTAATCACTCGGGTACCACACTGTTGACATGCTACAGATACTATAGATGGGGGGGGGGGTACATATTTCAGACTAAAACGGAGTTTTCTGTGACATGACGAGACCCATATTGAGAAGATTAAGGATCAAGTAAAAAAAAACAAAAAAATATGTAGAGGAGTGCATGTTGGCCTTAAGAACAGAAAAGATGAACATTTTGAGAGTCTTTGAGGGCATTTCAATCCTGCTGACAGCAGCTGCAACATCTCAGCCTCTCTGTGAAGAACAGTCAATAAGAAAGATGGAAGACAACCAGATGAGAGGAGTGATATAAAGGAGGGAGATGAGTTGGAAAAGTTGCCATTCCAGCTGATAGCAAAGCGTTTCCACAAGAAGAAAATAATCATCCAACACTGATAACGATGTTAAAGATGCCAAAAAAAATGAAGCTTAAGGAGGATCATGAAGGAGGTTGAAGGGGAAAAAGTTCTCAAAAGGGATGAGAAGCATCTGTGACAGGTTTTTCACAGGAAATGTCTCTCACAAATCATACAAGATGCTAAGAAGTTTTTTTTTTTAGCTCATTACAGACACTCACACTTATTTCTCGAGTCCAATTGCCAGGGGAAAAAAGAGGTGCCATTTACTAATGACTTTCCAGCTGGTCCCACACATAAACCCCCCTCACATGGCTTCGGGAATCTGGCTCCTGCTTCGGCAGACAGATCAAGTTTACATTTGTGCTCTCATGAAATCCAGATGTAAATCTGGGGACAATTATTCAGAAAATGAGACAGATCAATTCCAAGTCTGTTTTAGGAGTACAGTATTTGAAAGATGGGCCTTCGCCGCCCTCCTATGATTTGTTTGGACAGTTCTGTGTGGATGCAGGAAGCTGAGACTTGGCCCACAAACAATAAAGCATTGTAATGTTGGACCAGAGCTCTTTCTGGGTCACAACAAAACAATTCTAAAGATACTTCCACACCCAAAGCTTTGTTTTGTCTACTTAATATGGCTGCTTGCTTGTTTGTTTGTTTGTTTGCTTGTTTTTGATCATTGGGTGTGAAGTTGGAATTCACATTTGTTCATCACCTCGATGTAATACTTCATATTTGTGAGCTGGATGATAGCAAAAATGTATAGAAGTGTATGGCGATTTTTAATTGTGCATACAAAAGTTGTTTGCTGAACCACAATTGTGAACATGTCACATGTTCACTTTGTTTCACTGGAACTACTTTTCACAGGAAAGCATTTTGCAAAATTTTTCACGTTTCCAGCCTGCAATTTTTATCTAAAGTTTGCTAAACATGTGAAAATAAGACAAAATACAGACATTCTTGTACCCAAGTAGTCACATTAAACCTGTGTATTGACAACCAAGCCTCAAATAGATGATGGATAATCCATCCATCCATCTTCTTCGCCACTTATCCTCACGAGGGTCACGGGGAGTGCCGGAGCCTATCCCAGCTTTCAACAGGCAGGAGGCGGGTTACACCCTGAACTGGTTTCCAGCCAATCGCAGGGCACATCCAGACAAACAGCCACACTCACAATCACGCCTAGGGACAATTTAGAGTGTCAAATTAATGTTGCATGTTTTTAGAATGTAGGAGGAAACTGGAGTGCCCGGAGAAAACCCACCCAGGCACGGAGAGACCATGCAAACTCCACACAGGCGATTGAACCTGGGACCTCAGAACTGCGAGGCCAACACTTTACCAGCTGCTCCACCGTGCCGCCCTGATGGATATTTATTCTTCATATACTGAACTGAATGAGTGAACATGGACACACGTTAGATTCTTATGATTATACTTTTAGTAAATATGCAACGGCAAATCAATGATTATTTTTGTGAGATGACATGCAAGCACAAATGAGCCAGAAGATATATGACTTCATTGTCTTACATCCAAAGCCTTTAGGAACTCCAGGAGGACATCATCATCAACAAATACAGTAAACAATACACTGTACATCCTACTTACAGTAATTAGTAATACTTGGTTAAGGGTGGGCTACAATTCGTTTGCTTTTGGAGGGAAATGTTGAAATCTTAAATGTGCAGGACACTAAAGCATGGTCAATGTTGTTGTTGGCTACGTAATAGGATCAAATATTCCCACATTGCACAATTTCTTTTCCCATTACTGTTACCCACTAATGCTACGACACTTGCCAAGTTAAATGTAGGTGTCACAGCTACACCATAATTCTCTAAAAACAAAGGTTTTTCTTGACCTGACATTTTTCTTCGTTGAAGTTAATTAGTTTAGCTTGTTTGCCGTCTCTTACACAGCCCAAAATATATCACTAAGTCTTTCTCTGTACAGAATTAGTACTATAATGTATTTGTACAGGAGTCACTGATGGTGTAGTGGTACCCACGCCTGACTTTGGTGTGGGCAGTGTGGGCTTGATTCCTGCTCAGTGATGGTGTTGACATCTGCCCTGTGACTGACTGGTAACCTTTACAGGGTGTAGTCTACTGTATCTTTCACCCAAAGCTAACTGGGATAGGCTCCGGCTCTCCTTTGACCCTTGTGAGGATAAGCGGCGAAGAAAATGGATGGATGGATGGATTTATACTATGGATGTGATGTAAGACAAGGCCAGGTCCAAACAGAGTATATGTTACAAAAACAAAATCCTTAAATGTAGACAGCATAGTACAGTTACATCCACACATTAGTGCAAAAAAAATAAATACATCCAAGAACAGTATTTTCACCATTTTTGGAGGCAGCTTGTAGTGTATGATCAGAAAAATTCAGGTTTTGAAACTGTTTTTGTGTCTGGAAATGTATCTGTTGTGGTTGGTCCGCTCTTGAAATGGGTGGTGGAGTTCACATTTAGACTGCTGTACCCTGTAATTCGGACTTGTGCGCAGCAGTCACTCTTGTGAAACAAGAACGGAAAGGAAAACGAGCATGGCAATGTGAGTTCATTTGTGTACATGGATCAATCGATTTATTTTTAAATGTGAAAAAGATACATCTATGTAGAAGAGTAGATGAGAAATTGAAGTTCTATTATTCATGTAAAACTGATTAAATACACTAACATTTCTGAATAGGGAATGACTATACTAATGATTTTTTTTCTATTGGTTTTGTTCAAACCTCAACCTGTGGCACTCCAGGATAATCAGCGCATTCACCTTTATTACGCATATTAAATAACTAGAAGATGATGCAAATGTAATTTCTTACTTTGAATCCCAAGTCGGCCATTAAATGTTGCAAACAAAGCTCAAGATCCACCAGCGGGCTCGACAATGAAAGCTACTGTCTCGTTTCTCTGCGGACAAAAGGAGCACAAATCGCTTGTCCATGTTCAGTTCTGTCCCAATTACTCACGTCCCCATCTCTCGGTTTTCTGAAAGAAAGTCAAAAAAGACACTCATTGGGTACATAAAGGGCCGATTATGTGCAGCCGCCAAGCTTGAGTCATGGAAGAAGCTGTGGAGGGAGGTTAAAAGGAATGAAATGGAACATACTCCAGCATGGGAATGAAAGGAAGAGGCATTTGAATTCTGCATAGCCATGTGCGAAATAATAAAATCCAATCAAATAACTTCAAACACCAACGCCACGGTAAAGTTTCACCTGGGGCAAGGTATCTTATAATCTCAAGAATGCTCTTGTGTATGTGAACTGTTGACTTCTACAGTAATAACTCATTTACCTAGAAATGTAAACCGAGGATGTTTTTTTAAATAAATGAAATTTTAAATCACCACTTACATATTAGTCCATTTACACAAGACTTTTTAAAAAAAAATCTTCTTTGTAGAAGTTTGAGATCACTAAAAGTAAAGTGCTAAACATGGCAAATGTTTTTATTACTAATATTGGACTGATTTCATTCATTCATCCATCCATCCATTGTCTTAGCCTCTTATCCTCACAAGGATCACGGGGAGTGCTGGAGCCTACCCCAGCTGTCAACGGGCACGAGGCGGGTACACTCTGAACTGGTTGCCAGCCAATCGCAGGGCACATGGAGACAAACAGCCGCGCTCACAATCACACCGAGGGACAATTTAGAGTGTCCAGTTAAAGTGGGACTGACATCCCTATAAACATTCTAAAATAGATATTGTAATGAAAAATACATATAACAGTGGGACAGTTAAGAGTGTCCAATTAATGTAGCATGTTTTTGGGATGTGGAAGGAAACGGGAGTGGCCGGAGAAAACCCACCCAGGCATGGGGAGAACATGCAAACTCCACACAGGCGGGTCCGGGATCAAACTCAGGACCTCAGAACTGTGAGGCCAGCGCTTTCCAGCTGAAACAACGTGCTGCCTGGACTGATTTCAATTTTTTTAAATTCATTTTATATATATCCTATCCTAAATGCAAACATTCGAGAAGGTGTCTCAGTGTGAATAAAACCACATCAAAACAGAAATGGGGGAGCACTGTGATGTTGACAGCGTATTTGCTTCGAACTATTCCAGCAAAGTAGAGAGAGTTTTACTGCATAACTGCAACTAGAAGTTTAAAAATACACCAGCTGTTTTGAAAAGTGCGTTTTCTTGAATATGTGTAGTGTAAAATGAAGCATCAATACTAACTATTGGCCTGGCATGGTTGTTTTGAGATGATTTTGCTGGTCAATTTTGAAAAAGTATTTTTTTCCCACTCTAGAAAGGTTTTTATCTTCTTGTACTTACTAGGTTGTCACAGCATAAAAATGCCAAATGATTCTCAAATTTTTTTGCGCCAAGTACCAACATTAAAAAACAGTAGTGTACCAGACCAAGAGGACACCATCTAAGTATAAAAAATGTATCGTATCTAAAATTACTTGACTTCACTGTAAAATTATCCACAGTTAGAACACAAGGACTGTGCATAAACAGGGGCTGAAGGTGGTGGTGGGGGGGGGAGGTTAATCACAATTCGACTGAAATGTATTGCACAAAAGTAAAAAAAAAATAAATATACTAGTTAATGTCCAAACAAACCATTCTAAAATATTAAATGCAAATGTATTTTACTTCAAAATTACAGACAACTGAACTATATGCAACAAATACTGTTTACTGTATTTAAAAAAAAAACTGATTTCCAAAGCACTGTAGCATTTTGCACAGATAGAACATAAAATTCAGTGATTTTGCCATAACAGTAATTACTCGCACCAAACCTTCAGAATCACAATCACAAAAATCACATAAAACCCCAACGGATGCTGAGTAAAGTACTTTTGGCAGTATATGCTATACATTACACACATTTACATCATTTACGATCACCTCGTACACTCCTGTGGTTAAGCGGTACCAGCTCATAGCAAAAAATTCATTAGAGGTAACATGAGTAATGATCAATCACAGATGCAGTATAAGATATGAGAAGAATTGTACATGGGTTGAACGGATTCTGCAAGATTAATTTCTGAGTGAGTAAGTTGCTGTAATGACATTCCAGTGTGAGAAGACTGTGGGGTCCAACGCTGCTGTCAATAGTGCGTCTGTGTTGCTGTCACCTTAGAGACAACAGGAATGCTCAGCCAATAAAGCAAAACCCAACCCCCACCCCCCCGAAAGCCCCCATCACGCATTGGCCTGTCGGGAAAAAGTCAAAAATAAGCTGAAGGAGGCTGAAAGTAGAACAGCCCGCACATTGGGGATTCAGATTTGGGACTCATTCATTCAAGTGAGCACCTCCCCATACAGGATTGCCCACCACAGGAGAATCCAACACACATTTTCAAATTTAATGCTTTTCAAAAAGAAGCGTCAGCAGTATTTATTACTGCGAACTGCTCCCCACGGAGGCGTCTTGGCGGTGATCGAGTGTTGATGTGTGTTCATAAGTATGTTGCTTCGTTTGAACGGCTCAATCTCAGGATCAGCGCTGAGATCGCAAACGTACTCGTATGCAGCTCAACCGAAAAGGGTGGCTTGCCACCTCTGCCCTTTTGCCAAGAATGAGACACATTCTTCTCCGGGGAAGCTCGTAATTCCTGCGCGCACTTGGACACGTTTCATGCTCATTTCAAACCACCCCCCAACTCCAAGCCATTCCACACTATAATTGCACTCGCTCAAAAAGACTAATATTTATTGAAGCAGCTTTGTTTTCTCCGCAGTGACTCTGTTTGGTGGCTTTTGACGCTCTGAAACATTGAGATTACTTAAAATCTGTGACGCCTTGCATTACGCTGCAGGCCCCTCTTCTTCTGCTGAGAATCAAAGTTAACAGGAATGAGTTAGCTTGTCAGATATACTGTACTCAGTACAGTGTACTGTATCCCACTTTCCATCAACAATGATGTTGACAGCACATCACAGCGCAATCCTGCAGTTAGAAGAATACTCCTGAAGAATTCAGAAATCTTCCTACAATAGCTATATGCAATATTTAACCTCTATTTATGTAATGATTGCCTACAAATAGATAATATGTATTCAGTTGTAAAGAAAAGAAGTACTGTATTTTCCGCACTATAAGGCGCACCTCAAATGAATGGACCGTTTTAAAAGTTTTTCCACATATAAGGCGCACCGGATTATAAAGCGCGTAGAATAGACGCTACAGTGGAGGCTGGGGTTAAATTATGCATCCATTAGATGGAGCTGTACTAAAGGCTCAATATTGATCCATACACAAGGCGCACCGCATTATAAGGCCTCGGCTTTTGAGAAAATTAAAGGCTTTCAGATGCGCCTTATAGGGCGGAAAATACAGTAAACTGATCACAAGTTGTGAAACATAATCTGTTTTACTTGGACTGTATTTCATTAGATTTCAGTAGATTTTGGAGTACTGTGTGTGCTTAATGCAATAGAGTATGCGAGTGTAGAAACTGCGAGGATGAAACTGTGTCACAGTGTTCCCATGATTAAGATTAGCCAGACCGGTAAGTATTTGACACCACACCACAGCAAAACACAGTCTTGGCTGCATTATCGAGGTGAGGGAGAGCGACGTGGGCCACTTTAAGAGTGAGTCACATTATGTGTGACTCATTTGTTATAACTTTGATTCTATGGCAGAGCTTCCTTCCCCTGCTCAGTTAGTTTATTGCCGAGGTAGTAACACATTGGTGACTTTCAGCGGTGGGAAGTAACAAAGTACATACATTTTACAAGTGATTTACTTGAGTATTCGTACACTTTTTGACAACTCATTTTACTCTGACAGCTTTTTTTTTTTTTTTGCTTTTAGTCCCAATATTTGAAATCAGATATGTGTGCTTTGTACTCCTTATTTTTTGTCAAAATGGCTCTGTTAACAACACACGAAGAAGAGTTGTGGTCATAGTGATAAAGTTAACTATAGTTGAGATTTTGACTAATTGAGATCTTGGGGTCTGAAAGTGGAACCAAACCCGAACAGCAGCGACATGGAAGAATGCAAACTGAGGAACACTCAAAGTCACTCAAGGAATTATGCATTATAGTTATTTTTGAAAGGGAAAAAAAAGCTACGTCACATCTTTCTGTTAAAGATGGTGAGGCCAATAGTTTATGATTTTTCAGGATGTTTAGGATGGCCCGTGGCCCAGTAGCCCACGAGATTAGATGGATCCCTGCACTGATCAGCAGCCAAACTACGTTTTGAAAGCCTTTACTATAGAAGATCAATATTGTGATATGTTCACAAACTGGAACTTGATCAGACAGTGGAGGAAACCAACTGTTTCTGCACCTGAATTATTATTCACCAATACGTTATGAAGCCTTTTCTTGATTTTTTAAAAATACATTTTAGTTGAAAATAACTTTGCATATTTTCCTTGCTATATAAGCTCTGTACAAAGCCGTTATTATTACAGCAGTAGTAGTAATTTTCTTTTTCGGCGGCGTTGCGCCCATGGGGACCAAGAGCGCCATCTAGTGACACAGCCAGCTGGGCATGAACAAGAATAATCGGAACCCGTTTCCCTTCAGTCTGGGACTTTGTGCTCAGTGCTCGTGACTCATGAGCCCCCTCACCACGCACACACGCTGTCATGTGTTTTGTGTCTCCCCTGACTCACTTCTGGACGTGAATGGGACGTGAAGGTGATAAATGCGACGAGCAGTCCGGACTTTGGACCTCAACATTCAAGACGTTTGGCAACATGAGCGGTGAGTCCACTTGAATCATTTTGCAAACTCGCCACTTTTTCAAAGATTCGGGGCTTACATCCAACATCGGGTAAAACGCTGAAAGATCTATATGTGAACTATGAATCTATCTAGAAGAATATAATTGGATTAGTGCGGTAGTTTTTAAGCATAAATGTTTTCATACAAACTCTAAAACTACTTAGATTTTTGTTATGGTTATTTTTTTGTTTGGTCTCGGCAGATTCATTGTCCTCAATGTCTTGTGTTTTCCAAGCAAGCCCAACAGAGTTATATTGGCTTCATTTAACATGGAAATTATGATGTGAACTGAAATTGTGTTGGGTGTCAAATTGTAGATGTCGTAAATGGGTATTTTTAAGCCGTCGGTTTAAAGACTCAATAAGTCTATCAAATGCAAAATAAATAGAGTGACATTGTCGTTAATGTAGTTAGTAACCAGACAAAAAAATATCTGTGGATATTTTGTTCTCCCCTGCTAAAAAAAATTCTATAGAACATTTCCAAAGAATTTCTAAAGAACTATAGAACTTTAGGACCCAAGTCCTGTGGAATTTCCAAGAGAATTTCTATAAAAAATCACAGCCAAAGTTCTATAGAACAAGTTGTTCTGTACAAATTCTATAGAATTCTATAGATTTCTCTAGAAATTTTTTAGCAGTGTCTGAGAGACAGTCAAATTGATCCAGGGGCATTATTGCCGTTTAGAAAAAACACTCACACACACACACACACACACACACACACACACACACACATATATATAATTTTTTTTAATGTAAAAAGAAGTGAGTTGCCCTTTTTGAAAGCTGATCTTTTAAAGTTAATTCAAAGTTCTGTAAGTGAAATGGTATGGTAATGGAGTTGTAATGGGAATATTGGGATTTTTTTTCATGACCTTTGGATAATTGAACTCATCTCAGGTCAAATTGACCATGGAAACATTATTGCAACAAATAAAATGAAACTTTAATTTAGCACAATCCAGTGCCACACAAAATTGAGACACACTTTATCATGCTGACAAGAAAGAGTGTCTAACCTTTGAATCGGACTAGAGCACCAAAAAAAAAAAAAATCACTTGTGGTTTTTAATTCTAAATTTAATGTAACTTTATGATATTTACAGTCTATGATTCATTTATCACACATTTTTTTCATTTTGATTTTCACTTATCCATACACGTTCTAACCACTCAACTCACATGACATGATTGTTTCAATTTGCAACCATGTTAAAAATACTGATTTCTTTGTTGCAGCCACATACTGTATATATATATATATATATATATATATATATATATATATAGTCCCTCTAATTTGTGTGTTTTCCTTTCAGTACTATTATGAAGTGTTTGGCGCTAATTACACACAAACAGCATCTCACTCAGCTATTGTATTGTGACAGAGATACCAGAGAATCCAGGCGAGTCTCAGCTTGCCTGGTGGCTCACAATTTAGTTGTCGGATTATCTGAACACGGCATCTTAATTTTCCTGGTAACTCCCCACAATGAATCACATCAGGCGTGCTTATAGACTTATTTTTAACATTTAATTAATCCATTTACTGCTTACTGTCGAGTTGTTCTCCATTCTATTACTTAGTCATTTCTTCAATATAAAACAAAGAAAGTGTCAAATACATTTATATGTTAACACATTGCTCATAAATTGAATCTGGATTGAATAAACCCAGAATATTTGTAGATATTTTTTTCTATTGTCACATATGACTGCATATTGTGAAATTATCAACATTTTAATACTACGGAAAACCACATCTAGCATATGACTAATTGTCATTTGACTGTACTATTGATAATTAATGATAATGATAAATTATGGAATATTTTTGTTTCACCCACAAAGTATAACCCCATATACTTCAATAGCCAAATTCCTTATTCCAGATCTAGAGCAATTAAATTGTGTCTAAAATGCCACACTAGTATTCATTACATTTACTGGAATCATATGGAAGCATGGGAAAAAAAACATCGAATCATTCACTTGAATACAATATTGGTTTTCATTTATCAAGAAGGGCATTGTATTCTTTTTGCCGCATCTATTGATAAGGTGACAACTCCATTTCATAGTTTTAGTTTTTGCCTCAGCTTTGATTATTATTGGTGATTATTTGTAGTTGGCTTTGCAAAAAGACAATACTTGATGGAAGGTTAAGAAAAGGGAGAAATATTGCACAGGAAAAAGCAAAAAATGGATTGATATCTTTTATCAGAAGAAACCAGATGGTGGAGACCAGATAAGTGTAGAAAAACAAACTGGTTTTGTATGGAACTGGGTATAGTGCAAGCACTGAGCCTCATTCAGAAACATTATGTGTGCTGACAAATACAGTACCGGCATATGTTTTCTTAAGAGGACTTCATAGAATACTTACCCAGATCTATGGATGTCATGAAAGAGCCAAATAATTGTTTTGCATTGATGACTATAAAGTTGTAAAAGATTCTACTATTCTGAATAACAATTTCCCATAATAGTAGAAATCATAAACAGTGTTCTCAGCTGTACTGTACTACAACCTCCTTGAAATGACTGTGAGTTGTTTTTTTTTTTTTTTGCAGGTGTCACAGTTTGGGCAGAGGAAGGTGAACTCACTCAGGAGGAAAACAGATCTTCTCCTTCATGGTCAGAAGAGCACTGTGAGGAGCTGTGGGATCGTGTGGAAGGAGTGCGACATAAGCTCACCCGCATTCTTAACCCGGCCAAACTCACGCCATACCTGCGCCAGTGCAAGGTCATTGATGAGCAGGATGAAGATGAGGTGCTCAACTCCATTCAGTACCCTCTGCGCATCACCAAGGCCGGTGAGAGGAGGTTGAATCTCCTTTAAACAATTGCAAATATATTAAGGAGAAGAAGCACAGAAAATGGATGGATGAATTGATTCTGTGGAGTGTAGCTGTTGCTGTGGATATAATTGCGCCAATTCATAGCAGATTTTCCATATCATTGCGCAGGTCGTTTGCTGGACATTCTGCGTGGCCAGGGTCCGCGAGGTCTTCAAGCCTTCATGGAGTCACTGGAGTTCTACCATCCAGAGCAATACACACAGCTGACTGGGGAGCAGCCTACACAGCGCTGCTCTCTTATATTAGGTAAGAAAGAAAAATAAGACTAATTGGTGTATAGAGAAAATTTGCATGAGATTGAATTGTCTCAAACGGCATAAAAAATGTATTATTATTTATTAGCGTTATTGACTCTCAATCTCACGCAATTCTAATTGCCTGCCCTCCCAGATGAGGAAGGCCCAGAGGGATTGACTCAATTTCTGCTGGTAGAGGTTCGAAAACTCAGAGAGCAGCTTCGAAACAGCCGAATGTATGAGCGTCGCTTGTCTCAACGCTGTCGGGTGGCCGAGGATGACCGGAGCCGTGCTGAACGTAAAGCTCAAGAGTTGCGTCATGACAGACTGCAGCTAGAGAGGTTTGTCTGATGTAGCTTCTGCTTGCACTGCTGAAAAACACCGTATTGAAGAAATTTTGATGGCAATGGCAGTGGTTTTAAGATACGAATAAACATAAACCCTGACCCTCGCTAGATACTGCGTCTTGAAAATATGCTATCGAAGCGCTTTGGTGACACTGAACAAATTACAGCAAACTGACCGAACGCTTTTTGATGTCAATTACTGCATCGTATTGTTTTTATGTGTAGGCTTTTTTTTTAATTCAAAACTAAACTTGTGTATTTTGAATAATCCAGGCTACGTCATGATTGGGAGTCGGCCAGTCGAGAGCTGGGCAAGCTTAAAGACCGACATTTGGAGCAGTCAGTGAAGTACACCAAGGCTTTGGAAGAGCAAGGCAAAGCCTCCATACGAGAGAAAGAACTCCTCAAGCAGGTGAGGTAGCTATTACGCAGTCTGAGTGTTGCATGTTACTCATAGATTTGTAAACGTGATTCATATAATTGGAGGGGGATAGAAAAGTGAAAAATTGTAAAGAAAATATATTAAAATAAAAATATACATATTGTACATCCATTCACAGGGGAATCAACTGCATCACAATGGTGTCAACTAAAACCCCGTGCTTCTTTTTAGTTAAGAGTTCAAATATATTGATGACTCTTTCGTTCTGTCCTCATCCAGGTAGAAGCGTTAAAGTCCAGGTTAACGGCAGAGCATCAAATTATGAATCCTGAAAAAAGTCGGATTCAAACTAATGCAAAGAACACCTTGTTGTCCACTGGGGGACTTGGTTGTCCACCAGCTTTACCCAAAAAGCCATCGTACCTTATTGAAGTCCCGAGTACAGAAAATCCAGGAACTCAGACGAAAGAGCCAATTCCGACTACTGGAGTCATAGTATGTTCTTGTCATTTTATCATATATCTGAATGTGGCGTGATGTGGATTTGGGTATTTTGGCGACATTTCAAATACTTTGCGATTACTGAATAGCTTTAATCGTTGGGAAATGGCAACACAGTAGAAAAGTCATTAGCATGTTTTCATCAAACTGGAGATGTTGGGGGTTCAAAGCTCAGATCAGACCCTCCTTTGATTTTCTCCATGCTTCTCGGCTTTCTCCCAAAAAATTGACATGAATATAAGGTTAATTGAAGACTCGAAATTGTCCATAGGTCTGAATACGCATTTGAATGGTTGTTTGCCTACACACTATTTGGCCTAGGATTGGTAGCTAGCCAGCTCACCCATGACCGTGGAGAAGAAAAGCCAAATAGAAGACGGATGGATGGTGTAATGGAGAATTTTATGCACTAAAAATTGTTGTTTCTGATGTGTGTCCTCCAGGCTCTGATGGATATCCTACGGCAGGATCGCAGGGAGGCTGCAGAGCAGAGACAGGAGCTCTGCCACTTCATCGCTAGACTTCAAGGGGAGGTACATAGCACTGAGGAGCACAGGGATAAGGTGAACATTATCTTTCAGCATTTTATTTTATTTAGTTACAGGTTCAAAGTTAGAACTCGTGAATCTGAACTTGTGGAACGTTATTCGCAGCTGCAGTCACAGTGTGAGCAGCTTCAGCTGAAGGTGAGAACTCTCCAGCTGGACTGGGAGACAGAGCAAAAGAGGAGTATCTCCTACTTTAACCAGATCATGGAACTTGAAAAGGAGAGGGACCAGGTCAGTGTATGCACATGGTTATGTTAGAGCCAGGATTCATGGCTCATGGGAGTCTGGTCTGCAACATATCCCTAACCGCCATGGCCATTAATCACCATTTTTGTCGGCCCATAATCTTTGTTCCCACAGGCCATGCGTAGTCGGGACAGCCTGCAGTTGGAGTACACCGACTGTCTATTGGACAAGAACCGTCTGCGTAAACGCATTGCAGAGCTGCAAGCCAACACGGAGCAGCTGCAGAGGGAGTTGGAGCGAGAGACAGAAAAGAGCAGGGAGCAAATGGAGCAGAGCAGTCACTGTCTGCACTGTGTAAGTGAATCCCTCATGCACCTAGACGACTTCGCCACCTGTCAAACAAGCAGTTCAGTTTTGTCACTGCAAAAAGCTGTGAAAATAACTGGTCAGTACTGGCAGTACACCCACTTAGAGCCACGCAATTAATTAAATAGTTCAAATGTTGAGTGATGCTTCTCTATACAGCTTGTAACTTTCAGAAACAAAGTAAGTACTGCAGTAATTGTTATCTGGTTGACCACGACACCCCCCCAAAAAATAGAGGTGACTCGGTTGGCAGGAGCTCAATGGATAAGTTTCTAACTGTGAGTGGCGGATTGGATACCAACTCTATGGAAGAAAATATGAAGATTGGGATTGGTTACTGGAGAGATTCCATTTTTGTTACTCTTGAGCATTATTCAAGGTGCCCTCGGGCATACTGGTGTGATCCGTCTGTGCGTGAATGTGTGTTGTGATATTTGCTCTTTGTGGCATGTCCCTAAGGGTGCAAAGACTAATAATGAATTATTATCACTGTAAAGCATGTCGAGTCAACAAGCTAGATAGAAAGATAGGAATGGTTGAACTGCAGCCAAATATTATATAACACGTGATTTTTTTTTTTTTAAATCTGCTCTCCAGTCCCACATGTCCCTGTGCAGTGAAGACCAGTGCTATGGACCTTGCTGCTCCCTTGGCCTGGACTTGAGCCTCCCTGTTAATGGCTCTCATCTTCACTTACGGAAGGTCATCAAATAATTGTTTCTTACTGGCCTTTATTGTTAAAATGTGGTCACAATTATTGGAGTTAACATTGATGTAGTATTTGTGAACAATAAAAGGTATGTTTTGCACATGACAAACTTTTTGTAGCTAATATAAAGTATTAAGTTTGTTATGATGGTATGCAAAGTAACAATGAGACTTCAAAGTAAACTGCAAGTATAGTAAGGATCCCATGATTTCTGCGAGTAGGAAACATTGTGGACTAGTTCAAAACAATGTTTGACATGTTTCGACACGCAGAGTGCGACTCTCCTGGTTTCGGGTCATATCTGAAATGAACTTTTGTTGTGTGCTACAGGCATCCTCCAGAAGCCAAGCCAATGACAATTCAGAGGGTAAGTTGTTTTCACTCACGCGTTCCAAAGATGATCGGCACATTTCTTCTTAATGCCTCTGTGTACTTACGTGAATATTGTGTTTGTACATTCACAGATTCTCATTCCAACTCTGAAGAGAATCCACTGTCATCGGTGTGTACCACACGACTCAGTTCACTCCCAAATGCATGCCAGGGTTAGACAGTAAGAAGTAAACATATCTTTTTTAACATCTGCATCCTCAGACAGAAGATGAAAAGGAAATAAATCGGCTCTCAACATTCCCATTTCCTCCGTGTATGAACTCCATCAACCGAAGAGTCAATACAGAGTGTGTCTTATTAGCTTGTCATAATTCTACAACCACTATGGGTTTTCAGCTACAGTAAATACAATTTGTTTTCCTTTTGAAAAGGTTTGACTTGGACTCTTGGGGCAGTGATGACAATGACAACATTCCAGGTATTGTCAATCACCGTATTCAATCC